>NW_027270903.1:617500-1817500 GCF_040938485.1 Diadema antillarum
AATCCCAAGCTCGCGCTGATCGAGATCGAAATGTTGGTAGAACCCCGCGACACGTTTGACGGGTTGACAAATGTGGGCAGATGTGCGAAGATTCGAGACAAAAAAAAGAAGAAAAGAAGGGAGATATGGACTGTACTCTACATGCCTCTCTTTCATACCCCAGACCCATGTCAGTGTCTTGTATATTCGTAAAAATAACCGATCTTATCTCGTTTTCGCAGCTTGAACACACAAACAGGAAACGACGTCGTCAATAACGTCATACCCGTGTTACCACTAGGCGCCCTTTGACCTCAGGTCTTACTCTGGGTTCATCATGCTCTATCCAAATAGGCGATACATGGCAAGAGAGTGTGATAAGGAATTTGATTATTATACGACAACACCACTGATTTCTTTGGGGGTAGGGGTGGGGGAGAAGGGATTATAGTGAAAACAAATGCAGACATGACAGTAGAGGCATATGAGGGACAAGGACAAGAACAAAAAGTGAACCAATAATCGTTATCATTTGTTCAGGTATTGGTCATAACTTATAAACGCTGAAGGGGATAGATACACCTTTATATAGTTGAATAAGTCATTCGTACTGCGGAAAATGTTGGGTAAATTAAAAACCAGCGAACGATTTGGATCGTTATTCTAGAATGCATAAAATTTCTGTCATACCTGTGTTAAATATCACTCGATATCCGCTTGAAGCAAACATGTCAAGTACTTAAGGCGATGACTGGTGCATTTTGTTATGATTATGATGATATCTAGTCAGTGTATGAAACGAAGGGAACGTTGGTCGATCATCTTGGCTGTGAAATTATTCCAGCGTAGAAAATGATAGATTCGACAGTGGTTAGTCTATACGCATGGATTAATTATGATATCATGACAATAACATCACAATTGTAATTCATATAAAACGTAAAAGAAGTGACACGTCAGGGCAAGTGGAAGGTACTTTGAAGCCGTTGAGGAAAATCAAGAAGAAGGTCAGTTTAAATGAATCTTGAACACCTGTTACCAAGTGTCAATATCAAGACAGTTTCAATGCTAAAAAGACACAATTTTGTGGATATGGAAAAGCTCGCCCACGACCGAACGAGAGTTATTTCTCCCCAGTGCTATATAGTCTCGTGTCTCTACCTGTGAATAAATAGTGGCGAAATTAGGAAATAAAGATTATGTTTGAATCCTTTACCCTTGGGTAACGGGATGGTGTCATGAGGAATTTCATGCTATCATTAAATCTCACATTTCAATACTTCTGCGAATTCCGACAAGGAAGTAGGATACCTGAATGACCTCCGGGGGGAAGTGCTTTGTTTGTCTGTTTCTGTGTTGTTGTTGTTGTTTTTTTTTGGCAGACGCGACATTCACTCATATTGTTTCTCCAGAGAAAATATTGCTTAACTAGCAATCCGTCAGGTCACCCGACGCTGCTTAGAGTGAAAAACGGGAAAATCTTTGCGTTAATTGACCCTTGACCTTGGCACGCGACTCGCGTGTCATCCGTGGCTGCCGACTGCCTCCTATCGCGCTACATGTGGGGGAAAGGTCGTGGAGATGGTAAAAGGTCACACTATCAACTATCAAAGGATGCCTGATATAGGTGTTATCAGAGTTGGATGCCTGATATAGGTGTTATCAGAGTTTACTGCTGTGATGGTTATTCCTCATAACTCTTACCTGCCTCAAATTCGAGTAGAGCTGGGGGAAATCTGCAGAAGAGCAAGTTTCAGTGATTTTTCCCCTTGTTATTTCAAAACCACTCCGCTTTCTTCTGATTTCTTCTTGGAAACGAAATACGGGCATCGGTTGAACATGTAAGAAAATTGGTTTAAAGGTCAACATTCTTTGGACAATAATAGATAATCACCCATTGCTTCTTCTTTTTTTTTTGGGGGGGGGGGTGGTGGTATATATTGTGTCATTTCACGTATCAAATTCCGTCTCGATACTTTCTCATTGCTCACACAAAGTGATTCAAGCCATTTTTTTCTTTCATCAATTCATATCGATCAAAAATTCTGAAAAATCACGACTGTATGGCAATGTCACTCCGGGTGTAAACTTAACAAGCCAGGAAAACTTGAATTGAAAGGCATACGTGACTACGTCGACATGTTGATGTAAAATATTTATTCATGTTTTTAAAAGAAACTTTACGGTGAATATTATGGGGTTGAAATGCCCGCTGGTGGTCTGAGCACCGGTCCTTACTCCTCCACGCGAGCCTGACCCCTCCAAACACCTCAACCATACTCGGAAAACCTGTTCCTGTAATCATATCAACGGAGCGACCAGCTCCTTTGCCTGTGATCTTGAACGTTTATAGCCACGTGTCATTTCTAGTTTGATGACATTCCGTTACATGGCCCCCTTAATCATCACCTCCCAACTGATCTTCGGTTTTTATTCGACGTCTCGGTAGAGGGCGTGCTCTAACAGGTTCACGAGTGACAAGCTTGTGACATGATTTTAAACGGGTGTATGGGGACATGTTCTGAGACGGTATCTGTGAGTTAATGGGACGATGTATATCAATAATCTACGAAAAATTGCATCACTGTGTACTCAACAAAATCCCCTATGTCATCGTATACACAAATCAAATCTCAATGTTTATTTGATGGCTTTAAAAGCAATGTTTGGCAACTTTTCACAATAGAATAAAGCTGTGTGCTTTATTTGTATAATAAATGTGCATGTTTGTGCGCATGTGACATAGAATGGAACTATGCATATCAATAAACTAGATGTAAACTAGTTAGCAAGTTGGTGTGACTCAGACCAAAAAGGCTATAGACCAAAACATAATTAGACAGACATGTTATAGATAGAGACAAAATAGATGTATGTATAGATAGAGAAAACGATAGATAGGTTGATTGATAAATAGATAAGTTGGTCGAGATGAGAAATAGGCATATATCGAAGGACAGGTAGATAGAAGTATAGAGAAATAAACAAATTAAGATAGATAGACAAGGCTAAATAGAAGGATAGATAAATAGATAGACATAGAAGATAGAGAGGATGGATAGATAGAACAGACAGACAGACAGACAATAGCAATTGAATACTCTTGAAAGGATAGAAAAGCATCTACTGTTTTTGTCCTCAGACGGACTTGTGAAAAAAAAGGAGGTCGAAAAATTCAAATTCAGCTTTCACGTCATTACTACTGAAGGTCATGAGGGGCTTAGTTTACTCTCATAATTTTGACCATTTATTACGCAGGTCAGTATTCCTTTGTAAAACAATCTTTGGCAATGATGGAATGAAGGAATAGGCCATATCGCCGAGACTACCAAATTTATCAGGAGACTATAAGAAGAAATAAAAAGCTAATAACCACAAAAAGTTGACAAGAAAATGAATGGCCCACACGGACCGGCGTTTTCACATGTTTGCTTAGACAATCTGCCTTGTAAATCGATCCAGCGCCTATATTGGAATCGTTACGGATCGCGCTGTGATTGATCGATACGTGAAATGAAATCATGGTATCGTATTTCCGTGCGCGTTTGATAATACATCAATTTTACACCTTAGTCACGTCGTTAATATTCTCTACTCAACACCAGTATGCAGTCTTAATGTCTGTCTCTTTTTCCCAATACGAAATTGGCGACATTTTTTTCTTTCTTTTCTTCTAAGACCTGGCTGATTAATTTAGCTAATGTGTGAAACAGCCGTCTGTTTGTCTCCTACCATGTCAGTCGCGGCGTCGCCTGGTGTTACCATTAATATTGTCGGTTATTCGGTTTGTTTTAATGCATGATCATAGGTTTGTGTTATGAATGCTGGTCTATCAAAAGGAAAAAGCGCAAGTAGGAAGTTGGAAAGTGACAAGAATCTGTTTTGGAGGTCGTTGTTTCTTTGATTTTGTCCCTTTTTGTCCTTTTGCCTCTGTCAGTGATACGAATGTTATCATTATCCACATAATCGTCCATTTTCTCCTCTTCTAATTATTCTGTTGTAACCTCAAACACACCATGAAGAGTCAGAAAGAAAAGAAACAAAAACAAAACAAAATGAAACATAAAACATAATGAAAAACAAGGCATGCTTAGACAGTGAACCACCAAAATAAACTGCTAAATCTCGTCCTGAACCCATCTGTCTGTCCTTCCTATTCTGATTCGGGCAGTTTTTCAAGGGACCTCTTTCATGGCATGTCCGGACAATTTCCCCCCATAGTAAGATACCGCAGGACAACTAGTATCGCGGTATGGGACAACCCCCTCTCACAGTACACAAGGGAAACGGAGTTAAACGAATTAGGAGGAATTGTCCACAAGAAGCTTGTTCAAAGGCAATTTTCCAGGACCCTTGGGCTCAGGACCACGGTTCTTGTCTGCCATATGTGCCCTTCCGAAAAGAACTTGGTCTACAAATGACCTTCATTTGTTGACTCTTTGCATTTATTGGTAACCGGTAACTATACCATCTCATTTGCTAATTTGCTATCCCAGAAAGTTTGTTAAAGTTTATTCTGATCCTTTTGTCAAACTGAGATGTTAACACGATGCGAGATAAATATTGTCATCTTATTTTTTTTACAACTAAACATGAAATTTGATAAGAATATAATGAATGAATAAAGTGATAGAGTAACACTTGAAATAGTACGTCTATATCTTAGCAAGACGGGTGATTGTAAGGATCAGTGATCCTCGTGTGATAAAAACAGGGAATATCTCAAACTGAAATAGGTTCATTTCACTGGAATCACATCACAATCATTACATTGTCTTTGACTATCAGAGAAAAAGCAAACAAAATCCAATGATGGTTTAATATTTCACGTCTAAGAGTATCCATGATTCGATAAACGGCTAGACGTACGCCTTGAGAATGCAGAGCGCCATCCTTAACTATAAGAATATTCATTCACAGTAGATGTTGGAGAAGTTTTTAAAGTAGGGCAACTTACTTTCCTAAAAAGAAAAAAGAAAAAAAGAATGTATATATATATATATTTAATTATATGTATATACATGTATATTATATATATATATATATATATATATATATATATATATATATATATATTTCAAAACAAGATTATTAATTGAAGGAATAAACTGTGCTAATACAAGCAAGCAGAAAGATCGAGAGAGAGAGAGAGAGAGAGAGAGAGAGGAGCTGAAAATCATTCAGAATGATAATCAACGAAACGATTATGATTTGAGTAGATTTATCATAATTAGAATAATATTTATGTAAATAGTTTCTGTGTACTTTTTTAGTCATCCTTACACTACATCATCCGATTGTTCTTTATTTTGAGTGTAATATGAGTTCGTTCCCCGTAACATGACAGAGACACATTGTGAGCTGTAAGTTGCTCGTGTTTGATTTTCACCTCGCTAGAAAGACAGAAAGAAAAAAAAAACAGTTTCAGAATAACGTGTTAAGTGCAATTACGAACGAACAGATCAATGAAAGATGCCACGGATTGGTTGGTCTTGCTGTAGGTGATACAAGACATTAATAAAACCCCGACTGTATGGCTGACGCCACTGTGCAGCGCCATGTCCTGTCTTCCAAATGCAGCTCCCAGGGGTGTGCAAAATCTTCGCGCCTTTAAACTCGCGCCATCATTTTCGCTGACACCTACTCCACAGTTTCGCAATTGTCGCGCCGTTAACGGATACGTTCAACCCCGCGACGCGCAGCCAAGAAATTGGCGTCTAAACTCGCGACTCTGCATATCAAGGAGGAATGAAAAAAGACAAAGAAAAGACAGAAAGCATCTGATTAAGTCGAGATTTTTCTTGCAAATAAAGATATTGACTGTCTCGCTCCTGCCCTACACTCTCTCTTCACTCGTTGTTCACCCCAAATCTGCGGTGATCCGACAGTAGCCGCAGAGCTGGCGATATCGATCACCAAACCTTTGCGGCCCAGGGGGATGCAATCGGTATGGATTGAACATCAAGCCCCGTTTCTTAATCAGCGAGATGCAACTATAGCGATGATTTTGTTACACGTTCCTTAGCTCAATATTTTGCTTCTGAGATTTCGGAATAAAATGAAACGTGCTCCGAATGGGCAATGTATGAATTGTTATAAGACCGGAAGAGGGAAAAAATGCTGCGAAGAAACGGAAACTCGAAACTGCTTGTAGACGGAAATTTTACCGTCGGGATTTTCTCGCCACGGTGACTTCGTCGACGAGTGCCGGGCGTCTGCGGGAGGAAAGCCGGTGCCGCCGGGGGCTAAAAATGTCCCAGCGTCCGACTGTCTGATAGCCTGTCATTAGACCTGACATTGATACTTATTGGCTAGAGAGGGGAGCAAGAGACATCGGGGAATGACGCTATTCATGCAGAAAGACACTATATGTGTCGTAACGACAACGAAAATAAAGAAAAAACAACAGCAACAACTCTGGCATGGACGAGGAGGTCGATACGAATCGATGTTGGGTGGAAGTTGGAGTTTTCATCATGGCAAAATATGTTTCAAATGTAACACAAAGGTGGTGCTAAATGAGGTATGGGGAAAATAGATGACAAGCATGAAAACGTTGTGGATGGGAAAGGAGTACGGCATCTTTCAGCAACTTATTTTCTTTTTAAGTTTGCTTCAGTTTTTCTTCAACGATCGAAATTATAATTGGACTTTGCGTAATCGACTATCCGGAACAAAATTTCTGGTTTGATTTCTCCAGTTTCGCTCAATTTTGTTACCAGAGCCGTGTGATCCGGACCTCACTATATGACCATCCTATCATTCCTATGCCAATTCAAAATCAGAATTGAAATTGAATCCAGAGACGGCGAATACTTTGTCATGTCAACATCTGTGTGAAAATCTTGGTTTTTCATGTCACTCGTTGTAATTGAAACCGATGATATTGATCTACATATAGCTCGATATTGCGTGAAAATATGATTTTATCGGATGTAAGATGAATATACTTCCACTCTGACAACGGATTGACTGTTACTACGGTTATCTCTCGGGCCATTTTTTTTTTTAATCAGTAGTGCTGACGTTATGCAGATGATCGTTTCCACGCCGGACAGAAGCTGTCATTGCAACATGCATACGTTCAGTAACCATATAGTAACAGAGAATGTGGAAGAATAATAAAGTAGAGGGTTAGAAAGTAACAAATTTCGTGACAACTAGTTGTCAATGCTTATGATGATATCTATAAAGATTGTTCGATTAAAAGAATCATACATAATTATTCCCGATACACTAGCCTGTTTAGTCTACTTGCCCATAGACGCGGCAATGTTTTGCCCTGCATATATAGACCAAGCTTACTGGGTCGAGGTGGAAAAAGTTCGTCATTGCAGAAAGTTGACAACTGAAATTATGAGTGGAAAAAATGAGCAAAGAAAATGGTATTCCATCGGAATTCGAACCCGACACCTCCGGATTGCTAGCCCGGTGCTCTACCAACTGAACTATAGAAAGCCCTAGTCTGCTAGAACAGTGTTCGTCCAAGATACCCTAATTCTCAATGCTCGAATGGTCAGAAGCTATAGCAGTGTGTATGTGTGTGACACACACGCACACACGGGTATGTGTGTGACACACACGCACACACTTGAACCTGACATAAGCCCGAAGGATTATTCAACTTGGGATAATGTGAGGGATCACCGAGACTTCTTGCCTCCTGAAATTAAGCTTAGGACATGCCGTTTTGTCTATAATGACAGTCTCAAGAAGTCTAAACAAGTGTCAAGTATATATTTTATTAGTGGAAAAATGAGAAAAGAAAATGGGATTTCATCCGGATGTATTGTAAGTATATGTTTTCGTGGTTTTGTTTGAAATGAAAATGAATGAATTCGAAATGAATGACAAGAAAAAGAGCGACAGTATATGTGACAATTATTTGTCCATTCTTCCCGCCTATTTGGCGCGATGCAGAGCAGCAGACGGTAGCCGACATCATCCAGGAAGCCAGTGTTGTCCCCATGGCGACACCTTCAAAGCTAAGATTGGTTTTTCAAACAAAATTTACAACCAGTTTCCCTCCTTAGAGCTGATCATTTTGGGTGAAAGGCTTCCGTTCAAATGCCACTCAATAGTCTTGAGATCATCTACGATATGCTTGTATGTCAGTTATCATGTAATAATTATGCACGTGTATAGTGAAGACACCTCCCTGGTGAAGGTAAGCAGACCATTGCTGAGACTTCTTGCCTCCAGCTCGGGTGAAGCTTGCGGAGCAGTACGCCCCAATCATGCATGTCTTTCCCGCTGTCAAGAACCTGATTATTTCTGATATTATATCTTCTTTTTAATATCATGTTATATATGGCACGACATTTTAAAAAGATCTGGAACGGATGTATAACTGCAGGTGTGACACTGTAGGGCCTACGTTGCGCGCCTGCGCAGTTTGTTCCTGAGTGTCATGACGCAAGCATTAAAAAAGCAGTGTCACAACCATCCAATCACCTCTTTCCTCTTGGAAAATCCTAGGCTTGAAGTGAAAATATTTAGTATAGCCAAATAGTTGGATGGGGTATCGCAAATGAAGCATAGTTTTGTTGAATCTATCGAGCTCAGTAGATTTTTTAAAATAACTTTCCAACAACTTTTTCTGACACATCTCTATGTGTGAGACCACCTTGCAACATTGTGAAAGCACGCCACTTCTTGTAGTGGAAGATGCATTGGAAGATCTGGACCCCGTTTCATAAAAGATGTTAGGAAAATAACTCTTGCTGGAAGGCAACTTCTCATAGCAACAGCCAATCAGGAAGCTGGATTCTTGTCGTTACCATGACAATTGTCATTCCAGCAAGAGTTGCTATCATATCAAGTTTTATGAAATGGGGTCCGCGTCCACTCCTCTCTTCCATTCTCATTGGAACTGAATATCTGTGAGTTGTAAGCGGGATTATCGCTGTATACAGGATTCAGGTTATCGATAAAAATTAATTTGTATAGTCATGGAAACTAAACGTTACAGAATGTATACACCGGATTAAAGGTAGCATACCTGCCAGTATGTCGCTCCCCCTCCCTCACTAGGCCTATACATGCGTTTGAAAAGTATAAGAATTATGTTAATTGAATACTTGCGAAATCAATGACAAAAAGAGTGTCTCCAGCAACACGTGCCTTCACAACACACACAAGAAACAGCCATAGTGTGCATTTGGATGAAACAGCGAATTCTACTAAGGGAATACAATCGTTCTTGCTCGCTTTATAAGATGTGGTTAAGTTGCGGTTTTCCATCAGCTCTTGCAGATTTACCCCCGGTACGCAATTCATCTATAGATGCCGTCAATAGCCAACGCTCCCTCAAAGCTTAGGGGTTGAATGACATTGTGTTCACATTGCGTATGGCCTTGTTACTCCCGTGCAAAGGTGCTGGAGAGGGTTAAAATCTCTTATTTCAGTCATTTGTATGACAAAGCACCACAGAATACACGAGAATATAAAGCTCTATATGGCTGTGACAAAACCAACGCAACAACAACAACAACAACAACAACAACACAATAACAAACAACATTAAAAACAAAGCCAAGAGATTGGGGATCATATTACATAACTTACATAAATCTTGAACAAAAGATGCAAACACAAACTATGGTGCGTTGTAATCAAAAACACTAAACGTTCGTACTATATGTAGGCCTGCTAGAAGTAGGCCTACGTCGTCAGACAGATCGATATCTATATGTGAGTAGACTCCACAAACTGTCAGACATTCAACAACTTCAGTTGAGCACTGCTGACTCCTTCCGCTTCCAAATCTTATTTTCGTACATTCTGGACATTGACATCAAAAACATTACAAACGGACTTTAAAAAAAGACAAAAAACATTATTTGCTTATCAACACCGTATCCGGACTTTAAAGCCGTACGTAATAATATGACCAGGGAGATGCACCTCCCTGATATGACTTAAGTCCGAAGAGGTCACAGCTCACTCATCTAATCGGAAGACTGCGGTATTCCCGCCCTGAAATTTCCACGAAAATTACCTTGACAAGAACAAATCAAGTCTTGTCCGACTGATAATCACCCTGGTCAATCGCATTTGCCAGACACTTAAGTGATAAATATAGAGTTTAGCAGACCGTGTGGTCAGAAAAAGTCTAACTCATAGGTAAAACTGTGACTGTAAATCTCTTCACGAGAAGATTGACTCATGTCAATCAATACGAGACCTCTCTCCCCACCCCCCGTCAAAAAATAAACTAGAAATATCACTTAAGGTGATTAATACCCCCGCCCCGTGACGACAGTCTTACCCAAGGAATGATCTTTCCTTGATCTTCTGCCATTTAAATACCGTTACCATGGCAACGCAGCTTCCGACACGTCCGAAAATATGTCTTGCACATCTTCCCACCAAGACTATTGTGTGTGCCACATTTCATAAGCTTTTGTCAAAAACTGAGGAAGTAGTTCAATCCACAAGATCTTTCCTTGATCTTCCACCATTAATATGCCGTTACCATGGCAACGCAGCTTCCGACATGTCCAAAAAATATGTCTTGCACATCTTCCCACCAAGACCAATGTGTGTGCCACATTTCATGAGCTTCAGTCGAATACAGAGGAAGTAGTTCAATCCGCAAGATCTTTCCTTGATCTTCTGCCATTTATATGCCGTTACCATGGCAACGCAGCTTCCGACACGTCCGAAAAATATGTCTTCCAAATCTTCCCACCAAGATCAAGGTGTGTGCCACATTTCATAAGCTTTGGTCAAAAAACTGAGGAAGTAGTTAAATCCGCAAGATCTTTCCTTGATCTTCTGCCATTAATATGCCGTTACCATGGCAACGTACTTTCGGGTACTGTCGAAAAATGCTTCTTGCACATCTACAACCAAAGGCACACATCTGTACCAAGTTTCATGGAAATTGGGCAAAAACTGAGGAAGTAGTTTGCAACACAAAACTTTCCATCATTTTGGCTCATAATATGTGAGCTGTTACCATGGCAACATACTTTTTGTCACTGTCAAGAAATGTGTCATGCTGACCTATATCCTAAGACAAACATTCAATATGGATTCCATGAGAATTGGAAGAACACTGATGAAGCAGTTTTGCCATGAAGCATTTTGCCCTATATTTTACCAATAACATGCCGTTACCATGGCAACGCACTTTTTGCCACTGCGGAAATATGTGTCTTGCACATTAACATATTCAGATGAACATCTGTACCTAATTTCATAAAAATTGATCAAAAACTGTGGGAGGAGTTCGCGACGCAAGATTTGTACCCATTTCTGCCTATAATATGCCGTTACCATGGCAACGTACTTTTGGGTACTGTCAAAAAATACGTCTTGCACATCTACAACCCAAGGCACACATCTGTGCCAAGTTTTATGGGAATCGGTTGAAAACTGAGGAAGTAGTTCGCGACGCAAGATTTGCAACGGACCGACCGCCCGACCGCCCGACCGACCGCCCGACCGCCCAACCGCCCGACCGACCGCCCGACCGCCCGACCGTCCGCTGATTCCTATATACCCCCTTCAAACTTCGTTTGGCGGGGGTATAACAAAATCAGAAACAACACAAAACAGTGCATGATCTCTCATGATGAAGGATTCATTTTAAAAGTGTAGTCGACTTGTCGGACATTAATTGTCGCTCATAGACTCCTTTTAAAGAGGAGATCCATCCCAAATAACAAATAAACTCTAAAAGAAAGAAAAAAATCACACAGAACGTTCCAATAATGACAAAAATCGATAAAATATAAGGAAGATATCATGACATTTTGAAAAATTCACATTTGTTCGGAAAGCATTTCTTGACCAGTCCTTATGAATATTCAGATGAGCGAGTTGATGATGTCATACCCTTACAAGTTTTATGCCTCCGCCACGAAGTGGTGCCGGAGGCATTATATTTTCGGGTTGTCCGTCCGTCCGTTCGTCCTTCCGTCCGTCCGTCCGTCCTTCCGTCCGTCCTTCCGTCCGTCCGTAATGAATTTTGTGGACAGGGTAACTATCAAAACCTTTTGAGGTATCCTAATGAAACTTGGCATGTATGTGTATTAGGGGGTGAAGTTGTGCCTATCAACTTTCGGGTGCACATGCTCAAGGTCAAAGGTCAAAAGGTCAAGGTCAAATACATAAAATTTTACTATTTCCACCATATCTATGCAATGCCTGAAGATATTTTCTTGAAACTTATACATGTATTACCCAATTAAGATTCTCTGGTGAAAGTTTATGTCATGAGGTCAAAGGTCAAAGGTCAATAGGTCAAGTGAAATATTAAAACTTCACCTTTTTTCTCTGAACCTTGGAAATTGTTCAAGGTATCTTCATGGAACATAGTATATATACATGTACTGACTGGCAGTGATTATCTAGAGAATTTAGGGTTCATGGGGTCAACGTCAAGGGGTCAAAGGTCAAGGGCAACACTTCAAAATATTACTACATGTATTTCCCTCATGTTTATGCAATGCCAGCAGGATTATTTTTAATTTTACACTTGGTGTATGTATGTATAACCTAATAGAGATTCTCTGGAAAGTTTTTCTTTTCTTTTGTTTTTGCCTCAAAGGTCAAAAAGTCAAAGATCAAGTGAAAGTGCTGAACTAATTTTTTTCTCCATATCTCGGAAGTGGCTCAAGTTATCTTGAAACGTACTACATATTTATGCATGTTCCGCCTGACAGTGATTATCTTATGAATTTTGGGGTCAAAGTCCAGATGAAAATGGTATTCAATACAGAAATTACACTTTTTCTCCATACCTTGAAAATTACTCAATGCACAAACGTATGAATGGGTCAAAGTCAAGCTAAAGTCCTTAAATCCCAAATACGTGCTCTCCTATTCATCCAATTAAACCTAGGTCATGGAAGTGGAACATTCAACACATTTGTGACAAACTTGTCATTTTAATATTTTGTCAATTTTGTGAAAATGTAATCACACATTGTCCACATATATTACTATCTAGACCTATTAGGAGAATCATGCATTATGGCGGAGGCATACCAGTCGCCATAGCGACATTTCCAGTTCATGTATGTTATATGAAATTCGGGGGGGGGGGAGTGAGGTTATTTTTTACTATTAGAGGTAATACAGATACTGCGCATGATCATAGCCAAAAGGGGCCAACATTCTTGTTTATTTTGGGTGGTTTCAAGGCAAGTTTTATATCCACAGAGCTGAAACATGAGATTCCTTGTCAGCTCTTGTCACATGATATCATCAACTTGCTGATTTTGATATTCATAACAACTGGTCAAGAAGTGTTTTCAGAAAAATTTTATTATTTATTTATTATTGAAATTTCAGAATGTCATAACTTCCTTATTTCTTATGCAACTTTGATCATTTTGCACTGTTCTGCAAGGAATGCTTTTCTGTTTCTTATGAAATTGATAAAATTCTGCCGGAGTGGATTTCTTCTTTAACATTGTGGTGGCTATATTAAAAAAAAAAAAAAAGATCCTGACTGAGCTGTGGAATGATTGTTGAAAAAATAAAAGACTTACAGACATACTAAAATAATGCTAGCTGTCACTGTCAAAGTATAGGATATGAACAAAATTGATACCACTGCACGCTTTACACAGACCGTCAGAAATCGTCTGTCCAGTGAGATAGGAAGCCACCTACCTGATCTGTCTCTGGGAAAATGGACTACAGTATTATCACTGGTCACGCTTACATTGACTTTCACATGTTAGAAGAATCTAGCAGTCGTGTTCTTAAAACAGCACAATGCTTACACAACAGACTTCGTGGCTTGTTATTGTGGGACCATTTAAGTCGTAGATTGGCCTATTGTGTGTCTTGAACTGGGGCAAATGTGAAACAGCACCTTTAGAGTTAAATCATCAGCATTCTTCCCTCACACACATCCCAAAAGGCAAGAAGAGGTGGACAGTGTGTGTGTGTGTGTGTGTGTGTGTGTATGTGTGTGCCTGGTTCTGATATATAGAGATAGATAGATGGATAATCCAGATAAATAAAAGGGAAAAAGACAGAGCTAGAATGAGATAGAAAAAAGAGGGGAGAGGGAGAAGGAGAGGTAAAAGAATCTACCTTCTGAACCGATCGATTGCAACCGAAAAACTAAACTCGAAGTAGTCTAGATTCTAGACTGTTTTATATTGTTCCGTCCCGTTGAAATAGGGAGATATACGATCCAAAGAATCTGTCCATCCGAGACACGTGAACGGGTACAGTACCGGGATTAAATAGTCTGGCTTCCAGACCCTCTGCCCATACTATTTCGCTATTCAGGATATTGACGCCCTCAACGTCGAAAACTAGTATAGTTTAAGGTGGTTTTGTCCTGCTTTGCCTTCGGCAAAGGCGGCGACTTCGTCGCCGCGGAGTCCAGTTGGCAAAGGGGCTGGAAACCAGACTAGGATTGCAAGAGCTCGTCGCATTCTAACTACGGAAAAAAAAAGATAAAACACGTTCAGAATCGAAGTATTCAGAACTCGAAGGTGTGATGTCGCATGTCGGTGCACGGGCAAAAGTCGTTGCCAAGGGCAACTAAGTGATGACACGTCTCCGTGAACGCGTTGGTCACCGCTGGTATGGGGCGCAGTGACCACTAATCCTTCTGGTATGACTTCAGAAGACCGAAGGAGAATGGCAAGGTGATGAGAGAGGGACTTGCTTGGATTGGCCAGACCAGAAAATCTCAGTTTCTCTACAAACTTCAAGATGCGTTTTCCTTTTCATCGACCACATCCTTCTCGAGATCGTCGAAGAGATTCAGTTCAGAGTCACTCTCAAGAAAATAGGAAAAATCACTTTGAAGTGATTTTTTCCCGTCCAAGTCAGTACGGCATCACTCATAAGGGTGATGTGTAGACAATTCAGATAGATAATGACAAGCATGCTGGTATCAGTTTTTGTGTATGCAATATCAATCCTGTGAACTCCAAGTGCAAGCTAACATCTTTGATGTACCCACAACACTTTATCATTCAATGATTCAGTTATGAAGTATACATTATTCTTATCAAATTTGATGGCTTTTATTTATTTGTTTGTTGCTGTTTTTGTTTGTTTGTTTGTTTGTTTGTTTGTGTGTTTGTTTGTTTATTTATTTGTTTGTTTTGGTGTTTGAAACTCAATGTCGGGTAAGTAAAATAAGAAAAAAGATATCTTATTAGTAAAAGTGCGTAGTTTCATGATAAATTGACGTATATTAATTTACGTTAATATAAATATTAACGTAAAGCAAAATATTTCTGAGATATATATTATGTGTTTTATTTAAGATCTGAATTGCGTAATACGTGTATGGAGAATCCAACATCTTCCAGGGACTCCATGAGAAAGGCGTGTAAACCCATTAGGGCTTGCATGCCTTGGAGTATTCCATGCAATCATTGCTTTTTCTTACTGTTAGACTCCGTCGAAGGGAAAGTTTAGAAATTTATTTGATCTATCTCTTCTGTGAGAGACAGTGAATACATTTTGATTGGATTATTTTGGATGTTTTTGGAGCAAGTAAGGCCTGTTATGCTGGTATTCCAGCAATGAACAACATCCTTCGATGTATTGAGATTGTTCACAATCGCATCTAGTTTACATTCATAAACTGGCAAAGAACAGTTTACTACACAAGTCCACGTAAGGCGATGGCCTCAAGAAAAGAAAAGAAACGGGTGGATCAAACGCAATCAAGGTTGTTGGGAGTGCTCGTTTTTCTACAGATTATCAAGTTTGGAGTATTTCGAAAACTCGTCGATAAGTGACTCACTTGTCTTGGAATTCTCACCACATTGATAAATGCTCCTTGGTTCACTTTATGTCCCTGACACACCAAACGGCTCCGCGTTTTACAAGCAAAACCTTGGTAACTAACTACGAAAGTACTCGACTAATCACCAAGTTTGGCAAGGCGCGGTTTTCACAACAAAACGCCCTAATATTATCGTTTCTGATCACGGGATTACGTGAGTGACTGGCAGTTTGATGGACAGAGCAGTCAACGTCTACTTCTACGTGATTTATGATGGCGTGCGTACGAGCTTTTCTCATCTACCATGTGTCAACCATGCGTTTCCATTTCCCACCTAGTCCTGGGGCAAGAAATTTATCTTCGACGTCGGAGAGGAGCGTGAGATGAATGTTTGATTGTCCGTCAAGCATGAGATACTATGTAAACTATGCTATCCGTATTATTTAGTCTGTGCCTCTGCAGGTGCTCATGACACCATCCCCGTCCTGTAAGTTGCAAGAATAAGAAGCATAATCCAAAAGTACGAAAGTTGGCACATAGATCAGGTAGTATCGTGCTGGCCAAAGCTGCAAATATGGGCCATAATGTACGAGCAACAGCAATTAACCTTGCACTGAAAGGCTGAACACGATGATAGAATATGAGTATGATAACAGTTTTGATAACAATGGAAACAATAATGAATACTGTACAACAAAGCTGGGGTTTTTAAAATCAAAATATGACAACCAAACCATGATAGGAGGAGCAAGGGGGACAACATTGATTTTGAATGTTAATTTTGATTTGATATGAACTTATTTGTTGTACATGATCGAGAAGGAAACAGTAAATGCTCATAAGCAAGAAACCACGAGAGCGGTATCCCTTCCGAAGGGCTAGTAAATGAGTAATACATAGTGTCTTGCCTCGGAGCACAACCACTGCAACCATGAGACTCGGACCATAAACATCATGGTCTTACCACTGAACCACACCAGCTCCTCATAAAAGACAAGATGGATTGTCGTGATGGTAATACTGGTTCAACGGCTGATAAGAACAACGTTTTTAGACACATAATTTTAAAACTGATAGACCGAATATAAAATCTATTCTCAGAGGAAAAGCAATAAGGGGAAGATGAAGAGATAACAGATCAAATGCCGCTAAACGGCGAGATGGAAAGGAAAAGTAATATACACGCAAGAAGACGTCAGACTATCGAATATAGTTCAGGGGAAATACTGGACAATATTTTGAGAGCAGACACATGTCATTTTCTGTGACTTCAAAATGAGTGAGAGTTCACAGGGCAAAATGCGGTTATCTCTTGACGAGTGGGATGCCTTTTTCTAGGTCATTTAAGCCCATGTCAACACAGAGAGGTCGAGCGTGTTACGACCTTCTGCGCAGCCAGGAGAAATGTTATATCATACACGAGATCCCTTCATCTGATTCGGAACATGAGGTGATATATAAATCGCCTTCCCTTGCCAACAGCATGATGTATTTCTTGAAGTGCTCCGTCATCCCGTTGCTATGGATACTGCGAGCGCCGCCAACGCGGAGCGACGGAGTCATTCGATGACATAAATCTAGACGCTTTGACTGTTGATTGACGGCTGGCTATCACAAGTGACTGACAAGCCAGCAATTTTCCTGTAGTCAGCCGACCACAGGGGGCGCAGTGATTTTCTTTCCCTCCTTCCCTTTACTTGTTGTTGTAGTTTTGTTTTTTTCAAATCGAGAAGCAATCGCCGACTCCAAGACCTTGACATTACCACGATATCCTCAACTTCATTCTGTCTGTCTGTCTGTCTGTTTATCTATCCATCTATCCATCCATCTATCTATCTATCTATCTATCTATCCATCTATCCATCTATCTATCTATCTATCTATCTATCTATCTGTCTATCTATCTATCTATCTATCTATCTATCCATCTATCTAACAATCTATCTGCCTGTCTGTCTTTCTGTCTCTCTTTGTGTCTAATTTTATCCTCCCCCCCCCCCCCCACCACCCACACACTGAAGTTCACAGTCCGGCAACCAAGACAAGCTTTTCCATGTGCCTATATATTCCCGGCCTGATACTTCGGATGCTGCATCCACTAATGCTGTGCTCTTTTGTTTTGTTTTACATGCCGTTCATACAGTATGAATTGAATTTCCTTTTAAATATGTCTGCCTGGACTTCTGATATCGTGCTGACAGTCTCTGGTGTAAAGTGTATTCTTTTAGAAGCCCATTAGACGCATGGTTTTGGTGGTGTGCCAGAGAGAAAGATACATGCCGTGTGTCTGTGGGTACTGGGGTCACGCGCTTGCTACAACAGAGATGGGCTCTCACCCTCCTGTCTTCTCAAACATAATGCGCACACTGGCCGTTATTTCCAATGGTTTAGGCCACCGTAGATATAGCCACACCTTCCATCTTTTTCGACGTGAAAGTTTTAAAGAATATACATTTATATATTTTGGCTTAATAATTGCAACAGGATTACATAACTTGAGAGCACAAGCAACGAATGACTATAAAAGTCACGATGAGTCATCCTTTAAACATTTCCTCTGCATTCATACAATACTTTTTGCTCCTGACATTCTTTCTACCACTCATCCGCACTTTTTTAATATTTGGATCATAAAGGAGAAGGAACGAGAATAAGAGTATCAAAAGATGGAAGAAGGGAGGAGGAACAGAAAGAGAATAGAGAGACAAAATATAGAATAAGAAGAAAAAGAAAGGAAGAAAGAGGAGAAGGTGGAGGAGGGAAAATCTCACAGCGAATATAGGGAAGCTCAAGCAAACAATTTGTCGATGTTTTTACTTCAAGGAATCATACTTGAAATGGGAAAGATAAACCACAGACGAACAAACAGACAACGATAAAGGATTGATTGCTTTGGACATTTCACTTGGGTGGTAGCAAAATCATAAAATAAGATGTAATGTCAAAACAGAAACTAAGCCCCTGGTTATTGGTAGTTTTCGAACGTTGTTTTCCGTTGACACACCCCTCGACGATAGAGAGAGATGGGGGGGGGGGGGGGGAACCAAAACCAATTCCCGCATAGCATAACATTCTTTCACAAAGATTTACTTCCAAGAAAATAATATCCCTCGAGTTGTCAATAAAATCAGCGATAAAAGAATATATTAGAATCCTGATTGAATGGAGAGCTCCCTCTGTAGACCGCACAGTAAAGACTTAGCCAAAGAGGTCAATACAAGGAGTAGGCATAAGTCACATTTTTTAGATCTTCTCAAATTTCAGCATTAGATCAGAGGAATGAAAATAGAACAAATTACGAATTCATATTCCATACATTGAGATCAAAGTTACCTCCTGAATTCCCGGGATTAAGGCTACTTTTCGCTTTAGATTAAACGGCTAGAACGAAGATACGTACGTATTTTGACTTGAATTTTATTTAATTTTAATAGTACTGGAGATGCACATTCCCGCACTTTATATTACAGAAAGGTGAATAGAGATATAGATAGTGCTAATTTGGGGAGAGAAAGAGATTAAAACAGAGAGGGGGATAATTGTCAATAAATAGAAGCAGAATGCAGAACCTGGAGAAGAAGAGCATTATCACGAGAAAGAAGAAGAGAAAAGGAGTAGGAGGAGGAAGAGAAGAACGGAGAGGAAGAAAAGGAGGAGGAGAAGCAGGAGGAGGATGAGGAGGAAGAAGAAGAGGAGGAGGAGAAGGAAGAGAAGGAAGAGGAGGAGGAGGAGGAGGAGGAGGAGAAGAAGAGGAGGAGGTAGAGAAGGAGGAGTGAGAGGAGAGAGAGAGAAGAGAGAGAGAGAAAGAGAGAGATGAGGACATATAGAAGACATGGACACAAGAAGGAAAGCGATGGGGAAACGAGAGGACAAATGATAATGTAATTTGAGGTAAGAACGCGCCATCCAGTTTAAATTCCCCAAGAATCATTCAAGAGATTCTTGACGTGAAATGACCATAACCAATGCTGGTGCATGGGCTGCATTTCGAGCCCCACTTTCATTCGTGCTGGCTATAGTCGTCTGATAGTGGGAATTCCCTCCACCCACCGCCCTACCCCACAAAAAAAAAAAAAAAAAACCCAAAAAAAAAACAACAAAGGTGATGTCGGCTCCACAAGAGGAATCTACCCGAGATGCAATGTCTTGTATTGCGGTATCTCAAAAGCTTTATCAAGCCGGTAAACAGTGTTCCATTCTTGTATCCTTAACTTTTAATGTCAACGGAACCCTGGTAAACCGTACGTTCAATGGAAGATTCTAGAACATTAACTACGGCCACATAGCACTTATGACGGATGAACACCAAACCAATGTTACACTGAAACAAAACACTCTTGTGTGTATAATCATAATGTGCGCAGGGGTAGATATACCGATCAATCGATAGATAGATCGATGAAAAAAAGAGTAAAAGAGGGAGTAAGATCAACAATCATCAGCACAACCAAGGAGTGTACGTGTCCTCCTTGGCACAACATGAATATGCCAGGAAATTCATCCCAACAGAATTCTTCTCCTCAGAAAGCCTTTACGAAATAAATTCATTTCCATCCTTTCAATAAAAGATGGGTGAATGTAAGACTATGGAGGAGAGTTTCCATTTTTGAAGTACTGCAAGTTATGTTTCCTTTCGCTTTGCATCACGAATCAGGGTTGAAATAAGCGTGTCAGTTAATCAAACGTGATGGTTGAAAGGCCCATGACAGATTCCATTCATAGTGACTGATGAAGAGGAAAATTTTCTTTTAGTCGAGCGATGCAGCAGCTTTGGCATGGCCGCCTGAGTCGTAGATATCGAATTAATACCGACAATAAACTGCTATTCAGTTTGTTTGAAAGCGTGATGTCCACACACGAACGTGTCTATGCAATAGCGTGTTTGCTTTATTTTACTTGTTAGAGTGGATTACTTACAACTGGTGTGCAAACCACACTATATGCACGTTCCGTTCTGTCATTCGTCGCAATGATTGAAAGAGAACATCAGGCATTATTTTACTGGATGCTTTTAATCGTAGCACCTGCCGCCGCCTCAAACAACGTTAACAATACCAACGGCAGTGCTACGCGCGTCACTGTTTGCTTGGTCTGACGTTGGTGTTTCGTTTCCTGGATTTACAGGCACGGAATAAAAACAACAACTGGGGATCCTTTTTTCTTCTCTTCTTCTCTTTTGAATGACTTTAAGGCAAAATTTGAACACGGCGCAACATTACTGATGTTTGAAGCGTGACGTTTACCGCAGTGCTTATAATGTCTCCCTTTTCTCGGTTGACAACGATCGTAATTTTGTAACACCACTACAAACAACAGCAATAATAGCGAAAGCAGTCCCATTTTCACTCCAAATGAGCACGGAGTGTTGACTAGCTTTATCATGCATTCGATCGTAATTCTGCCATTATCATATAGGTGTATATACAGCTTGAATCCTGGGGCTTGAATACACTGTCAATAACAGAGATATTTCAGTACGGATCCCTCATAGAGACTTTCCATGGCAATACACTTTTTTCTTTTGCTGTTCGAGCAAGTAAGTAACACGCTATAACTTAATAGTGTGACTTTGGGCCACTGAAACAGGCATCGCAAAATAAGAAAAAAAGTGGGTGAAAAGTAAAACCTTGTGACCACTGATATATCATGTTTCTTGTGCCTTTTCCGCTTTGATGGAAATGACTGTTTGTTAATAATGCTGGTGATGATGGCAAAATGATAATGATATAATGATGTTATGTCGAACTCGTGGGCCTCGTTTGCCCAGTGTCGGACTCGTGGGCCTTGTTTGCCTAGTGTCGAACTCATAGGCTGTATGACTCGTTGGTGTCGGCCTCGTGGGATGACCCCCATTAGTCCACTATGTGAGTCTTCATTGATTTACTAACAAACAGGGGAGTCTCAGACAAAACATCTATCTGTCCAGGCTCCTGCAGAATGGATATAGCTTCAAAGCAATGTTCCCACAAGGTGGAGATGGTCTGAATGTGTGGTTACACGAAATGCCCCCAATGGTGGGCTATATAGGAGCAATGTAGTGCCTTGTATCCCATACTGGAGAGTCCAGTGTAAGTGCGATGTAAGAATCCATTTGTTTTTCATCAATCAAATCGCCTTTGTTTTCATTCAAGAAGCAATGAGTTTATATGAGTTTAGAAGCCAGGTTTGAGAGGTTAGAAGCAAATTTTTAGGGATCAACGAGAAAAATGTGGCTTAAGGAGGTGAACAAATAGGATTAAACCATGGATGTGCTGTAGCTCCATGGTTAAACCAGTCGAGAGCACGTCACGAGTCTGACACTCACGAATCACATAGCCCACGAGTCGTACAGTCCATGACTACGACACTAAGCAAATAAGGCCCATGAGTTCGACACTAAACAAACAAGGCCAACGGGTTCGACATTAATCAAACAAGGCCCACGAGACCTACACATTAAGCCCCGTGAGGTAATGTCGAACTCGTTGGTCGTTTTTGCCTCGTGTCGAACTCGTGGGCCTTGTTTGCATAGTGTCGAACTCGTGGCCCTAGTTTGCAGAGTGTCGAACTCGTAGGCCTTGTTTATTTAGTGTCGAACTCGTGGGCCTTGTTTGCCTCGTGTCGGATTCAAGGACCTCATTTAGATAGTGTCGAACTCATGGGCTGAATGACTCGTGGGCTGTATGACTCATAGACCTTTATTCAATGTCGAAGTCGTGGGCCGTATGACTCGATGGTATCGGTGTCGTGGGATGACCCCAAACCAATCATTAGGGTGTAAGTTCGAGATTAATTGATGGTGTGTAAAATTGACGTTTCAGGCATGATAAATTATTCACCGAGCTGGGAATAAAGATTCAGTAGAATTGTATCCACTAGCCATGCTTTAATACAGCGAAACTTTGTATGACGTCACTGAGTTGTGTGTCAGTCGTACATCTATTTGTTCATTAAAACATGTTAAGTAAAATCTACAATAGAAATATCCTATCTGCCTGTTAATTCTGTGATATAAGGATAATGTTCACATGAGTAACCTTTATGTCTCTGACATCTGCAGATCATTCTATGGAAACCTATAATGGCCCTGACTATCTGGAGGCAGCAGTAAGCAGTACATTCGCGGCGGCCGCCGTGTATCTTTACTCTATTTTTGAAATTTTATGTTTTTAGACGCCGTATCCAACAGCTACATTTGGCCCTGGAACCTGACATCATTGTTTGCTAACATATGGATAGATTGTTTGTTGCCACTTTTGCCATTTGCGGTTTAGGGTGGACAGCGAACCTCTCACAACGAGAGGCATTGGGCATCAACGAGACGCGAGCTGGAGTACATAATATTGTCTTCAGAATTATCGTTTTTCAGTCACGTAATTTAAGTCCACCGAGAGATTTAGCGAAAACAACATGGAATGTGCAGAGAAAGCATACAGGATTCAGAGTTTGCGCGGCTCAGCGACCAGATAGTGCGACATCGTAACATTATAACTATTATGTCATGGCGATCTAAACCTCCAAAATGACAGAATTCTCGAATCTCTATTGGAAAACTACGTTTATGTAGTGTCGCTTGCATTAAACCTCTTTCCATGAGCATTGCATTGATACGGTGGTAATTACTAAAGTAACAAGAACCCCTCAGCTTTCGGAATTAACAACTGACACACCCTAGGGAAGCACCACTTCGACAATAACAACAGAAATTGCGTGACAATTAAATTGGTGCGTTTGGTGATACTCTCTGATACCGACCTTTCTTCACACACTGTATCCAGGAAATCGCGTTACTAATACAAGACAGACAAGATTTCGGGCACACGGGATATCTACGGAAGATGTGTAGAGTGCGTCAGAATGTATTGACCACTACACCTGATCAAAAGAGGGCGTCATTCCTTTTACACCCTCATCCTGTGACTATGGGGCTCCATGTTCCATCGTCTAGCACGAGAAGCGCGAATCTAACGCCTCAAATTGCTGGAATGACACCGACACCACATTTGGCTATCGTCCTTTCAATAGTATTATTATATTCAAATGATCATTGAACTCGTTTTAGCACAATGGCCTCTGCATTTGAAGACTTATGAGGAGTTTGTGGCTACATACGTTCAGCAGATGAAACAGTGTTCTCAAAACTCGGTCTGTCCACAGTTACCATGGCTATAGCGACGTAATAAACTTGAAATTCAGCTGGCGATATATATGTAGAGACACTACACTTCTTTTCGGGCATATATCACGGATTTCAGCGAAGTACGACACGTACCTTGTGTTACTCTCAGTACAAATGAATATTAGAAGTGTTAAAAGTCTTAAAATGACTTATGGATAAGAAATCAAGTGCCATATGAAAGGCAAAAATATGAAATTTCCACTACAGGCATTGTTGCATTATTTTGATCTTAAACATTCTGTCATAGAGACTGGAACTGAAACGAGTCAGTCGCCCAACTCTCAAAGTTTAACGACACAACAGGATAGGGAAAGTCATTAAAACGCGATTGCATGAAGCGGATGTCTTTCGTTTTCTGCCAGTAAATTGTGGTCGTGGCGAACGACTTCGATATATCAAGCTTTTATTAATACTGACCGCTTCTACTTGGCTGCAGTTACAAACAAATATAAACAAGCAAGCACAAAAACAGATATCTATGCTGCAATCATGTTATCTCAAGGATGAAAAACAATTGACTTTCGACCCGACTTTCGAATGTTACCAATTACTTTTTAACCTGATTTCAGTTATGACGTTGGTATACAGAAGATGTTTTGTTTTCCTTAATAACTCGTCTATTTGTTTATGTTAATTTTTTCTTTCTGTTTTTTTTTTTTTTTACAATCATGGCATTTCGGGAAGACTGTGAAGCTGGTATTCTTTCAAAAGCTCTGAAACTTGTGTCAGTTGTTAGGATATTATGAAAGAAAGAATATCTCATTTGAATTATCCTAACAAGTCATATTCTTGAACATTCTGACATTTCAGAATATGCCTGCGACTGTTACTTATGGTATTTTTTTCAGCTTCATCTTACACCAGTCATGATGCGGACTCACTTTGCTATACCAGCCACTTACGTACAATCAACGATCCTAGGATCTTTGGTACAACTGTCTCTCTACCAGGTCTACTAAGACTTGTTACTCTACATCATGTTCTAATTACATTGTAGCTTTCATTGAAAGTGTAAAGTCAGGTTTCCTCCATAAGACCTAAGAGTTGATAAGAAGTCATGGATTCTCAAAAATGGTCATGGAAATTCCAAGTTTCCCACGTTTTTACGAATCAGTGTTAATAGTCGAAACCATAATATACATGTACTGTAATTGGTAGTTGTGATGACGTCATCACCCACAAGACTTCTTCCTCGAACCATATTACACATTGAACAGTACACCATTCTTGTTCTTCACTGGAGATCCCCTTTGAAACGGAATCAACTTTCATAAGGGTTGGATGTTAATCAAGTTTTAGTATCTCTCTGCCATAGCGGTCACGCGTCACATTCTTTGACTCGTTATTACAGCACAACAATCATTTTGACAGGAGAGATATTTCGTTGTCGTTGTTGTTACATGCTTTCGAGCCAAAAGAGAGATGGTTTAGTGAAGGTTGGGATGCCGGTCAATGGGAGACTTACCAGGCCATATTACATCATCAACACTCATCTAATTTGCACAATATGGCTGCAACCATTACTGTTGGGATAAAAGATGTGAAACTTCAAGCCTTTTTTGTAAATTCAATTTCAATCCAAAAAAAAAATTGTTTTTGTTCTGTTAGATAGTCTTGGCGCAATTTGTAAAGTCAACATGGACCTAGAGTGGAAGTACACTTTTAAAGGGATCCGTTAGTTTTGGTTGAGACCAAACTTCAGGTTTCTAACATTTTTTGGTGAGATAATGAGAAACCTCTTATGGAATATGAAAGAGCATTTAATTCCAAGAGGAATTCATTCAACGTTTATTTGATGAAAATTGGTTTTGAAATGGCCAAGATATCCAAAACAGAGCAATCCTAATAAAAGATGGGACCCACCTTTTATTACGAATGCTTTGTTCTACTTTGTTTTTGGATATCTCAGCCATTCCAAAACCGATTTTCATCAAATAAACTTTGAATTCCTCTTAGAACGGCATGGTCTATACTATTTCATAAATGGTTTCTTGGTACAGTATCTCGCAAAGAGTTAAAAGTCCAATCGTCATCTCCACCAATACTATCCATCCCTTAGCCCAACCGCCAGGGATTTGTCCTTCTAGGAGCACTCTAGCAGAGTTTTTCCTCTCGTTCGTGCAAGTGAGATATTTCTTTCCACTCTGCAGTATCTCCATCGCATCCCTGATATATCAAAATCAGGCTTAATACTTTGTTTGATCTACCGACAGAATGTAGATACGAAAGCGGAAAGAAAGAATAGGAGGTGTTAGTGTCGGGGTCAGTCAGAGGCGACCGGATTTTTGTTTTCTCATTCAAAAGTCATCAAAAAGAATAATTTTGAACGAATTATCCGACGGGAAGGAGCTTAAAAAAGAGATATTACCCCCAAATTTTATCATTTTCATAAGAAAGAGAAAAAAATCCCTGCAGAACAGTGCAAAAAATTATCAAAATCAGACAAGAAATAAGAAAGTAAGGACATTCCGAAATTTCAAAATTTTTAGGAAGACACTTCTTGAACAGTTGTTATGAATATTCAAATTAGTAAGTTGACAATGTCATGCTTTCAAAATTTCTCATTTATTTCGTATACAGAAATTACGAAAATCTCATATTTCAGCTGCATGAATACAAATCTTGCCTTAAAACCACCCAAAATAAAAAAGGAACAAGTGTTAACTCTACATCTTAGTATGGGAACATGCTCTTACTTGTGTTAGCTAAAAACAAAATTTTTTTCCAATTTTCATGTATGACATAATAGAAATATCAAACATTGTGTGGGTATGATATCATCATCTCGCTCAGTTGAATATTCATAAGGACTGGTCAAGAAATGTTTTCCGAAAAAGTGTGAAATTTCAAAATGATATCTTCCTCATTTCCTATCCGATATTTGTCATTTTTGTATCGTTCTGTAGGGAATATTTTTTCTTTCGTTTGAAGCGTACTTATTTTGGGGGTGGATTTAGTCTATAAGAGAATAAGGAGATGTTATCTTATTGTGATTGTATGATTATTTCCTTCGCTTCCCTGCCACTTCTTAGATGTGTCGTTGACGTTAGTCGAATATTGGAGAGCGTGCTTTTAAGTTCATTCCTCGCCAAGCTCCCAACATAGGTCTTTCTGGGGAGTGGTGGACAGTCGCTGTGAAGCAGCTGTTTTTCAACATGTTTCTGTTCTCACAAAAGGTCAGTAAATATACCTTACTTCGCATCCGGCTCATATTCCGGCCAACAATTTCATAAACAAACCTTCAAATACCGAAGGGTTATACGATCAAATAATGAAGAAATATTGGTCCGTCCTCGTGAAAGCTTCCTCAAGCCCCCACGCAATGCTAAAGTGGAATGCCTTTGTCGGCTCTACACTATATTGCTTGCTGATATTTGGACGTAAGAAGATAAGTAAAGGCGGAGACCTGGGCGATGACATGCGGAACGAGTGGACAGGACAAATTTCAGTTTTGATTTAGAGCGGAATGGGGCAGTGTAATAACCGCGTGTGTCCGTTCGACGCCCTCTGAGGTAGCAACGGAGGGGAGGACGAAGAGGAGGAGGAGGAGGAGGAGGAAGATGACGAGGAATTAGGAGGAGGGGGAAGAAGTGGAGGAAGAGATCTGAGGAGGAGGTTGAGGAAGAGGAGGTGGTTAAGGAGGAGAAGATGAGGAGGAGGAGGAGGAAGTCGAGGAGGAGGAAAAAGAATAAGAAGAGGAGGAAGAGGGGGAGGAGGAAGAGGAGGAGAAGGAGATGGTGGAGGAGGTGGAGGAGGAGGAGGAGGAGGAGGGAGAGGATAGGAGGAGGAGGAAGAGGAGAAGTAGGAGGAGGTGGTGGTGGAGAAGGAGGAGGTGGTGGAGGAAGAGGAGGAGGAGGAGGAAGAGGAGGAGGAAGAGGAGAAGGAAGAGGAAGAGGAGGAGGAGGAGATTACGAGGTGGAAAAGGAGAAAATAAAGGAGGAAGTCGAGAGGGAGATGGAGGAGATGGCGAGGAGGAATGGGAATAGATAACGTTAATAGAAAAGTCGAATGGGTGGAGGACTACAAGTTTGAGGAGGAAGATGGGGAATTAGGGAGGGTGGAGATAGGAGGATGGGAGAAAGAGATCGTATGGGATTAGAAGCAGGAGATGAAAGAGGGTAGAAGACTTTGGTAAACGCGGATGAAGATGTTATGGGAGTTCAGACAAGGGTCATTGATCAAGATGAAAAGAGGAGTGACTAAAAAAGAGACCATGGTACAAGACGATGTTGAAGAAATAACAGGTATTTTGGAAGGCTATAGGGAGAAAATGATTAGTACCAGCTGATAAGAGGAATTATTTCCTAACAAAGGTTGAACACGAAGATGACTTATAGCCAGATGGAAGTAGCAAATTGCAAGTGGAGAACGCAGACAAGAAAAGGACGTTTACTAGGCTGCTGGGTTTTAGTCTTTCCCGATTACGAGCAATCCGTTGTCTCACCGTCGCGGCACGCTGTAATTGACAACTTGATTGCTCAGAAGTCAACCCGGATGAAAGGTTTACTTCACACTGGCTCGAGACAGCTAGAAACTAACTATGACGAGGCAATGACCTGTACTGCTATAGATCGAGTCAGTTGGTTTGTCCTTCTTCAGCTTTTAACGTCCTTCTCTGATTCGGAGAACCGAAAATTCCCTGCGCCCCGCCGCAATAATCCTTTCCCGGGCACGGATCATTACACTGATCATATTTTCTGCAGTGATACCTCACCCCGTCCCTGGACATCAATTTGTGCGCATGCGTCACAATGTCATCTCGACCAATCGAGCTGTCAGAAATGGACATTCGTACCTGTGAACGATGCCGAGTTGGTGCATGTGGTGCAAGGCCGAGACCAGCTGCCGGACGAACTTCCTTGCGACCCCTTCCTTCAGCTTGCCTCCCGTCTGACCCCGAACGAACTGCAAGAGGTCACCACCGGGCACAAATTCCATGACCAGGCAGTAGAGTGATGACGACTACTCCACGCGAATGGTCGGAAACAGAAACAGCAGCAACATCAATCTTTATTCACTTTATCAAGGAAACGATAACAGTTTGATTTATGAAGAAACAAACGAAAGGAACAACGTTTAATTACACTTTTGCTTTCATAAAATCATTATGACATAATATTATTATACGATACTGTTGTCTGCTTGGATGCAATCGTCCTTAACAGTCATGATCATCATGATGGCGACACGATCATGCTACTACTAGAATTGACTAATAATGATAAACATAATATCCATAACAGCTATAACAATAAAACAGTAATGATAATAAATTGTTAGCAATGCTATCCTCGCTACTGCTACTAATGATAACAATAATAGTAATAGTAATGCTAATGATAATGACAGCAATAACCATGTCCAGGGTAGCTACCTCGTTTACCGCTCTTATTCTCTTTATCTCAGGTGTATAAGGAGTACCTTATAACGCTATAGCGTAATGATGATAGGAGGACCCTCTGATAGTATACAAATGATGCACAGGATAGAGTGTGTTAGTGTAGGCGTGGTGCACTCGAGGGTATTTACAATTGTTGCACTACATTGTAAATACCCGAGAGTGAGCTACGCCTCCACTAACGCCACGAAATAATCCTGTGCATCATTTGTTTTATAAAATGGGTCGAAAATTCGAAAACTAACATCATTTTTCAGCGTTTTTCACGTACCTTTGTGGGTCAAGACGTCCGAAGATGTTCGTCCCAAACATTTACGCACGTCGCACTCGCGGAAGTCCCGCACATACAGTATAAGTATAATGGGGGGGGGGGGGGGGGGGGGGGGGGGGGGGTTGGGTTTCCGGACACTTAAGTTCCCGCATGAAAACTTACTTATTTTACATAGAATATGCACCCTTTACCTTAAAGACTTGATATAGACTCCTCATATAGGCCTACTAGACAACATACTCTGAAAACGGCGTGAGAATTAACCTGCTAAATCGTTGGATTTGCTCTTCAAAGTGACTCCATGTTATACGCGTCCGGTCCCATAACGCTTGGTCTACTGTACTGTACAAAGTGTACGTATACGTCGTATAGTAGAGTATACGTACGTACGCCACACATGTTATGCACAAGGGAAGACAGGCCGGCCGGCCGGCAGCCCGAACTAGAAGTTGTTTACAGGATTGACAGCGCGTATGCATGCAATTCATCAAAGGAGCCGCCGCGCGCACAGACGATCGGCAATCTACCATAGGATTACAGGCAGTGCAATTGTACTGCAGTAAAGGAAGGAGGTGTGTCTCATTTCAGCGCTTCCTATTGGCTACATTCTTGAACCCATTTTATAAAACACCCTGCCCTGGATAAAGAAGACCATGTTATCATTATTATTATTATTATTATTGTTATTATTATTATTATTATTATTATTGTTATTATTATTATTATTATTATTGTTATTATTATTATTATCATTATTATTACTATTATCATTATAACTACTACTACTACTACTACTACTACTACTATTACTACTACTATATCATCATCATCATCATCATATAGAACCCTATAACATTCTCACTATACCCTCAACAACGTCAGGCACCATACACCTGGATCAAGAGTGACATTGTTGGGCAAACATCTGGGCCCCATTTCATAAAAGATGTTAGGATAGCAACTCTTGCTGGAATGACAACTTCCAATAGCAACAGCCAATCAGGAATCTGGATTCTTGCCGTTACCATGACAACTGCCATCCCAGCAAGAGTTGCTATCATATCACATTTTTATGAAACGGGGTCCTGGTGCTAGGATCTTTGTATCGGAAAGGATTCGAACCCATGACGTTTCATCCATTTATACATCCTCCATTACATAGACTTCATACTATAATTAAAACAATGACGACAGTGATATTGACATTATAGATTATGAAAACAAAATTTTGAACTGATTAAGTGAGTTGGGATAACACTCAACAGCACGCAAGATCTTCACGACAATGATGACTTACCGCAATAGTTTCGTAGAGACGAGCAATATTTGGATGATGTAATTGTTGCATCATGCGTGCCTCCCTTGTGAGATTCTTCTTGATGTAAGACTTTGTAATCTTCCGTTTGTCGATCACCTTGAGTGCGACCTTTGACATGAAAAGAAGAAAAAGCACAAAATGTTGGTTATCGCAATATCCCTTTGGCAGAGAATCTTGAGACTTTGCTGTTTACTTTTAAAGGAAACACTGATTTTCCAGTACTTTTGTTTTCAGGGCATATATGCATGTTGTAGTGTACTTATTGGGGCATTATTTACAAGGACAGAAGAAGTCTATGTCTTTATGTAAATTAGAAAAATATCAGAATTGGATAATGTTCTGTACAATAAGCAGGTGACGTCAAATTTGCGGGGCTATTTCACATGAGTAATGTTCAAACCGAATACTTCTTGGTTTTGATGAAAAGGGTTTCATTTTGATTTTCACTAATTCATTGCATTTTTTTTTACTGCACTGTCATGTAAAATAAATTTCCATTTATGATAAAACCTCCTTCAAGGCTTAAATAACAAAGAGAAATGGAAGTTTTATTTCAAGGAAAGCAGGCTATATTCAATTCGGAATATTTGAATTTTCGCTAGTTCCCTCGAATTCACTATCCACTGAATAAGACAGATTAAAGCGAAACCGCATATAACTCCGGAAGGCCGCGAGTACTAAGTACAAAGGGTGTGCAGAGATTCAGCAAATCCAGTGTTAACATTTTTCGCAGATTTTCATGTTTGAATCTGAACTTATCTTCATAATGAATTGTGTCGTCGTAGACATCACTGTACAACATAATGTTTCCGACACTCTTCGGCACCGAGGCATAAAAACGTAAAATTGACATTTTTTTTAAATGAAGTTGCTGTCAGTATCTGATGATGTCACGATTTGATAAATTCTTAAAACTTCATAATATGCACGTATGCAGGTGATCATGTTTGATAACAGTACATCGAGATTGTCCTGAAAATGCCGATCATATATTTCGTCGTGTAAGATGTTCGTCAGATCTTGGCTGTGTGTCAGACAGTATACTCTTCTTCTTCTTCTTCTTCTTCTTCTTCTTCTTCTTCTTCTGCTTCTTCTTCGTCTTCTCCTCCTCCTTCTTTTTTTCTCCTCCTCCTCCTCCTCCTCCTTCTTCTTGGGAAGTACAGTCCATTCTTGTTTTCGACAGACCGAGATGAAAAATAGTGATGCTGATGATGACGATGAAGAAAAGAAGGAGGAGGGTGTCGATGGTCTTGGTAGTGGAAGTGTTGATTGAATAAATTTTTACTATTTGTGCGAGAGATGACACTGTCAAAACACCAGTCTAAACTTTGATGCCTACACCAGGTGAGAGAGTATATCCTCATGGTGTCCTAAATTGACACCAAGCGTCATTGATGGTATTGCAGTCGGGAACCGTTGAGAGCAAGCGTTGGTCGCCCAAATACAACCCCAGGAAAAAGAAAAAGCGAAAGAATAAAACGATATTACAGCACGCTCCACCATGCCCAAACATGGGCAAGGACCAAAGAGCGGAACACGGGATAGACCTCCTCCAAGGACAACCTCCTAGCGAGGACCCCCTCCGTACATTTTTCGACTTGTGTCACGAAAATCACTCACCAAATCTCTGTTTTCACCACTCTCACTCATCGAATTAAAGGGAGAATTTGACTTTGACCTCTCACTGAGAAAAAGTTTGCCTCACAGGAAGCAAAAGTTCTCCCATTTTGCAAAATGGTCGTTTACTACCATTATTTCGCCCTCCCATAGATTTGGCATGTGGGGTCAGAATGACTCGTGAAACTAGTGACGTGTTCAGCATCACAAACTTTAATTGGCGGGTAGGTCTGTCGCTACCAATGATGGATTCTTTGTACACATTATTAATTACGCTCTACGGATGGTGGTGTGGAGGGGGTTATCTGGCATAATTTTCTCTGATCGCTCAAAGCAACATCCAATTGCATTTTACTATAGGTTTAAGAGGTTCTACATCGAATGACGAGTCAAACATTAACAGTACGCGCATCTATATTTGTAATTTGAACTCCCAAACAGGCCATCGATTTCCATCCGCACCGAACTCATTTACGATATGTTTACGATTCTCAAGAATGTTTCGGTTATGACGGATGCGACAATTCACCCTCTCGACAGAACAAATCTAAAAATACCACGTACATCTTAATATGCAGAATGGGTGCTAGTGTTAATGAAAGGGTTAAGGGATAGAAGAGTACAGTCAACAGGAACCAAAACATATCTTGTTGCTGCTCTTGACTGCTTCCGTCTCACCATGAATGACTCAAATCCGTAAATCATCTTTTGGGCGGCACAGCTCAAGGAAGTGAGAAAGTGTTGGCATTGCTCTCATTGTAGCGCAACTTTGGGTTCTCACCCAGCTTCAGCCTTTCTCTAGTTTAAAGGGACACTTCAGACTTTTTGATTGAATGTGACATTTTACCTTTAATCATATTTGAGGGAAATTCAAACTGCATTGTCATGTTCCTCTGCTGGAGAAAACTTCCGGATGAAATGAATAAAGAAGGGTGTGTGTGGTGAAGGCGGAGAAGATTAGATTGGTTTGGAAGATTTTCCAGAAAAAAAAAGAAAAACCCGTACATGCGTATTGAGAACCCTCAAGTAAATGGGCGTTAATGATTTAAGGTACCAGAACTTTTCAACCAAGCTTTCACTGACAGTTAGAAAAGGTACACAACCTCATTTACTTGCATGCGGGATGGAAATACATTGTTCAAGACGAGATCTGGAAAAAAAAAAACAGATTTTTTTTTTCTCGTCATGGTTGTTACCAAGTGTTGAAGCCAAGTAATACTTTCACTCTTTTCATTAGCTTTGTGTATATTACTTTCTTGATGCTGTACACACGTATGAGCATGTTGTGACGCCGAAAATGCAGGGCATATCACCATCCGTCGATCCTCCTTAGATTGAACGGTTTTCATGGCAGCATGGGTGATATGATTAGTAAGATGTGTAGGAGAACAAAGGACAAAGAAGAAAGAACAAGATGACTGATGAAAGTTACCAGGGAGAAGGGAAAATGTTGATTTTTAAATGTTTTATCTGGCATAGAGCGAGAATATGCACAGGAAAATTGAAAAAAAATAGCACTTATAGGTCAATACCATAATACGGGTATAAATATAATTGCAAATACAAATTTCTTTGCTCAGAAGTAGATTAGATTTCTCTAGGAAGTAGCAGACCATCATCGAGTGACGGGTAGTGTATGAGATTAAAGGAAGGGAGAGGAGGAGAGGAGGAAGGAGGAAGGTAGTGGCCACTTGGATACGGTCACGTGATGCTGTGGGCCACGGGCTGACTAGCGTTGACCCTAGTTTGCAGGCACAAACCCTTGTTGGTCGTAAAGGAGTCTGCGCCAAGACTACTATATGCACCACTTCGGCACTGTCCCATAGGCCCTGTGTTGTAGCTTCTCGTTGGGAGAGGCTGCAGTGCAGTGGTACGTGTATTAGTCTTGGCAAATGCAGACTCCTAATACGACCAACAAGGGTTTGTGCCTGCAAACTACGTTGACCCTGGGACGGAGGCACGAGCGCGCGATCGAACACTCAAGTTATAGAGCCCTGAAAATAATCCCATATCTGAGCTCTATGCAGCAATACCTGAGCGGAGGCAGCCGGTAAGTGAAGCTCTTGTTTTTCTGAATTTATATTCCACAACGTGCGTCTTTCTACCAGTACATGTACAATTTGTATTCGAGACTCATGGCGAGGCAAGGGGCTAAGAGGCGAAATATTCCAGCTACTCGGTTGCCCGTTCACCCCTTTCCTGGCTGCTCTACAAGTCGCGCGGAGTGGAATAAACCTGAGCAACGAGGCCTGACAAGAGGCTGGAAAGGAGAGGGATTCTGTCCTTCCTCCCTGGGAGACCAACAAGAGTGACAACAAGTTTAAATCTAAGTCTAAACCTTCGGGGGTATCGCATGGAGTCCTGCCTGTCCACACCAAGATAGGCAAAACTCCGAAGGATATCCGGATGTCAACTTTGGTACTGCGCCGTTGTCGCAATGTGAAGCAATACTTTGCTGTGTTGATTCTGTATATTCTTGTTTGACAACGTAGGCCCTAATGTTATCGCAACCAGATCCAAACTTGAACCCACAAAACTAGCGTGTTTCCTGTTCCACTTAATATTCTTCTGGACATCATGAAAGTGCATTCTCCTTTCGGTATTCACGTTTTTTTAAAAAACGAATTCTTTTCGATGAAGTGGTACAGTCGATTAATGATGGAGCATGAGCTCATCACCGAGAGTTGTGGTCCATTTGACGTGACACGCCCACCCCTCTTTTTTTTTTTTTTTTTTTTTTTTTTTTTGCAAAGTGAACGAAAATCTAACATAGTGCGGACATGAGATTTTGGAAAGCAGTGCATGATGGTAAAACCAAAGATGGCAGCAAGATGAATAAACAGTCATCCATAAATTCGCCATTTCTCTCGCTCCCCTTCCTAACAGATAACACTGTGTAGGCTGCAGAAAACGACAAGTTAGTGATCTATCATAGGTCTAGTATGTTTAGCGTGAGTACGGAGTGTACAGACATATCTTCACTTACTGATTACATGTAAAATGATAAGTTACGCTGTATCTTTATTTCATTTGCTTATTGTTATTTTTTTTTTTTGCTTTGGTGAGCACGATTGTAAAGTTAACAATTAACAAGGAACATTTTTCACCAAGTTTACAAAATATGTTTCGACTTCCATACAAGGAATTATACCCATTTTTATGTCAGTGAAACGTGAGAAACTCAAAGTCCTTGAAGCGATATCATACATCGAAATAAATACAAAACTACTGCAAAATATTGCCTGCCATATTCAATCCGCATATTGATCTGCTGAAGGGGCAGAAACTTGATACATGGTATAAAGTGTGGCGTTGCTAAACATTTCTACACCCTGTAGTATCGCTCTCCGTGGACCATAAAAAACTCGCGTAAAAGTTACGACATGTTTAAGCGACAGAGTTTCGATGGCTCTCGTGTTTGCTGTGATTTTGAATTAGGAAGGAAATACAGACTAATAGTCATACCGAAGTGGTTTCTCCAGGACAGCTGCATGGCTTGTTTTTTCTTCTCCCATTTTAATATTCAAAACGGCAGGAACACCAAAGAGCGTCCTTAAACACTCAATATCCCACATCTCTCGCATCTATCTTTCACTTTCAACAGTACGCGTCAATATTTTCTCACGACTCCGTCAACGATGCAACAATTAACAAAACAAAACAAAACAAAACAAAACATAATGCATCTTCTTCAAACACGTAACTATTACTCATAACGTTCATTATAATATAATACAGATTCTTATGATGCAGTACAACAATGAAGACACATAGAGGGTTAAGTTACAACAATGACGATTGATGCTTAGTTGCTCATCGTGATGTAGGCATAAGTAGGCCTACTTTAGAGCAATAACCCATCCTTGGGAAACTCGGAAACTAATTCAAAAAGAATATGTAACATTAGAATGTCTTTCTTTTGGATAGTAGGATAGTAGAGTAACTGTATCCACCCCCCCCCCGAAAAAAAGAGAAAAATTATTACAACTCTCATAATTTCTTCCCTTTTTTCCAAAATCAATCCATATTGCAGTTCATATCGACGCGACATACATGTATCCGTGATTAGAACTTGAAAACTTTTCTTTTTAATGTATAAAATGAACAATTATATTATGCTTACCTTCTGGATAAGTATCTTTATCTCCCCCCACAGAAAAAAAAAAGGTTATTATCAAGACTTTTTTAAAAGATAAATTCGAATAAAACTAAATTTAGTGAAGATTTATGCAGAAGTTGGAGAGAGACTCGGTGATACTCAGCGGACGATGACGTCATGACTTTAATGAATTGCCTTTAAGATTGTGACCGGTATCACTTGCCATGAAAACACGCGGAACTTAACAATGGCCCGAGTTTCTCTCCTTCATCTCAGTTTTGCTGTATAAAGTCACCCTTAAAATTGATTTTACCCTTTTGGTGTCATCATGAATGGTTGGATTTTACTAAATTTATCAGAGTCGCATTGTGTCGCCGTGATTCAGCACATTCTGAGACAACAATGAAATATACATGAAGGGCTTTACAGAATCGTATCTCACATACATGTCAGACATGGTATCTAAGCTTTGTTCAAGCCCATTACTTATAGACACACCTATGTGAAATCATTCTTTACAAATACACCCCCAAACTCACACACACATACACTCCCATTTCGCTATAACATGATGGGGATTAATTGCACTCTTACAGATAATTACAATCATGCACACTCTCTTGTTCTCTCTTGTTTTTTTTTTTTCCTGGTACATTTTATTTTTTTCTTTCATTTTGTTTCGAGGCTAACATCCTAGTGAAGCTTTGCTTGTGACTTTAGCCTCCTATACATTTTAATTACATGTATTTTGTTCTTCCTTGCCAAGATACAATGAATTTGTCGCAATATCGTTATTAAGTGTCTTAGAATATTCGTCTTATGAAGTTACCATATTCTGAGTTTAGAAGATAATTCTTCTGTCACTAAGTTTATCACATCATCAAGTTGTACGTAACTTCATTATCATGTTTTGTTCATGTGCTTGGAGAATACTGCTGAAAGAAGACAGAAGACTGTAGAAAGAGACAAGAAAAATAGAACAGACAGTCTTTTCAGAAAGTACGCGCACGTTTCGTGATCTTTTCTACAGTTCATGGATTGGCGGTGCACCACGTATTCTTTCTAGGGTATGTGTTGGGCCCTGAAAAGGGCCTACTCAGTCCCGACGTTTCGGCAAGCATGTTCTCAAGGAAACGTCGGGACTAGGTAGGCCCTTTTTAAGGCCAAACACATATCCTAGAATGAGTACGTGGTGCACATAACGTTCTACCGCCACGGAAGCTTTCAAAAATTTCAGTCCATGGATTTTTGTGGAAGTACGCCACCGTACGACGATCATGTACGCCACCGTACGACGATCATGTGGCATGCAGTTGAGCTTCGTCAATCCAGGGAGGTGAGTCATCATGGAGCATGCACAGTACATACGAGAAGCATGTGTACCAAGTTCATTCAACGATATTCTTGTCAGTCGCGGGGGGGGGGGGGGGGGCAGGGTCAGTAACTTTATTCCAAACTAAAGGTTTCTAGTTAGACCAAGTAAGGCCAAAATAGCAGCTTTTTATACATGACGTCACTGGAGACACTATGATTCAAGCGCAGTCTCTGAGCATACCAGGGGGGCATTTCATGAAGCATTTTGTCAGATATTTCGTCTGATAAAACGTTAACAGCTACTGAAATCCTTGCATCTGATTGGCTCAGAGCAAATTTGTCCGACAAGTTGTCGGACAAAATGCTTCATGAAATGCCCCCCTGGATTCAGCTCGACATGTCGTGGAATTCATATGAACAGATAACTAATTGAAGACGAGCAAATTGCCTACGGTTTTACAGCTGTATATCACAGAAGCTCTAGTGAGGTGCATAAACGATGGATAGGTTTGAACGGTGTCTAATTAGTGTTCAGATTAGGTTAACACATGGGCACTGTCTCACTGTTTGTTTGTTGCCTGAATAGGCTACAATAATAACATCTCATCAGAGGTTATCGTGCCGATACAGACTGAGGAACAGAGAAAGGATAAGATGAGGATCTGCCCCCTGTCTTTGAATAGGAACCGGACGTTACGGACCACCCGGATCAAATTTCTAGTCACCTCCTGGTTCATGACTTCTGGTGAGTCTTGCCAAGTAGTACCTCCCTGGTCCAGGGACCACTTCACTGGTCTTGGCAACTGCACCAGGATTCAACTTGGCCATATATAACAGCATGAAAATAATTTAACCATCCATTTCCCCTATATACCGTACATGGTAAGAAGGAATAGGCGAAGCGTGCACTATTCAACAGTTTTCTCTCTAAATGAAATACAAACGGCACAATCATTGCAAAGTTTTGTGTAAGTCTGTATCGATTGCCTTGGGTTTATGTGTGCCTGAGAGAATGTGAAGAAAGAGTTGGTGCGACTTGAGTTAGGGCCAATAGTAATATTTTTGTTAGAACGAGACAGAGAAAGATAAAAGATAAATATATATATATATATATATATATATAGAGAGAGAGAGAGAGAGAGAGAGAGATAGAGAGAGAGAGTTAGATAGATAAAGAGATAGATGGATAGATGGATAGATAGATAGATAGATAGATAGATAGATGGAATGAGGGGGAGAGCTAGGGAGCGGGAGGGAGGGGAGAGAGCGAGAGTGTTTTATAGTGAGAGGAAAAAAGCAACCCATGTGCAAATATTTACTTGTGCTGATGACCCTATTTCTTGTCCATCAGACTTGAACCTGTCCGGCCAACTATGTAAGCCGGAGTGCAAAGATGACCAGATTAACTATCTATGGCCTTCTTTCAGGCGTCAATTTATTCATCGCTTGGCTACTTCGTTCTCATATCACGTGGAGGCAAGACAAACAACAACAACAACTACAAAAAAACACAAAAAGAAACAAAACACACACACACACACACACAAAAGAAACAAATAAACACTCACACACACACAAACAAACAAACAAACAAACAAACACTTTAATCGTTTAGCAAAGAGAGAACTGCAGGAGGAAACTTCGTGGTCAATTATTATGAAGAGGGGGAAATATCTAGTATTGCAAAATAAATCATACGTCAAATGAAAGCAGGCTATAATATGTATATTTTTTTGGTTATTCTGCATAAAATTTTTGCACATTTTTTCATTACGTCGAGTGACACGTGGCCCATGTCTTACAAAATTCTTCAGCTTAAAGCAGTTGACATAAATCATGTAGAAAATGAATCGATAGGTCTTTGTAAAATTTCTCGGACACCCAGCTCTTAAAAATCAATTCTCAGGCGTGTATGCATATCTTTTTCGATTTCCTCTTTGAAAGACTGCCATTGAAATTTCATCAATCATTTTGAAAATCTTATCCACACAGAAACGTCAACTCAGTATATCCAAACAATGAAGAATCCTTCCCCCCCAAAAAAAAAAACAACAACAACAACAACAAACAACAACAAACAAAAAACCAGGATCAATTTCATGTCGTTGTCAATTTCTGTTAGGACAATGTAGGAAGTACAATGTAGCCGCCTATAGCCGAGACTACATTTTTTGTGGTTGTCTTTTCATTTTTAACTCTGCGAAATAAACTAGAACGTGAATTCTACATTAGGTTTTGCCTGTGCTTGTTACAATATAGAACTATATACAGGTCTAGCTACATATTATTATAGCCGCAAGCACACTCATGTTGACTAGAATGTGGAAGAACGAACGACCGGAAGACAAAACTTGATCTCTGCACTCGTACATTTATAATGATAAGAGGTTTAGCAGAAAAAAGGATCCCCACAGGTAAAGAAACCCAACCTATGTACATGTACTAGATGGGTTTCTAAACTAATACGATCTATAATCATTCTACATCGTTTGTCCAGCTTGGCTTGACAATTTCATAGAAGTCGTGGAGAGTATAGTATACCAGTAACCTGGTTTATAGTTTCTCATAAAAAATGACAATGATATTAACGATAAGTTTTAGGAATAGCGATAGTACGTCTGCTACTCATCGACCACCTGTTTTTAAATATACCATAGCACCTTCGCGCGATGGCTTTCTTGCATATACACTCAGCAAAAAAAGAAAAGAAAAGAAAGTAGAACCATAAGCACTTTTTTAAAGTTTATACTTCTCAAAGAATATTTGGCTAAAAGTTGATGTTTTATATACCATACTAAAGGCTATCAACCTGGAGGTCAGTAAAAAGGGAAACTTTACGCGTGAGTGAACACCTTTGTTTTTCTCTTCCAAAGCACAAAGTAAAAATGCAAAACTGAACAATTTGTCATTGAACGTCTTTGCCATTCACTAGATTTACGTGCTTTATCAGTGGAGAACAGGCGGTTGGGTAAAGTGATGAGCTTGCACCGGCGCACAGCATCACAAATACTGTCACTGGAGTTTGTCGCCGAGAATTCCGCGCGTGCGTACGACACTAGTCAACAATATGAATCTGAGGTATTTTCTACCATGATGAAATGAAAGTATGGTGAAACTGGGAAATATTTTCTAGAATACAAGGTATTTAATGAAAAAGTGGTCGATGAGTAGTAGGCCCAACGATACTCATGATAGTTCTAAAAGAAACACACATTTTGTAAACCACATGTTTTTCGAACGAACCTTTGTGTTGGTGACGGTGTGTGTTCCCAACTCCACCACAGCAAAGTTTCCCTTCCCGATCCTCTTGTCCTCAACTGTGTACCTCCCGATGCTTCGAAGTCGCGTCATCTTGGACTTCTACGTCGAAATACAAGTTGTCGATCAAATGTTATTAAAAGTCGAACAGTTCACGCGTTATGGTCGTCCGGAAGCGACAGACATTACCGCCGTGACACGCAATAAATGGCCTCCTTAGGAAGTCGTTGTGCCTCACTGAAGAAAATGGTTCCGTTCAAAAAATGGGTTATTTGTTCCCTCTGTTTCTTTTGAGCTATTTTTGTTTGTCTTGGGATTTTTCTGCCACTTTCGCGGAGAGCCTTGATTTGCCAGATTGCTCAAGATGAATAGCTTTCTCACTGCACGGCTTAGTGATCTCAATTGTTGCTTTCGGACGGAAAGAAGGTAGCGAAAGAGAACAAATGCAAAGCCCTAAACTCTTGTCTCCTGTTGCATTTGACAAGCTGGATTACAAGGGCCTCAACAAGGTGTTCCTCTAGCAACCTCCTTTCTTCTTGGCCATCACCGCTCTCCGGATATCATCCGTCGGGATTCCGAAGCCTGAGGCGGGAAGGGTTATGCCCTGACTGTGTTTCCTTCTACAAAAGTGTATGTCAAATGCTGAAGTCAATTATTCATGGAGTAAATAATTTTACTTGATACTAGTTGCGCGTTCCCCAGGCATTGCAATGCGCGTAGAGCCAGTATGCGCGCATGCCACCTAGCGCGAAGTTGCGCTTATAGAGGAAAAGATATGTGTGCGTGTGTGCGTGTGTGTGTGTTGTGTGTGTGTGTGTGTGTTTGCGTGTGCCCCAAATAGATTTTATGTGCCCTCCCTATCCAATAAGTGGCTGTTTTACAGAGTTCGTGATAGAAAAATGCTATAAAATATTTTGAGCATCGTGAAATGTATTATAATGGAAACTTTCGATTTCTGACATTTTGACATAATGTATGATTTGTGATGTAGCTAATTAATGTGAATGACATCATCTTTTGTTACAATTATTGGCATAAGCGTTAGAAAGGTATGGTATGTGGTCACATGCCATGAAAAAAAGAAGAAAAGATAGAGAAGGAGTAACCAGCTACTTTAAATGTGCATAAAGGTCTTCTGGAAATAGCTCAAATAACTAATGGTTAATTCTTTTTTAAGTGGAATAAACAAACCATAAAAGAGGAGAAAACGCGTACAAGCACGGTGTGTGTAGGTCCTATATACAAGCGTTTTGGTTTGTCGTAATTGCTATTAAGTGCAGACCAAAGGCAGGATAGTTATCATTCTAATCTCAATGTAATTAGTTTTATGGCATGTAATTGCACGCCTATAGTCAATTTAACCGTGTTCGTTACATAGCAATCAAATGCACAATTTATGACCGTTGATTCCATCGGCATGATCAACAACAACAAAGATAAAGGAATAAATGTGATCATCTGAGCAAATCCCCAATCTAGTGTCACTAACAATTCACGTGAAAGAAAAAAGGACTTGTGTATAATGCATTGCTACGGAAAGATGGAAAGAATTGTCGATGGTTAAACATAATCAGTGAAACTTTGTACTCGCGAAGCTGTTAATATGTATGACCTGATTCACCCATGCCTTGAAAACTCGTCCTTCCTTTGTGTTAGATGACTCTTGAGAAATGGATTGTGAGTTCAGATCCCTCGTACGACACTCACTTCACAATAACCACTTTTTATCCCATGATGATCACATTCATAGACCGTGTTTGGTTAAGACTTTACAGGTTTAGCAATGGAGCGAAATGGAGCTCCGAAACTCTTTCTATATGAAAGCCATTTGGTTATAGATTTGAACCATTCTTCTGCAACTGAATTGCCAACTGTAGTTATCGCCAGGTCGGGTGGTGACATGTCACTGCAAAACGCTTTGAGCACAAAAAGAAAAACGTATGATAATTCACATGTAAGTATCACATTATGAGATGAGTTATAGCAAGGAAAGGTAAGTAAAATGCTGAGAAAAGGATTATTTGGACCAAAGCGAAGTTATGATTTAAGAGGACACACTTTGATATGGCTGTCGAGTTGTTTGTGTTGTTTTGCTGCTCAGGTTTCATAGCACATACAAATGTGTTGGCGAACGATTATTTATGTTTATTTCCATAAAATGATATTCTGTAAATCATACATTTCCGCTGACATATACATGTTCAGCGTGGAAAATAAACGTTCAACCAAACCAGACATCAAATTTGACACATGATTTCGCAGATTAGGAGAGGTCGTGGTTCGGGGATTAAAATTGACTCGATCTCCATCTCGAATTCCTCGGTTCAACCTGGAAGAGGATGCGACCTCGGATAGGACAACCGGTACACTGCCTGTCCCTTGGAGGAGGATTTTAATGCCGGTCCTGTAGTTCTAACCCAAGTATGAATAAAACACCCCCCCCCCCCCCCAAGAAAAAAAAAATACGACTCCTAAATATACAGTAAAATAAAAGTGACCGAATGGCATAAGTTTTATTGAAGTCAAACAAATAAGAAAATTACGATGCGTATATTATGTATTGCATAGTAAATATGACTTTTTCGAAAAACAATTATTTCATGAAAGCAAGAAAATTTAAGTGGAGGGGTGAAGGTTGAGGTGTAAATTTTCTTCAATTTATCTCCCACTTACAAATTAAATTTGTAAGATGGCAACTCCTTATCTGTAATTTAACAAACATGGGTTTGTTAGTGTCGCTGCCAGGAAAGCAGTAGATGACAGGTTCGAGTCCCGTGGTTCTTTGTTTCCAACATGTTTGTTAAATTACAGATCAGCATTTGCGATCTTACAAATTTCATTTGTTAGAGGGAGACAAATTGAAGAAAATTCACACCTCAACAATTATTATTATATCGGTTAAAATCACATCTTCAAACTGCACAAGGTGATTATTTTCATGACCTTACACGTAACTATTTATCACGAATCTTTTTTTTTTCCCTGTCAGTAAGTAAGCAACCATATACTGGCCTCCATTCTACAAAAAGTGTACGTCGCTATAGGTCCTTATGTGTCAAGGTAATGACATATATTCAAGATCAAAGTGTGAGGTAAGCGTTTGCCAACTCTTCTGAGTCAATACGGCTTGAATATCATTTGACAATTAGCCCCAAAGAAAATAAGTCTTGTTTAATTCCTAGTTAATAATTGCTTTCTTGACCCGAACAAGTTCAGACGTTTTACCGCCGTAAAAGTAAAACGTTATCGTGCCGATCTCGCAAAGATTAGCTATAATAGGCAAAAGGATACCACAAATATCAACAGAGAAGACAACAAACCGTCGTTAATTTGCTTTAGAAACCGTTAGCTGAACATTATTCACTCAGCACTGCTCCGTTAATCTCAAGATCAATCAAATCGTTCTAAAGACAGACGACTCGTTATCTTTCCCCATCGATCAGTAAACACGGTAAACAAACGATAATTCTCTTCGTTATCAAACATCCCCTTTGCTACAAGACCGTCGGAGCTGCGTCAGTTTGGTGCGTGGTGTACAGATTTCGCTTCAGCTATACCTCCATGTCGAGTGTAGAGCAAGTGTGAAGTTAGCTCTCAATATTGATGCTAATGTAACACTCCATAAATTTGGATGTAGCGTGTAAAGTGTTACTGTTTATACATACAGTGTTACAATCCTTATCAAACTTACATGCAAACCTCCTGGCTGATGTTATAAACCTTACCAATCATACATAAAAACTACTTTACACTAACATCGAAATATAATTTATGTGCGGGGGATATTCAAAAGTGCTTCCTCCATAAATCGCTTCAAGTATAGTAACACATGTGAGCACTTATCGAATAGAAGTACAGAAAACAAAAACTTAAATAGGTTTGAAAATATTAGTAATATTGATCTCCTTCTGAAGAGAATATCAAATCTTCCAATGTTTGGAAAGTAGACCTGTCTGGCTCTGAATGGGACATGGATGATAAATACATATGTATTTTGTTTTGATATTATGACCAATCTGAATACAATATAGAGTTGCAAATACTGAACTACCAGAGATGTCTTATGGTAGTTACAAAGGTACTTAGTTGATTTAGAATACCGGTATCAAACAAATAACGTTCTCTTGAGAAACCGTTTACATGTTTTCGCTCAATGGCACCCGAACCCAGCTAAGAAAGTTGCTTTTGGGAGAGGGGTGAGGTAAGAAGGGCTTCAATCAAATCTATACGGTTGACCACTGGCCCCTGTGACCACAACAGCGTTTATATATATATATATTTTTTTTTTTCGGGCCTTTGTGGTGAACTCAACAAATACATCAAATAGAGATCTGCGTTGACCCACTTTGCTTTCGACTCAAACAGACCTCTCTATCAAGACCAGGTCCCATATACCGGGGTGACTCTAAACATTCGGGGAAACAAATTGGAGTCTATTTGACCCCTGACATTAGAATTCCCAGATCGACCCAACCAGGCTTTGGGAAGGAAAAGCCACCTCCTCGGAAGGCGAATTTCACCTCCAAATTTCGCATAGTGTACCCTTCGTATACATCGATCTGTATCACAGATCAACCGTCCCTTCTCTTCCATGTAGTACAAAGTATCAACTTCAAACGCCAATCCCATCTTTGTCTCTGTGAGTCCAGGGCCACCTCCATGGTGAGTCTGTCTGTCTGTACGTCTGTTTGTTTGTTTGTCTGCCTGTCTGTCTGTCTCTCATTCAGTTAATGTCTGCGATATACCGTTCAAATTTACAGTTTTATTCTTTCATTAAGAAATAGAAATCCACCTTTGGCAAGTCATTGTCGGAAACATTGTTGTCGGAGTCATTGTTGGTTCATAGCAAGTTTATACTTGAAGCCATGCTTTTCTGTTCAATTGAGGATTAGAAAAGCCCTGAAATACAGACACCACAAGTAGACATACAGACAGACGCACCTGTGTAAACGCGTACCCTCTTACCACACCGTGAAACTCATTGATTCCAGGTTGCTTTTCCAAGCATCATATCTCTTTGACCAACGTGACAGAAAATCCTGTCAGCTATAAGGATCAGTTTGATAGAAAGATAGAAAGAAAAACAGAGTGAGGACAGAGAGAGAGAGAGAGAGAGAGAGAGAGAGAGAGAGAGAGAGAAAGGAAGAGATGGGGGAGGAGAACAGAGTTAAGATCCCAAACTTTCAGCTGGTCTGGTGATCTCCCCCCCCCCCCCCCCTGATTTACCTGCATCCTCCCGTTGGAACATCTGCGATCTTTTTGCGCCTTTTATCAGCCGCGTGCCGCATTGTCACGGAAGATTAGCCGAGATGAAACAAACTCGACCGCCCATCAGTCAAGTGGAGGAATGCCTGCCAGGCGGTTCATTCGAATCGGGGAAAATCGATGAACCACATAAAAGGGAGCAGACCGCCATAATAGTGTACTTGAATTGATCTCAGCATATAGCAACCTTCCTCTGTTTTGGTTCTATTTTCATTATCTGCTACGTGTATATTTGGCTTTGGTCAATCAAGATTGCGGCTAATTCATCACACATTGCCGTATATGTAAACAGTGACCTTGATTATGAATAGACTGAAAATGATGTGGTATTTGCCGATGTTTTGACATTTTTTATGATCTAACCAATTCAATGACGCAGTGTGTTGATGAGAATTTCCACCGTCCGCTGCATGGAGCAATGTTTCCATCCCAGCCGTGCAGTAATGTACTCAGTTTAGCTTATTTCCCCTCAACGCCATAATTCTATGCCCTTATATTTTGTAATTTTGCATAACTCTGAGGTCAACGAAGCATGTTATTCAGCACCACCTTTATTTTCTGGCAGGATAATGGACGAGGACAGAGCCAGTATTTGGGTTATCATCATTGATCAAGACGCAAAATTGTGATCATAATGATAATAAATGTGTGATTTGTCCTAGAATTGAAGTACAGTCGTTACAGCTAATATGTCCATTTGTACGCTCTAATAATTACTGTACAAGTTAACGTGGACAAAAGGAGAGTTGGAAAACCATCCGCAAGAAAAATGGGTTTGAATTGTTTCGTTTTTTCTTTAGAAATGAATGCACAAGTTTGTCCATCTGGTGCTACCAAAATATTTATGCTTGTTGCTTGAGGCAGGAGATGACAATATCCTTATCTAGATATCAAACTCAGAAAGGAACAACAATACATACAGATATCAAGCTACCCTCTTCTCTTTTCTACAGTTACCATGTTGATTATCGTTGAGAACAGAGAATGAGAGAGGGAGAGACGGGGAGGGGGATTTCACAGAGAGAGAGAGAGAGGGGGGGAGGAGGGGAGGGAAAGCAAATGGTTGGGGCAGTAGGTATGAGATTGAATAGGGAGGAGGGGATGGGGAGCACTGGCACTGAAGAGGTGCACTTGGATGGGGGGGGGGGGGGGGTGGGGTTGTGGGAGATTTGCCACATTTTACCTCTGACTCCATCCTTTAACTTGTCACGTCTTCCCCCTTTTTTTTTACAGCCATGCAGCCATGGAATTGATTGAATTCGTTATACTCCAGATTGACATATTTCTGAATCTCCAAAGGACCACTGAACTCGTGTGAAGTGCACACATGAAGAGACAGATAGAATCATTAGTGCATCATGCGTATTGGTGACGTAGTAGCGTCATCACCCCCACCCCCACCTCTCTCTCTCTCTCTCTCTCTTCCTCTCGCTCACCTACCCCATCCCCTTATCTCTTATTCCTTTCCATTTCACTCTCTGATCCCCCTTCTATCGTTATTTGCAAGGAATGTTGAAGCGGCACAACCGTGTTTGATGCAGTATCTTCAGAGCACATCACTTGCACCACACTACACATACCTTTCGTGTCCAGCCTACATTTATGAGATGTACTGACGACCAACGACGTGAGATTTCATGATTGGAAGTGCGAGTCGTTGCTAAGCAACGATATGATTAGTGAAAACTTAATCCTACGTGGACAGCAAGCCGCAAAGTACGACTGAAATAGATCTCAATTGCGTGATTAGCTCTCAAAACCATGCCATACTTGCATCGTTTTTCATTCCCAACGGCAGTCCAAGTGGGAGACTGGCGCGGAGTGTATAAGGGAGGCAGAAGATTAAATACACCATATAAATGAATAGATTTCGGCCACTTGTAGAACCGCCATTATAGATAAGTTGCCAAAAAGGCAGTTACCACTACCGTGATTGCATCCCTTGTTAACTGTGTTATCCAGTGGTTTCACAGGTAAAATGATATAAGATGAATTAGTGAATTTCAATCATGAGGAAATTTCGGAAACGTGCATGCTTTCCAGCATTAGTCTCATTTTCAAATAATGTTTGCGGTTCTCATGGGTCATTATCAAAATACGATATGATAGATATGAATTCTGGGTGAATGAAACTTTCAATATGAGATAATACACTCGCTCTGTCGAATGTCAATGAGGTATGTACAAAAATGAATTCATTTTCAACGAAAATGTTTAATGACAAAAATCACGTTACAGTCTTGTTTATATAATTCATTCAGAAATTTAAAATTTTGAGGATGAGAATTGTCCTCTTCATCTCTAACTTTAACATTCTGTGATGTTCGGAGTCAATGTTAGCAAGGTGAAGGGGGTAGTATAATTTGTCAAACTTGTTGTAAGCTTTGGGATTGAAGCGTGATACTGTCTTCATTCACTGACATGAAAAATTCCGTGGCTGCTCGATGTGTCAGTCCAGGGAGGTGGTCAGTCAGAGAAAAGAGAGCCTTAAAGAGTACGTTTATCGTATTTAGGAAAGGGCAGAGGAATCTTAATTGAACAGTGAGCCATTTATTCGCGCTTTCTGTGTTTAGATAATCAGTCAAAATGGTTAGCGCGAATGAGAGCGCATTAAAAAAAGCCCAGAATGTCGTGTACTAATTAGCAATACTGCCCCCTAGTGGTGCCTCATTGCACATTATTCGTTGGTTTGTTGTCCGGTGGTGTATAACTGCATTATTATATTTTGTCCCTCCCTTTTGATAATCCGGGCAGGACGATCACTCATATCCTTGACCGATAGTTCGGGGTCGTCTGGAGTTCAGCCAGGCCTCCAGGGAAGATATTTTATTAGTGTTATTATGGTTTTAGTCTTCGGATTCATACCACACTTCCCAGGTTTACGGCAACGAAACAAATACAGTGCAATAATTTCATAACAATACGAACTTCTGAAACATGGTAGCGCTGTGCAGGAATTGCTTTACCCACCATTTGAGATAAAACACGCATGCATGACACGTTCGTGTCCGGGAAAATGAAAGAATCCAGCTCATGGACGCAATCTTCTGTGTGTTACCTGCGCAAAAACGATATGGGCTCCTCTAAATGTTTTTACTGAAAATCAAACAATCTAAAGCGTTTCAGGCAACGGTAGAACCCAAGTATTTCCGGTCCGCTGTGTCTCTGGTGTCTAGTGTCTTTGGCCAACTGTCATTGACCATCCACCAGCAGCACACGTGTCTTTCTCTCTGGATGTTTTTTTTTATTTTTATGCCACAGTCAATTCCCGATGTGACACCGTTTGTACGCCATACCACCATCTCCCCCACCCTTTCTCACTTCTCTGCTCTCACCCTCCTCTCAACCTCCGTGTATCTAGTCATCTTTCCATTTATCTATCTCCTCTTCTGGCTTTCTTCGCTTCGTTTATTTTCAGTTCATTGTCTACCTTTCTTCCTTTAATCTTCTTCCTTCCTTCTCTCTCTGTCTCTCTTCTCTATCTCTTCATCTGCCACGCGCAGTTTCTCAAAATACCCCGTATGTTGATTTGTTGCATCTCATAGAACCATCGACGATGAGGATGGAAGACGATGAGTAGGGGCAGTCCGAGGTTTGTAACCAACTCCAACCTGTTTGCTTAACGATTTCAGCATGTAAATCATTTCAACCTCCAAAATTAATGTAGGCCTAAATAATGAATAAGAGGAAAATTATCAATGTCTTTATGATATCGGGAAACGCAAGGTATATAAATGTAATAATTATTGACAGAATTGTTTGCTTGAAAGAACTTTACCCCACATCATAGAAAGTGCATCTGATTGTTAGTTTTGCTATAAATCGCAAAACTTTGTAACGGACTGCGTACTGATCAGAATTGCAGCCAGTTGTACTTTTGTATGCCACAGGGCTCTGAGCTTGTAGACTACGCAGAACTGACCTCTCTTGTAGAAGGTACATCGTGTTCGGAGAAGTTTGTGCCAAAAAGGCCTTGTTGACATCGCCCTCTTCAGATGTAGCGCATGTTTACGTGAACTCACCCAAGTCTTGTCCATTGAGGGACTGAACAAGGGCTGCGGAAGGACGAAAAAGATATGATTATTACATCTTCCTTAGGGACACAGCTTTCTCGGGTTTCTTTCGCAATAAAAGTCACCGTGGGTATAAAAGTTGAATGGAAAACGAGAATATTCGTCATAAAGTTTGAAGAGCGTGATGTCTCGTTTGGAAAAACGCGGTATTTTGTAATGGAATGTTCCGTCATTCACAAACAACATTGTTCCCAAGTTTTTATTGACGTTTAAAGTTATCAAAATTCCGCGACTTCACAGCTTTTGAGAATGTCAAATGTGATTGTCATGATATATGGTCATTATGCTCTAATTCAATCACTTTGTAAGCATAACGGACACTACCTTCATATTGTTGGTATTACTTTTAGTTTGTTTGTTTGTTTGTTTGTTCCAGAGCACCATTTTTATGGTATTTTCAGAAAATTGCTTTGCGCAGCGTAAACACTACTAATGGCCGATGATGGTAGTTATCGTTTGTAAATTAATGAACGTGGCAGAGAGAGAGAGAGAGAGAGAGAGAGAGAGAGCTGGAAGGGAGGAGAAACGGGAAGACATGGAGGCAAACGAGAGGGAAGGTCTAGATAACACTTGGATAAAAGAGAAGGAAAGGAGGAGGGAAGGAGAGTAAAAGAAATAACGAGGTGTAGGATGAGAGTAATGAAGATGATGGTGACGGAAGAGGATACGGGAGAGGAGAAAAACGGATAGTGATGGAGATGGAAGAGAAGGAGAAGGAGGAGGAGGAAGAGGGAAAGGAAGGAAGAGATGTGATGAGGATTCAGTTAGAAGGGAAAGGGGTGGCAGGAAAGGCCAAAGCAGCAAATTTATAGCGTTATGTACTTTACAAGTATTGTATGATAGAGGGGAATAATGCAGAGAGTAAGAGACAGAAGATGTCAGAGGACATGGAGAATGAGTGGGGAAAGAGAGAGAAGGGGGGGGGGGAAGGAGGTAGAGATGGGTGGGGGTGGGGACGTGGCTGGGCTTTTATCATCATTAGCTGACGTTTTTTCGACACGAAGACCACCAAGACGATGGTTTCCCTAAAGCTTTCACCATCATGTCTTATCTCCTTTATTTTGAATTCACAGAGTCGATGGTGCGGATGGATGGTGCTGACAGGAGTGACCAAAGACTTCCAGAGATTATGAGGTAGCACTGGAACCATGACGGTCACGGTCACGTGATTTATGGCACTTCCATCCAGGGTTATGGAGAGTTCACCGGAGCGACCGAGAAATCATGCCAAGCCTTGATTCTCAGGTGCAAGGCTGTTTGATTTCACGAGGAGTGATTGTAGTTTGGATCAGGTCATATTTATTTACCATTCCTCCAATTCCTCCTTCTTACCATCCTCATCCTCCTTCTCCTCCTCATCATTCTCTTGATCATCATCACCAATACCATCACCGCCACCACCACCACCACCATCATCATCACCATCATCACCATCATCATCGTCATTATCACCATCAAAGTCATCACCACCATCAACAATCATTACCACAGCTATTGTCATGTTTTGTCATCAAAGGCGTATTCGTGTTCAATTTCTTTTACGCAAATTATTCCCTTTAGCAAGACCTTCCATTATGTAACTCTTTTTCATGATTATGTATTGTTCAGGTTGGCACTTATGTAACATTGTAAGGGGGAAAACAGCAACAGATTGCTGTTATAATAACAGAGTGTAGAAAGGCGAGCTGTCTGGTTTGGCAGTATATCATGCAATGGCTGAGTTGCATACTTTTTCGTTTTCTCTGTCTTTTATTATTCGGCAACGAATCTTGACTACTTACTGTGAGTGACCCCTTTTTATTCCGTGTTAAACAATTCAGTCAACCTTTTAAGGTGTCGAGAAACTTATACCCACGTCCCCAAACGTGCATTTCCTTGTCAAAATAGCTCGTCTACGGTATTAGAATGGACTCCAACCTGCAAAAATTGTAATGCGGTATCGCTCTTGCAGCGAAATCCTGTTCTGGGTCAGGACAGACAGACGGGACCAAACAGAATTAACATAATGTGTCTACAAAACGCGCCAAACCAAACATCCCACAAGTAATCCGCGTCGTGCCAAATACAACACCATTTGTATACATGTGGGACTGAGGTCAGGTTCTGTATATTTGCCTCCCACCTGACCCGCATTCGTTTCACTTGTAGTCTAGCAGCAAGGATAAAATGGAATTCCATTACTGTATGTTGGCGTTTGCCATGGTCTTTAGTCGCAAATCTCTATCAAGGCAAAAAGTGAATCGTGTCTGTTACTGTCAAATTGTTATTTCCATCAAAGCAATTAAAATTATGTTAATCAGACTTATTACTAAAACATTAATGATTTTGAAGGACTCATGTACAGTCTAGATTCGTTTCGAAGGCTTAGACTCGAGCCAGTAAAACTGTCGCCAAGTAGGAAGATTGTGATAAACATCGTAGTGGAATTTGAAATCAAATACGAGTGCCTTTTCATGTCAGAGCTCAAAATACTCGGCGAGGGCGAGAAATAGGTCGCGTTATATCCTCGCAGTGAGGACAGAAGAATGTGGCGCAATTTTTGGATCATTACGGAAGCATTCCGACAAGCTGTCTGACAGCGCGCACGTCTGTCAGATTTAAGTGAGAGTGCTTTGGCAAACATTACATCCAATAAAGATTGGGAATGTGAAGACTCGAAGGGGTATCAATCCAAAGAGTGTCCTCCTGTCCTCTATATGACCTTGGCCTTGCCTTCATCCCAAGGACGGTCATTCTCAGGATTATTTCCAGCATGGACCGTAATCCGAGATGGCATAGTAGACGTTTATGTCCAATCGTATAATTCCGCTTTGTTCCTGTTTACAAACATCACAAGTAACAGGGACAAATTCTCTCCCTCAGCCTCTCTCTCTCTCTCTCTCTCTCTCTCTATATATATATATATATATATATACACTGTATATATATATATACATATATATATATATATATATATATATATAATAGATTATATAATATACCTCAACATATATATATATATATATATATATATATATATATATATGTATATATTTATATATGTATTCAGTGCTTACATAGCGCATATCACTACCGTAGTGTCTCTATGTATATGCACCTTAAGGGAGAGGGTACACATACATACACATATGCACATGATTATGTTTACAAGTATGAGTACAAAGAACACACACACACACACACACACACACACATACATGTATTATTATAACACGCGGCTTTTAAGCAAATAGATGGTGACCTGATTCTTGTGAAAAGCTAGTGTTTATGGTTGAGTAGTGTACACTTCTATTTCAAGTAGGATGTAAACACCAGTTTTTCTACGTATAAAACAATATTACAGGTCTATCCTGGAATATTCTTTGTATAACACAGAACACATCGACCCTTGTTATATCCATTGTTTGCACATTTTTTTTTTCTTTTCAAACGAGACAAAGAGCTGCAACACGAATGAAGAGGAGTATATGAAGTGGTTTCATACAAAGCGAATGTTTATTCAGATCAATCAATAAGCAGGAAAGGACTTGACGAGACTTCCTTATTAGAGAACCGATCGTGATTAGGACAATAATGTCATCATTTTGTTACCATCGTTTCTCCTAATCATTCATATTGCTATTATTATTATCTTTTAATAAAAACAAGTCAGGTACTGAGTTGGTAAAGGCAGTGAGCCAACACAAACCAGACAATGATGTTGTCAAGTTTATTTAAAACTGAATTCGGCCAACAAGATTGTCGAATGATTGATCGTATTACAAAGCTTATTTATCGAAACCATCCGCGTGAGAGAGTCCTACATTTTGTTTGCTTCTTTTTTTACAGTGGTTTGTAATTCAATGGAACAACCTTATAATAAGCGCCTATTACTAGCTGTGTTATAGCTCCATGTTTTATCAGCAGGCATTAATCTCATCATGTAAGACATAATGGCCCGAATTCACGAAGATGGTGCAAATGAAACCATGGTTTAAACCATGGACAAAACCATGGAGCGCCAAGTGTCGCACGAAATATTTCGTTACAAAATTGGTCATTTTGTCGACAAAATAACCGTTTCGTTAACGAAATTATCATTTCGTGGACGAAATGTTCATTTAGATTTCATCGACGAAATGACTGATTTCGTAACGAAATATTCCATGCGACACTTGGCGCTCCATGGTTTTTGTCCATGGTTTAAACCATGGTTTCATTTGTACCACCTTTGTGAATTCGGGCCAATACGACAAACATTTTGGTTATGTCTCTCCAGCGAAAATGTCATATTGCAGTTTTACCTCCATCCAACAGGTTAGGATTCATCTTGCTCTAAAACTAGAGAAGTTAACCAGAAGGAGGGGGAAGAAGGCTACATCGAAGGGATTCGACGATATTTCAGTTTCTAAACGAATATTTCTTCTAAACGAATATTTCTAAGCCCTTATTCTCTGACTTTGAATCTGTTTTCATACAGATGCAAATACTTCGTCGTTGGAGGCATACTAAGATAGGTTCCATCTATTGGTGACCAGCCTTTTAATTCAAGAGAATTGTTAGCTTTGTATAGGAGATTACTTCTTTCATTCGCAGAAAAGCATGTTTGTTTGATGTTATTCAAGAAATACAAGTAAGTTCTAATTTCCTTGAAAACACCATGCACCAACAACTATTGTGTTTCTCCAGTTTATGCAGTAACCACAAACTCTCGTTATAGAACATTCATGCTAAACCAAACTGTACTTTGCCTCCTCTTTATGCGTCTTGCTGATGTCATAAATTCATTCTTTCCTTATACAACCAAATGTTATATACCTAGACTCCCTATAAGATGTCTACGTGATTTATAGTATTTGTTTGAAATTACAAGGCGAAATTTAATTGCAAGTAACATTAAATCAATAGCTCAAGAGCTCATTACTAACAGTGGTGGACATAAACAGGAAAAAAAACCCAGAAATTTTCATACGGTATGTAAATTCCTCTTTATTGGATGAAAAGTTTACTAGTAGTCTGCTAAGCAAATTTCCACGCTGGTCGACATTGAAAGAGAGCATCTATCAAATTTGTACACGGGAAATCATGGAGGACATTGTGGAATGGAATCATAGAAAGATTGTTTAGACAGTATTAAAGCAATTTTGGAAAAATGTTATGAGAAAGTGAGAAAAATCAACAGACATAGTACAACATTCTTTCATCAAATTCGACCACGAAAGTGAAAGTCAACTGCAGCAAGACGTCAAATAGCTAGGACAATTCATCGATTCACAGAGCGAACTTGAATTGCATTAGGCTAAAATGTAAATCCGTGATCGCAAAAACGATTTTCATTATCTAGACTACGTGTAGGGAATGTGTGACAATGGAAAAAAAATGACGGTCCATTTTGTAAGCACTGTTCAAACTGGCAACATTTATCAAATCTGACATCGTCAAGATTTTTCATTTGAAAGAGATAATACTCACTTTTGTCAAAGAATAAGGAAAAGGATATCCCTACACCTGACTGAAGATTTTATCATAATTTCTTTCATCGACAGCTCAACTTCAGAAGCACGTGTTTCTTCTGGGGGAAAACAAGATATGAGGACTCTTTTTGACAAGAAGATGGGTGGGGAAAATACAGAGGAATGTGGAGGAGGAGGAGGAGGAGGAGACAACAAAGAAGAAATAGAAGTAGAAAGATATCAATTCTAAAAGAAAAGATGAGAAAGATATAATTTATACTGTGGAAATGATTATTCGAAGCAAAGAAATGGAAGTAAGAGAAGAAGAAGGGAAGAGAAGGTGGAAGAAACTGTGGCGAAGAAGAATTGGAAAAGCAGAAGAAGCGGGGTTCATTGAGTCGAGTCCCAGAGGGTTTTACGCATTGCTGACGATATTCTTGCAGTGAAATTCAAGAAATTTCCTGGACTTACTGTATGCTAATTTCGTCTGCTCCTGCATCAGCTCGCTGACTGTGGCAGTGAACTCGCTAAGGTTTGTCCTCATTCTTCGTCCCGACAAAACACTGTGGGGGGGGGGGGGGGGGGGGGAAGAGGGGAGGCCTTCGGAGAGGTACCGGCGAAGACGACTGCCAACGACTGCGTAAGTGGAGCCGAATCGAGACGACACCTGAAACATCAAAATCAACATTGGATGGTGATGAAAGATGACAGATGGATGATGATCGAGGGGACGAGTGGGACATTGCTTGATTGCCGTGAGTCGGAAGGAGCGTGATGGAGTAAAGTGACAGGGGGCCAAGGTAAGGCGATCTTAGGTTTGCGGATATGACAGAATTACTGTAAAAAACAGGAACAAACCCCAAAAAGGATACAGATGTTTGGTGATTGTCTGTCTGTGTTTGAGGGAGGGGGCGGCGAACAATGTTTTATAAACTGCTCTCCAGAATGAATCGCACCAGCAGATAATGTGCCTGTACACACACACACACACACACACACACACACACACACACACACACACATACACACACACACACACATACACACACACACACACACACACACACACACACACTTCTTGGAAGGAAGAAAACTATGATTTGAATCTACCCTGAAACAACCTGTGGAATTTGTGCTTATTCTTGGCCATCGTTCTATATGCAAATTAAGATGTAACTCATGTGCTTATATTCCAGATGTATATATTTGACGGATAATTGTTAAGAATAGTCATATTACTGTTATTTTGTACAATGTTAAAGAAAATGCATAAAATTGACGTACTTGTAAAAGAAATGGCTTGCAGAGAATAAATCAAATCAAATCAAATTTGGCATCAAATATTCATTTAGCATATATAATTCTGTGCCAAGAAAATACGAAGATACGAACCGTTCAATTTGCTCTGTGTGCAATTAAAGAAACGTTCCAAAATGGAGTACTATTTTTTTATCAAACATGATTTTTATAGACATCGTGAACCATGGGTCTAGGACCTTCAGCACACTCAATGAATGTAGCACTGCATGAGTTCCAACCACGTCACAGGAGGTTGCAAGCGCATCAAGCTCTGCCTATACACTGTATTCCTTTTTTCCATGCTCAGTGTGTCGTGTATTCTCTGCGATGACACGATGATAATGTTTATCTATATCTTGATTAATGTATGTCAGGTGATGTTACATAAGCCAACATAAATTGAATCAAATCAATCTAAATCAAGTCAAATCATATCACGGCATCAAGTGGGTCAGAAGTGACACTTGTTTGCGCGTGAAAGTGTCGATGTGAATGGTCATTTCAGCATGCTGCTGAAAATTATTAAGAGCTAATTCTGGGGGCAATTTCCCCTTCAATAAAGACAACGAAGCCAATAACTATGGTCAATGGACAATATCAAATTCTACAGATTGTAAAAGAAATTCTCTCATCTGAAAACATTTCATGTTTCATTTGACGCCTTTTGTACATAAGCAATTCTGAATTGAAATGATTTCAAGAAAAAGGGTTTGTTTTTAACATCATGTTTTATAGTTTGACAAGTGCGTTGGTACTCTTCTCAAATTCAATTCAATTTATTAGGAATTTTCTGCATTGAATATATATTACAAATGAAATGCAGTCATTTCTTTTATTTTCAAGACAATAAAACATATGGGATATGGTGAAACAATTGATCTGACTGAATTATGGCGCATGTTTTGGGAGTGTGAATGCAGAAGACTGTCGTCAAATAAGCATATAGCTTGAAGATACGACAGCCTTAAAAGAGAGGAAAAAAAGAATATATGCAAAACATACACCATGTATACTTATCGAAAAGAAAAGAAAAGAAATGAAAAAAATCCAGAGTCATTCTGGCATCACATTGCGACAACAATAATTGTATAGACACTGTATGTACAGAGAATGAGGTGAGTGAGGTGAGTGCTGGTGCAAGTGAATAATAGAATTATTATTCTAAATATTATTGTTATAAAATTATTATTCTAAATGATCATTCCAATAAAATGTCTCAAATAAAGTTTCCTGAATTTTCCAATATGCCACCCCGGGCTCGAAGTCATGCAAACAGCACGGTAAAACTTTCATGACAATCAAGGTCGTCATCCCAGTCATACACACTGCTTATTGACGACCATCTCCTCCATTTGTACCTTGAAATAATTAAATGTTCACAAGTATTTAGTTATATTATGTTTGATATTACTGGTTGTTATGACAATTGTTAACTGAGACCCATGTTAGTCATTTGTGTGTGTGTGTGTGTGTGTGTGTGTGTGTGTGTGTTAGTGTGTTATTTTGAATTTTCTGATATAAGTTTTGTTTGTAGTGTTATATTATCATTGTGTAAATCTAAATTTGGGGGTTGAGAAGGGCTGAAGTAGTTTGAGTTATATAGGGCTATAAAGAACTGATGTATTGTATATGTATAATTGTGTAATAGATTTGTATGGTGTTGTTTGTATTCATTGTGCTTATCATAGACGTAATTATGTAATTGTGATGCAAAATGTGTTTGTATTGTCATGATCATTTTGGTACTATGTAATGTCAATGAAAGCCAAATTTCTATGTCTGGCATAGACCAATAAAGAATGAATGAATGAATGAATGAATGTTATTTTCTTTTATGTATGTCTGTTATGTTATGAGTAAGATCAGAAGTCTCTGATTTTGTAATTTTCATTTGGTGTTAATCTATTGCCTTCAGTGTATTTGTACAAGTGGACAAATAAAATTAAACAAAAACTGAAACTGAAAGAATGGGACAGAAATGAGAAATTATAATTATACATGTAATTCTAAACTTTCGCATCAGTATCCAGTCAGGGAGGCTATGATTCCAACGTCTCGCAACTCTGGTATTGGTTGATACATGTACATGGAAACATCGAGCAAATTTGTTCGTTTGATTGTTTTTGCCATAACTTAGCATCTACGGTACTCCACCTAGAAGAGAGAAATAAACAAATCATCTACTCTCGACCATCACAATTACAGAAGATTTTGGTGGAAGCCATCAGTGTAAGACTTGTGGGAAAGAAAACGATTTCAAGAAATACACGAAAGAGTACGATACGAGAATTGTGTGAATTCTACAAAGACTTTCCTTGCTCTGTTCTTTCATCTTACATAACTTGAACACGAAGTGCAATTTCACTTGGAAATCTCACTTTAATGCCACATCACCATCCTCATTTATTTTGCTCTAAACCTGATACCTGAGAAATTACGAGGCGCAAAGAGTACTACATAGCGTTCAGTTTTATCGCAGTCCTATATGTTGTTTCTCTAAGGAGGTTATCATTAAAAAATACGGCAAAGTGTCTCTGCCATATCACAGAGTCTTAGAAATCTTAGCACATGAATCATTGGTTACCTGTTATGAGGGGCTTAAGGGAATAGATTTGACACGCTAGTATGAATGATGATTTTGGTTTTCACACAGCATCATGTAAGGCGACGATGAAAGATAGAAGAGAACCAAAAGTCTTTGCTCTTCCTCGTTTGATTCTATCCAGTTTTCTAGATGGGAGAGTCATTTTCGTCAAAATCGGAAAAGGTGAAGTTTTCTTTCAAATACAGATATAATTGACTAAACCTGAAAATGACCCATTATAGTGTTGCTTAAAGTCATTCAATCAATTTTTCATTTCACTTTATAGGTTTTAAACAACAGTGATGTTATTTTCCATAAACAGCAAACGGTTTACTTTAAAAAAAAGAACAAATATGTGATATCACTCAGTAGGCCCTGCAGTATCAAAACACAACAGCCAATGTCTAACTAAGTCATTTTTTTTCATTTTTACCAAACACGACGATTGATTAACATTAACCTGTCATAAATCCACACATTGTAAAAATATCTACATAATTCAGTTCTTTTCTGATTGATGCGCTTGAATAAACGGGAAATGAAAATATGATGTAATAAGATATATTTTGTTTGTACGGTCCTTCTTCTGTTCAGATAGATTAATGTATACAAGCCCTTTGTCCCTACGGTCACTGGAATATAATACTATCGTGTAGTCGCGGAAAATCAACGAAGAGATAGAGGTTGAGTAATTATTACATTGGATGAACCATCGATGACCTACACGGCCTTAAACGAATTAATTGATAACAAGAAATGCATGTGTGTGTCTCTCTGCATGTGTGTGTGATCAATGTATACCTTATCCACCTATCACTAACCTATTGTACGGACGTCCATTTTATGTACAAGTCGAATGTTTTAATTATCACATTAATATCTATCTCTGTGATCTAGGTTTGGTTACTATTCTATAGTCTTCCTTGTCGCAGTCGCATAATAGCGCGGCTTTTGCCCCAGGCAACATTTGCATTTTTAGATAATCTATTAATTTTTTTTTCACTTCTCTTCTACTTTTATTTCATTCTAAGATAGAACAACTGAGAATAAAAAATACACTGTAGATGCATTATCATAACTGTAGCACAAGATAAGCAATGCAAATTATTTCTTTTTGCTTGCTTTGGTATTTCTTAAAAGAGATAACATGATGGAAACAAGATGGACCCGATGAAAGCATGATGATAAACTGCATGACAAGTCAGCAGGGATTTCTATGGATCAAACTTCGTCAAAAACACGAAGTTGTGCAGATATTGCAATTATGTTCGAAGGAGAATAAAATGCCGACCGCCATATATTTATCCAATTGTTGAGTTCTTGTTACCCGCATCTGTCCCGGCCAAAATGTATTTCCCAGGTCAGACTCGGTGATTCGTATGGCGTCGTATACTCGGACGCAACAATAAACACGGTCGGGTCAGAGTTGTTGATAAACCCGTGGAGCAGCCATCCAAATATAATTCCTGTCTACTTACCATTAATAACGCCACTGTTCTTGGCTGATTTCCAAAGTGTGATGATTATCAGGCCTATCTGCCCTGGATTGCAGTGTCTCCAACACACGGGCAAGGCTTTCTCAGACCGGCGGAGTTTTGTTTAAGCCTCTCTTAAAGGCATTATTTGTACGGTTTGCAGATGAAAAAAAAATCTAGCTTTAATGCTTCAAAATAGTTCTGAAATGTGAGTTAGGGATAGAAACAAACAATGTAGAAATTCTAATCAGCATAATCAATGTTAAGTATTGTTAGATATAAAAAATGTGAACAATAGTTGTAATGTTTCTAGAATAAACCGTCTACAGTAATGGTTTAATGAGAAAAATAGTGATATCTCTTTATATTTTTATGGTCTTTATTGTGAAATCTTTTTATGGTAAGATGTTTTGTGATAGAACTGACCTACACATATGCATCAAATGTGATATCTTGAACGTTTTGAAAATCACTGCTCCGAATGGTAAGCAATGCCTGCTCAAATTATTATTCTCACTGCATACAGAAAAGTTGCAGAATATACTGACGTGACAGGGTTAAAGTTATCATGGCTATACGTTTTAATCACGAAAAACAAAATTGGACTGTAGAAAAATGTGTAAGCATGCGTGTGTGTGTGTGTGTTTGTGTGCGTGCGTGTTGATGTAAATTATAGACTTTTATTTAAGCATTAGTAATCAAGAAAGATAAGAATAAGAATGGCGAGAAGTTCAAGGAAAAGAGCGAGAATGGACAAGAAGAAAATGATAAACAAGACGATTACTTAGGATCCCAAAAACTACTCTTAAAGGTATTGTTTACGATTTGTAGCAGTGATTTTAAATGAGTTCGAGTTATCACATTTGAAGCATATGTGTAGGTCATTTGTATCACAAAATATCCTACCATATAAAAATTTCGCGATAAAGCCTGAAATATAAAAGAATAATATATCACTATCTTTTTTCAATAGACCATAACTGTAGACGGTTTTCTAGGATAGAACTACGTGCATTGTTCACATTTTGTATATTTAACAGTACTTAAATTGATTACACTGTTTAACATTTTTACATCGCTTGTTTCTATCCCTAACTCCCATTTTAGAACTATTTTGAAGCAGTAAAGCTGGGTTTTTGTTTCATCTGCAAATGGTAACTAATGCCTTTAACATGATTCGTTTCTTCTATTTGCATCATACATTAGAGCATTGATCCTACATGTTCAAAAAGTATGATACACTGCAGCTGACATACTCGAGCACCTTTTTCACATTTAGCGTGGGCGTGACGAATTTGAAACTCTAGAATATCAGTGGTATGCCACTGACCTCGACAACCAACCTGTATGACAACATCGATGGTATTAATGATGATCCTCATGGGGTTAATTTGGTTTTTAGTTGCAAAGACGACTTTAACTAGATGAAAAATGCAGTTTAGAAGTGACCCGAGAGGAATGCTTTTTTTTCGGCAAATGTGCTGGATTACGTACCCTGCTTCTTCATATAATATGCGCTGAGCTGCTTTCTAAAGTTCATGTTTAATAAAAGGTTCCAAAAACCGCTAAACGCGTCACTCCCTATGACGATGTCTTCTCCCCCTCCTCCCCCCCCCCCCCCCTCCATCTTATTTTAGGAATTGTTTATGTTGCCAAACATTTACAGACAGCAGCGACCATTAGTGAGACACGTAATTACTCAACATTTTATTCCCTAACGAAGGGTGTGGCGGATTGAAGCGTAATTGAATTGCTCCTGCGGAATCGTATACTCACTGTGACCATCTCGTAGATATTAAACATGGATGAAAAGATATCATTTGTCGACGATGGGGTGGGGATGGGCTGGGGATGGGATGGGGAGGTATAAGGGGATTGGCATCATCAGCTCAATGCCTCACAAAGTTCAGAGAAAATACACCAATTCGTTGAGTTGTATCCTATTTACGTTGTCATTGGCATAGCTTCAAGACTATTTTTATCATCTGCTTCCTTCGATTTTACTTCTCGTACAATATTGGACGTTGTCTAGCATTTCTCTATAATTATAGGTTAGGCAAGTCCTGGATAAGCAGTGGGTAAACTATAAGATTCTCTTGTCGTTGTTACGAGAGTGAAATATTTGCAACCTGAGAAATGATATGTGAAAAAAAAAAAGCAGCGGCAATTAATGTTTAGTTTTATGGCGGGGAATTCTCGCAAACACATTGCTGCTTATCTATCCGTATTACCACGGTAGGCCTACAGTAAGATCTGGCACTGAGCAGGCCTGAGAAATGCCCCGAAATGTTGCTAAAAGTTGAAAGTCAGAGCAGAAGAAGCTCAGTTACAACTATCCAAGAAAAGAAAAACAGACTTACAAGGTTGTACATCAAATACGATGGAACTATAGGTACATGTATTAAGCATAACTACCGCCACTCGTCTGAACGCAAGTACCATTAATTCTAAAGGTGATCTGTTAGATTTACTGGACCTTTCGACAAATCTCGAAAAGGTCACCTAATCGTCATATTAGAGAATAACAGAATCAAAGATCTTTTGTCCTTATTTGCTTTTATTCAACCAGTGTAGTTACAAATAAAAACAAAAAAACAAACAAACAGCGGGACAAGCAACATCATACGAGTGGACTTGAACTTAGAATGTGATCATAATACATGTTGTTTCAGATAAGATAATGACAACGCTTGTTTGCAGACAGATTGTTAACAGAACTATTCTAAAACTTGATGACATCACCCTGTACGTCTACACATGCAGAATAAATAACTCGGATGACCCAAACACATGATTTCATGCTGAGATCGTAACATATTTAGCTTTCCACTCCAATCAAGCCTAGCTATCTCGCCAAGTCTTTTCCACGTGCCCGAATCAGAATAGATTCAAGGCTCCGTAAATTTAGCATTCCGTCTGAATGTCGGTGTCAGCAGCAAGCCGACCATTTCCCGCACTTCCCCCTTTGTAGACCTTGAAGGGCGGTGATCAGTTAGACGCGGAAAAAGATCTCTGAATAATGCCGAGATAAAAATCTGCGACTTTAAATATAGCCCGTACATCGGAGCGTCTGTCTGTTATCACTGACCGATATGCACCAGCAACACGATCGGTCAAACAGTTCGGCAAAAATCCCCCTCTCCGTGAACAGGCGAGACTCCTTATTGGTTGAAACGTTACTCAAACCAAAGACGCGGGGCGCCACTCGGAGTCGATATTATATCTCCTCTATATACAGACGGTATAAAGAAAAATATGAGACTGTATGAAGATGAGAGAGAGATAGAGAGAGATAGAGAGCGACTAACTGATCGACACGTAAGATAGAAGAGGGAGAGATATATAAGGAGATTATATACAGATAGAAAGAGAAAAAAAATCAACACTCACGGACAAACACATCTGTAACGAAATGAATGATCTCGGATCGATACCGTTCTGTAAATTTCACAATCCTTAGTAACATGCAGAGCTTGAATATTCCTTTTTACAAACGCTTTGTGCCTTATTCTACTCAAGCAGCATAAGTCAATTTAACCCAGTTATTTATAATTACTTTCCAAATTATATGTATTGTTGGATATCAAAGTCAATGTGCACATTCCAACACGTCTCATGCTTTTTAAGAGTTATAATAATCAAACAGATCAACACTGGCGAAATAACATAGCTGTGGTTGTAATGATTTGCCATTGAGGTCTCCAGTAAGCATACATAATATATGTCAAATTGCTTGATATTTACATTGCACAATGGATTTCATTTTCACCTCTAACACGTATAGTACATATTACAATAAAAGTAAATTTCTTAATTGTTATTGTCTCTAAAATCAATATCCATAGAACGAAATGTACGAAGTTAGGCTGTGAAGTAAATCTTGCTGATTACTACACACCCCATTAAAAAAAAGTTTAGCTATTCAAAACTTTACACCGCGCCATGCATGCCAGTTATGGGAAAGTTTAGTATTGATAGTGAGGGAGGCATAGGAAGAAAAACAGGGTGGAGATATTAATGATACTATGACTCAACAGGTGGCAGACACCTAGTAAGATAAGCACAGGGACGCGGCCTATGTTTAGTACCGTCCACGTACACTTTTAGCGTTATATAGACATTGTCATGGCGGTCGTAGCAGAACATGACGAGCACTAAATGAGTAGAATCAAAATATGTTAGACAATAAGAGAAAAGAATTATGAGGCAAAGACTTCAGGGTCTTAAATAATTTGAAAATATTAATTGGGCTTAATTAGTATTTCCTTAAAACAATATAATGTTGACATTCCATAGATTTCTTACTTCAGTCAAATCGTTATGGAATCGTCTTTGTTCTGTATGTTTGATTTGCATTTTTTTTTTCATATTCGATTTGAACCTGCAATTGAGTTTTATTCAGTTCTCGTTCTTAAAGGGGAATTCCGGATTTAATAGTTAAAAAACTGCCTGAAAAGAAAGAATAACATTTTACCAACACAGGAGAATTTGATCAAACTTGGATTAAAGATTAGAAAATTATGAATTTTAAAGATTCGCCATTTTTTCTAAAAACATTTTTCGAACAACTGATTTGAATATGCAAACGATTAAGTTGATAATGAATTCATCACCTCACAATAAATTTTCCATTGATCACGTAAGAAAAATGACAAAAATTCAGTTCTTCTGCTATGAAAGCGTAAAACATGTCATATTTAAACCCCACAATTTCTCACGGATCGTTTACAAAAAAACGAATACAGCAAAACAAAGCTGTACGCAATTCACTTATTGATAAAAGAGTAACACATAGTATTGTTCCTGGCTGAATAATGATTAGTCAGTTATCTTATAGGATTTGAGACTGAGGCACAATCGCATTTGAATATATATATATATATATATATATATATATATATATATATTTCAAGAATACATGTACAATTTGCGTGGCAAGTTGTGAGGCAATAACATCAACTTACTATTAAGTTTTGTATGTTTATATTGAATGCTCAAGAACTATTTTGTGAAAATTAGCGAAACTTCACAAATTTATTATTTCCCTCATTTTAATCAGATTTTAATCAAATTTTCACTGTTGAGCTTGTATTGTGGTAACTATATTTTATGAATCAAATTTGAAAATGATTTGTTTTTTTTTTTTGCAACTGATTGACAAATTGTCCTACATCATAATTAAGCACTGAATTGATCAGTTTTTTAGTAGTAGCCATGATAAAAAAGAAAATCATGGGCGTACATGTACCATCACCATCGTTACATTCACAGATAATGAATCAAAGAAAAATCGTTTAACGACCTTTGATTTCAATCTGGTCGACGTTAAGAGGATTTCATAGAAGCAGATAAAAAAAATATCCTCATTGATTTTTATTTGAAAAAAAAAGAACACAAACAGACACACACACAAACCGTATAAAAGTAGGCAAATTAATTTCTAATTGACTAAAGCGTAACACTTTATGTTGTTTCTGGTCGACGTGACGACGTTAAGAGGATTTCACATAGAAGCACGTCTAAGAAATACACAAAGTGTGGGGGGAATGCAGCCTACAAGCTCAGCTTTTTAGCATTCCTCCCCATTTCCAACATTTTCCTATACCTACAAGTTTTCTGTATATTTATCCTTTACTTTGTATGATGAAATTTATGCACTGTATTCAATTTTTGTAATATATTTATATGTTTTTGTTGGAAATGAAAAATAAATGAATGAAAAAAAAAAGTGAGAATAATGCAATTCTCGATTTGAAATTATGTTTCTATGTTTGCCGCATGTGAAGGGTTATGCATGTGTGTATCGCATCACCACCAGGGGCCGTTTCATGAAAATCTTATGAGAGACTTCGTGAAAATAGATTTTACTTCTCTACACAGCTACGTACGAGCGACTTTGGCCATTCTGAGATTTACGTAAAGTTCTATGTCACCGGAAAGAATGTTCCATCAATCAACACTTTATCACAGTAGTTCTTGATAGCGTTGATTCCTACATCAAATATGTCTTTAGGCTGAGGTGATACGCATCGTGATAAGTATACTAACATGACTAACTACTGCTGTTTGTAGGCACGCACTATTACCTACAAACGTGTTAGAGATTGTACTCATGCATGGATACACATTCACAACCTACTGACACTATAAGTGTGAATTAATTAAGCACTGAACCCGCCACGAATGCAAGTAGTTCTGACTGACTGTTCGGATTGTAGTATATAGGCCTACATGATAAAATTTATCATAACGACCATCGTCTCTTACAGGAGAGCATGTCCTTTATACACATTTCAAAAGCAATCGGATGTTTTAGACAGACTGGAAGAGAAGGCTAAGGAAAAGCGTTCATCATTCAACTTTACTTCGATGAATAGTGTTAGAGTCAAAAAGGGAGAAATAGGAATTTCATTAACATTGGTCAAAAAGTACGTATAGCTATAGGTCGTATTTAATTCATTCAAGTTTTACATGGTATGTGTGTGTGGGTTTTTTTTTCACGAAATCACGACATTAGTCACAATCATATGCGCAAATCTGATACAGAAAACACATGTTCGGTATACAGGGAACATGTGGGAGGAAAGAAAATATATTTTAGATCCGATTTCTATGAACAAAACGAATGGGTCAGGAATAACGCGCAAGAAATGTAGTTGATCACACTGGCAGCGATTACCAATCTCATGGTCAACCTTTAAAAAAAATATTGAACAAAATTGACAAACTGACCAATATGCATCGTAGTTGTATTGTTCGTAGTGTGTGACGCATACGATTCAAGATTTGCTCTTCTTTTATGTACATTTCTTCCAAGCAAATTTTACCTTTAGAAGGCAGTGCAGCTGACCAAAGAAAGTTTCCTCAGTTTCCATGGATTCTCAATGTGACGTTTTAGCGACTGGCTGTCCATTTTCTTAATGAACATCGAACTGTCTCCGGTCCATCGTTTTGAGTCAAAGTAATGCATTATCTGAAATTCCATGAAATGAATTCGAATGTAACTGATGTCTTTTCAGCACCTACATTATACGTTTGCTGCAAACCATCAAATACCAGTCCAGCTTCGGTTGCGGGCTGTTTAACAAGACAGTATGTGGCCATTTTAAGGTTCATTTCATGTGTGGTGTGGGTTTATGACATCACCTCCGGACCGTATTATTTCCGTGCTAGTCTTCCACGAAGGATACTGTAAATATTACAATGTCAGCTTTGAGGGTAAAGTAGAGTAAGTATATATTTTTTATTTTTATTAAGATATAAATTCTTATTTGAAGGCAAGTAGAATTAATTGCCCATGCAAATAGCCTTCACGGTGCTATACAAATGACCGAAATATGACTTTGCACCTATTCACTCGAAATTGGGACATACGGTTACCGAAGAATATGCGGCATCTAAGATTATGCCCTTACTTCAGTTTTACAGAGGCTGGTGCTGAGACTATCACGATCCTGTCAAAATGATCCGGGAAGTTTGTCGCTTCCGATGTCATAACTCGGAAATGAGTGTTTGGGCCTTGAGAGGCTATAATTAATCACGAGTGTGTTTTCATTCCATATTTATGAACTGTCGCTTGCCTAACGGACGGAAGTCAGTGTCATGCTGGAAAAATTTCATATTTCACTCCATCTGACGAAACCCATATGACAAGCACGGTGCTAGTAGACGACCAACTCACAAGAGTAGTACTCAAGCCTCTCTCATCACCTATCATTGCCTACACATCTACCCACCCAGGCACGCTTGTTGTCAGAGCTCGAGTAGCTTGCGAGGCTCTCTAACAGAAGTCAGCTGGCATCTTACGTTTTGAAGAAAGGAGGCCAAATTATGCCTTGAGTTAGATCTCTTTTTAAATAGAAAATAATTTATCGCAGAAAGTTTCATAGAATAGGCAAAGAAACAAAAACAGTATAGGTCAACCCGAATACAATTCGACAGATAATACAATTAGGACCTGGCTATACGTTATGAAGTTATTACAATTTCACTCCCGGAGTTTCAGTGTCTGCAAATGGTCGAAACGTATCTCAGTTTATCCATGAGATAATACTGATGGCAAATACATGAAATGCGACGTTTCTTTAAAACTGGTATCGTTTTTGATTTCGCTTGAATCTCCCCAAGTGTGGGTTAGATAATGTGGCACAGCTCAGTATTAGAAGACGTCGAATCCCAAAAGGCCGTGAAATTGAAAAAAGAAAGAAAGAAAGAAAAAAGAATCATTCTTTTTGATAGGTTTGTATGAAAGGTGTACGGAATGTATCAGGTTTTTTAAAAAGTTTCCAACCTCTATCTTCTTTACAGCACTCTCTAAGAACTCCACATGCTGATCTACAAGTGTATAAGATATAATATATCATCGTGGTTTGAAGTGTTGTAAGTCTTGTGTGTGTGTGTGTGTGTGTGTGTGTGTGTGTGTTTGTTCGTTTAATCTTGGGATGCATAAAAACACATTCGAATTATCATGGTAACTCCATTGTCCTCTGGTTCCAAAGAATTTGTAAAAAGAAAAAAAAAAACCTACAAAGCTTAAAGAGATGGTCAAAGTACTAACGGGGGTGTTTATCTAAGTAAACATTAAATTCACATGTAACTCTTCTCTAGCAACAGAGGCATCAGCGTCCAGTTATGGCCGAAAACAGGTTCCATTATTTTGTAGACGCATTGAACCTCAACAGTGCTCAAAGAGGACATTTGTGGCTGGATTAGAAAACTCGTGACCTCATGTCGGTTTGTCGTCATCATCGCTGAGCGAATCAAGGGATCGAGGTCACGTTCCAGCGGTGGTAACCATGGAGCAAACACGCTTTACTAGTTGGACTGGCCACGTGCTAAGACAGTTTGCTCTACGATGACGATAACGCAACGTGAAATAAGTCATGGAAGAGAAAATGCAACAATTTACTGTATTTTGTATCTAAATGATTTGTTCAATTTGTTTGAAAAACTTGACTTTCCCCAGAAAATCTTGTTGTGTACCGAAATGTTTGTGTTAATGCATTTTCGTTTGTACATTGTATTCTTGGAAAAAAAAAGTTGCAGAAATAAATTGAAATTGAAATGTACAGTAGTTCCAAAGCTTGAGTAAATTTACAAAGACACATTTAACATCAATAACCTCTTGATAGTCAACAAGCGCCTAATATTTGGAGTAGATCAGGAGAAATATATATATATATATATATATATATATATATATATATCTATAAGAAAATCAAAGGAAGAGTTTTACACATACATACGGTGGGTGCGGAACTAGATGGAACCCACAGTCATGAATGGTCGCCATTGCAACCACTGATGAATGCGCTGGAGCATTGTCCTGGTGAAACAAGACACCTTTTGTGATCATTACTCAATTTTGTCCATTTTTTTATTAATCACCTGATACAGAAAGTTCAAGAACCTGTAAAATAAGGCTAAAAATTGTTATGATCAAGAAATTTGGTTGGTGGGATTGAGATATAATGAAGACTTCATGGACCAAATTTGGCCCTCATATCTTAATCCTTTCTATGTTAGGCTCAAAACTTTTCAGTCGCCCCTCGTATATCACTTAACTGGTATGCTTATTGAGCGAAACGAAGACTGCGCCTTCGCTCAAACTACCCACACGCTTCGCAATGCTACGCAATGAACAGTATAATGTTTCCCTCCTTGATTTCTGATTTTCAGTTTTATCAAAAAGGAGAGTCGCCTTTTTCCGGCACATATTTCTTAATATTGATATGACGTGACACATGTCCCACGTGAGTATAGCCATGTTAGTGTTCGGCACAATGCTGATGATATTATGCTGAAGATAATGATAGAGACATGGGCAGCACAACCGACATGATGATACTGATGATATTAATTGCAATAATAACATTCATAAGATTGATTATTACCAATGGCAGTATCATCATAGTTGTTACTATTACTATGATTGCAATTATCAATACTATATTTTAATCGAGCATAACCAAGTTTGTCCTAGCCTTCGTATTAATCAATATTAATTCATATATTAAGAGTGTCCTGCCATATTATCGTCGATCTTGATCCCATTATTTTATGCTGGGTATCCATACGGATATCTTACCTATCTTTCCCAACACCCACACGAAGACTTACTCACGAAGGCTTCTACGTCTAAATGTGTTATAGATCATAGTGTAAGAATTTGTATCATTAAGAATGAGTAGGCCTATTGTATTCTTTATTACTGCCTTGTATTCTTCATTATTTGTATTGTATTCTTTATTATTGTTGCACTATGAACACTAATCTTCTGTGGGCACATTGCACACGGATACACAGGCACTGGATGTAAAAATACGATGTGCCTTGTTTCTTCGCCGTATGTGCGTGTAATTACAGTGAAACCTTAAGCAAAATGCCTAAGGTTTCTAGGGTGCATGAGAGAAATCCTACAAAAGAATATTCTTGACGATAGGGGTACAGATAATCGTTTGTCTTCCCGAGACAAACGATTATCTCTTCCCCTATTGTCATTGATGGTCAACATCTTCACTAGAGTATTCATCTACTAAACCAAGACAACAATCAAGAAATGTGTATTACGTTCCCGAGGTAAGTATAAAAACAGATAAAGACCAATACATGGTGGAATAAGAAAAGAAGACACAAAATAGTGACAGTGAAGACCACTTCAATTTTAGACACGCGTGATTTCTCATGATTCTACTCCTATACTGCTGAGTACCAAAGATTCGCAAAGTTTTAAGTTAAGACAAAACAGTCAAAAGAAAGAATATGCAAGGATATTTGAACTCGGTAATATTATACCATGATTACGTAACATCTGCCATTCTTCATGGATGTTACTTGTATTTCAGGTAAATTTGCGATCCATTATTCGATGTGTTTCTCTACAGTCTTGTCAATAAAAGTCATATCAGAGTTACCTTCGAAAGAGTCTTATACGAGAAATACATTCCAGCATATATTTTTCTTTGTAGTTTGTTAATTTGTCAGTTTTTGCAGATGTTAATCCTGCAAATAACTTCATGAGCTATCAAAACTGATAGCTAACTTTGTCCGAGGTACTAAATTTTACTTACTCTATAGAACGATGATGTCCTTATGATGTTACTTGCTTCATACATTTACGTTGTAAAAGCTACATTTTAGTTGTACATGGATACATTTTGGATGATATTTAGTACCATATTACACTTTGAGTGATCCACATTTTACAAGCCCTGCTTTTCCATAGTTTACGATCCATACAGCATTATGTATTTCTTACAAATTGATAATACAATATTATTTGTGTAATAAATGCTTTGTACTTTGTTTCACTCTTTTGTTGGATAGAAATAAATGATAATTGATTTAAATTGAAATCTAGAATCAGCGCCTTGTCACGAGTCGCCTGTCCTGAATCCTTCCAATGAAGAATTCATGTTGCCTCGTTAGTTGTTGCTAAGTCTGGGAAAACGTCAGACAAACTGGTGTACAGATCGATAGTTTGGAAACAGAAGAATGCGTAGAGCTTTATATAGGTATGAGTGTATTGGTGGTATTGGTGTATTCACGTGAAAAAGTAGTTGTTATGTGAAAATAGGACGAACAGCATTGCATGTTTACTTTTTGTCACTATAGCAAAGTATGCATTTTTCTCATTATCATATTTATTCGTACATCATACTTTGCATTATATTTCATATGAATTGTACTTCTTACAAACGGTTAAACCATATAATCTGTCAATGCTTTGTATTATGTAGTAGTTTTTACTGTATGGAAATGAAGTATAATTTTATTTAATTGAATTGAACAGCAAATGGGCTTTGTTACTTAGAACGAAATTATAAACGAACACAAGTTTGAATACAAGCACGAGTCAAATGCATAATCGAATTGAATAAGGTATATCTCACTCGTTAAGCTGTCATAGTCACATGGTTTACATTGCACAATATTCATTCTCATCAGGGGAAAGTGCGTGTTTATTCTTATGATATGTCATCTGCCTAAAATATACCGTTTTGAGTAGCTGGAATTCGATCTACGTAAATCGGTTGTTGCTAAGTCGGACAAGCTTCATGTTTATATATGCATCAAACAAATTCTGATGTTTTCTTTAGGAGGAATTATGTATTAGAATATTTGGAATTTGAATAAAGTAAAATATCAATCGGGTATTTGTGTACTAACATGATAGATACAAATTGACATTTGAATCGTTTTCTGGGGTCACCAAGGAGTTAAGTCATGTGTAATTAAGAGACAGGGGTGGATAGTTCGTTGAACTAATTGGCAAATCATTGCAAGGTTTTGTAGATACAACACACATACAGTACATTGATGACGATGTGTAGTCAGGATTCACAATGTTCAGTTTCCTTACATTTCAATTCAGTGCAGTTCAAATACACTTCATTTCTTTCCAACAAAAGGTAATACATGACACAAAGTATACAATACATACTGCTTCACATTTGTGAGAAGTTGTAAAGTACTATACAAGATATATATACGATTGACAATGTAAGCCGAAAACAACACATTATACTTTGAAATAGTGGCAGAAGTAAACATAGCGATGGAAGAGTGATATACTGAAAAGTGGAATTGGTAGGACGTGGATCATTCGAAAAATGATATGCAAATAATACTGAACTGACTGACTTAATGTCGAGATGTTATCTATTTGAGAAATCGACGGTTAACGTTTAGATCACTTAAAGACGATATAGGCAGTCATAGAATATGAAGTGAAGATTGATGAAATAATAAAAACTTTAAATTTCCATCTTGTTATTTGGCATAGTTCTCACCAAAGCTATGGACCTATGGATGGCATGCAGAGGAAAAGTTGCGACATTTAATTTAGACAAAGCTATCAATCAGTCATTAAGTTTTTGCCAACAATAATAAAGCAAGGCTTAAGGCCTGAAATAGGGAGAACCACGATGCTTCGAGTTTTCCAAGATCAGCCGATCCTGTATCAAAAACATTATGATATGCCGATTTACCACTGGAAAAAATAGATCCATTATTTCATACTTTGCATTGATGATCTACATGACTGAGAGGATAATGTCTGTAATTTACTGCCTAAAAATCGTTCATTTTCTTCTATAATTGTTTGAAATGAAAGGGCATATTCGACAGCTTTGAATGAAAGAACAATGATAACCTTGCCTTGGGTCTTACTTTTGCCATAACTAAGTATCCCAGTGTGTTTATAATACATATATCATCTATACGCATAAATGCTTCATAAAAACTTTCATGTTCAGTTATAATTTACCAAGACCACTCTCACTCACAGGAGTTAATTTTCTCTTTTTTTTTCTTTTCACGCCTTCTATATCAGTATTCGACATTGGACACCCTTTGTAACTAGAGAGCGCGCTCGACACTTGTCCAGATTCTACTTATTTGTGCAAAATATAGTAAAATCGAATGCTAACATGGGATTTTCCTGCTGTAAATCCAGATAAAAAGGAAGAGCAAAGATAGATGGGGAAGAACAGCTGTATGCTGTCAATACAGAGGAGTTTCGCAGCCCTGTTTCGTCCATGCGTGTGTATACATTGTACATATACACAGTGTGTGAGTGTATGTGTGTGTTGTCATGATCATTATCATTATACATAAAGCGATATTATGTATATATATCATTGGGTTTTCCTCTCACTATTTTTTAATGATCTTAAAGTGATCAAATTATGAACGATTTTCACTATTACCCAATGTTACCATTACCAAGGAATAAAACAAGAAACAAACATGAAAACATGAATATAAATAAGTTGGATAGATCAATCCAGAAATACGGCAAAAACGGTACACTGAACTCCGGAGCGGCTTATATCTAAAATATAATGATGAAATAACTTTATATATATATATATATATATATATATATATTTCGGTGTGAAGATTTTCGCACATCTTATCCATTGAATGTCTCATAATAAAGCCAGATCACCGTATTGATATTGGTGCTGATCTTTCTTATCTTATTATATTACTGTGCATTACCTTACTATAAATAGTAATACTCATTTCGTGAAAGCATAACACCAGAATGAATTTTCTTTGCGTTATTTTAAAATGCAGTCGATTTGACTTGATAAACATTTTACCTTGTTAATATTACTGTAACATTTCAAGTAATACATGTATACTAAACTCTAAAAATATACAACTTTGACAATCAAGTATACAGTTTTCGAAAATCGCACATTATAAAGATGATAACATATTAAAAGATAACGGCATTTCATTCAAAACGTCTGTATCACTGACACATTGCATTTTTCATGTTGATTTTAACATTATTATACTATCTGCAATACACAACATGTATCGGAATGCGAACCTTATACTTACTTTTACTCTCCCAGTTTCTTTGTTCTCTGCAAGGCCACAGTCCGCCCCTTCGTCGCTTCATTTTCGGAGGATTAATTCCAATTATGAATCCAAAGTTGGTGTGCAAGTGAATCAGGTATACCTGAAGACGATCTGTTCGAGAAACCAGCAAAAGGATGTAGATTTTGACCAGAAAACTGACATTTTCCGCACAAGTCTCCTTGTGTCCTATCGCAAAATCTGTACAGGGACGGGGACAATTCCTTTGTTCCTAGCAAGCACGACGTGTGGAGATATAATGGATGAAACAATCCGCTGTATTTTCCGCGTGACCGCTCTCCCAGGCACCATTCTCTGCTCACTTACAGTGATAAATGTGTAAAAGTAGAAGCACCGTAAAAGGAGAATATTTGTTCTAGAAATGCTAATTAATGCTGGTTTTTTGATAGCTTGGAAGCACGAGTTTAGTCAGGCGCCTCGCACAGGACTATCGCCGGGTGAGTGGCCGCCTACAGGCTGCATACCGATACACTAACGCGCGCTTGCACGGGCGGAGAACAAAGCAGTTAAATTTAACCCCTGGTTGTGTATGTCGCTGCTACCACACACATGTGCGGCTATCACACATTCGGGCAAGGGGGCTTGTCGCGGCCGGCTCCGTACACACAAAAAATGCACATAATTCGTTTGCACATATGCACTGGAGTTGAATATTTATTAATATCAAACACGTGACTCCTTTGTTCTAGGGAGACATTATGCAAATTATGTAAATCAGCTTAAATAGGTTAAAGCACGGCGTTTGGTAGGTCCCCCTGCATTCAAGCATGACCTAACTGGTGTGGCATTTGCGTATCGAATTAATTCATTGTTTTGTGGATGTTAAACCGACGATGTACATGTCATGAAATATTCAAACGCGATATCAGATCATCGAGTCAATACGAGGGAACTTCTCGAGAGGAATCGCGATTTTGTTGCAAGATTGAAAACTATCGTAAACTAAAACTTTTACTAATTTGCAGCTCTGTGTTGTATTAAACCAAATCCCCCCGTACCTGCGACTGTCAAAGAAATAACGTATCATACAGAGGAAAAAATGATACATCTGAATAACTATGCATTATTTCTATAACAAACGCATGACTCTACTCTTCAAAATTGGCTGCTGTTTAAGATTGGCTATATGTCTTTTTTATGATTTTCTTCTACATTATTGCAATATCTATATTATTCCATCCTATCGAGATAGGCCTATATTTAAAATAAAATCAAGATTTGAATTGTAATATACATAACATAATTATGAATATACATATTTACCTTATGCCTTGTCCGCCTTGGACTACTTAACATAACAATGTCGGAATTTCGGAGCTTGGGTGCTTGTTCCATGCTCATCGTGTCACTGCCGGCAACCAGGGACAGCCTGGTGGTAGTGTCGCTGCCCGGAAAGCAGTAGATGACAGGTTCGAATCCCACTGGTTCCTTTTTTCCGACATGTTTGTTAATTTACAGATCAGCAGTTGCGATCTTAACAAATTTTCATTTGTAGAGGGAGACAAACTGAAGAAACTCAAACCTGAGCCTTTACCCCTCTGAATAATATCTTTCTTTCATATACACACACACATATATATATATATATATATATATATATATATATATATGTACACTGTTGGTCAAAAAGGTGGAACAATTTTGTTTTGAATAAAAGTCGACCGACTTGTTCGCATTTAAAAGGCTGTCTGTAGACAAGCTGGTATGTAATTGATTACGTAATGTTACCCCATTATTCAGGTGATATTTGAACATGAGGAATGTGTTATTACGTAACGAAGTTACCTTGTGCAGACTATAAAGCCCTGTGCAGTTGAAATGTTGCTTTTCATTTGCTGATTTTACACCGCGTATAGAGAAGGTTTATTTTCTTTAAGTTCCCTGTACTGTTTGCATTAAAAATCGGTACAGAATCCCCCTAGACTATGCCTGGTCCAATGCTAACGGCAATGCGCGAGAGAGTGATAGCGCTTAGGCATGAGGGCTACAAGCAGACTCGCATAGGAGAAATCCTAGGGATTTCACAGGGTACAGTCTCTAAAATCCTTACACGTTATCGTGAGAGAGGAAATGTACTGCCACGACTGATTAGAGATGATCGCCAACTTTTGAATCTTAGCTGCAGAAACCTCAAGTTACCCGCGAGTCGTCTTCAACTCTTGTGGAGGACACATCATGGAATCAACGTCTCAAGATCAACAGTCAATCCCAGATTGATAGAACATGGCTACCGAGCACGATGATTGGTTAGATCAAGGAGGTATACCTCCTTGGTTAGATGTCCACGCCTGACGGTTCGTCACGGGGTAGCTCGTCTCCTTTGGGACAGGCAACACAGGACGCTTCAACTGGGACATTGCCAACACGTTATCTTCATGGGTGAGAGCCATTTCATCCTGACTGTGTCTACGAGACAACCCAGGGTGGAGAAGGCCCAGCGATGGTCTTGGCCGGAATCCATTACGGAGGAAAAACGCCACTAGTGGTGCCGGATGGCACCACTAGTGGCGTTTACTTATCGAGTGAACGCCGCTGTCTGCAGGGAGATATTGGAGTTCCATATGAAAGACATGTGTATGGATTCAAATTCCGACTGCAGGATGATAACGCTAGATCGCACAAGACAGCTGTAGATAGATAATTCCTAGAAGTAGAGGGGGTTGAGCAGTTGCCATGGCCAGCTTCTTCGCCAGATATGAACCCCATAGAACATGCATGGGATGCCGTAGGCCAAGCCATCAACGGCAGAGAGGTAATTCCTCAAAATCTGCAGGAGTTGGCAGCTGCGTTGAAGGAAGAGTGGGAAGCCATACCTGTCGACGTTATCAACAACCTGGTGGACAGCATGCCACAACGTCTACGCGCTCTGATTCGTGCTAGGGGTGGATATACCCGGGGTGGACGTACCCGAAATGTCCACTCCCAATTTGAAATCTTATGAACAATGACTAAAAAATTTGATGTGAAGTTGTCAATGGAACCACAAAACAAGTTATCTGGAAAACTGAATGACGTATAAAACAAATATTCTGTTGATAAAGTTTCTTCTGTAATATTATCAACGTTTTTCATGCCCATAGTTTACAATGATTGAGACATATACTTGGTAAAAATCTCTGTGAAAGTGTGTGAGCGGCATGATAACAAAGTCAAGTGATTGATATACATGAAACATATTATTTTCCAAGCACATTGTAATAGATATGCCGTTAAAGTTTGAGAAAAAAATATTCCACCTTTATGACCAACAGTGTATATGTATATGGTATCTAATCATATCATTATGATAATTACATACTTATAAACATATATTATAATACCTTTTTGTTAAATCTCATATTGCCATAAGAGACTTTGTGAAGTAAACATAAACATGACAAGTCGAAATGAATTGGATTAAGATTGGTGTCACATTAAGGGAAATGATAGAATAGAAATCTTATCACTCACCTTCACATTATGTTATAAAGTATCCTCTGTGTAGAAAGAGGATTATCATTGTTATTATTATTATTATTATCATCATTATTATTCATTATTATTATTATTATCATTACTGTCATTATTATCATTATTATTAATATCATTATTATTATCATCATCATTATCATTACTATCATTATTATTATTCTTCTTAATGTACCCTGTGCACGGGGTGTTGACAATTATTTTGGACAATTACTCGGCATGATCATAACCCCCGGAATTGAGCCTGCAACTACAACATGGACTGATGATTAATAATCTACGTCATTTTCTTGCCAGGCTTATTATCAATATTATCGAGGATTATCTTTTTTTGTATTAAATAGTCACACATTTCCTTTACCCCTCTTTATTCTCTTCCTCCTCTTCTTCTTCTTCTTCTTCATCCTCCTCATCATAATCATTGGCATAATATCCTCAGTAGGCCTAGGCGTTCGCTGTCCTCCGAAAACATTCAGACATCTTCTTTTACACAATAATAGTAATCATATAGTTAAATACGTATACTTTTCTGTGTTCTTTTATTTGAATTACATATAATTCATTCACTCATGAACTGCAAATGTCTCCACGCCATGCACACACATGAATCATGCATACGTACTAAATGGCATCCAGAAGCTTCATACATTTCACGCCATACGGGGGCAAAGCCCCACTGACGGCGTGCGGAATATAATAGTTTTACTGCCTAAACATTTGTTCCGACAGGAATACAAAAACATTTCCTTAGATTATTGCAAGTACTATTGTGGCCTTGCTCTTCAAGATGCAATTCAGAAGTTACTTGTCCGGCAGTCTTATGGCATTGTTATTAACTTCGTTGCGTCACATTCATCTCATCGCAGAATATTTACACTCAAACAGGGTCTGAGTTACTTTAGACTAAGCGTACAGACCGTGAGAACACAGTCGTGTGCCTCTTGACCCCGATAAGGTCACTGCTATTGCATAATCGCAGTTTCCACGAGTTGTTATTGTAAGGAGTTCCTCCAGGCTATAACCTTTGACCCGAGACTTTGTTTACAAACACGAAGACAAAGACGTGTACGCAAGCCGGTGATATGTCAGAAAGTTTTGAAGTATTGTTAGAAGAAAAAAAAAAAAGAAGGTGGCGTGGTAGTAACTGTATGAAACCAAGCGATGTTTCATACATCGCTTGGTTTATGCACCCTTCAAGCATTGGTTTTTAGCGTTCCTCTCCATCTCCAGCATTTTTAATATTTCATAATGTTTTTGTGGTTTTTCTTTTTACTTATCAATGGTATATCCATAAATTTCACTTATATTTTGTAATGTCAATATGTACATGCACTTATATCTTCTGTAAACAAAAATGCATTTATATGTTTTGTTGGAGATGGAACAAATGAATGAATTGATGAATTAATCAATCAATCAATCAATCAGTCAATCAATCAATAGATAGAAAATAAGTAGCTAACGCCCATACAATGTGAAACATTATATCCACTGAGAGGATTTCAAAATTCCCATCTTACCTGGAAAAGTCTGGATGGAGAATCCTATCTATTCTCTACACTCTCCCCTCCTGTGGTCTGATCTGATAACAATAGACTAGCTAGTGTACAGTTCGTTTTGCTGGCCGTCATTATAGAAGTATTATGAGAGAAACGAAATGATACGGTTTCTTCTTTCTTGTGAGACTTTATGATGGGATGGAATGTAATATTTATTTTCTAGCTGCACATCAGACAAGGCAGAGAGAGAGGGAGGAGGGAGAAAGAACAGCAAGAGGGTAATTCGTGTCATAAGGGGGTATTATGAGTAAGTAGTAATCACCCATACGTAGATACTCCTGATAAACTTTCTTTAGCTTTCTATTTTCCTTCTAACGAAATGAAAACGATTCCATAGTGATTTTGTAGACGCTCGTTTAGGCCAGGGAGGTGAGAGGAAACCTCCCTGTTTAAAGGGATAGTACAGTATTGGTGGAGATGAGAATTGGGCTTTTAACTTTTTGCGAGATACCAAGAAAACACTTATGATATAGTACAGAGCATACCATTTTAAGAGGAATTCAAAGTTTATTTGATGAAAATCTGGTTTGGAATAAATGAAACATCCAAAAACAAAGTAAAACAAAGCGATCGTAATAAAGTGTGGGTCCCACACTTTATTAGAATCACTCTTTTTTGGATATCTCAGCCATTTCAAAACCAATTTTCATCAAATAAACGTTGAATTCCTCATAGACTTACATGCTCTTTCATATTTCATAAGTGGTTTCTCATTATCTCACCAAAAAATGTTAGAAACCTGAAATTATGTCTCAACCAAAACTGTACGATCCCTTTAAGCACACAGCCATTAACGTATTCTTCCTACAGCGAAGCGACATGGGGTTTGTTTCTAATTGAAGTGGATTTTTGTAAGAGTGAAAGTCCGCCTGTCAATGAACATAGTCTGTCTTCCAGACAGTAATTTTTATTACACTGTATAAATCTCTTATGTACGGTCTGCGTGGAGTACAGCGACCCTTTATGTCATTTTATTATAAACCAACCCCAATTTTTTCAAAGAGAGTAATGTTCATCAAATAAAAAATACAATTTTCGTACACTTTTACCGCATGTCCAGCCTTTGATTTTATTTCAAAGACTCTACCATGCAGTTACGATGTAATTATTCTAAACCATCTACTATCGAGTCGGAGGGATGTGGAAACAGAGCGTCGCTATCCTCGACAGACGATGAATTCAAGGAAAAGTGACTTTGAATGACGATGAAGCTACAAACTCAATCATATACATGAACTATGAAAGTCATTTGAATGTCAGCGGCTTGTCAAATATGGCTTCCTTTTGGTGAGTGACAGTGAGCTGTCTTGGTCACGTGAGAGTGACGTCACTGGCCTGAAACCTCTCATGAATTTGTTCTTGAAATGCCCATGAAATTCCCTGGAGACGAAAATCATGTTATGAAGCTACTCGAGGTTTTATCAAGGACGTCGTGTTTTTGCCTGAACCAACTTTCTCTTTGGACTATAGGTTGGAGCAAAATGGATGACACACCCGTATCATCCGCCAAACTCGACCAGACAGCAAGAGGCAATGGAACAGGGACCGAAAAAAGCCGCAAACTATTGGCGGTTTGGCATGGTGGCACTCACGCAATCATGTGACATAGACTCAGATCAATGTGTTCAATCCCGTGACGTCACTTTGACTCAGTTGGAGCTCAGACTTTGGGCTAGTATCACTCTGTTTGGGGTTAACCTCTTCATAAATTGTGGTATCCAAAACATGTGTATTCATCAATCAAGTGTTCGCCCGCTGTCAGCTATCAATATTTTCCAAACGTGCCATCGGCATCATAATCCTCTACTCTAGGTTCAATAGTTGGTGTACGCTTCCCCCCCCCCCCCCTCCCATGCTGAAGACAAAATGGTTTTCAACTATTCCACATGTTTTATTTAAAAAAAAAGGAAATCTGCCAATATTCAACTTTTCAATCAATGTTCAATCAATGTTCAGTCTCTTTATGTTATTTCTCTTTGACTTTTAACGTACCTCGATTTTTGAGTGCCTTTGACTGACACTGTCATTTCACTCGAATGGAAATATTCTGATGTCGCCCTGAATGTCAGTCAGCGCCACATACGCCATGTCTGCGTGTAATGGTGTCTACTTTCGCATGTGCTCCATTAAAACCTCTCTTGGACTGAACTGGTTGCACATTTGGGTCTGCAAATAGCGACTATGCTCATGACAGAGGTCAAAGTTCGTGAAAAGTCAATGGGTTCATGGACATGGACGTCAGATGTCTCCGTTGATTCGGCACGACTTCGGGATGATTGACTGAACGAGGAAGTGATATGGATACCAACACTGGAGTGAGCCGACAGGGGTTAGACTCCCAGGCAGTGAGAGGAGGGTGGAAATTGAAGTCAGAGGAGGAGAGAAAGGAGGGGGGAGGGGAGGGAGATGAGATGATATGGGGGGGGGGGGGAGGAGGGGTGAGTTGGGAGACCATGCATTGGGAGAGGGTCCAGGAAGTTTTTAAACACCAAACAAACCTTTCGGTATGGACGGTAAAACATTCCATGTCTTTTTTTGTTCCATGAACTCGTCTAGTCGTAGATACATTTGACGATTAGATAAATGCCCGAGAAATCAAAATCGTCTGTTACAAACAATTTGATGCCGCCGGGATACAGACAAGAAGAAAGCAGAAAAGACTGGTTTCTATTACTTCATCACCAAATGAAAATGCTGGAGGAGTATGTAGGGGTATGGTGTAGTTTGATCCCAAGTATGACACATTCTTCGCTGGTGGCACTGACGAGGGGACCTGGATAAGAAATAGACAGGCAAAAGAGAACAGCCGACTCGCGGAGATAGTTGAGGAATTTGTATGATCAGGGAGGTGAGGTTCTCACGTGAGGTTCTATCCTCCCTGATAAATGATGTAGGCTCTGCAACATCTCCACAACGTTGTTTCACCAAATGCCACAGCATTTTTAAAAGCAGATGGTGTATTCGAAGTGGCAAACACAGAATGTCGCAGTGTTAGCTGCAGTCGATTCCACGAAAGCCGGGTTACATTCACACAAGCGCTATCACGTTTTTGAGGTACATTGTACATCTAGGATATTTTGGGAGATATAATAATTCATGAGATTGTAAGTGTCTACTATTCTTTGAATAGGAATAAACATTTGAAATTATATTTTTTCGCGTATGTAATCTGTAAAAGATCATGCAACGTGGAGAAACAACAGCAAAAAATACTAAGAAACAAAATAAATGCCTTGAAGGGAACAATTTTGACAACACACAAGTATTGATATCGCATTCACATTGACCGGAACAAGTCGACTAAATCTAAATTTAGGTGTTTTCTCCATACAGAGATCCAAAGACGCTCCGCATCTGTCCCTATCTATCTACTTTTGGACAATAACAAGATAACAAGATGTCAGTGAAATGGAGAGAGGGAGAAAGAAAGAGAGAGATGGAAAGAATGAAAGGGCAGAGTGTGTGTGCGTGTGTATGTGTGTGTGAATGTGTGTGTATGTGTTTATCATGTCAAAAGGAAAGAGAGAAATAGAGGGGGAGAGAGAGATGGAGAGATCTATGTTTATTGCGGAGGGTTCCAATTATGCTAATTCAATTTCCTCCTCTCCAAACCTCTCCTCGGGAAGAGCTAGCGAAGGACACCCGGCTCACTATTCCGCACGTGCCTGCCGAGTGAGGTGGGACGAGTCTGACCGTGGCTCACCAAATTGGTGGCTTCATCTCGCTAGTCGTGACTGCGCACGCGCAGGCAAATGCTATGAAATATCTTTGCTTCTTGGCACTTTTGCTCAGTCCTAATACTCCCTCCGCTTCTTTTAGAATTAAAAGTCAAGAAGTGTTGTCTGCCTGACATTACTATGGTAAATACTAAATAGAAATACACGAAATTGTCACAAAAGTGTACTTAATTACGTCATTCGATTTACCTTGGAATATTAGATCAAATAATTATGATATTTCTTACGATTTCAGACTCGTTGAGAGAATTCGGCCATGAGATTCAAAAACATCACAGGGCTATCTCCATACCCTCAAGACTCTTCATCCTTTAGAGAGTGATATAAAAAGTTATTACAGGACTTTCAAACTTTATTTCCATCGAATATCCAATTTTCAAAGAATCTCATTTTCGGTGCCCGTCGGAATGTCGATTCATTTGGGAGGAGCTATGAAGAGCGCCACAAGGCCCGCCCGTTCCTTTCTCGGCAGGGTTGTTATCGCCCACTTGTGCGACATTCTTTGCCTCTCTATCCAAGCAAACACAGGATATACCATAAGACAGGATCCAATGGGGGCTTTTGTCATTCCATCACTCATCTAACGGCACACTTCTCTCGCTAGATCGTGATAAGCCGATCGTTCTGTCACGGCAAAGACGTTGAACGTCAGCTCCCCTTTCCCCTACAGAAGAAAGACCACGCGTCCCTAATCTTAAAGGCATTCTGCAGATGGAACAAAAACCCAGCTTTAATGCTTACAAATAGTGAGTTTGGGATAGAAACAACCGATGTAAAAATGTCAATCTGTATAATCAATGATAAGTATTGTTAAATACATAAAAATGCAAACAAAAGTTTTAATAAAACTGTTTCTAGATTAACCCGTCTACAGTTATGGTTTATTGAGAAAAATAGTGATATCTCCTTATATATCAGGTTTATCCCGAAATTCTTATATGGTAGGATGTTTTGTGATACAACTGACCCTCAAGTGACCTACACATGTGCTTCAAATGTGATAACAAGTAAATTGTTTAAATCCCTGTTCTCAATGGGAAACAATACCTTTAAAGTGGATCACCAGCATAAAGATAATGATTGCATTGTGGTCCGTTAAAAGAATGGACTCAGCAAAACACGAAGGTCAGGTAGAATAGTGTTTCCTATTTCATGAAAAAGTTGCCAAGAGTTATAAAGACCATTTACTCTGATTAGTTTTTTATCAAACGTAGCAGGATATTTGTGTGGGAAGAAAGGTTAGAATGTATTTTGCATTGTGCTTGAATATTCTTCCAAAGAGCTTTTCAAGTTTATGACATGTTACAAATTTACTGCATACCTTGATAAAAAATAACAGTCACAGTAAATGATGCGTATACATGTTAACCGGGCGAAAGTATCACACCACATCCTACAGCTATTAAATGACATATCACCTTACCCTTTCATATCATTTTTAACGAGCCGTATGGTACAGGTCGATATCTTTATCACCACGTAGGTACGCGTTGCTGAATAAACAACATATAAACTTTTATGCGACTGCCTGGATGCAGACCAGAAATCGCTCAAAATAATTACAGAGGGGACTGTGTGATTGGAGGTGGTGGAAGGGGGGGGGGGAGAGGGGAGGGTCTGACAACGTTAATACGACAAGTGTTTCATAGTCTAGGGAGAGCAGTCTTTATGACGCTTTATATTGACTAGGTATTGTTTCACTTTCGATATGTCATGTTCGATCAACGAAGGAATGGTCGAATGAAGCGCCACCATGTGTCATGTATCATGACAATATTAAGATTTGGTTTGATCTGATTTGATTTGAGAGGACCATGATGAAACGTAAATTGTGCATTAGAAAGGCTGGTAAATCCTATGCCATGAGGAGGAAAGGGCAGATTACAAAGAAAATCAAAGTATAAAGAAACCAAAAGAAGGAGTAAAGAGAAAGAAGAAGTCGATTATAATGATAATGATTGATTATGATTATGAATTTGACTTAACGACCATTCCATGACAGTGCTACTCCATGGTGAGAGTAGCCACCAGGACTCTGGTGATGTCTACAGTAGATGGTGCTGTTGATGACGATGTTAAGACAAGGATAATTGCAATAATGATGAAACATTAAAAAATCGTCTTAAAGGGGGCAGAATATCTAATATGTCTGAATGTTTTGATTTTCAGTCTTCTTGTAATGAGGAAGGTTAGCCAACCCACCACGACGCCAGAACATCTTTCCGAGACTGTACTTTGCCTGAATATGTAAGACTAACAGTGAGGGGTGTGCGGCAACTCTCGTGCACACTCGCTCGTGCCGCCTGCCCACCGGGCGGGACATCGCTTTAAAGTGGCATTACGAACCAGTTCCAAAAAATCTCCAACTTCAACTTCTTGAACTTCACTTGCTACACCCAATCACGATGCTTCATCGAGTGGGATATTTGAAAAACAGAATTACAGAGCTTGTAGCATTCTGGCAAGATTAGTTTGCCGAAGAAAGGTATTTCACATCAAGAATTGTCCATGGCTCTTCAAACTCTTTCATAATGGGGATTTCCGGGAGTTTTGTTGTTGCTGTTGTTTGTCTGTTTGTTTGTTTGTTTGATGATTTTGGGGATTTCGGATTTTAGTCAAGGTGAATACTCCCTGAATTTTTCTGAGGCAGTGCGTGGCAGATTATTTGAATGCTACAAGGCTTCTTTCTGACATGGCTGATTTGCATCGAATTTTGCATAGCATATCGAAAGGTTAACAGTAGGTTAAAAGGAGACAACTAAATACCAACCATCAACATCGTCTTCACCATTATCATCATCATCAACATCACCATTATCACCACTACTATCCTCCTCCTCCTCCTCATCATCATCATCATCATCCTTTATCCACCATCCATATCTTTGACATCACACCATCAGTGCCATTGTCATACTTATTAAAATGATCACGAACTTTATCACTATCCTCTCCTCCTCGGCACGATCATACATATCTCCAAAGCAATCAGTCGACATGGTCTAACGTTGCCAGCACCATCATTATCATCGACGTAGTTGCTGACCCGTGTGGAGACATCATCCCAGCTTCATCCTGATCAGTCGCCATGATCATCACCGGTCCATGCCTCTTTCACATCATGTAGGGTTTGGCATAATTGTTCCTCTCCTTCCACGAACCTTTGGCTCGATAGTGCAACTGAATCATTGTTAAAATCATCTTCTGCAGGCCTCATATCCGTCGAAATTGTTGCCCAAAAGTTACGCCCGACCCCCTTCTCTTAACTCCCTCTACCCGAACGGTGATCTAACATTTCTTCGAAGTCATGGCAGTCACGACGTCAGTCACACCGTTAATCATTCGCTTGTCGTGCCATCAGTAATCACTGACAACTATGTTTTTCATTTACAAAGTTCTCAACTATTATTTATGCCACAGTAAAGATCCTGCACAGACTAGAAATATTATCTTTGTCTACAATGCGGTTCACAGACGGTGTTTGTAACATTTAGAAAACATAACCCTCGTCATTTTTTCTTCAAATACCCACATCCTTCCTTTCATTGTATTTGCTCGCAACATTTCCTTTCACTGGGTGTACCTTATCACCAGTAACAGACACTGCCAAAGTGAACAGATAACAGTGAGTGTCGTGGCGGAAAACACAACCGTATTGACCCAAATACCCCCATCTCCGCCAACAGTTTGCTCACACCCCTCCCTCCCTCCCTCCCTGAAGCATTCCGACACACAAGTGACCCCCTCCGAAGTTTCGTCAACTGCCAACTGCACAGCGCCCAGCTATCCTACTGGCCATTTCAGCCGAGCTGGTAGTGCGGCTTTAAAACTGTGGTGATTCCACTCAGCATGCCACGGGCAGGTTCTGATATATGCATCATCCACACCGACCTTTCTCACCTCTGACCCTGAACACCTGACCTCCCAAATTTCAGGACCCCAAATTTGGCAAGCGGCCTCCCCGCTACTGGCCCGCTCGTGCTCCTCTGCCGAGCGACTCCGAAGGCCCGTCGTGCTCCGCTCACTTCCAACATGTCCAAATATGGTCTTGCACGCGACTCGAACAACCACTATCTCCATTACATAAGTGATGGAATGGCGAAATCGGATAGATGTCAGGAAATGGAGGGTAAAAAAAAGTACGGGAAAACGTGTAGAAGACATACCGCCGCATTCTCCTGTCTTTGGCGTTAAATTTGATTTATTGAGGAAAAAATGCGAGGACAATTTAGTTGAGACTATCGGAATGCTGACATTCAGGAGATAAAATTCGCCAGGAAGGTAAACCGTCCAAAGACAGGCGGCCCGTTGTTGTCGCGCGCTCTACTTTACAGCAAAGTATTCAGACAGTGAAATTCAAGTTCTGGATTTGAAAAATGCAACGTGTGCGCAGAACGCTTCATTGGCCATAGCTGGACCAGATCTGTCAGTTATGAACGTCTTTCTCTTTCACTATGTGCCGTTTATTTTGAAACGAAAGGAAAAACATCACGTGTTAATAAAACCGATATTCCTATATTTTGGTTTGACATTTCAACAGGAAGAACTGTCATATTACATACCGTCATTTTTTATTGTCCTGCAAAGAAAGGGGCTTGATATAACTTAAATGAAATGGATCCCCACCAAGATGACAAAATTAGCAACCAGCATGCATAGGCCTACATTCATGTCATGGCTCTTCTCGTTGGTTTCCATTCCTCATGGTCGCTTTCTGTCGCGAAGTCATGTGAGTAGTCTCGAAATCTCGTCATGGTGTCAACTGAGATAAAAATATGAAAAAAAAAGATGGGAAAGCAATCATGATTCTGTATAGTTCTTGGTATCAATTCCAAGATTTGGTTTGTTTTGAATTAGATTGAAATTATACAGGAATAATTTGCATGTTTGAGCTTCTTTACAAATGGTTGATAACTACGTCTGTGATATGATTTGAATAGAGTTCAACTGAGCTAACCTTCTTAATACACTACACAGCGAAGTATTTCGTCGTAATACATGGACACATTAAGGCTTGAAAGACGTCAGCTATGTAGAAGACACATGGACTGATTTGTGAAATGTATGCCTAAATATAATGAAAGGATAATGTTGCAATCGTCATGGTCTTATTTGATTCGCCTCCGAACCGTTCATATGCAGGTCCTAGATGATATTAATTCTGTTTCTATTTTCTCTTATAAATCATATCAACTTGAAAAGAGTCATTTAACACGACAGGTTGGATGTGATTATCAACACCCTATTATCAACTAAGCACATCGTCAACACAAAGACACGAATTGTGAGACCACAGGCCTCTTTCCCAGGTCGGGATGCCATCCAGAACGTAATTACCCCCTCGACATGTCTCTCTAATCTGTGGCTCTAAAGTTCAGTTGTTGTTATTACCATTGATACTTTTTATAAGTGTATTTGTGATTTTTTTTTGCTATCACATCCATACATACATACATGCATACTTACACACGTACATACACACACATAGGTCCTACATTGTATACATACGTAAATATCTCATGGAATTGTTCGGGATATTGAGCCACTGAGTCGCTATCGTCTACAGGCTAGTCGAAGAAAGTTACATAGACATCAAAATTGTTCAGGTAAGTATCCTCTCAATATGATGCAGCTATATCATGTATAATTTGTTTTCTATGTTTGTCTTGTTTTGCTCCTGAACAGACATTTTTGTTAATGTTAGTTTAAAGGATCTCTGCTTGACGTAGAGAAAAGTGTCATTTTTTTTTCTTTTTCGTGATTTTGTGAACTACCTCTATGGTGTCTCTCATCCCAGTTGAGTTTAGAAAAGAAGTCTAACTTAGATCATGCATCTTTGCTCTTGTGGACGTTGTATGGAGGAACAAACGCAAGGGAATAATGATTGAATTTGTCGAAGACAATGTCCACTGTGTGTAGCAACAGGCGAGGAGTACAAAGGGTTATATTAAAGATCACTTTGTTCATGTAAAAAACATTTCCTGTAAGAAATATAATTGTCGTTATTATAGCCGTCAAAAGTGTCGAAGAACGTTCTTGTCTGGATTATTACTGCACTCTTTTGTAAGATACTTTCTTTCATGATGAGATAATCGTTTGAGAAATGAGGAATACGGATATGTTTTTCTGTGTTTTTTGTTTTATTCCTAAATTGTACCATGGGCTCCAGCTTAAACCCATAAACAAATCATGTTTTCATACTAAAGATAAACAAAAAAAAAAACAAAACGTGTGAATGGCGTACATCACGACTTAATAAACACACATCCAGTGAGTGGTACGTAAACCTCATAATGTAGGTCTCAGAAATATATAACATGTGTATTCACACTAAGAAATACGGGTTCAAATTTGAACCCCAAAATTGTCCCTATACAACCACCCTAATGGATGCAACTTTGCACCGCAATAAGCAATTTGCACCCTTAGAGGTACAATACGCTGAATTTTGAACCTGCAGGGGTGCGAATTTGCACTCTCAGTTTTTTGCAAATCAAGGGTGCAAACATGCACCATAAACATTAATACATTGTGAATTAAACATTTGGACCACGAGTGCCAAGGTTTTACTCGTAAGATCAAACTTACACTCTAATGGATATGTCCGCATCTTTGTAGGTACGAATATAGATATAAAGAGATTTTATTTTGTACTTGCATAATAAAAGGTACAAATGTGCACCCCAGGGTGCTGGTATAGGGACAAATAGGGTGCAAATTTGAACCTTCATCTTTTAGTGTGTTCCAGAACACTATCAATTTCTTTATGCTTATTCATTTCTCCACACGAAATATATCTGATAACCCTTCTGAGACCTACCTTTTACGTAAGTGTGTAAGGATGTATACATAAAAGCAAATCTTGTTATTACAGTTTCGTCAATACGGCCAATATTTCCTTTTTTTAAATTCCTGCTTGACCATTGAGTGTTGTGAAAATTGTAATGTTTCAAACTCATCCTATTGTTCTCTTCTCACAGTGGCATCCTGTGTCTGTCCTCTATTAATGATAGCTTGTGGTCTCACAGGCTTAATGGCAGTCTTTATTTCTCGCCCCATTGATTTTTTGATTCTCCCATCCGCCTCCGTGGTGTAACTTGCGTCATTCAGGGTAACCATGATACTTCTTTTACGTTTCATTTCGGCAAACATTTCAGAAAGCAATCTAATGGGAAAACAGAAGAGCTGGCTTTGTGTCAACAGAATATCAACATTCCTTCGTCTGCGACAGGATAAGAGTATAAATACGTTTTATGTATGTTTTTAAAGAATTACATGTGAATGTATATAGAATTCTGTTGATAGGGGGTTAACCTGTTTAGGCTACATTTTCTTTCTGAGAACCATAAAAGAAAGCGCAGAAGAAAATATTACAATAAAGCAGGGACTTCATACTGGGCGTTAGATAGACTGTCTACCTTGGAAGCCTCTGTATCACATGATAGACATTCCAGAAACTTTTATTTCAGCAGACGAACTCTGTGTTTTCGAGAACCCTGCTGCCAGAAGAAACCGCCGTTGACCCATTAATTACCCACCATGCTGTGCTTAATTCTATTCCTCATAAGGGGGACGCTGCGCCGAAAATTCATAGCTCCATATTGCCGCGTCACCGTCGCTACTCCCTCGAATTCATCAGGTCCTGGTGGCGGGACATGGTCTTAATAAACAGGCTTGGTAGGGCGTTTATTGTACCACTGATGCATCTAACAGGTATATAATCTCATTCAAGGTGTTTAAATTGCATCAGAAATTGCATTTTCGGAGTATATTCTTCGACCCAGGTGTCTGCCTTTACAAAGATGGTATATACTATTACGCTCTTTAACCGGCAGACTCTAAGTTTATATGGAAACATGATAGCGCGCTGTTGCAGGCCTATTAAATATGATTGCTACTGGATTACAATTTACGTTATTAGCCTGGGAACAGAATTTTTAGCCAGATATATGTCATGTAGGCCTAAGTGTTACAGAGCTTTTGCGGAACACGTTCGTCCCTGCCTGTATCCATTGTCTGCACAACTTATGTCATATATTTTGATATTTTGGAGTTACATTTCTCAGAGGATCAAAAGACCTGCACATCACACATTTTTCTCCCCCCCCCCCTCCCCCATCTTTTTCTCTCTCTTGTTCCCAAAAGTTTCATATCAGTGATTTCGTATCTGTAGTTAGTTCTAAGAACCATTTGTTTAGGTAGTATCGGAGTCCTTGCATAATTTTCAATAGTAATAATAATGTCTTCTTTATAAAGGGTAGAGTCTTCAGTGTTGCCACTGCTCTACCAGAGGGCCCTGTAATCATTGTTACCCCAGCGTTGCCAGGTACCCATTTATACACCTGGGTCAAGAGGGACATGGTGGGAAAAAAACATCTTGTCCAAGGACGTAAGCACTGGGCTGGGATCGAACTCAGTTCCTCCGGTTGGGAGTCGGGAGTCTTATCCACTATGCCACAGCGCCCCCCCCCCCCCCCACCGTCACTTTTCAATGAAGTTATTATCATCAGCACCACAATGATTCTGTCGCCATGGTCGCCGGGGTCCTACTCCTCGTGATGAAGATGAGGGGGGGGGGGGGGGGTGTCACCATGATCATCATTGTCATCACCGCCAACATCACATCATCTTTGTCATTATCATTATGGACATGATTTGCATTTGAGTTTTTTTTTTCTCTCTCTTTCATCGTGATTATCGTCATTCACCCGCCTAAGTATGATCTCCGTTCACTCCTTCTAACTCTCATCAATGCCTGCCGCTGGTGTGTCTATCACCACCAACGCCATGACAACATCATCATATTTACCATGGTTCTTGTTCCTCCCTCTCTGTTCAGCCTCCTCTTCCTTATTTGTTGTCATCGTCAAGTTTCCTATACATCTCATCCTCCTGAAAAGTGTGTATTAATGGAGCCTAGCTTCCTTCCAGAAATGTATTTTTATCTAATTCAGCCTTGTTGTCCTCCATGTCACCTTGCACATCATCCTTTCACTTTCTCTAATCACCATGGTCACGCGCCTCTTCATCCTTCATCACTCGCGTCACCTTGCTGTCAGTATATCCGTCAACGCGTATCACCTGTTCGGGTAAAGTGGGTCGTGGGGGCGGAGAGAGGAGCGAGAGAGGGCGTGAGGAGAAGATGGAGAAGGACAAGAGGACCAAATCTGGAAGATAAAAGAAAAGTGAAGGTAAAAGGGTAGAAAATAGAAAATGAGGTGGAAGTGGAAGGAGAATAGAAGGAAGAAGAAAAAGAAGAGGAATAAAAGAAGGAGGAGGAGAAGAAGATAGGAAAATGAGAAGAAAAGGAAAAGTAGTGGTTGGATGGATATGTTTTATAATTGCAGTAGAATTTGTCGAAGTTGAAATGATTATTGAAGTTGATAGATAATGATAGCGATAAAGAAAACACAAGATATAGGAAAAGTAGTCTGGAATCAAGACTCTTATGGGAAATGTAAGGAAAATTAGGGATAGAGTAGATCGCAGACAAGAAAAATAGATAGATAGCTTCCCTACCTTGCTACTTTTGAGCCATTCCTCAATTTGATACTTGGTATTTTAAAGCGACGAGATGAATAGAGATAATAAGGTAATGAAAACGACAAAAGGAAACTGCGTTTAGTCTGATTTCAGTTCTAAAAACAATATTTACATAAAGAGATAATTATGAACTTCTAAAAAAAAACACTTTTTTTGTATCAATACCATTGCAAGTTCGTGAGGATAAACACTATCCAATTTGTCCAAAATGACGTGTGAATTCAAATGTAATATTTGTTTGTTTGTTTTATTTTCTTCAATATTACGAAACATGTGGAGGTAGTGTATACTTTGACCATGGAGCTATTAACAGTTAGTAGCTCCATGCTTTGACCAAGTCTGAGTTTTTCCACATGATGAATACATTATTTAAAATCCAAGTTTGCTTGAACTGCACCATATAATATTGAGTTTATTTTAACTGTGCAATATGCATGTATGTACAGTATCTCAAATGTTTCAACTTCTCTTCTCTCTGCAATCCCTGGCGGGCGCCTTTAACCGCAAACTTTCATGACCTCGGCCTAATGATCTACCTCAATCAGTCAAGGTGTAAAACATTTCTCGACAGCTGACTTCTTGTTTATTGGGGGACGTCGTGTGCGATGTGTTTTTATTGGCGCAAAGTCGACAGCCAACTTTGATCGATCAACAGAAAGTCTTCGCGCACTGCCATGTCCAAAGCACTCTGACCCCAGTTCGTTGCTATGGCAACATCGGACGGGGTCTGAATTCGCGTCATAAAGTGAAATTGCGCGAACTTAAGTTTTGACCCTTACGATATAAATGGTGATTGATCCCATAGCCGTCTAGGTCAGGTTCGTAGCAAGTTAGTCTACCCACACAGACGTAATCATGCACATACGATCGTTAAAAAAAAAAAGTATCTCCACCTGCATGGCCTCTTTCAACTCAAGACTGGGGGGGGGGGGGGGAGGGGGAGGGGAGGGATAGGGAGAAGTGTTTGAAAGTAAGACGTATGGTGATGTTAGAATTGATGCAACGGTTGCCCTTATCTTCGTGAAATGTATCTGTACTAAACATTCCGTAACGCCTTAGCCAAGATAAGGTCTCGATCTTGATGGTTCAGATATTGTAGTCAAATAAACATCACATGTATGTTGAATGGAGGACCAAAGGCGGGGAAACGGGGGAATATGATATATTTACTTTCACTTAAAACAAAAGCTTATGATGCATCAATTAGAGATTAAGGAATATAAAACACTGAATGGAGACAAACGAAAGAGGCCTAGTGAGATGCGGGGGTGGAGGCTAAATTTTTGTTTGTTGGCGAGCTACGTCGGCTTCTTGGTTTTTGTTGATTGTGGTTCGAATGGCCCTTTCATTCGTTCTGATCATGTATGTTATGGGCTGATATCAGTTCTACTTCGAAGCAACTAAAATTTATCCCTTAAATAAAGTAAAATCAAACAAAAGAGACAGTGGAATCGCCATGAGAATCTTTGTAATGCCATACTTTCCCATATCATGTTCAAATCAAAGGAATTTCGTCAGTTTTGTTTGTACAATGGTACCATGTCTGTAAAAGTCTATATTGCAAATGGTGATGTGACACTAACCTACAAAACCTTACTGCATGTTACAAGGTACGAACACGTTCAATTAGCTTTTTGTTAATGACCTTAAAGTATCCATCCTTGCAGCACGGATATACATCCACTCTCACACCATGTTTCTTCATATACTGTCAGGACAATTAGTGAGGAACATGACTTTTGTAGTCCGGGCTGCCGAGGGGTCCTTTTATGGTCACCCTTGGTTCGTGGGTGACAAGCCGGGTTCCCCCTGGCGGACCACTTTTACTTTCACTTCGGTATTTGGTTCTGATTAATATCAAGTTTCTCTATGTTTGTCTGTTTGTCTCTGTCCGTGTGTTCATGCGTCAGTTTCTCTCCTTCCCCTCTCTCTCTGTCTCTCTGTCTCCCCGTGTGTCTGATTCTGTATGTCTCTTTCTCTGTCAATATATCTGTCTGTCTGTCTGTCTCTTTCTGTCTAGCTGTCTTCTAAACCTGCCTTTTGAACGTCCGTACATGCAGTCGTGACTTGCCTGATATTGTTGTCATCTAGGCCTATTCGTCAATCGCGGGTAGAGAGTTTTGTCCACGCACTGTCTACTTACAAGTTTTAGTAGACAATAAAGGTTTGAGCATGCACATACACCGGACATACGTGTACGTATAGGTTTCTCTTGTAGTAAGTGCATGCATATTTGAGACAGAGAGAGGGGGAGGGAAAAATTGGTGGGGGAAAAAGTAACGAGAGGAAGAGAGGGAAAATAAGGGGAAGCTGAGAGGGGAAGAAAAGTAGTGGAGGGGCATTGGGTATCACCCATCACTTCTCCCTTCCCCCTCCATCTTTTACAACTACCAGGGAATCGTCGTCATCGTCATCATCATCATCATCATCATCATCATCATCATCATCATCATCATCATCGTCGTCGTCGTCGTATCCTCATCCTCATCATCATCATCATCATCATCATCATCATCATCATCATCATCATCATCATCATCATCATCATCGTATCCTCATCATCATCATCATCATCATCGTATCCTCATCATCATCATCATCATCATCGTATCCTCATCATCATCATCATCATCATCATCATCATCATCGTATCTTCATAATCATCACTATCACATCAGATGTTGCGCTACTCTGCTTCTGCATCGTTCCCCCCCCCCTCCTTCTGGATCTCTTCTCTGCCACCTCCTTCTCTTTCACCCTTTTCACTCCTCTACCGTTCTCTTCTAATTCCCCTCCTCTGACTTCTTACAACCGTTCAATTCAGTATCGCCTTCGACACCAATGTTTTAACAGTTACCGATATCACCTCTACCAAAGAAACATCATCTTCTTCACCTCCCTCACATCAGCATCATTGATATCATCTCTCTTCTTTCTCCTCCTCCTCCTCCTCCTTCTCCTATACCTCCTCTACTCCTTCTCCTCCTGTTCATCATCACCATCATCATCATTACCCATTCTAATCAGGCTGCCATCATGCTGTCATTTTCCCCACTAAGCTCGCCTCTGAATGCCATGACATGAACCAACATTGTTGCAGCTTGGTATCGTCTTCAATGTGTTTTACAGCATCCCGTTCGCCCCGATCACTTTCAATCTAACCGGTCGGGCAACCTCCCGTTTCCTTTCATCGGATCATACCGAAATATTTCGGCCTTAACGTGCTTAAATGCAGTATCCCTCGATGCGCCCCTCTCAAAAATGTCGGTTATGTGGAGTGTCTTAACTCCCATTTTGTCAGCCGACTGACTTGAAGTAGAAATACCTCTTCCTTACATACCGAGGAGCCAATATTTAGCAACGGAGGTGGGCGTCAATATGAAATATCTGAAATGAAATAAACACTCTCCGCGCCCAGCATGTCCAAAATTGAGCAAAATATGTTCAAATTGGGCACAACTTAACACCGCGCTGTGACTTCGTGGGGACTTGCGTCTTTTACACTTTATTTTTCGTCTTTTCTCATCCCTTTCTTGATGCTCTCAGCATCCCTTTACAAGCAGTTTGATATAAGACTAATAACATGGAGTAGCTGGGAATGTGGGTATTTTGTACTTAACATACCGTTTTTGTAATTACATGATTTATAGGTCAGTTTTGTGCAAACTTTAAATCACTGACCCGTCGTGTGGATATACATTAAGGTAAATTGTGCCCGTTTATGTAATTGGCTACATCTAATTCCGTAAACTTTGCTTCAATAAGCTAAAAACATGTTTGCCTTATTTGATTTTGGAAAACGAGTCGTTCTTGTTTTGTTTTGTTTTTTGAAAAGAAAAATCGGTATGGTAGGCCCCTATTGCTTCCATTGTTCTTGTGAGATCATGATATCCAAGTGAACCACACAAATAGTATGGGGGAAAAAAACACTCAGCATGCTCAGAGCCAAGTATATGGATCGTCTTTTGATGTCAGAGTTAGGATGTCTATTGTGTCAAGCCTGATAACTGATGTACCAAATAGGGTGGGTTTAAAATGTTTACTAGTAGTTGAGCAGTCTGTTGTCCACCATGTCATAGCCCGACTGGTTCATCTTTAAGCTACTCTACACGATGTCGAAGACTGAGTTCCTTCATTTCATGCTTCACAAAGCAAATGAAGGTTAAAAAAAATGCACACAAAGCAAATTCAGTTTTAAAAAGAAAACTGTCACTTTTCTAGCATATTTTACCAATGTTCAAACTCTTAACGTTTTCAAGTAGAGGTGAAAATCACGAACTTGGGTCAGGCAGTACCCATGGATCATTAGCACTGATAAGTTAACCGCTTAAGACATTTACTTTTGTAATATTGAAAACGCCACTGGAATCAATTGATTATAGATGCAAGAAGTAATGAGAGAGTTAAGTTACCAAACTTTAGTCCAGTACTTGACTACATATCTGCTCCCGAAGATAAACATGAGTATGACACGGAGTGCACTGGATAGGATATTCCGTGACAGTCAACTTTGCAGATACAACTCTGTAAGCATAGACGGGGTTATTGTAGGGCTACTACAACTATGCCCGAAAATCCTTCTAAAAAGGTCAATATGATTGTCTTCTTTCATTAAGAGAATACGAAATACATGAATAATCTATCATAGTCATACCACAGTAGCTACCAGGTAGCTTCTGAATTGATTTGACTGAGATAACGCTATCGACAAGAGTTTATAGATGAAATTCCAAATAAAATCAAACAATGGCGATGTCTTAGCTAAGTTTGGTTATCATGGAACGTTATTGTGTAGTTCAAAAAGCCTACGAAATATACGTCATTTATGTAAGATAATTTCATAAAGGAGGCGCTGAATGTATTGGCACACCAATGGGTCACATTGATATAAAACTCGGCACAGTTTTTTTTTTTTCGATGCCAAATTTCACCACTAAAGGAATTCTCTCGAAAATTAGGAAAATCTGTCAAGGAGTATGTGGAGCACTCTGCAACTTTAAACCCCTGGACTTGCAGACTGTCGATAGAAAGGCATCAGGGGTAGGAAGGTCGCCCATTTGGCTCACAGATGCATCCTTGAAGGAAAATCGAGGCGAGACGGAGGAGATGAAGACTTTCACTTTGTGATATTAGAGGCGGGGTGGTAGATGGGGTAAGCTCTTTTTTGCCTAACAATATCGGGATGTCTTACATTTACCGTGTTATTTTCTTCCTCAACATCAAGACATAATAAAGATGGATTTCGACATAATCTTATGTGCATGCTTTCGGGGAGTGTCACTATATTCATGGAGACCATTATAGTTGAGACCTACTCCCCTGATATCATCAAATCGTGGACTGTTAGCTTCACTCTAAAATAGAAGTAGACATGTAATCTCTACCTCTCTGGTGTAGATAAACCTTCAGATATGCATATTGACAACAGCACTGGATGACGCTCGGATTGTAGCCATTAAGAAAGAGAATTCTGTCTCATTATCATGCATGTCACATTTCCCTTCGAGATTGTGAGCTATTCTATACTGGACTCTACTCTCTACAAAACTGCTCCTCAGAACAAACCTGCAAAAACACGTGCAAACAAGAAACATGAAAACTGGATAAGTCTATTTGCCATACTTTTGTTTCCTTTATTTTTGGATCAGAGCATGGCCCAGGCCAGTATTTTGTAAACAGAGAAAAGACAGACAAACAGAAGACAGACAAACAGCGTCAGAAAAAAAAAATCTCGCAAACTATGGAATCGGAGAAAGATGTACGACCTCTTCCGCCTACCGAGGTGTACTGACTGCATCATGTCAAAAAGCTTGTGCTTAAAAGTTTACTGCGTGTTTGTCTGAGATAAGAAGAGCAGGGTGGTCGCATATCTGAGTGAAGATAATATAAGGGGGAGGCAGATCACCCTCTGATAATATTCATACTTTCCCTGAAATCTTGGGGTCTTTTGGATATGGAGCGGATTTATTGAACTTGTCGTCTGTTTATGCTTACCTCCAAGCTGTCTAGAGTTCAATGTGATCGCTTCCAGTTGCCTAGTCTTAAATCTAGACCGGCCTTACTCTCTCTTTACTTCATCGCATGTTGATCCTACAGAGTCGAAAAGGTAGGGCCTACCATGCCTAATACCTATCTTTTTAGCTGATAGGATTTGATAACCCATGATGTGTCTGTATTATAATATATCCTCTCAATTCGTCGCTGTCCTTTTCAAATTTCCTGATGCTTTTTATGCATTCGTGCAAGTGTTTTTGAACTACCTTTTTTAGAATACATGTATAATTCCATATCATTTTTACAGGAAATAAAACTAATGTAAAAGAAACTGACAAAATTGGATGACCATTGCTCATGACTGCTCTTTAGTCTATTCCATCAGTCATCGTAAGAGCCAATCTCCTCTCTAATACATATTCATGACCGGTCATTGCAGACGGTACATGTATTCTCTTCTGAAACAACTCGATTGTCATTTAGGCTTGTTCACAGCAAAATGTCGTGAAAATATGTTTATCTAGGTCATATCAGTTTGCGTCTTTGAAAAATTATATCGGTGCACCAGTTAGGTCCTACTCCTTTGTCCGTTTTGATACCCAGGAGTTTCTATTCTCCAAATCATGCCTGCTCACATGCTCGACTGTTTAATCTACTGGTAAAAAGAAAGAAAGGACTTGTCGTCATTTTTAGTGATTATTCAAACTATGCTTATTTAAAGGAATAGAATAGCTATAGAAGAGCTTATCATTTTTTAGAATCAATATTTTTGATTGTTTCTGACTTGTATTGGAGCCAGTACCAACACCTTGCTATTTGAATATACGTCAGTTACAGAGGGAGTTCGTTCAGCACGAGAAGAGCCGATATTTTGTTCCGGTTCTTGTTATTGTTCATGTTTTGATGTTACGAATCTTAAGTTGCAACAAGGTTGTTGAAGCTGAGCATCGTAACTGACCTCGTGATGTTAATTTAAGAAAATAATGCAACATTTGGGACAGATTTAAACCATGTGCGACAAACCACAAGTTGGCATGACGCACTCGCTGTTGATATGTTAATTATGTAACTTTTTATCTGGCGTTTTGGTCGATTGTCAGAATGCGATGACAAATGACAGAATTGATTGTCAGTGTGCTTCCTATGTCTGCCACACTCTCTTTTGGAAGAATAAAAATTTGCTCAAGATATCTCAAGTTTGTTGAGAGGAGGAAGCGAAGGACGAAATGTTTTTATTTGTCCTATTTTTGCTTCGTGCCAAAATTATCAAACCAATCCGTTCGGTCGTGTTTATCTAAGACTGCGTGTGAGGTAATTGTTACCCGTTCCGCTCTGATTGTAACCAAACACATACTGGAATCACGGCCGCAGGATTCCAAAGAGGAAATTGCAAGATATCATATTCTGTCATTTTCCATGTTTATCACGAGCCTGTCACAGCTCCTATCATCATAATATTCTTTAATAGCTAAAAAAAGTATTGCCACATGAAGCGTTTTCACAATTAAACTAATCGCTGATAGTGATACATACCATTGCCAGATTGGTAAGATTGGTGGAGGGGGGGGGGGGAATGAGAACATAAATAGTTTGTTTAAAAATAAAACAATATTCTAAATGTGTGAGCAACTCCTTCATTTTGGGTTTGTTTCTTGCATGAAGAGCTCTCTGTTTTTTTTTTCTAATGAAAATACAGTGAGTATAGGATAATAATCAGATGTAATTTTGAATTGCCTCTGTTACATCGTTCATTTTGAATGCAACTAATTGATGATAACAGTCACACCGGTTTTCATCAACATTGATGCAAAGCTGTCGTTTGTTTGTTTGTTTGATAGATACTTTATTTTCTGCAAATCAATGTACATAAGTTACATAATCACGAAGATGCAGGAAATATACAAAGTAAATTCAACGCAGAGTCGTTTGACTTGCATAAACCACGATACATATAAGTACATAATCATGAACATGTAAGAAATATGTAAAATAAATTTAACACAGTCTTTTGACTTGCATAAACAAGGATATGAAAGAAATTTAATATATAGTATGCATGTTTATGCAGCAGTGATAAAAATAACATTTATAGTTAAGAAACGATTATGCAGAGGGCCGCCATATTGTAAGCATTGCTTGAAAAGATGGCCGGCCCGAGGAAAAGATAAGGACGTACTAAATTCGTAACAATATAAATCGTGATCTGATCTCTAACATAAATCAAGATTTATCCGTAATAACTCACAGGGGAAGTGTCATCTTTTGAAACGCATTTTCTTGAAAGCAATATCCTGTCTATACTGTCATGCCTCCCTGTGCACTAATAGAAACCACTCATGTTCGTGACAGAAATCAGGTTTTTCGTGATGGGATGGGCCAATGCGTTTACAAGGTCAAAGGTCAAGAGGGAGCCGGAAGGAAGAGTCACCGATACGAGAGATAAAGCCGTCAATCACCAGGGTGACAGGTGAATGGTTGTCAGATGAATGAGACTGACATTTTTGAGGTTCGTTTTTCTTTCTTTTTCCCCCAAAAGACCTTTCAGGAAACAGCCAAAACAAACGCTATTCCAAATCGATAAAAGAGATTAGTGGAGCGTGGGATTAGGAAATTGTCCATCTCTAATGAGAACGGAACGGAACAACAAATACGTGTGTTTGTTTCGCGCGAGGTTGTCGGCAAACAGGCGGAGCGTGGTGTGAGATGAGATTTCAAAAATTCGGATAGTTTTGTTAAACAGCGACCTCAAAAAATTCTTCCAACCAATCTTATGAGTTAAGCATAATGGATAGAATAGTAAGAGTAGTGGAACTGAGCCAGAGAAAAGAACAAAATGTTCGAATGAGTGAGAAATTTGTAAATTATCCTCTAAGAAAGCCCAGGTGGTCAATGCTTGATTGGCTGTCAAAAGATATGAAAACATCATTAATTTTCATCTTCTTAAACATCGAAAAGAGGAAATAAAAACACATCTTTATCAAATTCACACTACAAGAAAACAACGGTTCCTATGGCAATTAGCTCGGACAGAGAGCTGGTTGTAAGGTTGATCACCTGGCCAATCAGTGTGTGTTGGGTTTGAATGTTTACGAAAATATCGTTCTTGTGTTCATAAGGTAGAATCACTATTTGATAGTAGGCATCGACTGTTTACCTAGATACAACTGAACAAATGGAACAGAACTTCTTCCACTAACTCCTTGTCTATTTATAAACGTTGTTTGTGCATTCCGGCACCTAGCTGACTTGGCTGTTGTTTTCGACATTATAACAGCTTAGGATTAATCGATCTTGACACTAAAACGCTTTATGACAGAACCGCAAATAGGGATCAGCGATCGACTAATCCGTCTAAAGGAGATTTGTAGAGATGTTCGCCCTCTTTAACCTTGCTAGCGGTGGCCAGTTAATCGGGATTAACGATGTCTGAGCATGTGGCCTATTTCCCACAGAATAGACTCACAATACGTTATAGGCCATCTTGACATATCCAGACAATGTGGCTAGTGTTAGAAATGTGAATTGTGGTCCACTTTACCGTAGACCTAACATGTCATGACCACATCCGCCTAGTGTTTTCAACATGTTATTATTGTATGTCATTTCTGCATTTTTCTCGCAGTGCAAGTACGCAAACATTACGAGAGAGAAATTACAACATGAAACTCATCAATTTCGAAACGTCACATTAATTCACAATAGTAACACAATGAATAATGGTACACAAGGTCTGCACTACTCTATGTTTGGGAGAAAATACACGTAACCAGCATCTTATGCGAACAATTTGACTTCAATAGCAGCCACACACACACACACACACACACACACACACACACACACACACACACACACACACACACACACACACACACACACACACACACACACACACACACACACACACACACACACACACGCACACATAAAAAGAAAAGATAAAAAGGCCGAATTACAGTGCGATGAATTCTATGCCGTGATACATGTGTGCATTTTGGTAACTTACCATGTTAAGACAATAGAAAACATACGAAAAAAAAAGAGAGAAACAAACGAACCAGACATGGAACGTTTTATCGCACATGCCGATGTGAGATGTTTTTCTTCATTCATAAACTGGATCAGAGTTTACAGAAACATCCGATGTTCTGTCTCATGTCTTGTTCCGTTATGCAGTTGAAGGAACATATTTCATGAGTGTGTGCGTCTCCATGTGTGGGCATTACATGGCAACCTGGATGGACGTTATTTTCATGAAGTCGAACACATTACTCTGTGTGAATTTTGATATGGCAAATTATGATGATTACATTTTGATTTGAATGATATTTTGATAAAGCTTGCGGGCAAAAAACCTTACTTTGTGGAATATAATCTAGCCGACAGTGAAGGAAGGGGAAGAGGATGCCGTTCTTTTCTTCTTCTTCTTTTTTTCACTCACTCTCTCTCTTTATAGTTAGTTTGTTTACCACACTTCTTTCCTGTCATCTGGGTATTAGTTACGAATCATCTAAGTTGTGTTATTCCTTGTAATGCCGTGAGAAATAAACACGTGTCGATCGCATTGAAATTCGAAATATGTCGTCTACAGGTGTTGAGGGACAATTCGATGAGTGTATGGATGCGACCAAGCCAATCGGACTGAGGCTAATCGCTTCCTTCTATTTGTTGCAGACAAATAAAAAACAAGCTTTGAGATATGTGGCGTGACCTTTACCGGAGTACAACATTATGATGAGTCAGATACACTTTTGACGGGCTACGTAAACATGTCAAAGATTTCGAATGAACTCCATTGGCTGTCGAGAAATGTAGAAAGTCAAAGTATCGTTATGTTATGTATCCATCTGTCTGTCTTTCTTGTTGTTGTTGTTGTTGTTGTTTTCTTATTGAACAAATAAACAAACCAAATTAATCAAAATGATTATTTTTTATGGTCTGTCTGTCTTTCAGCTTATTCATATGTGTTCGCATTTGTGTATGTACACGTGTGTATGTACGTGTCTGTTTTATGTATGTATGTATATACGTACATACTTATTATGTACGGTGTACGTACACGTATGTATGTATGTATTTGTATGTATTTATCTCTTTATGTTATATATTTTTTTTTCTACAAAACAATCTAATAAATGATGTAAAAGTAACTAAGCTAAGAGGATTTTATGTGCAGCCCATTGATACGTTACCACGGCTACCATGGTTTACACGCTCTGGTACACAAAAGTATACTTTACACTGTAGGGTCAGTTTTCCCAGGGAGGCGAGACCTCTCACTTCCTTAGTTTTCCATAGCCGTGATCGAGCCCCACAAAACATATTCATCTCATAGCTTCTTATTTCACTCCCTTATTTCTGTCTCCTTGGCTTTCTTTGCTGTAGTCCCACGTTATATCAGTTTGTATTTGCACACACTTCAGACAACACACACATACAAAATGAATAATTTTCTCATTTGCTGTCTCCACATCATTTATCGGGAAAAGTGGTTTTCTATAAAATTAGATGAAAGCAAATTCCATCCGAGATACATTTATCTTTCTAGTTCCGAAGTCATTTCAAAAGGTATGGCTGTAAGGATTTTTAGAAGATTTTATGGAGGTCACTCTGCAATTACTTTACACAATGAAAACGTCTTGAGATCAACAGATGGACACGCTCATGGATTTTTCCTCCTGTTTTGCACCTGCATAGATTGACTTTTGACGGGCGAGAGTAATTGTCTGGAATAAGGTGCGACGCTTACGTACTTAAATGTGGTTTTACTGTGAAATCGCCAAGGTTTTGTCAATTTTCAACCACGGGTACTGATCACCCTTTACATATTCCTAAAGAATGAATTTAGCCAGATTGACCGGAAAGCTCAGTTCAGGCAGGCCGAAGATGTTATTAAACCGTTAAACGCCCGAGCGCCTGGACACATAAATGGAGGGGGGGGGGGGGGATGGATAATCGCTCGGTTATTGTCGGAGGTTGTTTACCCGTTTGTTTCCGAAACAAACAAAACAAAGGGGAGGTTTTGGTGCGGATTTAGAATAGAAAAAAAGCTTTTCATGCCTTGGAATTCTACCTCTGTTTTCTCTTTTTATATCTACCCGTTGAGAGATTATCTTCCTAATCTTCCGCTTACTCATCCTGTAAACAAGACTCGAGATATGTGATTATTCTAATGGCCGTCAAGGTGTGTTTCGTGTTCTTTTCTTGTTGTTTTCATTTCCTCTTGGTTACCGCACTTGTTTTAGATATTTTGAGCCCGCAGAGATCACTGGGGATCGGGACGCAAAAGGGCGGACCTATCTACTACAAGACATTTTTGTCATCCCTTCCGAATTGACTCCGTCTATAGTGAAAGACTGCCAACTTCGGTCGGCTGTAGTTTTCAGCGATTGTCACCTTCTAATCTCTCACTCTATTGCCCTGGTTCCGTATAATTGTTGTCTTTGACGATTTTTTACTTGGATGTACGAGTGAAAGACACATTGAACACGTAAAGCAATCAAATGCATGTTTTCTTTGAGGATACCGCGTCAGAACAAAATTTAGTTATACTGTTTGTAAGCGTACTAAAGTAAATGAATGAATAAACAGATTATTAAATAAATAAAAGTAAGTGGCTATGTTCCCTTACAGATTTATCGGTGCTACAGCTTGCACCCACAATTTATGTCTAAGTTATTCAGTAGCCATGATACGAGCGTTCCCTGAATTTCTAACGTGTCATTGCTCCCATCTTCCAATCGTCATAACATGACGTATGTATAACTCAGTTTGACTGTAGTGATACATCCCGGCCAGCGCCAGACGAGCTGCCATTTCATGTAAGAAAAGCCGAAGAGAATGTAGACAAAGAATGGGAAAACGAGACCGAGAATAAAGGATAGGAAATAAGAATTGATGACAAGATACGACTTGAACATCAGCATGAGAGAAGATGCAGCCGATAGGAGCGGATGTTGATTTTGCGATCCCACTATCAGTACTGTTACATCTTCATAGCGTGTCTTGACATGTCACAGACAATTTCAACAGATATTGGTTATGTTTATACTTTCCTTATAAACGATTGCTTTAATTATCTAAACAGCAACCAAAAAGATAATAAATTTATTGTTTTCTTCTATTTGACCATTCAGGTAATAGAACTTATGCGGGGCGGAGGTGGGGGGGGGGGTGGCTAAGGGGTCTTGTTGGCTAACAAGTATCAGAAGATGTTGGTGGTCCGGTCCTGAGCCACGCCTTTCTAGTCATCAGAGGTCAGAGAGCCTATATAGCCACGGCCATGTTTGTCTTCTCTGGAACTTCATCTCATTAAAATGTGGCTGGCGATTTGAGTTAGACTCCACCTATTTCGAACTCCATTGTTGGAATTAATGTGCACTAGAAAACAGGAAAAAATAATGCGGTGTGTGGATATATCAGGTTTAAACAGGCTAAATCGTTTTGTAAGGGTTTAGAGTCAAGGTGCTAACTCCAGAATGTTTTCTCTAACTAATGGCCCGGTAATGAATGCACACTGACTCACAATTTTACAACCTGTAGCGACCGGGACAAATAAAGATAATGGAATTGTTCTTTAGACCGTTTATTTGCCCGAAACTTAGTTACTTAAAGCCCACTCTGTTAAGAGTTTGGTCAGTGGTCACTTGGTGCTATGTAATGATTGTGATGGAATGAAGACATACAGACGAAAAAGAAAAAGAAGAAGAACGAGAGAGGGGAGAGAGAGAAGTCTGCTGTAGGTAAAGTAAACGTCTATTCGCCATGACTCACTGGCCGTAAGTATGTTGTGCACCTAACCGTGTCATCAGCAGATTCTTCTTTGGTTTGCTTACTATTGATACTTTGCTTCGCTGTTAACTCAGTCATTTCTGTCGGTAGCTGTGTGATATGCCACTGACATCTTACCAGAATAGCTCCAGAAAGCATAAACACTATGTCCTTTGCCATAAAAATGCGTTATAAAATCTGCGCAGAGGCTACACCCCTTATTATGTCCAGTATCATAGGGCCATTATGTCCCTATTTTATCATGTCTATGGTTTGTATTGCTCACAATAATGATGTGGGAGAGTGGAGAGTCACAGTCCAGGTAAACAGCACGGAACAAGTCTTGACTCCTACATATCCCAATTTACAGAGTGTAAACAAGTGAAAACTGGGCCTGGATTTGATACATAGTAAAATGATGATGTCATCATTTCCTGTCACATCAGGAGAGCTATCAAAAAGGAACATTCATGTCTTATGATTACTTGAAGTTTTCAAAAATCTTATTCTACGTATTCTAGTGTAGCCTCGTAAATATCTCGGCCATTACTTGTGGAAACAAGCGTGTGAGCGAATGACATGTCATTGGTCTTGCCCTTAGTAAAGGACATGTCAGTGTATATGGTGATCAGGAAGACTTGAAAATTACAACAAGAGTTAAGATGTAAGATTTGACCTGAGAAATATACATCACCTTTACATCAGCTTTATCAGATTATAATGGGGAATCGAAAGAACGACGTTAATCGCCGTAAAGATCAATGTTTTTACCAGTCATTTTATACACTATTTATTTACATCAAACATCAAACATCACACTCATTTCATTTTTTTTTTAATCACGTTAACTATAGACTAAATCACAAGATGTGTGCATTTCTGTGACTTCGAGGGTCATAAAAAGATGGTTGAAAGACACAAGGGACTTTCTGAATTCACATAATTACTATTTTTTACTTTAATAACACGTGATAGCGTCCAACGTCTATGAAGAAATGCATTTCCTGTTTTAACTGAAAAGATGCAAATAGCGCTAAGTTTAAAAAGATTTTCCAAGCAAACATAAGGGTAAATTTAAAATTCCTTTATACCACACCGACAAGGCGGCCATGAAACTACGTTAACACCACCCCTCCCCCCACACACACACATACACATACACATACACATACACAAGGATAAAAAGCATTCCGATTGCGGTTTATACATTCTGTATATACTCATACATAGCATGTCACATGACTTAGTCATGATGTTGCTGATTACGTAATATTCAAGATGCGCACACAGATGACTGCCAGTCCCTGCTACGTCAATTCGGATCACAGTTTACTAAATACTGAAAATAATGATGAAACATTTATGAAAAAAAAGAAATTGCCAATAAACAACCTACATTAATCTGGTTTTGGTCCGTTGCAAATGGAATGAACTGAAGATGATCTAAGATTTGACGTTTCACACTGAATGTCAGAATGACTGGTTTGCTTTTTCACACAAGAATGATAATGCAAACTGGATTGGATGACTAAAGTGTCGCCTCACAATTCTCACATCGACCCGATTTTTTTTGACAAATTTGCCCTCAGCCTATCAGATGCAAGGATTTCAGTCGCTTATAACAGTATTTCAGAAAAAGATATGCGACAAAACGCTTCAAGAAATGCCTATCAGTACGTGAATCTGTACACATTTTCCTGGTTTATATTCACATCAAAATTATTGCATGCATCAAATTATTGCAATCAAGAACTCCGTTCGGTACAGGGTTATTACGTACACAAAGGGGTTGTTTGCAACAACAACAAAAAACGGGTTTTGTTTATAGTTTTTATATAATCCATAGGAAATTAATGAGGTGACAATACTATGACCTCAGTTTTACATTTGTCTTTCGACTGATAATATCACTGCATGCCTCGTGTAAATTTTTAAGTCCCACAACTCATCATCATGTCTAACTAATGAAACCTTTTGTTTCGTTGTTATTAGATTTAACTTTACTCTACTGATTGAAGCCAACATGAACTTAAAGTGGGATTATACTTTAAACATGACTGAGGCAAAACGATGAAGCGATGTGTGACGTTTAGCCTATAACAGATGTAGATAAGACACGGGGGTGGCTGGTAAGACTTAAACTAATTTCAAGTCGTAAATGACAATATCGAGAAATTTCCTGTCCCCTCTTTGCCCTTTTATCAATCGTCTTCATACCTTAAAGGTATCTGCCCAAGTCTGACATTCGGTGTGGATTAGCAGATCCATGGGGATTAGTAGCGATAATCTATTCAATCAGAGCTAGTGACGTAATCTGCCAACATCCTCGCCTCGAGGAGATCTTTCTAGGGAGAGGTGCCAAGCGGTTGAAACGTGGTACACAATAGGTCATGTACTCATGTGGTTGGAATTAGAAAAATTAAAACGTAACATCTCAATTCCATGCAGCTGCAGATCAGCGTCAATTCCTACGTAGCAATCTTTCCGATAAAATGTCGTAGGGTGATAATGGCTTTGATAGTAGGCTACATACGTATACCCATTTGTCTCAAACTCTTGCAGCATTTCATAAACCACTTACGCGCTTGTAAATATGTAGCAATATACAAGCTAAAAACACCAATACTGGATAAACTTTGACTGATAACATTATTTGGCAGTGACAACCACTTTCTACACAGGAAGCTAACTCTTAGATTTCTTACTCTGTAAATGTTTGTCTAATATACATAGTATTTTATGAGGTCCTTTGCTGTCAACATTAACATTACGATTAATCATACGATAATGTATGCGTGATTCATTGTAATTACGAACATAGACGTAGTCATTATGTGTGTGTGTGTGTGTGTGTGTGTGTGTGTGTGTGTGCGTGTTCGTGTATGTACCTCCTGGATGTAACACTATTGTTATTTGCGTCAAAAATCTGTGATTTTTCTGTTTGTACAGCGGCATTAGCCGTTGATATTATACAATGTATTTGATTTGATTTGAATGTCAATAGATAAAGATTACTGAAAAAAGTAATCATGTGCATAATGCAGGCAAATAACTACCAAACTATGCAATTAGATATAAAACATAAGAGATACATTGAAGAAGAGATGAAATGATTCACAGATAGACATAGAGAGATATGAGTGAATCATATAACATGTATGCTGAGGAAACGGCTTCCCTCACCAATCGATCTACATTTGAAACACTTTTATTCTAACTTTTGAAAGATGATGAATAAGTTAGAGCTAATGACGGTGGTGTGGATAGTGCTTTTACATCTTATTTGAAAATTTGTTACAGTTGTACAAAGTTTTATTGTCACCCACCTCACTGTATTGCGTCATATGACAGAAGAAGAATTAGATTAATTAGAGAAATATCTTTCAGGACATTCACTACGTCACTAAGAACATAGCTCTATCATCAGCGATACTTCTGTGGAAGAGATCTTTCCTACCTTATCTGTTGTTGTGGGTTTGTTGTTGTTGTTGTTGTTTTTGGGGGTGATTTTTTTTTCTTTATTGTACAAAGAGCTATTGTCGAAACAGGTGCATCACGAACCCAACTGGTTACTTTGGCCGCAAGAAACTATAATTAGACGCCTTGAAAACTGACTTGTCATGTCCCTGGATTCTTATATGCACTACAAATCCCTTAGTACAACTATTTACAATTCACACCATGGAACTTCTGACGTCAGGCGTTCACCGCATGGCGTTGTAACCATGGAAACCGCAAATAGTTTCCCCTGTTCAGAAAAAGGGGTACATTATGTCTGACTTGTCCTCTCCTTTCCTGATCGGATGACTACTAGTTTAGTTATTTCAGTGTACATAAGTATGGGCATCCAAAAAGTTGTTGGCCCAGATTAACCAGTGTTCCACGAATGACGTGAAGTAACATGGATGACGATACGCAATGGTTGGCAGTCAGCAAGGGCGGGGGGGGGGGGGGGGGGTAGGGGGTAGGGGTTTGAGGAAAACAACAAGATTTGCAAACAAAGCATCAATCTTTTGAAAGTAATCCTTTGTATGTAATTCAGGACCTTGGAATGGGTAAGCTCTATATTAACTTTAAATGGTCACTCAGTAAGTGCCGAATGGCTCAGTTTCTTTTTTCTTTTCTAGCCCCTGCTCTTTTGTCTCTTTTGTTGATTTATTTTGTTTTGTTTTTTGTTTTTTGCATGTTTGTTTGTTTTAATTTTGCATTCTTGGAAATCAATAACCACAGTTGACACCACCTGGTCCTGTGCGGACAAAATCTTGCGATTTAGAAGGTCTGAGAGTAGAGATGACAACAATCTTATTTTATCTGGAAGTACGTTACCGTCTACGTTACATCTAGCTCAAAGATGAATGACCAATGAATTCTACCCCCCCCCCAAAAAAAAAAGAAAAGAAAGAGAAGGAGATATTTGAATGATAACAGCGGTTTAAAGAGATACAAAGTGTAAAAGTTTGCAGGTAAATATGATCAGGCAAATGTCACTATGAACACCTGTTACAATAATCTAATCCAAATAGACTGTCTCAGTAATGGTTGTTAATGGAGAATGGACTGAGAGACCGGGATCAATTTGAATCAAGAGAATCATGGGGGTGATGTGGCATAGTGGATAAGACTCCCAACTCCTGATCCGAGGACCCGAGTTCGAATCCCGCCCAGTGCTTACATCCTTGGACAAGATGTTTTTACCCACATGTCCCTCTCGACCTAGGTGTATAAATGGGTACCTGGCAACGTTACGGTGGTAATAATGACAGGGTCCTCTGGTAGAGCAGTGGCAACACTGAAGAGGCTACCAGGGGTAAATAAGACCTTATTATTATTATTATTATTCATTTATTCCCTCAATTGCAAACCAGTGTAATTTGACGAGCTTTGAACAGGACCTGTATTATATTGCATGAGCGAGTTCGGTGTCTACTCTGGGAACAAGACAGTTAGTGATTAATAAGATTTTATGATAGCATGAAAAAAAAAGTTTTGGCAAACCAATGAGCTTTACAAGACTTCGAGAATGTGAATGACGACTTCGTACGCTACGCAACTGAACAACACCGAAGCTGAAAGAAGGATGAAAGTAAAATTCGGCAAAACACTGTAGCTGAGAGTACAATAGCCCCCTCTGAGAGCGAGAGCAAGGTGAGCGAGAGAGAGAGACCGGGTTCTTCTCTACCACCACCATCGGGGTCCCCCAGCCAGTCCCCTGTCCTCTTCGACCTAATTTGGCAACATTCCTCTACACGGCACGCCGGTGTTTTGGTAAATCGAGATAAGGGGTGAGGATTTGACCCCAGCGCGTGACCTCGAGGTAAACAGAGATCAGCGAGAGGGGACAAGGGACTTCCTGTTAAAATGGATTTCGGTGGGTCAATGATACTAAGGTACCTATTATACACCTGTAAAGTTCGTATGAATCAATGGGAACTCGCTATTCTGACGATTTTACCATCATAATAAGAGCAGATGCCATAACCGTACAATTCATAGGATGTAAAATGTTCAATACATTGCCATGGTCTACAAGGTAGTCGACTATTATCGTTGCAATAATTGTCCATTTCTAAAGCAGGGCTGTAATATGAGACGGTTGTCTACAAAGTCAAGAGTGAGAAAACACTTCAGCAATAATGCATGTAGAAACAAATGGTATTGAATTGAGAGGCTGAATTCGTGAACAAACAACAAGCTCTCAAATAGCATCATCTACTCGAGCATCGAGCACATATCAAAACACACCACGACAAGTAAATAAATAAGGCATCATATTCTGCTCAGCCAAAGTCAAGCTCTGCTGTCTGGGTCTTTTGAATGTTCTTCTGATAATAAACAAAAATGGAAATATAGATTTAAAAAGACAGCCTTTTACTTGGCTGATATTTGTTTAAAAAATAATAGGAAAACTGTTGTTTCTTCATTTAAAGACATAGCTAGTTTTAGTCTCAGGCTGTCACTTCTTCAGAAACATGATTATCACCCCTAGTAGGCTAAATGCATGAATCAAGCATACATGACGTAATTTACAATGTATGTATCTATGAACGCAGAGAGTAGGGGTGGGGGTGCATGACGGGGGCGGGGCATATCAAGACATCACACGAGTAGTCACTTCCTCATGCTCACTGCAAGACCATCAGAGAGAATCTTGCTTATAGTAACATGGCGTATTACATTGCCATTATTTCAAATCCAACTATATTAGATTGGTTGGCAAATGCCCAACGTGGCACTTTTGATCTGGTGGGAGGGAAACGTTCTCTTGGAACAATCTTGAGTTCTTGGAGTTTTCTTCTGAACCTCCCCTAGCACAATCCATCCCTGAGTCCTGCATCCTTTTCAAGTTTGCACGTCCGGGAAGTGGTAGCTGATCTCTAGCGTATACCACCAATGATAATGTGCCCCTCGAGGTCCTCTTATCATGCCCGCTTCTGTGCTACCATTTCCCTTCCAGCGACACCTTTAACTCGCCACGACGTAATGCCCAAACACGACCATCTGGTTATTCGCAACTTAAACTTTTCGTGAACTTCGCATTGAAACAACTTGTTCCATTGTGAGCGCGGTAACAGGTGAGGTTATAAAATGTCAAGTTGAAAAAAAAAGGAGAAAAGGAGTAATGAAAAGGAGAGAAAAGAAAAGAGGGAAGCAGAAACTGCATAATCTGCTCTTGCATTCAAAACCTGCAAATATTGGTGTTAATTCAATGACTGAGCGCAAACAAGAGTGCCCTTATAAAAATGCTTCTTTAACAATAAAAGTAAAAACCCATATCTTTTTTTCCAGAGTCGTAATACCATAACAGCAAAAATCTCTTGTCAAATTTGACCCGCTACCCACTCGCCTGTTTAACCTCAGCCGATTGACTGAATAGTTGCCGTTTTCGGATGGGTCGTGGTCTTTCTTATTTTTTCCCCTCGTTTTGAGGATATACACATAAAAAATCCCCAAACACAAGCACACATGAAAGCGACTTGTTTAAACGATTGAATGGGAGCAAGTTCACAAAAGTTTCAAACGCTAATTACTTACTGAATAAGTCTGAATTAATTCTTACTCCCCGGTCTGTATTGTGAAACACGAAAGGAGATGATAGATGGGGCAGGAAGAAAGCTTGTTAGAGCCCGAGGCTGTAGGCAGTGCGTGGTGAGGGCAAGGTGCTTTAAAAAGGTGCTTTAAAAAGAATCCCAGTGGGAGGTGCGAATAGGGGAGGGGTGACTGGAGCATGCGTGATGGACACAGATTCCGCGTTCGTTCATGTCCTCAAGAAATGTTACTTCTTGGTGTCATTGCACCTCGCACAGAATTGGGCAGAAGGGTGGGGAGGGCTCGATTAGATCCAACAATACGAAATACCCCGGTCCCCAGACGTTGAGCTAAACGTGCCACGGATGGTACATTCGTCCTTTAAAACATAAAAGAAAATAGACCACATGTGAAGTGGGTAGTGTGACTATTTCACATGACAAGGAAGAAATGGAAACAGACGTAATGATCAGTGCTCACACATTTCGACAAAGCGGTTTTTTTTTGTTCTTTTTTCTTACTTTTTTAACTTGTTAAATCTTCTACATTCCAGTACACTAATCCCACGTGCTAGTCGTTGGTATTTCCCACCGCACAAGACCAATAATACTTCCTCGAGGATGACTCACCTCTGCTTAAAAGCTTTCAGTTACACAGACACTTGCAACTATACATACGTATTGCGGCGATCATACGGGAACCAGAGCCTAATGATCAGAAAAGGTATAGAGATGGCCCCAGTCAAGAAATAAACGATCAGAGACTGACAACATTTAAATCCTGACAAAGAACTAGTCAACAAAGTGGATTAGGCGAGTCTTAGACGTAAAAATAGTCTTAAGTTGATCAAACAACTTTATGGAAGCATAAAATCATCTCCATCTTAATTGTAATTGCTCTCCCCAAAAGAAAGAGAACAAGCTCTTTCTTTCAGTCCCTTGCTTTCTATTTGGTGTGAGATCGTGAGTCAGGGGATGGACCTCCCTAACTTTCCACTCCATTTGTTCTGAATAGCTCGTCTGCTAAGTGGTGAAGTGGCTTCGATTCATCTCCCTACAGGCATTGACATTTTTCTCTTTAGATTCAAACGATAAATATATACGATGGCCAAGCCGCAATTAATAAAAGAACTGTAATGTATTGACTTGGCAAATTGAAATTCGTTTGACTGACACTTTCAGCTTAGATTTTCTGGCCCATTAGGATATCTGGGGAACACGTTTAACAGACAGTGTGCACATTCCGTGATGAGAAGACTAAATAATTTGGTTCCATCTGTACTTTTGAATGCTATGCTTGTTTAGTTTCTGGCATATGTCTCATGTAATTATCTTGACAAGTTGATGCTTTCCTATTACGATGCTTTTCCCAGACGTGTTGCGTCGACTTCTGGTTTCATTAGTGAGTCGGCTGTGTCCTTTTCACCTCCCTGGTCCTCAACACGTCAAGCAAAATATGTGCTTGAGGAATATGCATTTGGATTAATATACAGCACACTGATTTTAACTATACAAGCATGATATGAAAACCACTGCTGTAGTTTATTACCTGATTTCTGACAAATACTGATTTCTAATTGTTTCTCCGCAACACGAAATAATTGTTCGTGTAGGAGATCCTGTGTACATCTGTACTATAACACCTTTTTAAAAATCTCATTGAAAGAATATCGATATGTATGATTTTACCTTAATCGCAGACAAACGAACAGTTTAGACGTATTATGCATTTCACAGGGTAGCATCGGTCTCCAAAGGCTGTTGTGGTAAACATGAATATGGGTTTATACCCTCATACTATGTTTCACCTAGAGTTCCACACTTATACGGATTCGGCAATTCCGTCATTCCTTATCATTGTGGCGAGGGTAGAAGATGTGGCATGTATTTCAGTGGAGTATATATTTCAAATAGTACACCCAAAATTTGGTTATGCTAAGGAGAGTATTACCATGTTTCTTTAACTGGTTTCGAGTTAGTCATGAAAATACAACAAATGAAAAACGAAATCCAACAAAGTTCGTAACTCAGTGGAATCTCTCCCAAAATTATTCAGAACCATAATTACTCTTCTCATTCCAATTTCTAGTAGTTTTCTTTCACGTTATTCTTCGTTGTGACACGGAGAGTCTCGACAAATCGGTCAGAACACAGACATTCAGCGTACCGCCAAGACCAACGTGAGACATCGAGAATGGGGCGTCAACATCCAGCATGCTTACTGCATCCATTCGGTCACCATGGTTACGTAGACGCACTTATCCAATCCCTCCTCTTCACAAACGTTCCGTTCAGCATCAAGGGATTCACGACTTAACACGAATTGCCCACGACAAAGTGATCTCTTGACTTGAACTTTCACGCCAAACAAGATGAGGTGTCTGCTTTCACACCGCAACGATGGCATTTTCACGATCGGGATGTTAGCATCAACGCAGGGCAGGGTATTCTTAATTTCAGACTGCATAAAACACATAAGATTTACCAAAAATTAAAATGAACGAAAGATCCATGAACTCGATTGTGCTATTAAAGTAACTGTCCCCAGAGTGCACTGTGAATCATTAGGATGGAATTCATGTTGAACATAACTACTTAACAAAATATTAGGTGACATTACATTCTTGCAAGAATCCCAATTGTTTACTGATCCTCATCATGATCACTTGTCACAGACACCACTCCACTTCTTGTGTACCACTGTTATCGTTTCCACCATCACTTATGCAACCATTTTATGGTCAAAACAAAGTTGTTCTTTTCACTGTCGCCATTCCATCATGGTTGCTATCACCATCCTGATCACTACCAGTAAGAACTCCTCAACCATGTGACAGTTGTCTTCGCTATCGCCACCACTTCAACTGCTGTTTCTCCTCCACCACCACCACCACCATAGCTGCAATATCAAGCGCTATTTCATGTTTTACTGAAATCAACATGATTATTTCTTGTCTGCAATTCCCAGTGAGTCATACCTCCACATTCTGATTAATGTGTGTCTCATATGTAGAATAACAATGACATATAGACTGCAATCCGTTTCAGAGATGTAACGAGTTGCAAATGTGTTTGAACATTGATATGTGTTTCATTTATTAAATGCTACCCACGCTGAAGTTCATAATTATCCAAAAGCTAAGACGAACATGAAAACCATACATTCCTGAATGTTCACCCCGGGTGACGACCAAACTATCATGACTATTGCATTGCTTGGAGCAAAACTTCTGACGGGACTTAAGTTGACGCGCGTGAAATCGTACAAAAACCTTCTATTCAGAGAACGACAATTGATATACCATAGACACTGACAACTTTTGAAAAAAAGTTCAGTGTGTTCAGTGGTTTTTGGCAGTGATTCAGTATCCCATTTAGCTCCGAGTTCAATTAAAACTTGTCAATAGATTAATTATATCAGCGATTCCAACCATAGGTTTTTAATCCGACCCTTCATATTAAAAGTACAATGCCACTGAGTTATTGACGTGTTTGACCGAGTTCGAAAAAGAAAATATTATAAATAACCAGTCTGTTTGCTGGCTGTCAACGATTGTGTGTGATTAAGCGAGATCTTAAAAAAGTCGAGCTTTACTTAATGAATCATAAAAACCACACAATGGTTACAAACAGCACAGGTAACTTGGGCAGATTTCGTTTCTTTTCGGTCGTTGATATTCTCACCTGAAACTGAACTAGAAAATTAAGAGAGAGAGAGAGAGAGAGAGAGAGAGAGAGAGAGAGAGGGGGGGGGACATATTTCTCCGTTTTATCTTTGAATTCACTTAACAAACACTCGAGATGGAGGCAGGTGCTAATGTGATGGAAACACCGCAATAGCGAGCTGTTTGTGGGGAAATATTGCGGTGCGGAAAAACATCCAACATCTCAACGGTGTCATTACGCCTCCTGCGAACAGTAAAGATTTCAACCTCGAGCAATGTGGCCTCGAACTAAACATAGTTTTCCGGAAACTTATAACGACATTTCAGCACATGCATGAACAAACAAAAATTAATCACGATACTCCCATTTCATGGACAGAATGTTGCATGTACTCTAGACTATACATGACCTATTGATTACCATGGCATCTATAAGATGCTTTGCTCCTATTACCAAGAGATCGAGATCATCTATGACGTGAAGCGACATTTGTTTCATCTTAGACATGTGGGAAAAATGATTCGTGAATACCATGAATGAAATTGTTTGACTTGATACTCAGTTCCCACATTCATACATGATATCGCGATTGACCAAAATGAGAGAAACCGATTCAACATGGAGAAATTAATTTAAACGATGAAATTTATAGAGGCCATGTTGTGTTTTTTTAGCATTGCCTGCTCCAATCCGACTCTCTCTTTCCTCCATCCCTGTAAAGTGTGATTGAACATGTGTGCAACGTGCAGGAACAAACCACCTGGAAGAGGCCAAAGTGGCTTGACCCTTGAACTGAGCAATCTCGCAAACCTTATTGATTGACCAAGATCATGACATTAATTTATTCTTCCCGTGACTGATAAGACACAAAAAGAAAGCGTAATAACGAATAAACAGCCCTCCCTGTACCCATTTGCTGGCCAATTTAATCGATGTTGATGTAATGATTGGAACGGATATGCAGACTTTAAATCATATTATTGTGAAGCTATTAAAATTCTCTGGCATCAATGCAGGAATCGTCCAATTTCGACTTTGACCCGAGCGCTGTAAATGGGCCTTGTAATCACAACAATACGAATATTTCCGCTCCGCATTATTATAGATCCATATACTATTTTTTCCTTCTGCCTAACAGTGAGAGAGATCTGAGAGGAAAGAATTAACCTCGAGGCCATTTTATTTATATATAAAATATATATACATATATATTTTTGCCTCTTGAATCTTTGTTTTTCTCTTTATAAATGTCTTCCTATATTTTTTCCTTGTGTTTGGGTTCATCCCCCGTGTGGATTTATATCGTGGATTTAGTTAGAAGCTGAAAGAAGAAAAAATGTGTCACGGATAATGGGAGCAATAGTGAGTATTGCAGATGATGTTTAAATACTGTGATGGATGGTAATGAATAGGAGTTCTGACTCGCCTACCATTGTGTGCATACATGTAAACGGCGAAACATTTCGTCGAGATGGAAATAAACAGCGTGGGCCAGGTGAAATGGCATTGAGGTTCAACGAGCTTTCAGCTGATGGAATTGTGACAGATCGTTGTTGGGATTAGAGGTGAAGTGCAGTTATGCCATTAGACACCATGAAACAACATCATGATATGATGAAACTATACTATTCATTATCCATGGTAGACTGCTGAAAGGGTATAGCGCATTTTACCTCACTTAGTGCATTTCACTGTCCTGCCATTTTGCAGAAATTTTTGGAATAGTTCCGTTCAGTGGCAGAGGGGCTCACAGCGTTAGATATGCATACACGTACTGGAAGTTGTAATAGACAGTGACAACCTTGAAACGTACAATGTATCATACCAATGCATGGAGGATGATATTGATAAATAATAAATCCTGTTGTTCATTTTTTTTTTCGCGAAATCTTTCGATTGCCGTTGACCCACACCCCTATACTCACAATGGCTTACATCCGTTAATTCAAATATGAATAATTCTTATTCATGCTTAACTACACAGCACTACAATTTTCAACTAGGGCCTATGTAATGAATCAAAAATGTTGTTCACATAACACTTCCCTCCATTAACATCACCAACACAATCATCATCGCCACCACCATTACCCTATATCATTTACACCCATACCGCTCCCGTCATCACCACCCTCGCCATTTTAGTAACCAACAACTCCATCATCTTCACCACCACCATTCCCTTCACCAACACCACACCCAATACTACCATCACTGTTACCACAATCATTTACACCCCTACCCTCCCGTCATCAGCATCCTCGCCATTCTAGTAACCAACATTACCATCACGTTCACCACCAGTGACCACGATCCCCTCCACTAACACCATACCCAATGCTACCATCACTGCTACCACAATCACCGCTACCGATATCACCGTCACAACCATCGACACCACCACCATTACACGTTCTACGATTATGCTTCCACTTCCTTCATTATCACCATCAACACCGCCATTACCACCATTAATACTATCGCCACCATCATCACCACCACTAATACTATCGCCACCATCACCATCATCACCACCACAACAATCCCCGCTACCACCCTCACGGCCAAAATCGTTGACACCACCACATTTTACCCCTATACCATTAACACCTCTACTATATTCTTTACCACCACCTCATCATTATCTCCACCTCTTTTGTTACCATTCGCACCATTGAACACAAATGCAAACATAACCACCGAAACATGTCAGCGACACATTCTAATTTGTTCCAAATATGTTTAATCTCAAACTATATACTTAATTCCGATTTTAAGAATTCTTCTAAATCGTTACACTGTTGTACAAAAAGAAACATACACTACTTCAAGTTGATTTGCCATCGCCACCAGCACCATCACACCCACCACTATCAAAATCAACTTCACACCAAGTACTATAAACAGCACCGCAAACATCACCATCTCCAGCAACAAAACAAGCAGCACCACCGTCATCACCAACACCACCAGTCCTACAACACCAACAACCATTGTAACTGTCTCTACCATTGCTTCTTTCCTCCACCACCACCACTTCAACAACTATTACCAGATCAGAGCCATTTCACCATCTCGAATGAGTATCCTCTCACCATAATAACCACCATACAGGTGAGACGTAACGAATTAAATCCAGGTGACGACGGAGACGTTCAGTTAGCGGAAGCACTCCGATAATCGCGTGTTGACCCCGGATTCCCGAGTCCCGTGTCGACGACCTGCACACGCACTTGGCGTTTTCTAGTCTACATTTCATGCGCTTCAATTAGTCTCATTTGTCCCTCATTCCAGTTAAAATTCGAATAATACGCAAACCATTTTGTCTGTAGCACTTTTGCCCTAGAAAAACATAAACAACCCATTCGTGTAATAATTTCGATTAAAACCTAATGTGGAAATATCTGAGGCACGTGTTTGTGATAATGTTGGATTTGCTTTGTTATCTACGACAAAAGGTCGTGGCTGGGGCAAGTCTGTCAACATCGCCATGAAGAAAAAAAAAACACCTTGCGCAGGGGTTACCTTCGTGTACTTTAGATAATTATAAGCTTCCGTTGACACGTTTTTATATTCCTTTTAGAAAAAAAATGGCAAAAGATATCATTATGAGAAATACAAGCGTGTTAAGTTAGCCAGAGAAACTGGTTGGATTTCGTATTATGTATTCGTGATTATTGTTTCGAGATTCTAAGGATCTAATGATATACGCAAGCGACCAGATGTACATATGAAACAGAAATATCAAACATATCATCCCAAAATTATGAGTTAGACATGACCAAAGATCACAAATATTGTCCCATATAAATACCAGCGACAACAAAAACAACCGACAAATCAAGAAAACATGCTGGAGAGGCAAGGGTTACACAGACGGAAAATAATATTATGTGGGGTTTTGTTTTTCTGAGTCTTTTCCATCTATTTTCGTTTCGTGCCGTTTCGTTTGTTTAGCAAAAATGGCCATTTTTGAGCGATAAGTTATTTATACCACTGGATATGAACCGGTGAATCATATATTAATCAGTTTGACCGCCCACGTTTTATTGCCGTATGTGGCGTCCCAAACAGAGAAATTTTAATGACGTCTACAAGCGAATACACCAAGCTCATGTGTTTAAATTTCAAATAATAGATGCAGATTTAGATTCCAATTTCAGCCCCTGTCATTTAAATGTTTGCGAATAGACGGGTCAGAAGTGCATATTGTTGAAACAATCCTTTGAGAAAGTACTGGGAGGGTTATGACAATGTTTGCACTTTCTTTTCTTCGTTTTTCCCCCATCTGTAATGCATAGTGATAGATTTCAGGAGGCAATGATCCCAGCAGGCACTGCACGCAGCGTGACGTCACAATTGAGATGTTTTGTCAAGGCCATCAAAGCACATGTCGATATTTGAATAACTATTATAGTGAAATATGTACATCCTATAAATAGCGAACAAAACTTTGCTTTCGTTTTACTCTCGCAAAGCACTGTAAGATTGCCTCGAACATGAGGACGTGGTTATAGTTTTAGATTATAATACATCGAATGGCTTAATCATCATTGTCGACATCATCACTATAATTCTAAAAGCAGTTGTGTTAGTCTTGCCAGCAACAGTAGATATTGTATCAATCATGATCATGATAAAACTGACAATGATACGATCATGATACCAACTGTAATCATAATGATGATAATGATAATAACGATGATTTCATTATCGTCATCAGTACATCATTATGGTCATTATATTGCCATATTCATGCTCCTATGTTGTGATTTACACATAAAAAGACAATTTACCACTTCTGGATGAAATCAATAAAACAAGGAATAGCGTTTCTTATGTGACCAGCATTAAAGCAACAACAACAACAACAACAACAAAAGAATAACACTCAAACTTTATACTGAGGGATAGAAATGCTCATAGTATAAGATCTGGGCCAGACTATATCACAACTCCACAATGGCTCCCTAGATGGCTGTTAACACAAATTAACAGAGCACAATGTACGATGGCTAGAATAGAATGCGATAGAATGAGGAACCTACACAACGTGATGTGCATTTTATCAAGACCCCATCAGTATAGTACATATCTGAATCGTCCTGCTCCAAATCAATTTGGGTATTTCAATCACGGAACGGCGATGCGTAGTTTTTGTGCCTCTATTTCTCCAATAAAGGGTTCGGAAACTTCCGTTGTAAACGGTTGATCAAAATGGAAATTCATATCAGGACCATCATGTGGAAGATTGCAGACTCACCTCTGTCGTGAAACGAAACCTTTTTTATGTTACTTTGTTTTTCATATTGTTTATTTCACACAATCCAAATATGCTGTAATTGTTAGTATCAAAAAATAATATGCTCACTTGTAGTCACTAGTTAACTTGTGTTTGTCATAATCATAACTTCTGTGATCCCATTTATGGTAGATTTCTCAAATTCTATTGTGAGTGAGCTTTGCACTGTAAGTTCCTATGCCAGGGGAAGACTAAAGTTTAAATAATAGATTTAAAAGTAAATAGTAATAATCGTAGTAATCGGAACGATATCACTGACGTAAATGCTATCAATCTATAACGTGTTAAAATAAGGTTTGTGATTGCTTGGACAGTCAGCGATGTTTCTAAGATGGTGAAATATTTTCACACTTCATAAAGATTTTCATACTTTATCAATGTAATTGGAAATTCGGCAAAATGGTGAAATATCTTCAAGTTCATCGGTGTGGTATCCGTGTGCATGCTGATTTTGTATTTGGTTGTCATTGCAATGTATTTTAGCCTTCGGGCTACGATTTTGCAAATTTTTACCTAATAAACCATTCTAATAATGATAATAATAATAATAATAATTTTTCGTGTTCAATAACGGGCTGTCACAGAAAACTGTACTATCCCACTGCACTCATTAGAAGTCGTTTATAGTGCGATTTACTGGTGTTTTTCACATGCAGTAATCAGTGTTCACAGTCATGATCACTCAATGAAAACTTCATGCAAAGCAATGACAGTTTGTTCCTATTCTGGGCTTCAAGGTCACGGTTGAATAACTTTTCTGGCGCATCATGGAACCACGTGATTTCAAAAGTACTAAACACATGACACATTTTTTTTTCTCTCTCCCTCCCCTTCTATCTATTTATCTATACCTACATTGTATCTATCTATCTATCTATCTGTCTGTCTATCCAGCTATCTATCTATCTATTTATCTATCTATCTATCTATCTATCTATCTATCTATCTATCTATCTATCCATCTATCTGTCTATCTATCCATCTATCTATCTATCGACTGAGTATCTCTCTCTCTCATTTTTTTTCTCTCTCTTTCATGTCACACTATAATACGTCATTACAGACCTGCTATGGGGTTACAATTTTGGTGAAACAAATTAAAGCTCATTCGTGGGGTGGCCTTGCCAATTCAGAGGCACTGGGCGAGTACAAGGTTGCCCAGTTTGTGGTCAAATCGTGTGAATTGGCTTCATTCCGTTTCTGGTAGTATAAAAAAGCAACATATTGCACATTTCCAATTAAAGTGGGTCCTAGGCTTGCGGAGCAATTAGCGACTTGTTCTCTTTTCGCTCTCTCTCTCTCTCTCTCTCCCGTTCTCATTTTAAGTATTGGTTGTTTGCGAAAACTAGTTCCCTTGCTCTTTTCTATCTCATTTGCTTCAATCCAATTAACATTTGTTGACACGCATTGCATCTGTTTTCTACTTTTTTTTCCTTCTGTAATTAACCACTGGAAGGCATATTCCTATAGGTAACTCACTCACAGAGAACAAATCGTAAAATTTGCATGAAACACAAATGCTGGCTCTTTGTAGAAGTGTTTGTTATAATCGAGGGACGTTCGGTCAATGCGCTGAGTGTGACTCTGAGATGCTATGTTATATGAAATCCAGATACTTGAGGAAGCAGCGAAAAGTAGCAGATATCATATTCTACGCAGTTCAAATCATGCTAATTCAAATAAGCAGTAGACACAATGTGTCCAGGCCAGTCCTGAACCCGGAGTATAATCACAGCCAGTATCTAACCTTTCTGAGGTCATGTCAGTTCCAAACCTTTTCGATTAACTTCTTTCAGTAGAACCCCACGACATGTTTGCATTTGGTCAAACTCCATTCATATCAGGATTTGACCCTGCTTTACCCTTTTTAGCTTTTTCCCCAATTCTTATTCATTTTTTTCTAACTTTTTTCATAATAAGGGCAAGGGCTGGGGAAGAGAGGTCTAAATACTGACGCTGAAAGGATTCGCAAAGTGATGTTTCTGTGTACAACAGAATTGTTTTAGTCCAGATGAAAACTTTTCTTGCCATGGGGGCGTTGAATACTCTTTCTGTTTAAACAGGGGAATGACTGATATTTCATACGCATGAAACGGAAGTCACCTGACCAAAGTAGTTACCTAGAGGTGTCCAAGCGATAATGGTAAGGTTATTACGTAGAATTCAAGTTGTCTTGTGCTTAACTTCCATGTTATGCAACAGTCCTGCTTTGCCCTCACCCCATGGAATCATTCCTCCAGTAGAACACCTTACCTAACTTTAAGCGTTAAGATTTACCTAACTTTAAGCATTAAGATTAAGCTTTAAGATTAATACCGATATGGGTTAGTGCGTGTGTTGTATGCATGACACGCATAGCATTTGGAAGTCATAAGACCATTCATTGAAAGAAAAATAACAAGAAATCAAGATTATCCACGCTTTGCATTTTCAGGCTGCATTCTTCAAGTTCAAGGTCTTCTATCATTAGTCCCATATATCTCTGAATATACCAGTCCTCCCGTGTCTCAAACACCAACTACTTTCTTGCCTTACTCTTCTCTGCTCTTTACTCCCTCCCCCTCTTCCCAATCCATGCCCTTCCCACACCCATCTACCTCACCCCTCTGCCCCTATTCTTCGGCCCACTCAACCCTCTCTGCCCAGCCCTACCGTCTTCCCCCTTCCCCCTTCTCACTCCCCTCTTCCTGACTTTTTAGTTTTCGCTCCTTTACCCCTCTCCTCACCTCCACTCCATCCCTTACTTGTTTCTCCCTTGTACCCTCCCCTCCTACCCCTCCTCTCCCTTCCCACCTAACATTATCCATCCCCACTCCCTACCCCCATCCAACTCGATCCCCTCCTCCTATCCCCCTTCTTCTTCTGTTTGACCTCATTTGCCAAGGTATCCCTTCACTCAGCAACGCCTCACACCAGCCCCATGCAGTTTTCACTCTCAGTTCAAGTTTGTCCACCCCGTTTAGATTTGACCTCGCTCTAATAATATGCCTGACCCAGCCTATAATAGTAAACGGTGTCAAACGCGTATAAGACAGTAATGGATTTGCCTGAAAGTCGCAGGTCAACTTTTCATTTTCATACAGGAGAAATGAACGACAGTCTTTGCGAGTTTACCCATCCACTTATAATCTGAGTTAGTCAAAGTCAACTTTTTCAACAGTAGTTTTTCAAGAAAAGTCCGCCCTAAGACAAATCACTGCAATGGGTGCAGTGGTATCAAATACATCCCTATCAAATTTTCACACTGCGGTGTTTTTTTACTGTGAGAGAGTATACCTAAATATTGTAGGTGTAAATGACAGTTTGTTCGTCTTACTTCGCATGAATCAGAGAATGATATCCTGTGCATAATATACTCAGTAGATTGTTTTGCGTACAGTATCCGCGCGATGCGACTTCCTGCTACGAATGACATACGATTGATGGGGACTTTCTGAGGATAATTCGCCATCAATTCTAGAGTGGCGGCCATTCTCAGTTTAGACTTAGAATGTCAGCACGTCAACTTAGAAGCTAAATGATATTACTCTTCCCCCTTTTCAATTATTGTTGAACCGTAATCAAGTATAGGCATACTGTTTTGGGGTCTTTTTCGTCAGCTAAAAAGACAATTCAATATACAAGGCAAATGCAGCTAACTAACAAAAACGAGAAGATCTCCCATTCAGCTGTAATGTATGTTGTACGTAAACTTGAACACGAACTCATTGGGTAAGGGGTGAGACTTACTGAAGGTAAACTGGAGGTGTTTTTTTTTTTCTATCCACACTTGAAAACCAATACATTTGTATTAAGTATTTCCTGCATTGCATTGGAGAAGAAGCAAACTTATTTGCCAAATTTACAGAAATGGTTTCCTACCGACCAGTAACACCAGTTCATGTTTGTGTGGACCAAATCCAAGTTGAGCTTATCGTGGGGGATGTCGTCTTCCGTTCCAGCAAGCTCTGCGTCATGTTACGTCATACTACGTAGGTCCCAGGCCTCTTGAATCCTCTGGCGCCACATAGTATTAACCACTGTCTCGAGGTACGCTAAGTCTTTTCAAGTCTTCAACTACTTCCCCTTTCACCTTTACGCCATCAACGTCAACATCAACATCATCAGAGCATGGAGCTAAAGGATGCTTAGTAGCTCCAGCCATTAGAGCACACATCAAAATTTGCTGTTTTGATCACAACCTAATTTAGCACGACTAAGAAGAGTAACTTCATCCATGGCATTTCCTTTCATTATTTGTTTTTTCAAGTGGCTTAGGGCGTCTCCTAGCCTTGAGAATATGCTTTCAAAGTATTTTCATGTTGTCAGTAGAAGGAAAATATTGCAACACATTAACAAAGTAAGTGCAAAACTTCATTAGGACCACTGCTATAATTCCTCGTTTCTCAAATGTAGCTGCCAAAAGTCTCGATTTTGATTTCATTGATGTTTAATAAACACGCCGCTCTTGCACAGTTAGAATGAGACGGTGGGTTTACACGACTGTAGTCTTGAGTATACTCTGGTCGCCTCTCATGACCTAACAGAGTAAACTTTAGTCAAATTGGAACATATCGATTCCTTGCGGAGATTTCACACTCACTCTTATCTACTAGGTCAGTATATTTGTAAATAATTATTACCTTCACAACAGGTGGGACTGCGAATAGTATTGTACTTTGGGGACTGAATGGCGGTAATAGGCGCTAGGACCCACACCTAAATCCAAGGACCAGAAAACACCATAGAACATGACTGGGATCAAATCAAGGCTCAAATCCTGGAATCATGTCGGTCATAATCCAAAACCACTGACTCCTCCAAGAAGAAGAATGTAACATTGGTTGATACCACTCTAACCTGTCTTAAGCTTCTAGTATCAGGGAAATAGCTGTCTTCGTCATTTTGCCCTCTGCTGGCTAATATACCAACATAATTGAGCAAGCGCGGGGTTGACTTACTGTAACGTAGTGCGCATTTTTGTGCATCAAATCATGACGAGGATTTTGTAGAGATTGAGATAAAGTTTGCAGTAGAATCATGACCAATGACGTCGCATGATGTAGACAATCAATCCCAGGGTATTCTTTCGTAATCGATCTTTATGCTGTTACCCCAGATTACCATTTGTCCACTTTGTGAACAATGAGCAAAACACCTGTTGAATACCTGTGTTAAAGCATCGCGCAGGAATCGAATTCAGGAACGTATTGTAAAAGAGTCCGTATCACCAAGGAGTATAACTCCTTGGTATCACTCTCCACTCTACTCTTACGCAGTGCGCAAACAACCAACAAACAAACAAACAAACAAACAATTAAACAAACAGACAGACAGACAAACAAACAAACACTCTAACAAAAATACTCCACGTAATTATGCCAAGGCTGCATGAGTTGCCATAGTAACCTGCAATCAGCCTATTAAAACTCATCGAGAACCCCAAAAAAATCTGCTAATGAGAGTGACTGCCTTAATCTGAGTATGATGATTCTGCAGAAGATGCAAAATACATGTGGTAATTCCGTTGCTTGTTCATGGCGGCACAACGGAAACAGCAAGTTATTATCGTCTGCCATAATGCACTGTCTCAATCTTGCGGGTTATCCCAGGGCTGTGATTGATGAGTGTAGGTGATCATCCATGCCACGTAATTAATTAGCACGCTGCAATACATCGACTCTCGGCCGTTCAATACGCACAAATCGCTGCCGGACGGACGGTGGCAGCAAACCTGAAATAACTGGAAATGAGAAGGAAACGGCAACAGGGCTAACATGTTGTTGGCCATTGGGTCATGGGAAAATAGCAACATAGATTTGAATCTTCTTAATAGCTGGGTTTTTAAAAATCATTTCCTGCCCTTTATTTTGCTTTCCCGATTTTGCCTCATATGGCAAGAATATTGTCAACCTTGTAGTCTTTCCTTAAAAAGGATTAATCCGGAGACAAGTAAGATGTGAGTTGGAAACAAAAAAGTACTCTATTGATGTGATGTCGTATACATACACATTAAAAATGACTGATCTGTCAAATAGTTAGGCGGGTTTGGTGGTGAACAAACATTCTGTTGTGGCTGCAGATGTTGTTGGATTTTGCTTTGATTATTGTTTTGTACGCCTTTTTTGTTGTTGTTTGTTTTTCATATACTGTTGCAAATATTTTGCACACGTGGCGCGCAAGGTTTGGACCAATGTGAACGAGCGATTCCGAGGCACAACCAGCCCCGGAGAATGCGGATGTCACTAACAATGACAGGTGGTAGGAGGAGATATATTCACCGATGAGTTCTGGCACTCAATGCAGCTCTCAGAGGGAAAGCAAAATCAACAATCAAAACAACAACTATAACAACAAAGAAGTAAAGGCAAATTTAAGCAACTAAACGCGAAATCAAAAAAAAAGTGCCAGAGAGGTAAGCATACTCGCTGCCTGTTCGCACAGATATGGAAGTTATCAATTTGAGGGCAAATATCTCGAATCACCGACCTTGTTTGTTGCAAGCTGACTCCAGCGGAAGGTACCGATTTCTATTTTTAGAAATAAAAACATGGAAATGAGCGCGTGCTCGATCGCCAGGGAGAGTGCATTCTTTGGTCCGGATTTTGAGAAAAAAAAAAGCAATCTTGACGCCCTGTTTTGTATTTCACATTTTCAGAATTTACTGATCACAGAGAATTTTATACACTCTCATTGTCACAATTTTCTTTGTACACACACGACATTATCAACATTCAGGACAAGGTTTTCTTTGAAATAAGTTGACATATAACACAGCCATGACAAAATGATATGAGAATTCAGGACAGTAAATATTTGAGTCCCATGGTATGAGTTTTTGTTGGCAGAGATAAAAATCAACCTGGAAATCGCAACAAGAAGAGCCCCACAATTTTGGAGCCACATAAACGAATCCTGACGTAAGTGCATGATGGGTAGAGATGCTAGGAAGCGTACTGTCACGTTTTATTTGCCAACTCGTTACTTGCAACATCCTCTGCATCAACTTGTGGTTTACTGGTGACGTTTTAATTATCGATCTCAAAGCTCTGTTATTGCCCTTTTCCATTATTCACTCCCCTTCTCTCTCTGCTTCCCCCTCAAAATATATTTCCGTCTTGAGCTGAACTGGGGCCGCTCCTTCCACACCAGAATCCATATCATTGGCGGTTCTCCTACTTTGATCAAATAAACATTTACTGTAGACGAATTATGCTTAGCTTTCTCTGCAAATAATGAGTCATTAGCTTTAAAATAATCATTACCTGTTTATTACCGCGATTTCTTCAGATCATTTCATTTCATTTTTGGGCATGAAATCATCAGATTTGCCGGTGTGGCATACTTATACATGTTAAACGATTTGTGAACAGCGCAGGAACATATATTGGGCGTTTGCTCTGAATGGGAGTATAGCTTTTGTTTAGGATGGTGTGAAAACATTCCCACCATAAGGTTGACATCATCTTTGTACGTGATCGACGTATTTTTCATCACCAGAAGCGTCTAGATTTACCTCACTCTAGCATTGCATTGATTCTTCCTCCCCCATATCACCTTCTTATCATCATCATCATCATCATCATCATCATCATCATCATCATCATCAATATCAACAACAACAACACCATAATTATTATCATCATCGGCGTTATCATTGTCATTATTATCAATTCAATTCAATACAATTATCATTACCATCCTCATTGTCATCACCACCGCCACATCATTGCTCTTCTACCACAAATTTCTAACTTTTGTATGAAACAAATACATAGGTCCTACAATGCAATCAAGTTACATACTATCTTCATCAAGTTTCTTACACTGCAAAAACCATCTTTTTTAGGCTAGAAAGAGAGCGGAGAAAAATTATTACATCGCTCGACTTAGAACGCGCATCAATATAGAAAATTCTCCCCTGTCAAATTATGAAATTTCCACAATGTGGCAGCAGTGACAGGAAGAATTTGGTAAAAGAAGCAAAATCAGAGGTAGTTATTGTTTGGTTTCGTTGTGACACTTATATTCATACCAACTCTCAATTTCTATAACGATTCTTTTGATCATCATGTGTGATTTTAGGGTATCTGCAGATCCCGCCAACGTCACTTTGAAATGAAATGGAATAATATGACCAGAACTTGACTCCCGGTCACTTTCAGCTACACAAATCCTGTTGTGTTTTTTTTTAATTCATCTCTGTGTTTCGTGCAAAAAGGGCTACTTCTATCCAGGAAACAACATTGCGTGCAAGTATTCACCCTCTCCCCTGTCTCTCAGACAGATCTTCGCTCAACCGCTTCTCATGTTTTTGTTCTCAGTTTATCAATCCCCAATTTCCTCCATCTCCTGTGTACAGAAAGGAAAGGAAATATCAAAATGTCAATATACATGTCAGTAAAATGAAATGGTGTAGCAGAAGTCAGGGATGCAATTATTTACTAAATCCGCACCATAAACATCGCTCGAGTGATCAACACTTGGCTGCTAGTGGCCAAACCACATAATAATTGCATTTTCCGTTGAATCCGCCATTAAGCAGCACCATATTTCCCGTATCTATTCGGATCCCACCTGTAGAGCAACCAAAATAATTATGTCATACATCCTTGATTGGAATTAGGCCTAGGACACGCTAGACGGTCACTTATAGTGTTTTTGAACCGACTTGAAACGCAAAACTCAAGAAAAAACAAGAAGAAAGAGATGACAGGCAGAGGAAAAGAAAACAAAAAGGAGAGAGAGAGAGAGAGAGAGAGAGAGAGAAGGGAGAACAGACACGAGTGAAAGAGGAGAGAAAAACAGATAGAGAGAGGTAAAAATGGAAATAAAGTTGAAACCATGCCAATCATTCCAAGCATGGCTCAAAATGATGGCGTTCTTCACAAAAGAGTCCTTCGGGTTGCTTTTTCCTCCACTTTTCCTTGCATCTTTCCTTGCATTCACACCTGCATGTTTTTATAGGTTTCCCTTTATCTTCATAGGGATGAAAATTCGTCATTTCGCGGAGTGTCCTGCAAAAAATACGCTATGAAAACTACAAGACAGAAAAGAATGAAAGATTAGGCAGAATAACCAAGAGGATAAAAGAATGAACGGATGTCAAAATCCTAAGTTATTACATCTCAGTAGTCAAAGAATAGAGTGAATAATTGAATCGCAGAATGAATTTGGTCACGTAATTCGTTTTGCTTTGATCATGTGTCTGTTTCTGTTCATATTTCTCATTTTTATCCCCGTGAAGATAAGAAAAATGATAAAAAACGCAAACGCTGCATTATTCACCTTCAGATTATTGCATCGTAAAAGATTTTTTTTTTCTTTCTCGTCGGGCATTTTCTAAACTTATTATTGTGTTCAAGGATCCGCAAATAATCTTTTTTATGACTTTCTTCCGTTGGAAAACTGTACTGACTAGTATCATTCAATAAAGTAAGTCCCCCAGGCCAATATGATTAGTTTGTTTTATTATTATTCACTACACTACATCTGTTTTGTTTGTTTGTTTGATTTTTAAAGTAAAGATAGTCTCTTTCTTGTTGTTACTTTTTCATAATTCTACGCATTGGTTATATTAGCGCTATGAGGCTCCGTCTTGATACAATCATGAAGACAGACAGTAACACTCAGGGAAACAAAATACGACGGGAAGAATTCTCTCCACTCCAGAAAGAAAAACTCAATTGCGCATTTTCGGCATAATTACCGACTTCTTTTAAGTTATTGCGTTTAATTGAGATAATAATTTCTAGTAGTTGTACGAGATAAGAATATCTCTTAGTGAAAAGTTACTTTGTTATTATGTTTTAAGTTGCGGTGGGCATTTGAGGTATCATTTCAATCCTGTTAGGATCACCTTTAAATACCGCTGACATAAGTGTATAGTTACCGATGTTTGGATAGAGCTGACATACAGTAGGTCCACATACGCTTATTTCTCTTAGGACTTAAAGATATTTTATATATCGAAGCAACCTCCTTTAACATGTTTTAATCAAGGAGGGCATAGTGGTAGCTTAACTTATGTTGAGGTAGGACACTATTCCCAACAACACAAACATCAGCTCTATGGTAATTCGCCGAAGTCAACGATCTCTGAGCTGATAGAATGAAAGGAGGGAAATGGAAAGTTTCCGCTGCTATGGGAAGTGGGTGATGGGGCGGGTAAGGAAATGGGTGATGGGGTGGGTAAGGAAGTGAGAAGGACCGACTCACAGCTGGCTCCATGCTTGGAATGGGGTGTCCGGGGGTGTCCGCGTCCGGGGGTGTCCGGGTTTGCAGTGAGTGATCCGGGTTAGGTTGAGGAAGGGAATTTTACTCAGAAGGAAAAGAAGGGTTTGAAGCCAGCACATTCAGTTATCATGGTTGTTGGTGCACTGGTAGGGTTGGCCAGGGAGGTCTTCTCTCACCTACCTGCAAACTGCAATTTTCACAAAATAAGAAGATGACGAGATCAGAGGAGAGTGTGTTCTGTTCAGTTCAAGATGCTTTTATTTCTGCTTTCCATTTTCGATACGATATTAGAAAATTGAATGAAGTGTCGGCATAACCGTATAAATTATTTTGTGCGTCAATATAACTTATGTAATACAATCAAATTAAAGGCGCACTGTTACAGTCTATAATGTGTCAATTGAAGACACACTACAGCATTATGAACAGTTTGAATAAAATTTAAAAAAAAATATTTGAAAAGCAGGGGACCGTCTTCATAAGCAGAGCCTGACTAGGAAGATGACCCCAGGTAAACTTGCTGGGATTATAAGTTCTTAACCCAACTTTGTCTCTTCCTTTTTTATTCAAGGATATGATAGCAAAAGAGGAGCAAAAACCTGAGAGAAACTCAACGTTCTGGCCATTGACAATCAACAAAGCAATGGACACGGCACTCTAGGGACTGCTCATCATCGGTCGTTTTGGTTACATCATCTGTGACATCTTCACTTGTTATTCTACCTACTCCCTTCATCACACAACAGTAAAAAATGAACAAGACGGAATAGAAACTAAAGGAAGGGATCAAAAAAGGAAAAAGAGAAAAAGAGGAGGAAAGAGATGAAGAAAAGAAATGAAGGAGAAGAAGAACAAGAAAAAGAAAAGGAAAAAAAAGAAGGAAAAGGAAAATGGCACTGAAGAAAAAGTAGCACTATCAGGAGATCATGTGTGGTTATGGCCCTGTGCGTCGCATCATCGCTCAACGTTTTACCAATGAAGGCCTTCTTGATCAAAACAGTATACACATGATAGATCTAACAACGTGGAGCAGTGCTAACACCGAAACGTCTACCCCGGATCAAAATATTACCACATCATTTACTCATTTTCTCCATCATGATAATTATCAAGTGGAGGAAGGTGAAGTAGGAGGAGGAAGAATGTAGAGGAAGAGGGAAGAGAACGAGAAGAAGCAATGAGGCTGAAAAGAGGCCAAAAATTGAAACCCAAACAAATTGCTAGTTCCAGATAAGATCGAGTGGAGTAAAATAGAAAAAAAAATGGTGACGTCACGTTTACGGTAGTTCTCTGTTTTCCTATATATATCGCTTGTACATCGTCAAGTCTCTTTGCTGACCCAGTTTCATCACTTTAGCTCAATGAACTTTTTGCCAGCACGCGCAAAGCTTCTTGTATTATTTCTCCTGCAACTTAAGGCTATTCGCGTGAGGTCGAGGCCACGACAACCAACGTTATATGAAATCAAACAAAAACAAAAATGGGACAGGATTTAAACAAAAAAGAGAGCAAAACTCAGCAGTCATTTTCTATATTAACTCATGTTGCCATGTTGTTTAAAATATAGCACATGCTCCGACAGATGCTATAAGGAATATGTTGAGAATACAGCAAGAGGAGGATCGAGATGGGTTTTCTCTAATCACATATTTCACCACAAATTTGATTATGACATGTATATCATAACTATAACCTAGATCAAGAATGTGATAAATGTTGAATGACCCTTTTAACGTTTGGTGCGGATTCCTAAAGCAACTTTACATCTTATGCATTTTCAATCATTTACTGCACACTAACTTGAAGTCGATCTATTAGTCATCTCATCCTGATTTATAAACATTTCCCCTCTTTCAGAATGCAGAGGTATAGGCCTACATCTGGTCCAAGGGCATGGACTAAGAACTTCTTATAAAAACTTTTTTTTTTCACCACGTGGAGATTTATGATTGAATACATCTAAAAATGAATAATAAAAATTGTCCGGAAATTAGTTTGATTCTACATAACAAAATCATAATCTCGAAAAAAGGTTTTAAAACGTTTGTGTAGCATATGCCTGACTAAATAGCAACTTGTAAATTTGATGTAATGAAAGAAAGGGAGCAGATTTTGAAATAGAGATATTATTTCTATGAGCCCGATTTTAGTAAGATTTCAATGACCTGCGGAAGTAAGGCGGTTCGGGGGCAGGGCACAATATTCCCAATGTGGGTCAAGAGGTCATTGCCATGGGTCGTACCGTGGAAATATGATGTTAGTCTACATTCCTGGACATATTCCTTGCACTTTCAATATGACGATGATACATCTTTCAAGGTACAATTCAATTATTTTCTGCTATAACAATATGGCTATCATCCCGACAAACATATGACAAAACACCATGACAAAAATCGGGTGTTGCTCTCCGTGATAATTACAGAAATAGTGTAAAATCGTCGTTCCAAAAGAAAGTCGGTTCAACTTTACAGACTAATGACCAACATTTCCTATTATCCGAGCAAAGATTGAGGTGTGCACTGAAACTCCTGTGCTGGGTTTTCACGCCCCCCCCCCCCCCATTCCCAAGGGTCAATAAAGTGTGTTCTTGACCCTCGCCAAGCGCGGAAAACGATTGTCGGTGACACCATCATTTATGAATCGGGAAATATGAGATACTTTTATGGCTTCCTGTCAAGAATTATGGAATTGACATCTTTTCTTTAAAAAGACAATTGGACTACTCTTCCAGGACTTTTATACCGTTTCCACAACTACCACAAGCGTGTATTATCACCAGATATTGTGATCGATTTTGCAGTTACTGTGAATATCATAACTACAATGACTTGCACCAAGTCATCAACACCGTTATTTCAGTCATCATGATCATCACCTTCATCTTCATCTCTGCAATCAGACTTATTCTCCTCCTCTTCCTCCATCAAGCAAGTATTTTTTTTTAAAATCTCTCATTGGCGTCGTTATTGTAGTTTCCGTTCTTGTCACCGCCATCATCGGATCGTCTCTCAAGAAGATTATATCCGCCCTTGCAGTGCATGGGGCCATGATGATTTACTCTTCTTGTCAATTTAAGAGTTGATGATTCAATACTTTAGATAAGATAAACCCTATTCGTCTAGTAATAAGTTACATTTCTTGGGATGGTTTTGCTGGGCTTTGTAAAAGCTTTAGAAACCATTTTCATATTATCATGTAGGCACCGCTTCATAATGTACCTAGTTGCTGGAGCGTCATTCACGAGTGGGAACCGGACACGCCCACTTTCACCACGAACATGTGCCACGCCCACCTGTCCGTGTGTTCACTCGCCACGTGCACGCTTGAAGTTCGACAGGAACGACTGTCTGCGTTGTATCGATTGCATCGCTCATTTGTAATGCTTTAACAATGATTACTAGGTGATTTAGACTCGGGATTCATAACATCTGATTGGTGACCTTGTGTGTTGAATGAAAATATACCGATAACTACACCACACTGAGTGACCGAAACACACCCACGTATCTCCAAGTTATCACTATCAATCTAAAGGTGATAAGCATTTTTTTTTTTTTGGGGGGGGGGGCAGTTCTCAATAATTTCATATCTTTATAGCGCCAAAATGCTACTGAAAGACACATGAGTAACAAAATCAGATCTTAAAATGCCGATAGACATGATAGAGAGGTCTTGATATCCCTTTCTCTCATATCTTATTGGTTTAGCATGTGATAGCATTGCTGTTGTTCTGTTGTTTCTATAAGAGAGCTGATGAATAGTGTCTTGACATTATGGTACTAAAGTGTTCTGCAGATGGCCATTATTGTCGTCAATATAGCAAATGTCAAGACGTAGTAAAACCAATGATTTTTTTTCTTTTTTTTTTAGTCATGCTTGATTCAGAAAATCACAGGTCACGTCAACGCCCGGCTAAGGTGTTCTATGCAAGCTTGAAAAACAAACAATGTCTGGTTGATGACGCTTCAGTAAAGCAATCATGCTAAAAAAGCAACTAAAGATCATCGACAGGTGAGAAAGCTGTTAATGCCCGATACATTAATAGTTCGATTCCCATGAAATTCATCGAAATCGGACGTGTAATGAAATCACCGACAGAGATACTGGGTCAAGAGGAAGAAAATATTTTCGTTCGGAAATCGTTGAGGTCTGCTATTCGAGTCACCACGAGGTGAAGGAAGGACCTGAAAAAGTACAAATCCGGAGGAACGTTTGGCAGTTACAGGTAACGCGGGTTTCCGCGGTAACCTTGCTGTCTATTCTTAACGTTCCGTGAAAGATGGTTAATCATAGTATACTAGTAATAGTCTGTGATAGTCTAGACTTACTTGCCAATTCGATGATACGATCACTGTTAATCCCTTTCTCCCTGTGTGCACTCCAAGTTTTCCACACACAAATCTATGCTGCACTTTATTCCCCGCAAAATATTTGTTAGGCGATTGACGATACGTACGGACAAACCGCAATGTAGCCAGAGCAAGGAAATCAAAACATTTTCATTTTCGAAGAGAAAGTTTTTTTTTAGCTATTAGAAGATTGTGCGTTATGTGAAGCCTACCAGATGCTGATTGAAAAACCAAATCTCGCAGAAAAACGTCCAAAGTTTCCTCAGACCAACTGTGGAAGCATGATTTCATGACTAGATATTAAACAAGGTCAGCATTTTAAAGGAGGAATGTTTTTAGGATGACGCATTCCCAGCAGTATGAAAAGTTGTTACAATGATCATGAAGCCATCAGCAGAAGTTAGAATACACGTATTTCGAAACCTCGACGTTGCTTGCATGCACTACCATTGAGAATACATCACACATTGCATGCATGCCTTACATTCGTGTAATGTTGACGGAGGACAAAGGAGAGATGAAATAAAAATCCCATTGCATGTTCGTGTTGAGCTTGATGCCAAGTACAGTCAAATCAAGCACACTGAATATGAGAAGCGGAATTTAAATCCGACAGAAAACAGGAAAGATCTGGAATGTAATGGCAGTTTCCAATGTATTCAGGAAACATAATGAACAGAATATGATCATATCATTTAGCATTATATTACATTAATTTATAGGTCACGAATACATCTACGAATTAGATGAACTGTTGATGTTATTGCTTCTCATAGGTAGTTGTAAATAAGAGTGAGTGAAAGAATAGTTGTGCTTTATAGCCATTTATCAAATACAACACTCTCCCCTCAAAAATCACAGTTTGATATAAAGTTCTGTGATTTGCTGTGACATTTGTACTTCATTTCTTCCGTTTCATTTCAATAATGTAGATTTAGTAATGATTTCTATGCAGGTCATGATAACTTTTGTTTAAATACTTAGGTAACTATAGAATTATACTTTTGTTATACTATTGTTTGTATTTGTATTTGCTTTATGACATTTCACCTTCTTGTATAAATTGTCATTGTTACTTTGAAATAATTTTGTATTATTTGGATATGGAAAATAAATAAAATGGAATGAAATGAAATGAAAACATCCTTACCTCATCTAGTTTGCATCAATAATTGTGCCCAGTATCACTGATTCACAAAATTACATGAAACTCAAAACTTTTTTTTCTCATATATTTCATGTCCTTCTTTGATTACATTTATATAACTTTGTTTGATTTTCATTCATGTTACTCAAACCATCTTGAGCACGGAGAAGAACTCACGTGAAGCGTGGTGTAGCAACAACAGTTTCTCAAATAACGAAGTAAGAGCGTGATCAAATTGCGCGCGTGAGTACACATCACATTGTGGCAACGTGTTAGCTCCATCTCGTCCTCGCCACGTGCGCTCGTCCTAAATAGATGCCCTCAGATTGGGGTCTTTCTCTATTCCAGAGAATACAAATTAGATTTTTTTCCTGATTCCCCATAAAAACAGCCACTTCGAAGCTAGGCATGGTGACATTTAAAAAAGAAAAAAAAAAGGAGGAATCTTGTGATACGCTAGAGTTCCGGTCAGAACCGAAAGTACTTTGACATTTACTTGAGTGTGAATTGGATCAGACAGCAGTGCGGAGTAAAAAGTGGTTTTCCAATTTCCTCACTTGTCCGAATCGATGTGGTAGAAAAATCCAAATATTTGTGTCAGGGTTTCCGACAAGTAAACAAATTCGGCGATGGGATGGTGGTTTCATCTTGAGATTTCATCTCGCCATTTTAATCATCCTAACAAGAATAAGACATTGATAAAGAGAGAGAGAGAGAGAGAGGAAAGTGCGTACAAGTTAATTGCACACTCAGTATAAAAGGGATCTATGGAAAATGAATACTCGATATACGGAGAACAGAGAGATGGACGAACGGAACACATGAGAGAGAAGAAGATGGAGGGTGAGAGAAATAAAAAGGTGAGAGAAAGAGAAGGAGAGAGAGAGAGAGAGAGAGATAGAAGGAAAGAAGGTGAGGTGGGTAAGGAGAGAGAGAGATAGACGACAGTTTATCACTAGAGACTACACAGCCAGGTAAAAAAGCTAGGTATGTATAGTTTTTCATGGTAGACGATTTGTTGTTGGTATTTTTTTTTTTGGCTGACATAAACGAGTTAGTGTACTATACTAATATCAAATTATCACGATATGCTACGACAGTATTGGCTAAAGGAAATGTCACCGTTACAAAATCACTCTCACGGTTATTTGTGCATATTACTTTAATGATAACAACTGACCCTTCTTCATAAAAGATCATTATTGTTCTATTATTACCGGTCGAATACCCATCATTCTTAACGAAATCAAAAGTCAACTGGTTTGAACCGACCATGGATTTATAGTCGCTGCACAATGCGCACCTCTCTGTTCCTGCTGTATAAACCTTGATCTCTCCTGTCCTTGTGTAGACAATAACCAAGTTAAGTATACACAGTCAATGTTTGATGATTAAAAAATTATAACAAAACTACTGTAGAATGGTAAGAAATATGTATTCTTTTTCATTCGTGAAGATTATTAGACAGCAGGAACTTTGACGAAAGTTTGTGAACAAGCATTTGTGTGCACAAGGCGATACACACCTGCATAATATTACGTGAATATTATTGATATCACCATTTTGTCAAAACGCATGAACTTCTGAATTGTCATAACTTTGTTGATATGTAGTTTTGAAAGACTGTCACAAAGGCTCGAATTCACGAAGGTAGTACAACTGAAACCATGGTTTAAACCATGGACAATTTGAATGGAGCGCCAAGTGTCGCATGGCCTATTTCGTTACGAAATCAGTCATTTCGTCGACGAAATACGAAATGGCAACGTTGCATAGGCCATGCAACACTTGGCGCTCCATACAAATTGTCCATGGTTTAAACCATGGTTTCAATTGCACCGCCGTCGTGAATTCGGATCTATCTGTTTATTCGATTTATTTTCTGTTCAGAATCAACTTGAACACGGGGACGACATTATCTGTCATAACGTTTGGACAGTTTGACAGTTCATTCAAAATGACGCCTTCTCCGATTCTTCTAGCTTGTCATCATGGTCGCGTGACTATGATTTTTGAGGGAAATTGGACAATCTGTTCAAAAGTTATGACCACGGTCACGGATGGATGTTTGAAGTTTTAGTGCCACCATGTAAAGACTACCACACTACAACTTATTATGTCACATGCGTAGAACGATATAAAGAATATGAAAATATGTGTTCTACTAATATTCCTCTATTCACGCAATCCACACATATATCAAGGCGACTTATTTCAAGCGACATTTAAAGGGATTGTACAGTTTTGGTTGAGACCTAATTTAAAGTTTCTAACATTTTTTGGGTGAGATGATGAGAAACCTTTTATGAAATATGAAAGAGCATGTAATTCTATGAGGAATTCAACGTTTATTTGATGAAAATTGGTTTTGAAATGGCTGAGATATCCAAAAAAAAAGCAATTCCAATAAGTGTGGGACCCACACTTTATTACGATCGCTTTGTTTTACTTTGTTTTTGGATGTTTCAGTCATTCCAAACCCGATTTTCATCAAATAAACTTTGAATTCCTCTTAAAATGGTATGCTCTGTACTACATCATAAGTGTTTTCTTGGTATCTTGAAAAAATTTAAAAGCCCAATTTTCCTCTCCACCAATACTGTACTATCCCTTTAATGTTAAGGGTGGCTACAGTTGGAGACTTGATGAGCTTAATTTTAGATGACGTATCAACATCTTTACGGTCGTCAGTGCGCCACATTATCCTTTTATCTGCTACTCTCCATATAGTAATTCCATAGCGTTCATGCTGCAAGAATGTATCCCTAGCGATACATTTTCATTTCAAGTTCAGCATGGCAATTTTATCTCATTACACCTTGATTTAGGACGATGTGAAGTTTATGACGCCCGTCTCCGAAAAAAAGGGGGGAAAATGTAGCTGCTGATATAAAATGATAGAGAAGGCTAATATGGTGGTGGTGGTGGGGGGGGGTCATGGTTTCAGTCTTTAAAGCTTTTTATTGACGAGGAACATAAAAAGTCATGATATTTAAGCAGGGGGAAATGAGCCAAATGAATGCTAAAGAGAAGAAAGAGGTGATCTCAGATACTGTTACTGAGATAAGAAATCGCGGTGGAGTTAAAATTTCATTCTACCCGGATTTACCCCCGTTAAAGCATCATAATGTTTGATGGCTCCCGAATTCGACACGGAAAATGAATCAATCAAACTGATTCCAGGTGTTTTTTAGCGTTTCCCGTTTTGACGCAACATCGCCCCGCAAAAGATCTCTCCCTCTCTCTTTCTCCCTCTCGGCTGGAAAGTCATTCTATTGGAGGTGAACTCTGTCCCTGCATTGCCCTCGACAATTGCTTTCATACATCTTATCACACTCTACCCGTCTGATTTCGTCTGACGTATCGGGAAACTACGAGAAAAAAGGGACTAACCCCCTCAAACGAAATAAAAGAAACAGACGGAGGGATTAAATTTTGCACAATGCCCCCAATGTTTTCATTTTCGGAGGTCTGGAGTGCTCTGGGTCAAGGGTCACATACGTGTCACGAATGTGGTGGGGCAACAGAACCGAGAGGTCAGGGGTCGACCAATTGGCTCCCGTGTTATGACTTTTTCAAATGTTCAGGAGTATCATTGCACCTCTACCCCGGTGAGATTATAGTCTTGGGATACAGACCTTGACATGGGCGTTGAACTCTCAGCTCTATGTAGATCCGATTTCAGACTATATTCACTGTTTGAGACCAACCACCAATAACATTATAGAAAATGCATTATACGCCATGCATCATACACCATGCATTTAAAACTAAATTAATCTATTGGACATCTTAGATTATTTGGGGGGATTATTTTGTAATGTATATGTTGTTCGAAACTACAACAGAGTATAAGCCCTACTGAAGCCAGATTCATCTCGGAGGCTCTTTGCAGGCAGAACCCCCCCCCCCCCCCCACACACACACACTTTTTAAAATAATTTTTTTATTTGTGTGGCGTATAGTAATATTCAGTTTTGGAAATATTGTATTGTATGCACGATGACAACTGGTTATCATTTCTTTATTGTAAACTCATAAAGCCAAGTTTGAATAGAACAGTCTCACTCCATTATTATGATAGACCAAGACATTTTGTTTGTAGATTTCATTGGGATTTAGTATGAATTACGGCATCATAATCATGACACAAAGTGATCTAGTGAACAAACAATCAAAGATATAATAACCAAAATGGTTTTTGCATGGTTCAAATGGTTGTGAAATGCTAAATGCCACTAGCTTTAGTATGGCATGAATATACTTCGAATTCGCTGATCTACGAGCAGTAATCGAGGGACTTGTCAGTGCCAATGGGCGTGGTCAGCGCCACGAGTGATGATGGGTAGGACTATACTGACTATGCGAAAGGGGGCGTGGCAGTGTGAGCAGCGAAGATGTGCTTTCTTTGATGATCCTCTGTCATGTCAATGAATCCCGTATCTTATCTTAACCCAGTGCTTACGGGAACACGATGTAGCACGCACAAACACTCTGGAATTACAGTATCAGGGGGCAGGGGGTTAAATTCAACAATGTCATTTACAGTCACCGTCTCAAATACATAATGAGGCGCATGCAATCTGATCGACATACTGTCTCTTGAATTTGCAGGAGAAAAAGAAGGAAGAACAAAACCAACCGAAGTCTTAAGTCGACTTTAGAATTTATAACAATGTCTATGACACTTCCGTTAGAAAAATAAGCTTGATAGACGGCCGACGTGGCCAGTCAAGCTTGTATGAAATGAGATGTGAAGTTTCGAAATAAATGCCTGCACTTTTGTGGTCTGGGCTTATTAGGGTTCTTAGTATGTGGCACACTCTAACGTGACATTGGTTTGGAATGACAGACTACCCCCAAAGTAAGTTGAGCGATGGCAAAAATTAGAGAATTCCGCGCACGCGAATGCGTGATTGATAAACATTTTGATAACTCGATGTGATCGGACGGATACGATGGCGGGTTGTTTTCCAGTAGACGTATGGTAGGTGGTCCTAGAGGCAAACTTTTCCCCCTACTTTTGACTATGAATTCAACAATTGAATTTGGTAAAGGAATACTCTGGATTCTAATTCTTTCAATAGCCTTGCAATGAAGTACGTGGAGGGTGTCAGGAAATAGCGTTATCCTGCACCTGTGGCAGAGCAAGATATGTATCAACATTTCCCAGTGAGTTTGTGGAGTGTAACAAGTGTGTTCGAACACGAGTTGCTGTGGAACCACAAATTTGCAGAGCCTCATCACAACTGTGGTTATTTCACGCAAGCAGTCGCATATGTTGAGGTCACCCGCCCGCATTGAGAACAGACTACATAATACTGCATTGACACTTAACTTAGAGTACTCCTGTATTCCCAGGGTTCACTGATGGTTTGGGGTTTGTTGTTTGTATATTGTTCAGTTTCTTGTTAACATCCCACAACAGGAAGATACCGAAATCTAGAAAGCAGATATCTAGAGTATTTACATCGACGTGTGTCGTGTGCGTGTACCTCTCGGTTTGCTGAAGTAGTGAGTAGAATTTCGAGTGTAGCAAAAGAAAAATAAGTAAAATGAATGCTAAGAAAGGACTAGGGAAAATGACATATCGGGCTGGTGAGAAGACAACGGTACTTTTGAAAGGAGGTTGTTGAAGGTCTCCTAAATGAGCCGTAGGTGAGGTCAGGTCAGACCCCCCTGACCACCCCCTCTTCACCGACCTGTCTCGCCCCCAGGGCGCGACCACCTGAGACTGTGCATCCGAGCCGCCCCGTCCCTCTCTCCCCACCCCGCTTGTCGAGGGAATAGCAGTACCATTCCAAGCAATCAGTGTCCTCTGGCTCTAAGGACACGGGGGTTACTCACGGTAGGGGTAGCCTCGAAGGAGGGAGGTGGGGAAATGAGAGAGAATGTGGGCATGGCGTCACAGTGTGAACACACCTAGCAACGTGACTTGATACGGAGTACTACAGCAAGAATTACACGAGAGTAGTGTATATAACCATGGAGGTGTACTCACCTCCCTGGGAATACCTTACGCTTTCATTATCCCATTGTGTACAGGGATGTTACCGCAGTATTTATTTTACAACATCTCCACAGTTTGATGATTAACGACATTTCTTTCTTCCAATAACTAAAAAAAGAAGGAATACATTGAAAGAACAGGTGTACACGCAATTAATGATGTATTACAAGTCCGCATAGATAGTATGAAAACGAAACACATATCGTATATTAGCAAAGCTTAGGGTGCCGCTCAAAAGATAGGTAATGACAGTAGAACACGTAGGTGCCCTAATTTATCCACTTCAGTGATTCCTATTATATGCCGAAGCCTTGATGGTAACCACCATTACTACAAGAGCAATACATTGTACAACGATAATTTGAAAGTGGGATGCGTTACCATACTCTCTTGAAGAATGTGTTTCTGGAGTTAACGCCACCATTTAGTGTATGAGTGTTATGAGACAATATTGATGTATCAGTCTGACTTGCGTTTTTTCCTTTTTCTCCCATTTAATGTGATCTCCCCCTCCTCCAGCCCATATCAGTATAATGCCCCACGCTTTACAACCATCAGGTTCAATCAAACTGCTTCTCATCGTATCAGAATAACTCAAATGTATAATGTTAGGAGAAATCCTCAGTTAGTGTTACATGAAATATACCGTAAGATATTCATTTCACAATTTTCTGTAAAATAGCACATTTTTGTGTTTGGAATTATATATCTGAAAAACTACTTGTATCAAGCGCATATCCACTAAATAAATCACAATTATTATAACTATTATTATGAATAAGTCCCTCGCCCCCGGCCCCCATATCTCTATCTATTATTGTTTCCTTCCCTGTTTCTCTGCTTGAAAAAAATGTGAAAATTACTGCATAATGCAGGTCATCCATGCTATAATTGGTTAGATAAGTTTCCTTTGCAATTCAGGCTAGGAGGATAGGAAAAGCCGTGGAACCCAATAAATGCCATACTTTTACAGGGACGGACACATTCCCAGGTCACCCCTGCATAGCAATGGTATGAATCAGACTTGTCGCATACCGACCTCTTGCTGGAGACAAGAGGGAATAAAAAGGGACTCAGCTCGAAGACAGAAGTGGTGGCGATTTGTTTCACCGAACAAATTAAAACAAATAAATCCAAGAAAAGGGACCGAATCTATCTATGCCTGAGGTACCGGTCTCGTAATACCGACCATTTCGCATTATACTCTCATTCAACAAGTCTGAGTTGACCTTCCAAAGGGAGATCATACCAATAAATATTGGACCGATTTGTGTCAACGTTGACCACTTGCAGAGCCCACACATTTGAAGCTGTTCGTGACAGAATGAATCAACAATGAGACGCTCATTAGTAATCACCGTTTCACGCAATAAACTGCAAAATGTAACTTACGTTATCATAAAGTTTGAATCTTGTGATCACATTGGAAAAATTGTTTACAAGTTCAACATCAGTGCTGAGACCTCTCATATCTACGGAAAGTTAGTTTATACTGACACAGACAGGAACACAAATATAAACTTCACGAAATCACGACAGACACCGTGTTCTGAGAGGAAGATGCAGCAAACACACAAACAAGCGAAAAAAAAAACACCCACAAAAACAAACAAACAACACCGAACAAGCTAGGAGAAAAAAAAAACAAAGCAGAAAATTCCAAAAATTCCAATATACTGTATTATCATTATTGATATACGTGTTTCTATTCGGAAGGCTCATATGTTACCTTTGTAGGCAAGATGCAGAGACATGTCAGATCATGTCGGTAGAACAATTTCAATACACATGATACATGCACCAGAAACGCATTTATTTTTGTCTTGACTTTTGTTTTGAGGTCACCAACCCCTGTTGGGTAAGTGGCAAATTAGCTTCGGTTTCAATCGATTCCTCTTCATGTTGGTCACTTGCAGAAGAGAATCGAAGGATTTTCTTCTTTTTTTTTTCCAACTAAATCAATTGCGTACCTTTGAATATTATAGTGTAATTATATTGAATAGAGAGTATATATTAAAAGGATGCTCTCTGTTTTGGAATGGTTTGTAGAACTTTGCAATAATTCATGACTCCGAATCAGGTCGTTTTTAACATTGTATGACTCTTGAGGAAGAGAGGACAGAAAATGACTTGAATAGGAGTCGAGAAAGACGAAAAGAATGAGCAGTAGAGGAGCAAGAATGTCAGAAGATGAACAAGACAGAAGGATGAGAAGATTAGAAGACAGGAGAATATAATATAGAAGAAGATCATGAAAGAGGAGAAAGTTGATTCGTTTGCTTTCTACTCGGCGGTTGCTTCTATTCCTTCCTTTCAAAAAAAAGTCATCGTACTCGTTTAAACTCTGTCTGTTGCTAAAAAAGCTAGTGTTCCAACATGCACCGGACATGCTCAGTACATCCGGTTATCAATGACTGTGATACGGATTAAGTTCGGTTGTTGGCCCACTTCTGATGTAATATTCTGTATTTTTTGTGTGAGCATCATAGCAGGGTTTTTTTATTTTTTTACAACAACAATAATAGCCGTGTAAACATATGGACATATGGATATGATAAATGAGTGTGCTCACCAAGTAAGCCTACTGCGTGGGCTGGATAATTATTATGGGGAAGTCATTCCTTTGGAAAGCATCTTATGACAAATGGGCCTATGCGTTGTAAAATTGAAATCCGGATCAGATGATTTTGAGGTCGGTTTACATGTGGTTTAGAAATTAACTATAAACCAATTGCTAAGGGCATTTAAAATTTTGTGTCTTCCAAAGAGTCGATCCCCCCCCCCCCTCCCAAGCTGTTTGATGTTTTGCTGTGTACACCCATGAACCCTCTCTCGAACCACATCACTCAAATACAAAGTTGCCCAAGGAACATTCCAGTATTACAAGGTATAGGTCCAGTTGCTTTCTTCGGGTAAAGATAAGGAGAATTGTAACAAACCAGACATCGCGAATTGCTTATCTATAACCAGGGAGGTGCCTCCCTGTCTATAACGGTCTTCTCCACATGTAGGCCTGTCTACTCACGCATACTGCACACGTAATTTGTTATTAGTACACTTTTTTATATCTTGATGTGAATATTGTTGATTCAGTCATAATGAGTTTATGTTTGTGGAGAAATAAAACAAACTGCACTGCAAAAAGTCCGGTGTTAAATATGAAACACCGAGCTGGTGTTAAATTTCCGGTGCTCATTCATGGTGTTAGATTAACACCTCCGGGTGTCATTTCAAAATATAAAAATTGTTTTTATGAATACTAGTAGTTTCTTAGGGACTGAATTTCTTGTTAATTCTGAACAAGACGATGAAGAATTTTCCGATAAAGTACTTGATTTTTGAAAAAAAAAGTGTAAACACATTTACACTACAGTAACACCAGCTGGTGTGGTCTCCTATTGAAGCTGGACGGGTGTTCTACCATCGAAATTAACACCACCAATATCAAATCAACACCATGCGGTGTCATCAATGAATCAACTCCAGCGCAGTGTCAAAGATATCACCAGCCACAGTGTCAAATTAACACCACGAAGTGCCAGGTGAACACTTTTTAACACCGTCACAATACATTTTCTACACCTGTGGGTGTGGTCCTTTATAGAAGCTTGATCGGTGTTAGATTAACACCCATGGTGTTAAATCTAACACCGATGTTTTCACAATGTGTCATTGAAACTGGAACTGAAATAAAAACACCAAGATGTGCAACAATCTAATGCGAATCAAACAAAAATGCCCTGGGTTGATTTTCAGCTTCCAATATCAATTTTCATGACTTCTTCATTATCATCACACCGTTTATCATCGGAAAAAACAAACAAACATTGTCCCCCTGCCTACTCCACCCATCCTTGGTCACCCAAATCATCGCTGCGTTTCCATCTCTCTAACGCCACCGCCGCGGGCAGCATTCAGAGATATTTACGTACGACCAATCGTTCTCAATTACCCTCAAATACAGTTCGAAGTATTTTAGTTCTGGATAGGTCGATCAGTGGAATTCTGCTCAATTTATTAATTTGCGCATTGACCTTCGCGTGTTAGAAAACATGAGCAAGAGAACAGACGTTAGTCTCGTCAGCAGAAACCCATGAATACATTGACGACTATCAGGCATCTCACTTGTAAGAAATAATCCTTTGGGGTAATCACATATTTTCAGAAATAGTACAGGAATCTTTTAGTATCAGGGGCGCAATGTGTTGTGCCATGATCATTTACGTCATGCGTAGATAGAGTAAGAGTAAGAGATATAACTTATCATGATTTCACATCGCTGTTTGTGAGAAGAGACTAACGGACAAAACGTGTTATGCTCCGAGCCAAAAAAAAAAAAAGGGACAGTCAAGCATTGTGCAACAAATCGCCTGAAGATAGCCACTGAGGTGACTTGATACTCCCAATGACCCTACGGTGTCCTTAATGAGGACACGCGAAGAATACAAATCAAGGACTCATACCAGACGCAGGAAGGAAACAAGTCCAACCACCTTTCGGTCCAGATTTTTAGAAGCCATATCGCTTTCCCTCGTCTTCTCTGTTTTTCTTTCAAGCAAATTTCTTCAAACAGGTCTCGTGTTTACTCAGACGTACAGGAATTTCCAGCACAAGAATCTGTCGGTGGTTGTCATTAGAGGAAAGAGACTTGAGTCAAAGGAATGCATGCAAACGTCGACCTGAGTTTCCGCGCGCGGCAGCAGACGTTGCACTTTCTGACGGCCTTGCGTGCCTTCTACAGAGTGTACGTCCGGTGAGCCGAAGTCCGGTCGCAGAATTATGATTTCAAGACTTTACTTCACAATCACGCTGTCAGTTGATGCCTCTGTGTGTGTGTGTGTGTGTGTGTGTGTGTGTGTGTGTGTGTGTGTGTGTGTGTGTGTGTGTGTGTGTGTGTGTGTGTGTGTGTGTGTGTTTTCCTCATCTTCTTTTTGTCACACCTTCTCTTGTTTGTGGCTTCAAAGGTACTTCATGCAGTCAACCGAACATAAAGTGACATGCCCTAGTTTTTGTTGTTTTTGTTAACGATGACTTTCTGTAGAGAACAACAACTCTTTTTTTTTTCCTTCAAAAATTGGGGTCACATGCGGTAAAAATAACAGATTGCAGACATGTTGGGCGGAATATGCTTCGGTTCCTATCAGCATTTAATTGTGTCATTCTAATCAAATATGCTGTTGGCTTTATCTTGTCTTTTATTATTTTTGCTCATAAGTCATATGCTCAACTTTAACTGGTGAAGTCAGCTATTATTACTGTTGTCGTTGTTATTATTATTTTTTTTTGGGGGGGGGGGTGGTCCCTGAAAACACACAGTCAAAGTCAAAGTTTTGTTTGGTTATAAAAATGCTTTTAAAATGTTATGATTCAGTTAAGAAGATCATGGAATCCCAATCATGAGGTCCCGGGTTCGAATCACTTGTCAGGCTCCAAAGCTGCCCATCGGCAAGACACTCAAGCCTCATCGCTCTGTCCTTTGGACGGACTGTAATTAAGTCTGTCATCACCATTGGCTACCTGCTAATCACATGATGTCTCTGCTGAAGACTAGGGTCTTGCCAGAGTTACACCGTTGGTTCTGTTGTTGCGTGGTGTACACACTGGCTTTTTCACTGCCAGGATCCAAATCGAAATCCAAAAAATCAGAATATTTAGAATACTTGGAATTTGAAGTGAATTGTGAAAAAACCCAGATAAATATTCCAGGTAAATATTTATGTAGAATATTGTATCAAATGAAATTCTTAAAACATACTCAAATGTCTTCGACGTTGTTACGATGTTAATGGCACGCTATATTTACATCCAGTCTTTTATATATATCAATGCATATTACAATTAGAAGCGAATGTCATCTCTTGTCAGGGTAAGCGTAAGGATTAAATTTCACACATACTGTAGAGGCAGAAGAAAGTGTCCGTCTGTACATAGTAGCAGTGAATGCAACAATGTAGATTAGGGTGAGATATGATCTCTCTGGAGTCACGGCCAACATACGCTGCACTGGTTCAATTTCATCTCAATATCGCTCTCATCATCCTAACGGGAATAAAGGCTCTTCAATTCGAAGCTGCGAAGCGGAGATTGCGTGGCTCCAATACCCTAAAGCTGGGTTGACAAATTTGTTCTTGCTTCTGATGGCTGTAAATGCCATCAGGGAATTTTTCTTGCACGACACTGGCAAATGGGCGAATGGAAAAGTCATTGCCAATCCACTCCAGGGTGATATTATATAGAATGTCTTCGACTAAAGTTGGCTTCCGGGAAGTCGTGAATTGTCACAGTTCTCTCTTGAGAAATTTGGTCACGTGGGCTATTACAGAGCTCTCTCAGGTGATCCGAAATGGATTAGATCGATGATAAATCGTCGGGGGAAAGGGAGGGATGTAGATGGTAGATGATGATGATGATGAGGATGATAATAATAATAATGATGATGATGATGATAATAATAATAATGATAATAATATTGATAATAGTAATAATAATAATAATAATAATAATGATAGCAAAAACAATAACAATATTGATTATGATAATGAATTTCGTTTTCATCCAGTGTATAACCTCTTTTGTGTTGCCACAGCTTTACCAGAAGGCCATATCATTTTCATTACCCTAGCATTGCAAGGTACCCATATAATATACACCTTGGTCGAAAAGGACACGGTGGGTAAAAACATCATGTCCAAGGACGTAAAACCTTGATGGGATTCGAACTCAGGACCTCCGATTAAAAGCCAAGAGCCTTATCCACTATGCCACAGTGCCTCCAACGATGGACCAACGGTGGTGAATAATGATTACATATGATGATTTTACGTAAGGTGATGACCCAGGATGGTGTAAAATCGATGTTTCCGTCTTTGAGCTCTGTCGTATATCACTTTCTACAGCCAGAATACTCGTTGTTCACAGTTCAGGCATTCCGAGATAAACGCGGATGAAATGGTATAGGGGTCTTGATATCGACGGCCACAATTTACCATGATAGTGTAAAATCGATTTATCAGTCATAGAGGTCAGTAACTATGGTTACAGTATCCTTTTTGCACCAAGACTAAGAGTACTGTAATCATCCTGAACTTAACAATGCATGTGGCATGGCGTTTATTTCAGATAAACCATCATTTATGGAACGAATAAAGTGATGGGAATGAATTTTAAAAGCATATCATGATACTGACTTGAATGCTGCTCAGTCACCACGCAAGTGAAAGTGTGTTTGACGTTTTCGGTAAGTAGATTCAATTTCATAATCATCACCACAAGCACGCGATCAATGTTAGATGCATCTTTGCACAATAAAAGTCATATATTTATTTGCTTATCTCATACCACGATTTCCAGCTATGTTTCCGTAGTCTGCATTCCCTATTAATGTATCGGGGTTGCTAGCCAAGTTAGGTCCTGAGCGTGCTATAAATGTCAATATCATTGTAGTCAATTCCGTTTTCTTTTATCCCTTCTCTCTCTCTGTCTCTCTCTCTCTCTCTCTCTCTCTCTCACTTTCCATCTATCTTGGCTTTCTCTTTCTCCATTTCCCACATTAATATAATATTTTCAGGGTAAGGTTTCATGCTTATGTTACTGGACAAATTTGGCTTACAATATTGTTTGACAAAATGAGGTTTATTACACGGAAAAGTAAAACAAAACAAAACAAAACAAAACAAAAACAAAAGCAAAAACAACGAATCAGAGGGTTCCAGAAGAATTGGCATTTATACGACACCGTTTCATCGACCTGCAAAGAAAAGACTTGAAGTTACCTTTTCGCTAAACATTTTTTTGTTTATTAATTGCGTGTAGGCCTATGCTCCAAAACGACTAACAGTCAACCATTCGATCAAATTTAAAAAAGAAAGAAACGAACCTTGAGACAAATCAATGAAAAGATTTTCAAACTCCATGAAGGCGTGTAATAATGCAGTTCGTGTTAGAAAATAAAAGTAAGAGAAATATAGACTTATTGTCGTCATCGACTTGCCGAAACAAGTCAAATATGACGCTAAAAAGGGTCATTTCCAATGATGATGGTTTGGAAGATCATGATCATAGCCGTATATGACTCAGTACAAATGAATTCATATGAATATGATGGATGGTTTCTGACCGTATTGACTAACTTCTCTTCGTTTCTATCAGTAAGGTACGATAGGAATGCCTAGGTCATTGCTGCATTTGCGCGCTCTATGAATCTGGTTATCTGAAGGTACAATTCATACGAAGAATGCTCTGGGAAAAATTAGGACTGCAGCTAGAAGCACACTAATCTGCTACAGTAAATATAATGGCAACTTATCTTTCTGAAATCACGAATTCGGCAACACAACACGTCTCGGTTATCATTGTAGGAGCGTTGAATGCACATGTGGGCCAAATTTGTGTCAACAAACCACGTCCTTGTACATGGCCTGGATGTAACATCGAGCAGGAAATTTAAGAAGATCTTAAAGTGACGCTTAATAGATATTTTGATATGTTAATGATGTAATATGGTGTAGTGCCACAGTTTCACACGCGGCGGGTTTCCTTCCCAACCACCTGCAATTTTTCAGCACCAAACGACAAGCTCTCTCTGGGCATCATCACTGAGGTTAACCTCCTGTAACCCTTGGCGACATCAGACATACTATTACAGGTGGTTTAGTGATGATCTTGGGAGATCAGAGATAGATAGGAAGATAAGTATAGATTGGTAGAAAGATACTTGGATTCACTCCATTTTAAAGATAAATTTCTTACGTGTGTGAAATTCATGTACAGTTAATTGCCAAGTAGAAGAAAATCCACGGGAGTAAACATGTATTGCACACATGGCATCATGATAGCGAGAATCCTCACAACAACATGTGACAATAATTGAGATTTCCTAAACGAGATTGCAAATTGGCTGTCTTCAAGAGTCACTCGAATAAATCGACAACACGGTACGTCACATGATTTGTTCATTTGGTTTATCGGGCTACCTAGAAGTCAAAGAGTACATCATGCACGAGTGTCGACGACCTGGGCATACCGACAGCTATTCTTATTCAAGGTAGCTTGAAGAATTATTCTATCCTCTGATGTATTTTCTCGTTTTCAGGCATCAAAACTCATATGCGACGTAGTTTCACTTATTTTTTTCTATTTATAGTAAATAATCTTTTACAAAAATGCACATTGATCCTATACTAGTATCGTTTCTTAGGACGTGTTTTCCCCCTTCAATATCTGCATGATATAAAAAGGCACTAATACTAAAGGTGAAGTGTACTTCTTGAATAAAGGCTAACATATCCTCCTGCATTACCCGAGGGTTTGCAGGGTTCCGCCTTCGATTTCTTCAAAGCATGGAAACTAGGGGAAAGGCTCAGCCAACTAAATAAACCCTTTCTTTGGTCGTGTTATTACAACCTCGTCGGTCCCATGGTCGCTTTGGAATACGATTCAACTGGCAAATATCGCATTACCTGACCTCTGAAAATCCCTCCGAATAGTTTAACTTCGCAGTACCCCAGTGCCATTTTTCCCGTTTAAGCTTGTCCTCCCAAAATTAACTCCATGATACACCAAGGATCGAAAGCAGGAAGCTGTCTGGTAAACTGCCTCCGTCTCAAGACCTTGATACATAGACCTGGAGGTCAGAGGAATGATAGTACGATATTTTCAGCGAATGAGGAGGGGGAGGAGGAGGGAGAAGGAGGGGAGGAGGCTGAGGGGTACGAGGAGGAGGGGGAGGAGGAGGAGGGAGGGAGCGGGAGGAGGGGAGGGGGAGGAGAGGAGGGGGAGACAAGGATGAAGAGGAGGAGGAGAGAAGGAGGAGGATGACAAAATTGGGAGGAGAATAGGAAGAGGCGGAGGATGTGGAAGAATGATGAAGGATAAGGAGAGGGGGAGGCAGGGAGTTTCAGGCAATCTGGGTCTTGTACTTTATGGAAGCTGGTGGAGGTACTTAAAGTGAATGAATGATTTTGATTTGGTATTTATGATTTAATATATATATATATATATATATATATATATATATATATATATGTATATACATGTAACTATAAACGGAACAAATAAAATTAATTAATGAATGATATTTTAAGAATGACTACTCATCAATTGTACTTATTGTTCATAAATATCTTGTAAAGATTGTAGCGTAAAGCCCCTGTTCCACTATGCCATTCTAGCTACGATTTGACAATTTTCTCAGGTCGGGATGGATCGGGTAAAACCTGAGCCGATCTGGACACGGTACGATGTTAGAACGCTCTAAGTACGCTGCAGTTACGACTACCAAGTGCTTGCTACGCTCTTACTACGATGATCGGGAATGAGGCATTATGATCTCTGCCGCTGCAGCTACGCTTTAGAACGATGTAGCTACGCTGTCAGTGCGATGTTGCCGATGTTATTCGATCGATGCACGCTGTATCTACGCTCTGAACGATCTATACGATCTTATCACGCTGTCACCCCGTTCAGAGAGCTGAAAAGTGCCCGATGTGCCCCGATGTACCCCGATTCGACTGTCGGTCTGCAGTCAGTCAACTTATTAGCATGCACAACCGAAGAAATATAACGTGGACCTCGGAGAGGTTCCTCAACTCACGGTTCTTTTGCAGCAATGCATTGTTATAAACAAAGGCGTGCTGATTTTTCCAAGGCTTTTTCTTGATGTCCTTGCTTTTATAGTCCGTCTTCCTCCAGTTGTAGATGATTTCATATTCTTCAAAATTCTGCTATGTCTTCTTCCTCCTCTTTAAGCATCACGTGCAGTCTCTCTTTCTTCGCCTTTTGGGTAGCTGCTTTGCTGCTTTCTTCTCCTCTTTTTCTTCATTTTCTGAGGGTCCCATATCGTACAAGCTTTGCTTCTTAGTGGGACCCTCCCACTTCCATCCTCATCCTTAGTTGACTTGTATTATACGCTTTATGTATTTAACAAAGATGTAATCGCATCTACTTCTCATTTTCATAATTTTCTTATGTACCTTTTCAAATTTTGTTCTGTATCACAAATATCCCGCGCATATGCAATGTACATAATTTCTTTGTTCATTTTGATGGAGGTGAAAATAAAGTTGAAAGTTGAAAAGTTGAAAGTTCATTTCTTCTCCTTCTTCGAAAATTTGAGCTCCTTCTTCTTCATGTTCTGCCCTGACAGGTGTACCGACAATGGCCTCCTCCTCCTCAACAGTTCTGCCTCTCGATCTCCTTATCTTCTTCTGACAGACATTTTTTGTGTAAGTTTTCTTCCCGTTCTTGTGCCGATGTTACTACGCTCAGAAAGACCTTGTTACGCTCATCCCGCTGCGTTTACGTTGTCACTACGCTCTCCCCGCTTGCCATACGATTAAAAATAGGTCAATTTTGATCGGGGAGATCGGGAAGAAATTTTGAACAGGTTCAAAATTTCTTCCCGATCTGAAAAAATGCCCGCTCCAACAACGACCTCCACACGCTGCTGCTACGATGCTTCCGATCCCCGTACGCTTTTGCCGCTCTCTCCCGATCTGCTAGATCGGGACAGATCGGGGTCCAGATCGTGATAGTGGAACGGGGGCTTAACAGTCAAAGACTTGATCCAATCGATAAGTGAGAAATGATTACCCACAAAAACACGGAATCTTACAGTCCGTTCTAACTCATCACGCGAAATTCCACCAGATAACAAGTTGGCCTTTACTCTGGTATCAAATAAGAACTGTGAAGTTAAGTTACTTGAAATCTTGCCGAAAAAAAAATGGCTAAAGCCTGTCTATCAGATACTACTGTGTCTCTTGCATATAAACATGTATAAAACTCGTAATGCAGTATGAATTCTCTGCAGTTGCATTCATTAACTTGATCCTTTATTTCTTCACCAGCCAGCTGCATTTCACCTTCCTATACCCCTCTAAATACAGGCAGAAATATCTTCATACTTCCTTTATTCTGATATGAACTGATTTCTAACCTCATTCATTACTTCACTTAATGCACGTAATGTACTCATGTGTCCATCCATCCTTCCGATCCATTGAAATCAATTCTAAAGTTTATCCTTTCATCTATGTGTATAGTTATTCCGTCTATTATTCATACCTTGAAACATCGTCTAGCTATCAGTTGCCTTTACCCCCCCCCCCCCCCCCCCCCCCCACACACACACACACTCACACTCCGTTTTAATCTGTTCTGATTGCGTTGACAATAATGAAAGAGTTTGCTTTCCCAGTAGTTCAGCGAAAGGCTAATCGCAGCTGACCTGAACAAAATAATAAGGCAGGAATCGCATAAACGTCTCTCTGACGGGGTCAAAAAGTTGATCACTTGTATAAAGTTGACAAAAGTTTGGACATAAATCCTTCCAGATTTGTGCTGTAGGAATTGTAATTGCTGAATCTCGATTCTTTGTGAGGAACATTAAATTCTGACAATAACAATACGGCCGTCGCGAAGATCCATTTCGCGTTGATGTGCGTGTTGACATCCTATTTAATCCCTTTCCACCAAACCCCAATAAAGATCATCTTTAGTATTCTAAATACAATCGTATTCGGGGTCATATATTCCACTATTTTGTTACAATTGCCTCCATGAAGAGAAGCCACAATGGCAAAGGGGTAAAGAGAAAAAGCAAGAAGCGGAAGTATCATAAAAAATGATAAATGTTGTCGTAGCATGGAGTAATACTAACAGAAGCAGTATATTTGTAATATGGTAAAAGGGATACTATAGTAGTATGGAGGTGGTGTAAGAAGTAATGTAAAGATTCATTTGATTGATTGATTTCATTTAGCAGCCCATATGAAACAGGAATTAGGCTGTCATTGGCAAATGAATACAACTTTGCGAATAACATGACAGGCATTTACAACTGCAAAGAGAGAGATCGAGAACTTTTATTCAAAATATACAAATCATAAATCATATAGATAATATGGCACATTCAAATAAAAAATGGCATACGCTTTGTCATTTTTGTATAAACGAAATGAATAGGGAGAACAGAGAAGAACTGCTATTATGAAATACGGAAAAAAAAGAAACTTAGTAGACGTATTATAATACCATTAGTTTTAGTTATGATGATAAAGTGGTAGTAGAGCTTGTAGAAGCAATAGTACCTTATATAGAAATAAAAGAGGTGGAAGAGGTTATAGTAGCAGTCGTAACAGTATTGTACCATAAATTCATAGACAACAGTGTGGTAAACAAAACATTAGTAACAGCAGTATACTGGACAAAACAGCAGCGGTAGCTCTAATAGTGGTAATGCTGATGTAGGGGCAATAGTAGCAAAAGTGGTGATGTTGCCAGATATGCATCTGCTGTTGATAATAGAACAACAACTGCATCTAAACTAATGTTAAGAAACGAGGAAGCAGAGGCAATAACAATAACAATAACGCTGTCAGTGAGAGTGAAACCAATATCATAAAATCAGTAATATATTTATATATAATATACACAGAGATATACGAATGATTATGCAGTTTACAGAGAAAAAGACAGATCAGAGAGATAATGGTGGAGTGGGGGAGAATCTCATAATGGATCATTGTATGCTGATTGGTCATTGAAGCGCTCTACTCATCAAATAAACAGGAGACGCAACAAGGCTGATTTAATCATTATGTTTCGCAGTATAATTATTGTCTGCGCTGTAACGATTACTTTGTGATTCGTCTTCTGATAAGGAAACATATAAGTGCATACCCCCTTAAAAACAGTGTGTTGCCGGAACAAACATGACATACATAATATCCGCACGCGATATATAAAAACCACATTTTGACCAAAACAAAACAAACCACTACCGAAAGTAAGAACAACAAAATGAAACGAGATACTTCATCGGTGGTGTTACTCCATTTTTTGTTTCGTCTTGTTTTCCTTTTCACAGCGACAATGTGCGATGACCCATCAATGAAAAACCGCCGCGCTATCCGTGGAAATGTCAGAATAACAATATTTAAACATCACTGCCGCCGACTTCGGAAAAATACACTTCGGTCCCGTTTTATTGTTTTATTTATTGCGCACTTGTACTTTTGAGTTATAAGGTCAGGGGCGAGCCGGAGATAATGTAGGGTGATTAAAGGTTTGCTTGCTATCGGCAAACGGCCCGAGCGGGAAGAGCTGGAGTTTGAAGTGTTTCTGGATGTCGCGGGGCGGCTTTTCGTCCACATCAGTGTCGTCATCTTTCCATAATGCAATTTTGCGGGAGGTTACGGGGACATTAGGTATGTATGCGCTATCGATATGCATTAACAGGGTTAACGTTCGAGTCCTATTTAGCCATGAATAGCTAAACTATATACTGCAGAATTCACACACGTAATCACAGAAGTCTATTGCAGATAATTGACGCTTAAAATCAATTATCCGGAAGATTTATCCTGCATAAAGCAAGCTTTGCATTCCATTTTTGTTAAATATGTCCTTATTCTATCAAACTTGTTAAAACCGACACAGTTATGCAGCAACAGATATGAAGAACGGCATGGCGACTGCTATTGCAGTGCATTAGTAAGTTTTATAAGGTAAGGCCCAAAGATGAATTTTGTCAAAATTGGACATTGGGAATACAATGTTCATTCGGGTTGTTGTTGTTGTTGTTGTTGTTGTTGTCGTTGTTGTTGTTTTACTTTGTTCACATTGCCAAGAGACGTTCATAGATTAGAAATATAGATAGATATACATAGAGATAAACATATACACATATAGATTTATAAACATAGAGCTTTTTTTCTCTCGAAGGGTAGGATTATAGCAGGGCCTACAACTCAAACTTTTGTATGTTACATGTGTCTATCTATCTTGTTAATTGTGAATTTCTTCCTTCGTATGTCTCTTTAGATGTGTTTCCACTGACTTTCAGCTTAAGGGTTGTCTGTGGACTCTGTGGACAATTGGTATCAATTACTTACTAGAGGACTCCAAACGCGGCAACATGTCTACATCAAGTGTACATCGCGCCCGATTTGACGGCCTGACGAGCCGAAAGCTTCAGAATGACTCATATTGATCGTGTTTGATGGTGACGACACACCGACGCGACGCAGCGCGCTCTTCCGCAGCGACGAAAGCTCATCCGACTCCACGTCGGGAGACAGAGTGGCAAGAATGCCCGCGCAGATTGTACGGCTTCGGGGAGACATCCCTTGAAGTCTTTTAACGTTGCCGATGGACACGATAGACCCCCAAACATGTTTGGTTCGATGAGGATGATTACTCTTGAAATCCGCCGTCTATTTCTGATTTTTCACAACACCCTCTAAAGCAGAACATTTTCCCGTTGTGCAGCAATTTACTTACTCTCACTGAGATTGAGATTCCAACGTCAGTTTGCAGCCGTGTGCCTTTTCGCACGACAATCGCGTGATGATATCGTCTTATCATTATTGAGCAATCAGCGGGTCTCTCTATGTTGATATCTATTTGACTCCTATAGGTACGTCACGTAATGTAGAGATGGTTTACTATATAGTTCTATAGTATATGGACTTTGCGTAATCATCTCATCATAATGGATGACTCGTCTTTTCATCCTCCTCTTCCGCCTCCTCCTCCTCCCTCTACCCTTCTCTTCCTCTCCTCCTCCTCCTCCTCACTCCACCCTTCTCCTCCTCCTCTTCATCTCTCTCCTCCTCCCCTCTGCCTTCATCTCCATCCTTCTGCTCCTTCTACTTCTCTAACACCAACAGTCCAAAGGGCGACCGGAAGGAGTGACAAGCTTTCAGAGGAGGTTTCATGACGGAAAATGTACTCAGCGTTGATTAAATTAACTCTGGACATTGCAATGCCGATTAATGGTTGAAAGGGGCAATATGATACCACCAACAGCATCAATGAATGTGCCACAATTATCTGTGCAAAGAATGTGGATAAAAAGTACCACGGCCCGGTGGCCTGCGGAGCCACTAATAATTGATGTCTGGCCACCAAGCTTCCAAAAGTTATCTTTTTCAGTGGCCAAATCCGGCAAGTAAGATTCTGAAATGACTGTTATGTTTCGTTTTACTTCGGGCAGCCAAAATTTCAAATTCAGTGATTTTAGTTGCCCGCGAATGAGTCTTCCATACAAAATTTTAAAAAAAGTTAGTGTCGAGCCCTGCATACTAGTGATGCTGGATCGTTTTACAGGTCTTCAACAGGGCATTTGAGAGGACGAACTAAAATTTTGTTCGGCCAGCTATATATCCCATCTTATTTCCACCAAGTCTTAGCAAAAGCCCTCATAGAAATCTTGCGCACTGTGAATATGAAATAACAAAAATCAAATTTGTCTGTAGATATCAGAGGAAATATCAAATTTCGTTTTTGAACAAGTTTTCTTGTCTATCTTTTAATAGGATACGATTAAGTTACTCAAGTTTTACACAACAGAGAACCGAATTGCCGAATAGACACACAAATACACACACCGTCACGCAAAGTAAGAGTTTACTCTCGTCACTGCTATGTATCCCTCATCGTACTTGTAGACACACGACGTCAACTCAAGAGACATTATTAGGATTCTAATCTCTTAGGCGGCAACCGATTGACTCCAAGCAGAAAGAGCCCACAATTTGAGGCATATTCTGCTTATATTCCTTTCTGTGTACCAGTATTTACACCAATAGTGTTGCTTCCAGTGAATAGTAAAGGAGCCTACACCTTTATCCTAACCCAGACACGCAGGGATTCAGGCGAAGCCGCGAAAGTGCGGAGATAGGGTTGATCTGTGACAGTGTCGTCTGCTTTGCGACCTTACCTTTCTGTCGCCCGCCAAACCACAAATCCCCTAATCGAATATCGGGAATCCTCACAAGTAATGGGTTACAACAGCCGCCCTCATGGATCAACATCGATTTAAATCCAGTTCTTATACAGGCACTGGCATGTGAGTGTGGATATGTGATGCTCGTGTGCGTGTGTGTGTTTGAATTGGAGCTAAGTACATGTGTGTGCTAGAGAGAGGCACAATTCAGCCAAACTTAAGTACACAAGAGACGACATAATTGATTTTAACATCAGATCTTCAATCATTAACTGACAAGATTAATGGAATGTACTTCAAGGAAAATCCTTCTCTTCGAGAGTCGTTTTGTATGAAATGGAGGGGGGGGGGGAGCAAAAGTTTCAGCCAAATTGAAGTAGGAGTCCACACTGGAAAGTCGCAACATTACCGCGTGTAAATTGTCAAGACGTCCATTAGATATGACATACAAAAGCGGTCATTTGAGTCACGTGATCACCAAGAAGCTTCATTATCAGCTACGTCATAAGCCTCATTATTTCATTTCATTTCATTTCATTTATTTCATTCTTTCTTTCTTTTTCGTCAAACATATGTAAACACGAAATGAATCATAAGATATAACATAGGCATGTATTCGACTTTACATGGTAGATAATGGTTAACAAATAGGAAATTATACATGCATACCGGCAGAATACAAAGTTATGTTTGGGGGGAAAAAAGAAAGAACTGAGAGGTTCACTGAAAAGCATGCTTGTAAATTGTGAACCACTCAAAGGATTCTTGTGAATCCTTATGACCTATGTGAATATTATGACCTATCTAAATCTTTATGAGAACGTGTAAAAGAAAATGTCATCCATGCCTTGCAGTGTCAAGAACACATACCTTTAAAGAAATATGAGGGGGGAAAGCACCATTTCGTAACGCGGTAGACAAGAAGAAGCATTTACGCCATAGCACGAGAGAAACAGCAGCGTCTCTAACACCGCTATGTCGTAATGACAACTGAATCCTAAGTTCATTGACGTTTCAGTGATCATCATGTCTTCTTATATTTATTACTTAGATTTTCGTTGATTTGGTGCTTCTGTTTTTACTACGAATCAAGTAATTTGAAACTACTGTGACATATTCTTCTCTCCTAGATATCCAGAATTGTTGGGCAAATGTGTAAGTCAGTTGTTTTTCTTACTCAGCATGAAACTTGGATAGCTCTCTTTCTCTCCCACCCCTTCCTTAATTTTGCAAACATATATACGAACACATATATACGAACACATATCCCTTTCTCTCTCCCCTCCCTCTCTATCTATTTGTTTGTTTTTGCTTGTTTTTATTGTTCCATATACCACATTTCAACAAATACATAAACCATAAACATAACAATACAAAGGCATGGACGAATTGTCAAGTACAGCTTATAAGACAATTTAACATGTGAAACATGAGGAATCTACATAGAAGCATTGCTTGTAGGGTGTAGAGTCCCAGACGCGGAATCACAACCCTAACCTTTACCCTAAGTCCTTGGAGAAAAATAAGACCTGAGCCATTGTCGCAGGAGCAACTGTCATGTCACCATTTTACCCATCAAACTATCTACCTACGATAGAAAAATGTTACCGCAAACCACTCTTCCTCGTTTACATCATCATGCAAACTTCCAAACAACACATGGATAGTTGGCTATTCATGTGAATGCCTTACCTGTTGATTTTGACGACCATTTGCCACGTCAGTTCCGGTCCCCTCTTGGTCATTATGCCACTTTCTCTTGAGTATTTTCTACCTTGGTTCTACCCTTCCGTTGTTTTATTATGTAATGCGATGGAGTGGTCTGTAGGTTTATATCCGAATTGCTAATTCAATACAACATTGCACAGCTTCTCATGGTACCCGTCACTTTCCTCGACACTTCTTCATGGGTTACCTTCCAAGGCTTAAATATTTCATACTCCATTCCTTTCTATCAGGTCTAACTACTCCCTTAAATCATGGAGCTATATATATACAACTCCAAGCTAAAACTCTCTCTTTCTTTCTCTCTCCCTTTCCCTCCCCCACTCTCTCTAACACACGCACACACACACACACACACACACACACACACACCCTCTCTCCCTCCCTCACTCTCTCTCTCTCATCTTACTGGTCCTTTGTTTCCGCAATACGTTCTTTTTTTTAAATGAAATCAATAGTTCTATTCTGCCTACCTGGTATATTTATTTATGCTAGTAGAAGAGGGTGTAGTGTTGCTAAAGTGTTAACTAAGAATATTAGTTCAATTATCTTTTTTTTTCAATGTACATACCTAAAGAGATATGTGAAGTGATGCCACTATCAGCTCATCTATCGTGAGATTATATCCACTCTTGATGCAGTCAACCTGACTGACAGTTGAAGCTCGCTTCACTTTATCCATTACCGAATTGAGACTCCTATATAGAAAGTTGTTGAGGTATAGCGTCAAACCCGTAAAACAGGAGAAACGTGAGAAATAGATTGTTGTACACATTTTTTCTTCATTAAATCGAGGGCAGTTAATCAAGCCAAAAATGCAAAACGCTGTTCTTAAAGTATGAAATTTCTCATCATTGTCAAGTTATACTAACTACAGATGAGAATCAGGCGAACTGAATGGTTTCATCGAAATGGTTCTGTTTAATCTTTTTACCAAAGACAACGTGGTAATGAAATTCATTGTGAGTATTGTTTGTATGTGGTTAGCGAATTTCTTAAACCAGAAAGGATTTAGATTATTCAAAAGTTGTAATCTTTGTTACGAACGATGTAAATTTTGTTGCATTGCATTTGAAGAAATACAAAATTTTTGTGGAGACTCATCACGCATATCACAGCAACCTCGCACGTTTGAAAGACACATGACAATTCCTCAAAGCAGCAATCGAGTACTCAACAACAAAGGTAATGTCGAGGTGTGAGTTTTCTTCAATATGTCTCCCTCTATAAAGAAAATATTTGTTACTTGCAATTGTAATTTGCAACTGTTGATCTATAATCTTCAACTTGCCCTTCACCTCTTGCTTTCAAAGGTATAATCATGTCGTCTTAAGTTCACGGAATAGCTAAAACACATCAATTTGATTTGAGAGTGGTATTTGAGAGTCACGCCAGCTTTAAAATCTTAGTCTTATCAAGAAAAACTGCAACTTTTGTTGAGTTGTTAACTTTAACCTTATACAGGTTCCAATCAAACCAAGGTATGTCTTGAACTATGACAATTCTAAACCGGAGACTTATTTTGAAGACTTTGTTATGGTTAATTACGTGTATTGTTATGGAGTTATTGGTTCGTTTCCATGATAATAACTCATTAGATACACAAGTGAAGTTTATTGAAATAAAAATGAGTCAGGAAGTTAGTTGCTGAAAGGGTGGTTATGGTCTGCACATAGTATGACTTTGAATAGACTGCATTACGGCAAGAAGCAAAATATCTCATTAAGGACTATGATTCCTGAAAAGGGCCAGCGGGCCGTTGTAAGAGTTCATGTTTGGGTCAGGTTGAAGTGTCAGGTGGAGGGGAAGGAAAGATTTGACTTTTTGTTGCGTTGCCGTGAACACATAATACTCTTAGATAACGAGGATCTGTGCTGAGATTTCAAGACTGTCAAATGTTATAACTTAACTTCCCTACATTCCCTACCTGGGAAAGAATGTTAGGCAATGATAACAACATCGTATTACCATGTGTTACCATGTACTTCAATTACTTGATATATATCGAAACTGTATCTTTACTCTGCGTGGTATTTTCCCCTCCTCCTCTCTGATATTTTCTTTCTGTTTTTGTTTCTGTTCGTGTCTTGTAGGCTTCGATCAACATCCGACATGACAGAGCCGATTACAGTCGTCAGATTCGTCAAGTTAGGCGCCCCACATAGCCCGAGCAAGATTGCACCCTACTGGCTTGGACCCGACAACCTCCCAATGCCCCCTAAATCGCTGCGGTTTCTCCGCGGAGGGTCGGCTGGCGCTATCCGATACGAACGTGATGAAGAAGTGGGCCAATTACCGAGCTGGGCCTCGTTTGCCGTCTGCCGATAACTTGCGGCGTGTTTTCTTGACGAGAATCGATCGGAAACATTCTACCTCATTCAGGAATGTTCAAAGAGGGACTAATCAAACGACAGAGGGGTCCCTTCCACCTAAGATTTCACGCAAAGTTTACTCAATTGTTTCGACCACCTCAGTAATCTTTGTTACGAAGTTGCATTTCTTTCCTTGTTGAAAAATTTTAATATCAGGCTATTCATTGATAACGATTCTTTTTTTTTCTAAAAAAAAATGACTGCTATGTATTTATTTTTCAACAGAAGCAAAAATGAAATTAAGGAATGATAACTGGCTAAAAAATCATATTTTTCCTTTCTCATCCTCAGTCATGAAACGATTCGACAAAAATTAGGTGCGCACTATTATCACGGCAACCTCCATTTTTGAAATGTGGACTACAGGGTTTAGAAAGAAGTGCAAACTATACTGACACAGATCGAAAAAAATAGTGTTTTTCTAGGGCAGTCCACATAGCTAGTAGATCTGAGACAGGCGTATTGCGGTTTAAACTTAATTCACAGGAAGGGATCCCAAAACAACTTAAAGGATTCAAACCATAAGGAGCAAAACTTTTTGAATGGACTTTAGAGAGAATGAGGCAATTGCAGTACAAATCTATGCATTAAATTTTTGATATGAATATGTGAAATCCCACTTTAGAAATGAGCTGGAGCAATAATCGCCTGATCTTGTCTTCTTTTAAATCAAAACAAATAATCTCATTCTGCTATTTGTTGTCTTACAAACCCACACTCTATAGGGACCTACAACAGTTGATAGTCTGCAGTTACATTTTATGGCTACTTTCCTGGATCCAACGAATCCCACGTGCATAATTATAATATTATAGATAGACAAATAGATAGATAGATAGATAGATATAAATACATATCAATACATATCAATCATTTATTAACTATCCATGCAGATCAAAGTGTTCTTTAAGAGGCTTTTGGTTCCTCAGATGTGAGAGAGCATGTAACCTTTCAATGTGGTTATTTTTTGTTTTGTGGGGGAGGGGGAGGTGGTTGCTTTTGCAAAATCACAAAGCAATCTCGAAACTATTCTGACATATATCCCTAACATTCCTTCATTGATTCAACGCATGGAACTTGCGGGGAATAATCTTTTTCTTTTTCTTTTTTTTTTCGTATGTAGTTGTGGGAGATATGTCTACTTAGTCACGTGTCATTACTAAGCCAGTTGGGCTTAGCAATGATGAAGAGTGTACAATTGCATTCTGTAATCTCTCAGCTCCAGTTGTACAAAGCCAAACTTCACAACATGCAGACAAAATCATTTGTTTTGCTCAATCACCAAATTCCGTCTTCTAGCTCAGAGCGTGACGAGGTCGTATAAACTAAGTGCAGGAGCCACACGAAACGTTCAAATATTTTTATAGTCGACTTGTCGAGTCAGTTAATAGGGAGATGAGGAGGGGTGGGGAGTTGGGGAAAGGGGACATTTTTCTGCAAGTGAAAACTCAAGAAAAGTTGGTACACAAATCGTCGCTATATACGGTTTTTTTTTCAGAAATACACATAGTCTGATTAAAGAAATATAGTTATACATCATTATCGATATGCAAGTGCTTGAATTCAGAACTTGTCATGATGACGAATTCCTCACTTACAGTTTGGGGATAAGAAATGGAGAGAAACATCGCTCTTTTTGGGTGCACGTCAACAGTTCGACACCAACGAGTCATACAGCCCACGAGTGATAAAGCCCATGAATTCGACACTATCTAATAATGCCCATGAGTCCGACACTATGCGCGAACAAGGCCCATCAGACCGACACATATAAAGCCTCGTGATGTAATGTCGAACTCGTGTGCCTTTTTGCTTAGTGTCGAACTCTTGGGCATTGTTTGCCTAGTGTCAGACTCATGGGCCTTATTTGCCTAGTGTCGAACTCATAGGCTGTATGACTCATGGACTTTTCTTCAATGTCGAACTCGTGGGCCGTATGACTCGTGGCTGTTGGTCTAGTGGGATAACTTTTTTTTCCTGTTCTAGGAAAGGAGACACATTTTAACATTGCTAGATGTGCGATTTTAGTAAGAAAATCATGTTATAACAAAGGTTCCGTCATTTAATTTCTGACTTATTATTTTCTGCTATAACCATGCCAACTATCAGACTTGTTGCCTTACAGATCTAATGAGGTCTTTACCCAAGCATTTTTATTTTACGCATAGCTTGGGATCAATGCGGGAGTCCACATCAGTCAACCTGTAAAGACGCGTAGTCAGGCATTCAAAAAGATGTAGTAGTTGGCCAGTTTATATGGGGTCAACCTCGAGACAGACGCCCACGAGTCATATGGGCCACGAGCTAGCCATTGGAAAAAAAAAATTCATGAGTTACCTACGAGTCATACAGCTCACACTAGCTTAAAGGGTGTGTACAGTTCTGGTCGAGGTGAAGATTTAGCTTGTAACGTTTTGTGAGATATTCAGAAACCACTCTATGAGATGTCAAAGAGCATGCAGTTCTAAGGGGTATCAAAAGTTTCGATGAAAATCGGTTTTGAAATGGCTGAGATATCCAAAAACAAGGTGAAACAAAGAGATACTAATAAAGTTGGGGCATGTCGCCTTTTATTATTAGCACTTTTTTGGATATCTCAGCCATTTGAAAACCAATTTTCATCAAATAAACGTAGAATCCTTGTTAAGATTACGTGCTCTTTCATATTCCATAAGAGGCTTTTCATTATCTCACTTAGGAATGTTCAAAACACGAATCCCTACCTCAACCAGTACTGTGCAGTCCCTTTAACACTAGGCAAATAATGTCTAGTACCTGGGGACCGTATACAGCTCGTAAATATATTCTATACAGTATAGCTCGCGGGCTTTATGGTTCGTGGCCGGTACGATACGCGGGCTGTATTATGACTCGTGGGTATGTAGCTCATGACGTGCAACCGGTTCTTGTAAAGTGGGGATGTCTATCTGAGAATGATGTTGGGTGATTAGTGTATATTTTTTTACCTTACACTGCTTATATAGAGGCTACTTATGCAACTTCCGGTGTTACGATAATACGTCCACTAGCTGCTGTTCCATGTTTCATTCCATGACGAACTTTGCTTCATTGAAATACTTAAGTCAAACAAACAAACAAAAGCCGATTTACCAATATTGGACATTATATTTTGATTAAGCGAAAATGATCGATATTTATTTTATTTCAAAGTTCAACATGTTCTGAGGAAACTGTAATTTTGGAGAAGATCACATTACGTAAAGTTGATGAAATGATGCAATCGCGCTCTTAGAACTCTCGCAATCTTAACATATTTGTCTATAATCTAGAATTTTTTAAGCTCTCAGTTTTATGAGGTAACTATGGTTGAATCGTTGTAATCATATATTGATTTGATGCGCAGGGAATAATCTTATTCAGTTGAATAAATAGAGAAGAAAACTTAGAGCTAATTTTGTCGTCAATCTGGCGAGAGACGTTCGAGGCCATGACATCATCACGTCTCACTTTGCAAATCTGGGCTCAGTTGCATACAACTATGGTAGGATGAGAAATAATGGTAACTCTGCAATCCATAGTAACTACCATAGAAACACTATTCCGAAGCCAATCAAAGCCAAGAAAGTACTGATGGTTACCACTGATTGCGAAGTTCCCAGACTTGTAAAGATACACAATTCTACACAATGGGGCCCTAATATTCACCCATTTCGTGGAATCCTTATTAATCCATAACACCTTAATTTATCCCGAATTCTTTATTTTGTATCAACCTGTAGGGTTCTGTCCATCTAAATGCACGATTTTTATGAAATTCAACATCTACACTAAGTGGCATTTCACTGCTTGACAAAGTCCCCCTGCATGATTATTCAGGATCTCATTTCGTTTTGAGTACAGAGGACTATCATATTTGCGCCGTTATGATGCGTCACGATAATCAGTTCAAACGGTATACGATGGTGTTCAGGCATCATGTTTGGCTACTCGTCCGAAGGAGCGTGACCTATTAATGAGACTTCGGAAGGATTAGCGACCTGTACACGTCAATACATATGTATGGTAGTCCCCATTATCAATGTCATGGCGGGAAGTGTAGCACTGTGATTGCGAAACTTTACATCGGATCATTGCCGTTACAGTAGGGTGAACATTGAAATCATTCAGTCAGTCAGTCATTCATTCTTTTTCTTTTCAATGGAACTCTTCTCCGTTTGTCTTGTCACGTTGGCAATAAACAACAATACCTTTTAAACGTTGTTTGCATTTTACTCAAATAGTTTTCGGCGTGAGAATCGCAACTTTCCCAGCGTAGCTGTAGTATACGACTTCATTATGGAGATGAATAATTAACACCGTGCGAAGACAAGACACGATGCAAGGCTTAACCGCATACTATGCGATGGAATTATCAATCATAGTTTGTGAAATGACAAATGCGATGTTTTCGTGCTCTTGCCTCCCGCACACAGACAGAACAGACAGGCACGATGTTGTCCCACATTTATTCCGACATTATTTTGTCGGTCGAGGCAGAGAAAATCACTTTTTACCGCAGGATAAGATTTCCTCCGCGTGCAAACACAGAAGCAACAGAGAAAAACAGAGATATATGTCGGGGAGGGGAGATGAAATCCCCCCCCCCCCATTCTTCTTTAATCGAAAATGTAAAGACAAACAATCTGCAAAAAAAATGAAATTAGATTGGAATTTTGATCGCATAGTGATTACACTTTCTCGTCACAAGTGCCAGCCGAAAGGTCCAGCTGTCAATATTCCGGAGAAAACGACACGATATGTAGACCTACAATTTTACAGAACATTAATGGCCATATAATCATAACCGGCATGAATAAATAAGCCTTTTAGGAGCATAAAATATAATTGCCAACATAAAATATTGGCAACGTATATTCATGCTCTAGATTCAAATGTGAAAACGATTGAAAGTCGCCAGGTGACATCACCTGTGAAAAATAAATGATCTGTATGACAAGCCATCGAGGCCATGAATAGTAAAAGGGCACATTAATTTTGCACCTATTACTATGTAATAATAGGCAGTACATACATTTGGAAGAGCGTACGCAGGAAATGTTCTGCAAGGGGTCATAGATACTGGTATGCCTTAAACTTTGGAAATCCGGCATTTTCTTTACAAATAACAACAACAACAACGACGACGACAACAACAACACGGAATATTTGCTATTCATTCATGGCAACCCTTTGATGATTTTAGTTTTCTTTTCGGGGCAGTTGTAAAAGGGTACAGTATTTAGGCCTTCATGAATAAAAAAAAATAGCATACTCTGAAAATGTCTAAGGGGGGGGGGCAACTGCATCCTGCTGCGTATGACCCTGTACAACTGATATTTTCCCAGTTGCCTACTGAAATAAAACATCACAGCATTTTGGCGGTTGAGAGAATATGAGTTACGACTCAACGAATAGATGGCCCTAGTTCTGTCTTCATGGCGGCCCCATTTCCTAGATCACCCTGATTGTAAAGATGTCCGTATATTAGGTCATTGGGTTGTCCATTGCCCGATAGCGTGGGTGAATACACTATCCCTGCGCAGGTGTGAATAGGTCACTGGCTGTACTGCAACATGAGGTGCTTGCTCTGCGCAGGCCGAAGGCGGCCGATGTTAGATCACAGTTGACTAATCGCCCGCGACTAATTGCTCGAAACACCTTCGAAACGAGTTCGTCATGATCTCGTTTCAAATCGCGAGCTTTCGTAAGTTTGACAGGTGGAGTTCACGTTCGGGTTATCCCAATAGAGGTCTTTATTTTTCAGCCTTAAATCTGAAGTGTCGATAATTCTCAGGTAATTCCCTGAGGTATTCAAACTTAGGAGAGAAAACACACATGACTAACCATACAAATGTTCCACTGTATTCGTCAAATAGCTTCTGCAATCGAAATAGCACACTTTTTAGCATCAGAGCCGAGGGATTGTCTCGAAGATGCAGTTTGCGCGCAGAGACTAGCCTCCGCGGAGATACAAAAATAGAAGTGGCCAAAGATTGAAATGGGTTCGCGAGCTTAGCGGACACTGTTTCATCGGCTAGGTGAATAAAACGACCCCATCTCTGGTTGGCCGAGTCGAGGTTAATTGCTAATGCACACGGTGTTTGCGGGTGAAAACAACATCAAGAAATTTGCGGATTTTGATTGGTATCGGCAGACGAATTTTGCGGGGACCGCGAGTGGATGCTTTTCGCAGCTTGCGCGCCAAAATGAGATGAGGAGTTCTTTTTTTCTCTCTTTTTTTTCAGAGAGAGATGTAAACAAGAGATGAGAAAATGATGAGAGCGACGACATTTTAGGAAGAGTTCAAGCAAGGGGTGAAATAATGGGACGGTAACCTTGGGTGGAGGAATGTCGTATATTCTGGAGCACTGTTTCGATGTACAGATGTATATAGCAATTCTATCGACTAACATTTTCCGCTACCGACAGCCACATTGGACGGATTGTGGCTGTGATATCCTTGAACATTTATATTTACGCTAGTATTGGAGGAATCAGAAGACTTCTTTATAGACAGCCCACTCGAATATCTTCTAGAATTTAAGTATTACTAATGACAACCTTTATCTCTTCAAGAGATAAAAGGGACGCTGTGGTATAGTGGATAAGACTCCCAACTCCCAATCGGAGGACCCAAGTTCGATTCCCGCCCAATGCTTACGTCCTTGGACAAGATGTTTTTACCCACAATGTCCCTCTCTACCCAGGTAATATTAATGTAATAGTAATAGTAATTGCAGGGCCCTCTGGTAGAGCAGTGGCAACGCTGAAGAGCAACCCTGGATATGAAGACATTATCATTATTATTATTATCATTATTATTATCATTATTATTATCATTATCATTATCATCATCATTATCATCATCGTCGTCGTCATCATTTAAATTGACGCTAGTCTGCAAGGTTCTCTAAATTCTCCATCTTTAACTGTTCAGATCAGATGTCAAAGCGAAACGCAGCGTCAGAAGATAGAAAATGATTGGCGAAGAGAAAACCGAGTGGAATCAACAGAAATGGTTGATGAATAGACAGAAACCCTCGTCTGAGGATTGACTCCTCTACCCTCACCGAAATACACCCATCAAATCAAATCTTATCAAATCAACATGTAGTCAAAGATCAACATCTACATACGAGTCCACAGAAAATGTCCCAGATTGGTATTGCAATAATGAATAAACTCGTTATTCAAGTAAAATTTCCAGTAATATTGCTGTTGTTGTGTTAAGAAAAAATGAAATGGGAGCCTATCAAAATAATTTGCCCCAAACAATACTGACATCAAATCAGACAATAATGAATCGTAAACAAATCAAACGTTATTTTCGTTGTTTTGAGATATAATGTAAAGTAATGTTCTTCCGGTATTTCAGCACCACCTTGTTCTCTTGAGACTGTAACTTTCATCCTCGCATGTCCATGTTCAAAATCCTGCGGTCATGAATATCAAAGTATTGTATCGTATCGTCTTGTATTGTATTGTATTGTATTGTATCATATTGCACTGTATTGTATTTATTCTAATTCCACTATAAAAAATATTCAAAGATATATTACATACTGATACAGATGGATACTTATGTAACTAATGGGACGGAGGGATGGCCCCACTCAGTTATCGTTATAGTAACAGCACTGCAACAGTTTTACAGCACTCTTTCAAATATACGGGTTGTGATGAATGAATTACTCACGTCATCATGTTCAGCTGCTAATGTTCAAGATTAGACGACAAAGCAACAAAGTTGCCAACCAATCAATCTCTACAAAGAGGAACATGGGAGTTGTAAATGTAAAGCACGTAGCCAAATCAATACCCTAATCATCACCACACAGCACAGTCAGTTCAGTTCGTTCGGCTGAAACGACATGATAGCGACCTGAGAAGATGTTCTTATAAAAACTAAGCTATACAAGACCTTCAGTACATCTGTAAGTCTTCAGTTTGGTCCCTTGATAATTTGGAAATTATTGTCGCATATTATCAATGGTCAAGAAATCAATACAGAAAGCAAGATAAGTGCAAAGGAATATTTTCGCACAGCATAAGTGCAATTTTATGTAGACGTCAACGAGCTTTGCTTTCATGAGTAGGCGTTAACCATGTTTTTTTTTTTTCGTTCTCCCTATTTCTGTCTTCCCTTTCCTAGTCCCTCCCTCCTCCCCTTTCTCTCCCTCCCTCTCTCCTCTTCCTTCTTGTCTTGTGCTCTTTTCCGTGTTTGCGGGCGTGTAAGCTACCATTTTTTTCTTTCAGCACTTTTCAAATGGCACGAAACAGACGCCAGTGGATGGAGACAATTTTTCGCTACATTACACCGGAATGATTTCCAAGTGTCACGTTCTGAACTCCCCAATCCGTTCTCCTCTGAACCCCGATCGCTTGGCTGGGCACAGACCTCGCTCCACGTAGCTTGGTGACATGCGACCGGGCAGCGACGAGGTTTGTTGACGAGGCCGATGAAAATATTGGTGCGTCTTTCACAAGTCAGGCCGGTAGACACCGCTTGTGGAAGGTGGAGTTGTGGATCCATGGGTGTTGGACCATGGCTGCATCAATGGCAGAAAAAATGGCCACCTTACTCTGCCCGGGAATTCGTTGGTCCGGAGACAGAGTGATGCAACGTGATGATACCACTTGGTTGAAGGACAGGTGAAGCAGACAATTGGTCCAGGGTGTTGTGATTACAACGTGACGGTGTCTTCAGATCGACATCCAACCTGTCTGTCACCTTTGGAAGAGATCCAGAATAACTAGGTCGCCGCAGATCAAGAGCAAGCCATTTCCAAATTGTCTTTGGCGTCATACAAGCGGGTCTGTTTAATTCTCGTGCAATAATAACTTTATATTTGCCAGTTGAATTCCAGGGTAGTAAAACAGTATCCTTCTGATAGTTAAAGAGCGAGAATAAACGTGGCGATTTTGAGGTCGATGTATTTTAAGTGAGATCATTCTTTGTAGCCCGTTGTTCAAACTTTATTCGGTGACCTTTTTGATACCTCAGGACGCCTGGTAAGTCCTGGTATTCAACCACATAGAACGTGAAGTGAGCGTTTTATGAGTGTGCGCATGGGTTTGCGTTAGCAGAGGGCAAGTATGCCCAAAATCTCACGAGCTCGAAATGACATTTAATAGTTTGTATACCACAGCACAGTGACAATCCTGTACGCCAGGTAATGTAGCGACTGAAACCGTAGTCAAGCACATTATCACATGGAAAACATGAATGTTAGGCTACGGTAGAAACTGGGAGGGGTAGACAGTTTGAAAGATAAAGACAGGGTAATTATGATGAGGACAGGAGAGCACGATTTATGGTAGAAATAATGATGACGTTTGCTTGGATCTGATCGTCTCATATGCAGGCCATTTGTATCTGTCTGAAATGTTCTACAGGCCCCCATGCCCCAGTCACCAGACCGCATGCCTACCGGGACGTGAACCCTAGACCCTTGTGGTGGCGTCGCTACGACAAAACCACTAACTCCCGGCGCCACGACACTACCCGTACGTCATTCTTTTGACACGAGACACAAGCAACCATAGGGGACAAGATGCAGCGGCAGGCTGTTTCGACGGCATTGAATTGTTGTTGTTGACATATCTAACACTTTGTCATCCCACTTAAATCTGTGCTGAGTGCTGGATGAGCCCTTGCTATTTGATACGGCCTGTCTTTTGACAATCTTTCACATAATGTTGAACAATTACGACTTATTACCGTTTAGTCAATATTTGCAGTGATACGCAAGACGTACTTTTTATAGCGAGACGCTCATTTTTACTGTTCCCTTGTCTGGCTCCAGCCAAAGTTTACTCTGACACGAGTAAAAATCACAGTCCTTGTAGTATCATTGTTCAAGCATCACAGCCTGAAACCACAGATATTGGTTTTAAAGGGGAACCTGTGCATGATATGACTTCGCTTTATACTTACAGAGCAGGAAGTACAAAAAGTATCTCTTTATAACTTCTCATCATGCCGATTTTATTTCACAGACAAAAGATAGATAAATCCAACATCACGGTCCCACAAGAACGTAATGTTGATGTTGTTGCGTAGGCCTTACTGGCCGTGCCAATTTAAGTTCCTTTTACTGGATGGAGAGGGGCCTAATTTGACTGGCAGGCAACAGGCAACACTGTCGTAGTAGAAACCCAATGCAAGACTGATCGAGTGATGATACGGCCCCTGTTTCCTGTGTATAATGTGCGATCCAATGTACTGAGTAGTTTATCGGAAATACTCCTCGAGGACGCAGCAAACCTCTGTTGTTGACGTATTGCCCAAAAGACACCAGTGGAAGGGCCCTCAGGATTAGCATGCGCAGTATACATGTCTTGATAGAAGGTCATGCTGGCTCAAAATTGGTGATGAAATGAAGAATATATTTCTTTTTTCTTTTTTTAGATCAAAAGCATCATCTTGTCATTATGAGAGAATATTTCTCTTTTACACATATGGATTGATAAATGAATTTTGAAACTCACAAACACATACTCCTGTCCGAGAGCCCAGCCCACCCATCTAAGACATGAATATTGCAAAAATCATGGAGCACACCTTTGGGAATATTGCTGAATATAGCACACTTCTATAGGAGTACAGATTAATTTCCCTTTAAGGACTATAGCATTATTTGCTTGGTATATTCTAGCTTAGTTACGCACGGTAAACAAAACGAATTTATGATAAAGAAAGTCTCGCTTTATTGCATCGGTGCCCAATAAACAAGAAATCAAGTAGACGCCAAGCGACAGGGTCATTGAGTGTGATGAGGTGACGAGACTGTTTGTTTGCATATCACTGTTTAAATGAGAGAGGTGACTACTCTATCACGGCTGATGAATACTACGACGCATTTGAAATGAGCAACTGAACAGTACGAATATAGCATTGGTATGCTGGAGAGACATCCTTGCTCCTGCGTAGATGAGGGATCTCAGTAGCACCGCGTCGTGTCATTAAACCCTGACCGCGTAGCATGCGTGCGCTTTACGGAGGCGTTGCCCGCGCGTAACGACAAGCCATCAATCTTCATGAAAATAAATTATTAACGTGTATTAGTCCATGTGAAAAATGCCGAATCCACCCCGCAGCCAGTATTGGCTTACCCGTTTCGTCTTCATGAAGATTGAGCGAGGAGCGGAGGGATCGTATCCAGAAGACGTCGGCACGGGGTACGCGTCAATGCGAGGACAGTTTTTTGCTCACGATGATGATATTATTTAGGTTTTAGTCTCAGTGTATTCTCTTCTCGTGTAACAAAGGACAGATGAGTATGAATACGATAATAACCCAAGGTCGAAGGTGTCATCATGGGAATACTTATTGCTGAGCGGTTCAAATTTGAGTATCACAGAGATGATATTCCAACGTCTAAATTTGCCCCTGCCATTGCCTGCTGGTTCTATGTGAGGCTCGAGGAGGGGATATATGTGTGAATCCTATGCTGATTGATACTGTGCAATTAATCACACTTTCTGCAGGTGTTTAAACATGTAAGTCCCGCATGACAAATTGCGCTAGGACATACACTCGAATTCCTGCTGCACTCAATCCCAAATTTTACTTTTTTCCGCTTTCTTCTAAATTCAAAGTTTTAGCTAAATCCCAAGATGGAGGTAAAATAAGAAAAGAAAAGAATTATATTCGTTGGTTTTATGGTAACAAAAAAGATCCCCATACTGCCGGAATAAAAGTTTCTTTCACTGTCACCCTAAACATTCCTTTCTTGAAAATGTTTAAGTTCAATATTCATGACTTGCGTACTGTACTTCTTGTACGTGAATGAAATAAACAGACTGCTGAAGTAAATATTTCAAAGTTTGTGTCCAGTATCTGTTGTCAAGACTTCCTCTGACATCCACACATCTAGCCGAATTATTCGCAAAACCTATTCAATATGAAAGAAAAGCTGCAATTTGCACCTGAACTGAATAAAAATTTGGTTTTACTTTCACAGCCGACTGACTTGCCTCTTTAAATCCTGACTTTCCAACCGAATGATATTGACGTTCGGGAGGATTTCAAACATGGGTGTGTATTGCGTCTCGAGTGGTTATCATCGACGTGGAAACTGCCATTGTGACAGAAGTAAGAAAGCGTGAAAGATTTCCTATTGTTGGCTCGAGACGTGTAAAAGAGACGGGGCGTTTTCTCTGTAGGGTGTCAAGATTCAACAATAAAACTCCATCGACCTTCTTAAAGGTGTTGTCTACGTTTAATACACTAGAAGGCCGAGTACAAGAGAAGAAACAGTAAATTCAAAGTACTTCACAGTAACACCACGTAGAAAACTCAGCGACTCTTTGATGGAAGACCCCGCCCATCCCTTCGAAACGCGTTATTAATATCACAAGTTCTTGATGAGAATCCATGTTTTGTGACAATATGTTGCACCTTGTAATATGTCTTTGGAGCACTATTGACAGATTGTGTTACTCGATTCATCATAACCACATTATGACTGAAAATCTCTAAAGATCCTTGAGCAGTCATGGGAACTGACTTGTTTAATGCTTGTTAACATTGATGTCACGGGACTAGTTTTCACGGCCTACTGACACACACATGTGATGTCATAAAACTGTCGGTGACGGAATGAATTTCCGATCCTTTCGTGCAATTTTCTCTTGAACATCCTCTTTAAGGCATCCAAACGAATGTATTTTCCAACAGCCTACACCATGTAGGAAGACGACTAACATTGAAATTGCAGCTGATGCCGATGTCAGTAACCATGGTAACGGTGAAATACACATGATATTGGTATATCATAAAGTAAATCGCTCACCAAGGTTTCGAGATAGCAATCATTATCTTTTGAGTTCCCCTGTCCACATCAAGCTTCATTCTTATGGCATAATCTTCCGATGATGATGATATGAATTGATTTATTTTCACCTAATAGCACTCGAGAAGTGAAAAGAAAACAACCACTGATTATCTATGTAGATTATTCAGCTCTGCTTCATCTTTGCACCAGAAAAAAAAAATCAATGGTAAATTCAGGGCTGGTAGATACGTCACATTGGGGGAATCACAACAAGAAATGACTCGGTGCAATATGTATTGTTTGATTTGACATTATTTGATTTTAGTTCTGAATAACTTGCTTTTTTTTACAGGTATAGTAACAAAACTCATATAACTTTAATATGCAACGTATTAAAAGACAAATATTGATATTTGGTGGATTAAGCGGGGTTCTACATCCGTGGATCAAAACCTCACATTCATATATCGGCCTCTGTTATTCGGTGTGTTTTCACGAGCCTACTGAATAATTAAGACGACCTTTTGAATGATAGTTTTCTCGCGTTTAATTAGTTCTGTAACTCAAGCAATCATTAATTTGTTGCTCTTTTTGTACTAAGGGTGACACACTATGTGCAAATTTGTGGTGCGTTTCAACTCACTGACTGTTGGAATGGCCTTGCTTTGCTGATCACTGCTTTTAATAATATACAAATGCGGAAGTTGCTATTTATTGATACATCGTATTGCGGATATCAAAGTAAATTAGTGGTGACTATATTGAAATTCAATTAGACGTGATGTAACGGGGACAATATTGCTTGAACAGTGCCCTGCTAATGAGTAAAACTTGATACACGCGACGTGACCTCACGTTCACAAGGGGAGGCCAAGTATTATTATGTGAGATGCTCAGTCAATTCACGATCTGCGCATGCGTATCGGTGTCCCCAGAAATGTGTTTTAAAATACAACTTTAGTTTTTTGTTTGTTTGTTGTTGTTGTTGTTGTTTTTTTGTCAAAATAACCGATTTCATAATTGAAGAGCCGAGTCCACAAGAATGACTGTGATGAGAAACGCATGATAGTTAATACACTCAATATGAATGATTGGGGAAGAATATAGCGTCTAGCCACTTGTCAGAAGATGCCCTTAAGTTTATAGTGACTTTGTCGAGAGTTCAAATTGCGATTCCACTCTGTGCAACTTCATGCACCATCATATATGGGAAGGTGATGATAATATTGTCATCACCATACAAGTTTTCAGTTGATCTATATATGAATCTTCTCTGTATTTCCCTTTCCCGCATGAAATAAAAAAATAATGACATTCTATTCTTCGCATCTAGTATTGTATATAACCCAGTGACGCGACTGGATATAGGGGCTGCATGTTGCGTACTAAATCATTGATCAAAAACTAGAATTAAATGATACTTTTGTGCGCTGACCTACGGAAGAGTTATGGGGTGTGACATCAGCTTCTCATAATTTACATTTTTGTGATTGCGACCAATGTCATTATTCGGTAAAAAAAAAGTGAAACTTCTTATTTAACGCATCATATTCGACCTCAAGAAATCTGGTAAGATCAGAAAACAACCATACAGAAAGGCGGTACGAAGTTGAACTCCTGGAAAATATGAAATATTGATACATATGATTATTATATGAATGTGTTTCACTGGGCCTTGTTGGCGTCGTATAGGGCAACAACAGATTATGTAAGGCTTTTAAAACCTCCCATATCAATATCGTCAAGGTTGGTGACTACATAGTTGATATTGTTAACCATGTACATGCTACCCTTGTCTATTAGATTTCATACTCATACCATGAAATTTACAGAATCCTGACTCACTGAAACGTCCCACGCAAATACGCATAGACAAGACTCTCACATAATGGCACACATGGGTGCAATAACCGCAAAGCAAGAATTCAGGGCTAGATGAACACCTATTAAATGCAGTGTAGAGAAGGGTAAACAATGATTCGCAATTATGATTATCATACGACTTGAACAACAAGAGAACACGGTGCCTCGTGGCTGGAAGTGCACTTTTCCCGGGAAATGGTGTGCACTTCACCAAACGGCGGAGTTCATGTACAGTTCACTCTAGTATTGTAACCCTCAAGTGGGAATGAAACTAGCGAATAAAGCTGTTATTATCATTAGTCATTTTAAATAATCACTTTATCAATTATCAGACGTAAATCTCTTCTCACGTTTCACGTTCATTAAAATAATAGTTATTAACTGTTGATTGAAGAAACGGGCATACTTCTAGCTTCTTCTTTTTTTCCACGATGAGCGTTACTGTCCGAGTTATGTATTGAATGAAATGGACTCTTGCTGCCCGGACATTAAGACTAAAAATATCGGTTTTACATGATGTTCGCACAAACAAAAATATCAAATTTTGAGTAAATCCTTAATCATTTCAGTATGGTGGCTAACCTGTGCATTAATTCTCCTGCCTCTTCAGGAATGATTAATCACCCGTTCTCATTATGATTATCCCAATGATATCTCTATTTCACACTAAAGCAACTGTAAATCTTAGCACGTAAACTGTCCGTTTCATAGCTGGTACAGCCGTTTCATCGGATGATAAGTGATTACTTAGATGACTTGTTCCAAGGTCAATTCTTTGAGTGCAATCATGGAGCTACACATAGTGATGTAACTCAATGGTTTAATCAGCTGCCTGATACTTAACTAGCGAAAGGTGGCGCGAAAAAAAGTTAGTGTCACAAACATTGAAATCGTGGAAGGAAATGGGCAACATTTGTCGGCGGAAGTATACTCTTACTATATCAATTACAGTGTCATTGATATCGAGTTCATAGCACGTTGCACCTCTAAATTCCATCCATGGCAAAGTTGAATGATTGAACAGCGAAATTAAAGCTGCACTCAGTGCTTTGGTGGCGAAATGTGATAAGGGGGAACATTATTATTCGAAATAGGCTAAAATATCTAGTTCAAGCAAATTTAATTACATGTATCTTCTACTAACGTGACTTAATCGAACAGCCGACGTTATGTTCGACCAACTTCTTGTATTTCCAGGTTTATCGTTGCTATTTACATTTCTTATTCTATCATCATTGTCAGTACAGTGGGGCATGGATAGATGTGAAAAGAATATCGTTTTCTTCAGAGAGTGACGAGAATCAAGAACGTGTCATGACCTTCATAAACAGTCGTATAACAATGCATGTTTTCAGGAAATTATAACCAGACAAAGCAGAATGAAGTATGATCAGCTGATGATTAGTATTGTGTGTTTGTGTCTCTGTGGGTGTGAGGGTGCTATTGTGCGTTTAAGGCTGCGGTCGCTCATATGTATGTGTGTGTGTGTGTGTGTGTAGCCTATACCCAATCGAGCATGTTGTAGGAGATCGACATGTTCAAACATAATTCCACAGTAACTAGAAAACACTACCTCTACAGGTTACGGTCTTGTGATTTCAAAGAGAATACAGTCACTGAGACGGGAAAATCAGTCATGGTCACAGAGAGCACACGAAACCTCACCTTGACAACCACTATGCACTGACACCAACAGATTGACAACCATCTCCATCCCCCCTCTCTCTGAATTGATGCATTGATATATTTCTTTTTAATTTCTCGACACTATTGTTCAAATACAAGACAGTGATATTCATCACATGTCATCCATACAGAAATATATGTCACGTGTGAATAATTATCCTCTGTAATTAAAAGGAACATGAAATTTGGAATTTGTATATTCCGACTGAATGTTGGTGAAACACAATTATGTATTAGAAAGAACTCACGTTTAGCATAAACACGTGCAAACATAGAAATAAGTTGGTGCGTTATCTTTCTCCTTCCATAAAGCACACATGCAATCATTCTTATATCCATTCCCTCTCTCTGTGTCCATTACTCCTTGCATCTTCTGCCATTTCTTTTTTCATTTTGCCTACAGAGAATATCCTATATGGCCATTTTGTTATTCATAGAATTGATATATCTAAAGAGGTGATGATTACAGACCACCCGACATATCGCATACAGGTGCAAGACAGAAATTACGAGGAAGAAGGAGAAGAAAAAATATTAATAATGAGAAGTTGAGGAGACTGCATTGTTTGCCTATCTCCAATAACATGCTTTATGGCCCTTTAACAAACTGATGACGATCATGTGCGTGTGGAAAAATCATGATCATTCTCGATCACAGGCGTCATGACACACTAGAATACTAAAGTTCGTAAGGTCCATGGCCATACTTTAAGACCCTCTGCGCACCACATTAATTTCTTGTCCATACGTATGTGTGTGGGAAATTAGTACATTGACTTATTGGCACAGAAGGGATTAAGGGATGTGTTATAAAGATGAGAGGATGACTAGTCTCCAGCTTCCTACAGGCAGTGACAGATCTTCGTACTGTCACACGCGGACTTTGAGTGGAGCTTACTTCTATGACGATGCCGACACTGCCTCTTTAACGTTAATCGACCTGTTCACAAATCGGCTGAAAAGTTCAACACGCAAGGTCATGTGTGTCAACATTTTGGTATGCGGACCGAGCAGGGACGCCGTCTAAATATATCTGGATTACACATTCGGCGCAATATCCTAATTTACTCCTTCTCTCCACTATAAAAACAGACCGAAAAAAAAAAATAGAATCCGAGAGAAGGAGAGAGGGCTAGATGTATGAATGAATAACAAAAAGCCCTTGTCGCCGAGGAAAAGGCAGGGCATAAAAGTAGGAACTGCCCTGCAATGTTTCGGTTAAATTTCTGCTGCCCTTTTACAGCTGGAATTTTGCAGAGGATCAAGAAGTTAAAGGGAAACCGGAGAGGGGTCTTGCCTGCTTGTGAAGCCTGCACAGGATAATTGGATTCTTTTTTTTTACACCAAGGAGTCAAATATTAGTTGCAATACGCAAGTGGCACCAATTTGAAATGATTCTAATTGATGTAACAAATAATGGAGCTTGTATAGGCGTAGCAGGCATTAATTCTCCAATCATCGACTCAAAAACTCTGTGAGACATGTGTGTGTGGTTAGCTTGCCTGGGGTAGATTGTCAGTGGTTTCATTCCAATGTTCGTAATGCATAGGCTTTATGGGAATGCGCTTGCCAAGAAGGTTATGTAATACTCATCAGAATCTCCTCTGCGTTTGAGTCCACTCTCGCATCGCTTTGAAATAACTGCGACATCCAACGCTTTTCTCTTATTTTTTGTGTCGATGTCTTTTTTTTTTCAGACCGGCGAACGTGACCCCGAACTCAGGACTGATGGCGTACTGTTTTTTCCATCTCTGATGAAACCATTTGTGACATATTTTCCCAAATTAATAAGCGGAAACCACTTTCATAACTTCCGAACTCTATATGACCCTCGGAAGGTCGCGGACTGTCGAATCGAATCGAGATGCCCGTCCCCGTGGCAGTGCGGGAGCTGGTTTGATGCGATAGCCGGTGGTGACGGAAGCCTGCCAAGCTTATCCAGTTATCAGCCCCACTACCATGTCCATCCATTCTGCTGTGCATGTCACGTTGCGAGTTGAACAGGTAAAAACTAACATCTGATTCTCACAAACTCGATGTAGCATATTTCACAAAATCAAATCGAGCCAAATTTACATGTACATTGTCCGAACACTTCACTTTCGCTTGTTGGTCTGCATCTAGGAATCTAGATGATGTGTAAAGTTATTTTTTTAGTCAAATCATAGTCTCAAATCAAATCTAATATAAAAAAAAATCAACTCCTCCTTGAAAACATCGCGTTTCTTGCCACTCAAATTTGGATAGCGAGATATATCTCGAAGCTCGAGATTTCTCTGTTTTCCTTGATTTCTCTGACTATGTAGAAATTCCAGAAGATGTCAAATCACGGTTTGAGGGATCTCGCGTTCCGATTAGCCAAAATGACCACAGTATATAAGTGCGGTTCGAATCCGAAACCTGCATATGCTACATTGACAGTATTATATAGGTGCTGCAAATTAGAGGTGGCGGTTTTTGTGCATGAAATCACAACCTTGATAAGATCATCGTCGGCGGTAGCCTGGCTGCCTCTCAGTGCCTGAAAGAGCTTCCATCGTCCGCCTAAACATCTGTGCGTGAATGGACAGCTGTAATCCTCGGGATATTGGAAACCAACACAAGCTTTTGTACTGTCCAATCTTCGACAAAACGAAAAATCGCACATTCATTATTCGGCTTGTCAAGTCAAAGACCCAACCGCACAATAGGAACAATCTCATGAAGTCCCGAAATTTGTAAACGCCAGTTGCGCCAAAGAGGCGGGTGATTACAGATCTGTCAATAGAATGTACAAACAGATCTCTTCTTGATGAAATGAATGAAAAGGTGTTTTAACTCGGTGTTACAGACACGATGTCTCGACCGTATGGGAACTGTGGCAGATGAACATTGTTGACGAAACAACGAGAATACCTCATGATATTGTTCCATGGTGGAAGCTGATCGTTGTCTGAGAAAGAAAATTCCCAGGCAGTATACCCAGTGAATCGCCTGTTCTCGTGTTTGCTTGGTAGGCGGGTGGGGAAGGAGGAAATAGGTCAAAGTCATTCAGGTGTCACGCAATGGTATAATACCAACGTGTTTAAGGACATATACAGTTAACTTGTGATGCTTGGCGTCATATTCACGTGAAGCGCCCAGAATATTTTAGTGTTCGGCTTTGAGAACGTTCTTCGATTGATGGGAAAACGCAGATAATAGATTAGAACAGATAGAGAGTAGTCTGAAAAATAGGGCAGATGAGATAGAGAAATAGACAGATGCAGATCTGTTCTTCTTTTTTCCTCATTAGGAATGCGTTTCCCTTTGGCCCCATCAACATAAGTTGAATGTCAGCGCTCGGTGTTCCACTATTACACGTACTATCAATGAAATACCACATAACAGGTCCCCAGATCAACAAGTAGTGGACTCAGCATGCACCTATAGGCCTACTCAGTGTGAGCGCTCGACTGTCATCGAGAGTGTCAGTGTATAACAGTTGAAGTTCCATAATAATCATTTTAATGGAATAATGTACGTAGATACATGTCTGCATATAATATTACTTCTAATAATATTTTCATTAAACGTCTACTTCTTACACATGTCTTATTCTGTGATCATTTGCTACATGTTGGATAAACAACCAAGTTTTGAATACATGCACGAAATGGCATAGCTAGCAGTGTGCATATAATTATGTGTCTGTGTTTTGTATGCAGATACGTATACATATGTGTATGTGCGTGCGTGCGTGTGTCTATGTGTGTGTGTTTGTTTTTATGTCTGTTACGTGTCTGGACAGCGCTCATATACAACCATACCACAATTTATTATGCGAAATAATACTACAATTGTAGACGGGGGTCAGTTGAGGACACCTCTTTCTGCCCAGGGATACGTACAATAACAGATATTTTCATGCTGTGCTCAGGGAAATGAGGATAAGATCTAAGTGGCTCCTTTCTTTACGTTCTACATTATCTACCCTAGATATTTGTGTGCTATTGTCAGGTGAAATTGCTTCTTTTCCTCAGGGGCAATTGCTATTAAACACAAGTCATTAGGTCTTTTCTCAGACATTATTTGCCCGGAATATGAAGGACACCTGTTTTTTTAAGGTTTTTTTTTTTAAGTAAAAGTTAGCTGTTATGGGTTACAGTTATGTTATAGTCTGATGGAAAGTAATGTGAATTGCATCCTCTTAAGTTAATGATTCTGCGTTCTCGACCAAGATGTATGAATAAGGGCCACATAGACGGAATGAAGTGCCTTTTTCATCAGTACACGTTGCTTTGCAGGGGCGGGTACAGGAATTCCGTGAAGAGGGGCGCCTTTACAAAATCAAAGGGGGTGCACTCGCCCCCATTTTTCTTTGTACTAAATATTTCTTTTGTTTTAACAAAAAAGGGGGCGCCCGGTGCGCCCCCGCCCAGACCCGCCACTGCTTGACTGCTTTGTATACATAAACAAGATCATACACTAATGAAGTGCAAATGCGAAATGGTGCGTTGATGAACATAGAACAAACGTATTACCTGAGTGGAGGGAAAGAATATCTACAAAGTTTTCACATGGACTGTTAACGTTTGAAATAGATACAGACTAACCCGGAACAGGTGCAAGCCAGAATTGTAAGCGGTATTATATCTTTCAATCAAAGGGATATTTTAAAGCGACATCATAATGCTGCTACGTACGCCTGCTGCTGATGACGACGATGATGGCGCCCATATTTGATGGCAGGGAGAGTGAAAGTAGGCGTCAACAAGAGAATAAGAAAGGTTACTGCAATAAGGTAAAGAGATACATCAAAGATAAACAAACAAACGTCGGTTTAAATGTACACGTGGGAAAGGCACGGAAACTGCCCTACAAAGCATGCCTGTTTTACACAGTGGTTTGTTTCCATGGATACGTAGGTTGTTACATCAGGGAAGGAGGAGAGAGCTCGTCTCCCTGGTTATATAATACACAATAGTCACACGCCTGTTCTGCCTTCTCTCTCACTCCCTCTCACCTCCTCTTTCAAACTATATCACGATGTGTACGCGAGAAAATTCTTGTTTCCATGACATTTAAGGCAATTCCAGTACTGCCACACACTCAATTTAGTGAGGAGCGTAGATTCTATCCCTTATCACACATGCGCATCTCCCAATGCTGTACGTCACTACATTACATCAGGTCGTCTAGTGCGTATAAGCTGGTTATTATCTTCGTTTCATCCGTCATTCCAGTGATGTGTACGAGGCATGCAATAATTATACCCACCGGTCTGACTTTGCATTACGCGGCCATAAAATGTTACATTGTACATGACTTGTAAACTTTTTTTTTTTTTTTTTTTTTTTTTTTTTTTTTTTGCGTACGACAAGGTTATGATGAGCAGGCATATAATTGGGGTTTTTTCCCCTTGCAATGACAAAGTCCGGACTATTTTTTAGAAATCATAATCTGACTTGACATTTTCTTTCTTCTCTGAGTGCGGTGACAAAGTGACAATGTATACAAAAACGATGTTGATCATAAGTTGTATGGGGGACAGCGGCATTTCAGAACAGTGTTTTCCCCCTTTTTTCTTACATAAAATGGTACGGGGAAAAGTAGAGTTTTCTGAGCTTTCCACTCGTGTAAACTATATGCCTTAGGATGCCCATCATCTGTTTAATACCAGAACAAACATGGAGACAAGGCAGCAGTTTGGATTACAAAGAATTGACTTCATGGAACTCCAGATGTTCTTCAGGAGAATAACGTATAGCGATTTACGGTTAGGAATATGACACATAGAGTTATATTACACACAAAGCCCTGGCAAGAGAATATACTTACGCCAGCATTGCACCCGAGAAATAGTAAAGCAATGGTCTGTCAACGACCGCAATTAACTTGACATTATAAGGAATACCTTGAAGTATAGTGAAATTCAATTTAGATAATACACATATACATACATACCCTTTAAATTCTTAAGATTGAGATAAGGGACCAATCCAAACTTAGATTAAAAATCTCAATCTAATAGATTTAGATTTTTTTTCTCAATCTAAATTTGGATTGGTCTTTCACTATAATCTTATATAGATTGATTTCCGATCTAAGAAATTTAGAGAATATACACATGTATATACTGTTCTCCACATGATATAACCATCACCAGACAAAAGGTAACGTCATACAGCCAGTATCATTGTTTTTTTTTTGTGAGTCAACTTCTCAAGTTGCGATATCAAATCTTGATAAAAAGGAGTCTGAGGCCAACTTGTGTAAAATGGAGTTTGTTTTGATTTGTTTCTAGGCTCAGAGCACTGAATTAAGAATTATTTTCGGTACTCGTCAATGACTTCTCTCTCCTCATATCACGTCACGTAACAGTTGCCAAGTTGCCAACCTCTGACCAAGTTGGACCAGGCAAAGCTCAGCGTAAAAAGAAGAAGAAACAAAAGCAAAAAGAAACGGTAAATGACAGCTGCGCCGAACCGTGCAGTGATGATATACATAATATTACCCACGCGTGGAAAAATAAAGAAGAAAAACATAAGTTTTTATCCAGTGTTTGGCTGTCGGACCCCAGGAGAATGGAAAGATGGAAAGACTGTTTAATTAATGCCGCAAGGAGTGATCCGTGATGGGGGTGACGAAATAGTAAAATATCATACTGAGTCTACAAAGAGACCTACACTTTTCGGATCCAAGTCAGCATCCAGGGCTGCTATTTTCTGTGTTTGTATTGACGTATTTCTTTGATTGTTTATGTGTTTAATCGTTTGTAAAAAGGGGGGCTGGGTGTACAATCTTTTGAAAGGTATTTCTTGGATATTTTCCCCATTGGCAAGTGACCAATTATGGTCAGAATTCGTGAATTACGTCCTACTGAGGTTTGGTTCAACCGCGAGAAGTCCCTTACGAGTTGTGGAGTAGCGAAGTTTTAGATTGTTCACTTGTTTTTTGTGATTTTGTTGTTGTTGTTGTTGTTGCTTTTTGCATTAGAAAAGTGATAAATTTGGTGTGAATCATAAAATGTCAGTAACATGCTTCGCCATATATTACAGGAACTTGGTGAGTAATGTGCAAAGTCGAATAGAAATACAGATTCTCATGGAAAACATGCAATAAATTATTGTCTCCATTTGTAACATCTCATGATATGGGGTGTGGTCGAAAACTTTGATAAATACTGCATGAGTACAAAAATGATTGATGAATGAACCCTGTATTGATCCTCTGGTAAATCATCACGAACGTTTGCTAAACAATTTCCGTGTTAACCGTCTGAACAATAGGCCCACTTCACTTTTGACGTCTGGCATTTTATGAAAGACCGAAACAATACTAAACGGTCTCACGATTCACAAACAAACGGTAATTATGAAAATGGTGTATCCGGACGTTTACTTGACAGGACTATTGTCCCTTGGACAAGCAAAGACAACAATAATCATAAGACAAACAAAAATACGTTATACTTTAAGCTCCCATACTGTGACTGACGTATTTGACAATGACAAAATAATGATGCGTGTTATTCTGTTCATGTATTTACATATCTAACGAGAAATACGGTGCAAAATCAAGACGTGACAACTCAAGATGTATTGTCATCACGGTTTAAGAGAGAATACATAATTATTAAATATTAAAAAGAAATCAACTGATATGAACAGAATTAACTCACTCCTTTCCGTCAGCCTTTGTGGCACTAATGTTTTCGAATTTGGCTAATAAATAGATTTGGGGATCCAGGCTAAGTTCCAGGTGCTAGAGCTAGACATAACCTAATACAACTCAATTCAAATAGATGACCGTATTTCTTACATTATCATGCAATCACATCTCCTAGCACTGCCTAGCAAGTACTTTTTGTAATGTATTAAGTGCATATCAAATTCAAGTATGGGCAAGACAGTTTTGATAATTAAAGTCAGCGAACAGGGGTTGATTTGCATATACTAAAAAGTTGGTTGCATGTATTTCATGTAATCCCACATCAAACAGATTTTTACAATTCTATGCAATGTCAGCAAAGACGAACACTTTTCTTCAGTGAAAACAAGTAATAATAGGTCGTGAATAAGTTAATGTGCTATTAGAAGGTTTCCTTAAAACATAGGGTTTGTTTTTAAGCTCATCGAGCAGTAGTGTTGTAAATCTCAACAAATTATCCAAATTAGCATTATATGACACAAATTGTGGGTTTTTATCTATCGATTGGAACAGAATGGTGCTGGAGACAGTTCGTTGTCTTTGGGAGAAAAGTAGAACATATTTCCATCTCTCTGTATGCTCTTCAACTTCGCCTTATTGAAGGCATTTTCCCATAATTATTCCACCATGGAATTGATCAAGGAAGACTTGATAAATATTCGTAGCCAACAAAACGAAGCGGCTTCAAGGCCATCGCGCGCGTCAAGTGCATTATGCAAATACGATATGCAATAATATGTCAAGGACAGAAGTGTCGCCAGCACAAAATCTCTTTCCTCCCTCAACAAGAATTCTTGACCTTCGACCTCAGCTTCCTGTCTGCTGAAGTGAAAGATCAACAAGGAAAATTGCGAACGCGCGCGTATGTGTGTTTTCACATGTTGTGATCCCAATCAAAATGTTTATCTTGGTATGGGCAAGAACGGGTGAGTCTTTTCTCCCTTTCACCTGCAAGGATAATCAAAGTTTGATCGTGACTGATGATTTCTCTTGTAAGCCAATACCTATTCATCAAATCAAGTCGAGTATTTTGCCTCGAGACTGACAAAGAAGCCAATTAGTTCTAGGAGGAACACGAAATGCGGAAGATCCGATCCTTACACGAGCAAACAAACACTTGATCTTGCTTGGCTTCAAACAGTGTATGCCAAGTGCACAAATCGAGAGAAGATCTTGGAAGAAACAACAAAAAGTCGTGGGGAGATTCAAATAGTATTTTTGACAGAGCTAAGTACCCATGTAAGCCACCAATACACCAGGTTGGCAGAGATCATACCGGGAATGAAAAAAAAAAAGATTCAAACGCTTGTTATCCTTCATCTTTGAATTTCGATTTTCAGCTATTGATGTCTACATTGTATGACTTTGCTGCTGAGTCACTGTATTGTGATGCAGCTTAACGAATTGATAAATCAGGCAAAATATTTGATTGATGTTTAAGATTCAATAGAGAGAATTGGAGGGAAAGTGGTAGCGCTTTTCTTTGAACTAAGAACCAGGAAGGTGGGTCACTCTCTTTTACCTCTCTTCCGGCTAGGACCATAAAGTTTCTGCAATGCGAATGTTTCAAAATGTGATAAAACTATCCCCAAACTGATTGCTGATTTTTCGATCATTTTTTTTTAAAATGTATGTACAATACAGATTTGGCAACGTTGTATATTAAGGAACAGGTGAGTTGACAGAAGTGTCCGACAACTGAACTGACGCAGCCCATAAGTCTACTTTCCGCCTGTGTCAGCTGCCACTGAGTCCTTTCTGTCCCATCCCATTAGTTATATATCAGCACTACATCGCACATACATGTATATGCCATAATCGTGTCTTACCATTATGTCGACCATGTCCAACAGTGCAAAATGAGGACACCATGAACATTGTGTGTTCACATGTAAATAGTCATAGTGGAATGCATGATCGGGTTGTGAAATTGAATACAAGAAGCAAACAAACCAGTCTTGGATCTATTACAAGTGTCAAAAAGTAGACATCTGCTAAAACCCGGATTTAACCAAGTAACTTAAGAGGAATCAATCCATTATCAGAGCGTTTTAATATGCATACATTAATCTCTAAAGTTCGTATAGAGAGATAACCAAAGTGTGTTACGAACGATGGGAAGAGGCAGTTCTATCGTGTGTCCTGTATAGTGAACACAAACTGTCTCACATTAATTATCACATACTGCTGGACAACTCTCCTTTCTCCATCTGACGTCTTCCGGCAAAATGTATCACACGTTACGTAATGCCATGGAGGGATAAATTCTTGGTACCACCATGGACCTACGGTCCTCTCACCTCCCTGGTCCATGATACCACCAAAGAGATGTGTGATACCTCCTTGGTACGTGTGTTACCTATTTGCTCCTAGTTACCACAGACACACTGGCGGCTTGAATGCAGAAGTTGTTACAGGTATGCTGCCGCCACCGCCGGCCAGTTGAGTGTGTGTGTAGAGGAGTCTTCCGTAAACCGTAATGAAGTAGTGTCTTCCAGGTATCGCAAAGTCGCTGCCCTTTAGGAAGAAATCTACCGCGATCTCGCACGGAGATAAAAGGCATCGACGTGCTTTAAAAGGAATGTGTGTAAACAAGAGATGGGTGCAGTGACCAGGTACGGCGGCACTTCCATTTATTTCTTGTCTGTTTTCGAAATGAAAGGATGGTCACAAGTCTGTAAGTCAAGAATAATACAAGCAAAGAGACTTTGATTATGTTTGTTTTTGTTATGCACTATTTCTTACTCTGTGCGGGAATTAAGCGGAATCGTTTACAAAAATCTGTCTGCAATGTCTTCTGTACATACCTTCCCTTCCCTTTGAGAACTATCACGGAAATTGACTAACTGACGGTACAAATCTCTTTAACAAGTTTGGCAGAGGGATCAACCATTAGTGGTGACGTCACGTAATCTTTGTAACATGTTGTAAACATGTTTACCAGTCTCTGAGATAGTGGCTTTGGGTGATGGGATCGTAGCATGAGTGTGACTTGAGTGTGACTTGGTTACAACCGGAACCGATGGCGGTGTGGAAAGGGCGGGGGGGGGGGGGGGGGGCGGGGGAGAGAAACGCATCTAAATCTTTGTCGACATAAATATCTAAAACTGTCCTTATCGATGTCCAGAGTCCATTGGATTATTTTGTTTTCTTTCTCTATTTTGGATGAAAATAACAGTACACACTTCCTGTCTGTGGGGAAACGTCTGTTTTCTTTCTTATCAAACTATTTTTGGCGTTCAGTGGAGCGTTTGTTTCTTCTCTTACCTAGTCCTACAATACGACACGGTGTCCACGGGGCCCGGTCAATTTGGAACGATGAATATACAAATCGAATTTTACTCTTTGTCGCTTCCTCGGAATAGATTGGAGATAGTTTTGATAATAACTCCACAATGTGGAGGAGCAATCCCAGTATGTACGCCTAATCATGACCCGTGCGTCAAGCAGAATATGGAAGTCATACATGAAAAACATCACTATAAACTATGCACATATGATTAAATCTGACTATTATGACTACGAGAATCGAGGCTCAGATGAAAATACTGCAGCTTAATTGTTCTAACACTGTTGGTATCACGGGACACTAGCTTGTATATTACATTATTATAATCTCAACAACATTTTGAGATGGTGATCCTAAGATAGCTACAGACAGACACGATACATGCCATTCTGCAACATGGTGGTAAACCTGGGCCATGGACGTGTTCACAACTACAATCATACAAGACACGGTGTCACCAAAGAAAGTTTCCGCTACAAGGTCACATCCGTACACAAAATCACTATTTTTTTTTCCGTCAGATTTCATGAGTATAATAATTGGTCTGCTTGTTTTCGTTAAAAAGAATCACCGTTATTCAGCGTATTCTGGTTGTTTTTGTGCAGCTGGTAGCCTACTTTTTTGCTTGCTTTTTTTTTTTTTTGGGGGGGGGGGGCACTCAGAAAGTAAAACACTTTCTGTACTGTTAAACCTCCTCTCTTCCCTTCATACACAAGCACAAACCAAAACTACAAACAAAGCAAATTGAAAAATAAAACACAATATCAAAGACCTCTAATACGACCTCTCTTAATTCTGTTTTTAATGCGTTTACAAGTCTTATCATAAAGTATCGATAAGGTCTGTAAACAAGACTATCGCAGAATGATGGCAGCCTCGCCAATGCCTAGCAACCAAGGCATCTTCGCCCTTCTTGGAACGCGGCGACGTCGCGTGCCGAAGAGACACGTCACGTCGGCTCGTCGAGGGTGAGGAATGGTGGAAATAATTGAAAATAAATCCCGTCGTAGATGGACTGACAGATAGGCAGTCATGTCGTTTGAGCGACACTTGTTATGTTTGAGCGGAATGGTTACCATTGATTACCGGGCTTCGGTACGGACTCGATGAGTCACCATTTGGCAACGTTCAGAATGGGTCGGTAGAATGTCAATATCAAAACCAATAACAGATGCAATTTCACTGTATTCGCTTATTTCAACCTGTGTGTTGTTTTATCCTCACATCTCCTCGGTCCTCCGGCCTTTTATTTTTATTTATTTGATTTAATCGACACACAGTGCAGTGGAAGGTAGGAATATAGGAATAAGCGTCATTCCAGTAGAAATTATATATATCATGATTATTTAAGTGTCATCATTGTCATCATAATTATCTCCGACAATGAAGGAGGAGGTTATGTTTTTATCGGCGTTGATTTGTTTGTCTGTTTGCAAAATAACTCAAAAAGTTGAGAACAGATTTCAATGAAACTTTCAAGAAAAGTTGGTAATGACACAAGGGTCAGATGATTAAATTTTGGAAGTGATCCAGGAATTTTTATGGATTTGTTATCTGTTGGCAGAAAGGGTAAATGAACTTGGGAGTTTGCATACGCGCTCTAAAGCGCGTGCTCTGCTCTGGAGAGGCGTCGCGCAGCTGGAAGCTGATGACGTGAACAAAAGGCTTCTACAACCTGTTGGGAAATTGGGCGATTTTCAGCATGCGTGGTATAATGGGTGGAAATAAGCTGCTTGGCTAACCCTAACCCTAACCCTAACCCCCCCCCCCCCCCCCCCCCCGGTCCGTACTCTATGAGTGCTTTCCTAGTTGGTATTGTAATCATTAATAGTATGAACATTGCTAGTTATTATCATAATGTTAGTTGTGTTATCACCGACATAATTGATGAAATCATCATCATCATCATCAGTATCGTTTGTATGGTTACAGCTCTTTATTCCGAAGGTTCGTTATTCCGAAGGCTCTTTATTCCTAAGATTCGTTATTCCGAAGGTTCGTTGTTCCGAATTTCATTTACGGATTAACCAGTCTTTGGAATAACGAACCTTCGGAATAACGCCACAAATTTTCGGATTAACGAACCCTTTTTAATTTTCGGATTAACGAACCTCTAGGTATAGGGACTTTACGTGTTTCGGATTAACGACGCTTCGGAATAACGAACCTTCGGAATAGTGAACCTTCGGAATAACGAACAGCACCCGTTTGTATAAGGAAGTAAAGTAGCATTTGTTGCAAGGATAATGCTGTCGACGTTATTCCCTTTAAATTAATATTCTCACTTTACAGGCTCTTTGATTTAACTGTCAAGAAATTATCAAGCATTAGTAATTCCATGATTCAGGAGAAAGCTTGCGCTAAACACATAATTATGAATATCTTCAGAAAGTGTGAAGTCAGGGGCCTGTTTCATAAAACTTGTCATCAGTGACAACTGCCACATTTCTATGACAAATTTGCTCTCAGCCAATCAGATGCAAGGATTTCAGTAGCTTGTCACATCTATGACAACTTGTCACTGATGACAAGTTTTATGAAACAGGCCCCAGGACTAGCATTTCAAACTGTCTACTAATCTCAATGACGTCAGTGCTAAACATAGAAGCATGTTGGCAAGCTACATTATCCGTATTACATTTCATCTTCACCCCGCAAAAAGTAGGCAATACAAGCCTTGGGGAAATAGCGTGATTTATTTCTTTAAATAACCATTACCTCTGTAATTTCCATTGGCAAACTTTTGTTACACAATGTCTATAGCTCTGTTTTAGACAGAGGTCCTGTGAGGGGTGGCTGTAGTCACGTAGTTGTCGAATAGCTAAACCTAATTTTGTTTTTCTTCATATTATATCATCTTCATTATTTCTCTCACATCATAAAACTTTTTTCTGCTCTTTCTGTTTCCTTTTGAATAGCATACCAAACTTGTTAGAATTGTATGCTTTTTAAAATTTTTTTTATTCCATTACTTTGGATTTATTTGTCTTTTTTCATCTTCTTTGTAGTTGCCATAGGATGCCAAATTTCTATCCTTATAACGGTTTTCAACAAGAGTCTTACCAGTAATCCAGTAATGCAGGAGACATTATCACCGCTAAGGAAAAGCATATAATCCCTGGAGGAAAGAAAATGATATTATTATATTCTGCCCGCATGAGGCCAGCGTTCTTTATGTATTATCCTTGTGTGTACAAAGGATATCGAATCATTTTGAAATATGAAATGAAGTTATTCATCCACGTCATCAATTTGTACGTATCAACTATCCAGGCTGAAAAGAATTGGCTTTTCTGAGAAAGAGCTCAAATAATTACACTCTGACGTGCATTGATGGCGGGACACGTTACAAAAGGAGAAAGACACAGCTACTGATGAATGCTGACAGGAAAGGTGACAAGTGGTTATCACTACAGCTGGACAACTCGGCCTTATTTTACTCGGCCTCATGATACCGTAAAAGAAAATTGCCCTTGCAAAGTCTAACTAAATTCAATTCAGTTGCTCCCTGAGATGTGTAGGGATAAGAAAGAAATTACTGATTGTGAAAATAACGAATTTCAGTCTGGCTGTGTGATCATCAATACTAATCGCTCTGGATAAGAAAGAGTGTATTTTTGTTTTTTTTTTTTTACGAGATGAACTAAACATGACTTGGCAAATCTTTTCAATAAAATGACGGGTCGCTCCAGTGAAAAAGGTAATAGTGTCAACTTAATACAGCGTTTGAAAGCTTCTTTAATTGAATCTGTGGGAAGAAATGGATTTTGATAGCATCATTATAGTTGTGGCGGTAATGACACGGAATGATAAGATAGGAAGTGAAATTTGGAGAGAGTGAGAGAGGGGAGATAGATGGTGAATTATTTCTGTCTGAATACAGAAAGCAAAATTATACTACATGTACTCACAAGTCTTATTTTCATTTCAAAATAGACAGTTAAAGGACTGCGAATTATAAATTACTTTTACCAAATACAAATACATGCATTCATTTAACTAAATATATGGTGTGGAATTGTGTGGAATTATATACACTTTATTGATGAAAATTCGATCAAAAGGTTAAAAAAAAATACTTTCATTGATAGTTCAGACAAAATCATCACAATTATTTTGGTTCTAAAAAATGTCATAATCACATCATCAACTGATGCTGCACCAAGGACTATTCAATGATTTCATTTGACTTGTTTCGTCAAGAAATTATTCAGTCCTTCAGAAAAGGAAAAAAGACGCACACATAAAACATGTGAAAAGAGACGGAGGGGGACTCGAATAAGGTTTGTCCACTTTTTCATCATTTGAGTGTCGGTTGCCAATATTTTTATGTTGATTGGATCAATCTTTTTCCTCTTACTCCCTCCATCGGTTTTTTTCTCGACAAAGTTGTACGTTTCTAATAAGTTCAGAACAGCGTTCCAATATATTTAATGTAATTGAGCTTAGCACTCAATGCGATTCACAATCTATCTGCATTGTTAAAACTCTCGGAAAAGCAGGATGTTAGAAAGGTTGGTGGTCTTTGACCGCCTGAATAAAATCCGTTTTTCTGGAATTGCGTCGCTAAAAATAACGCCAACAATAGTCCTTGCGCTTGCGACGAGGTGGTCCCTCAAACGAGCGACAAGTGAGGGTGGGGTCGGGAAGTTTTGGGGCTGCGGCATTAAAGACAGGTGAGTTGCACCTGATGGGGGAGCGGAAATACCTACCTGTCACAGGCATCATTGCGGCCTGACACGTTTTAATCCGTCGTTAATCGCATCGACGGAATGACGTCATCAATCAGCGCTAATTAAGCACGCCTTAATTGAGCGCGTCAAAATAGCGGGGACTTTAATTGAGCGCGGGCTCGATCGGTCATTGACACACTCCAGAGATGTGTGAGTGACACCTGCCGCGGCGTAAGGATTATGACATGGTCCGTGCTGGTGCGTGAATCATAGTCTATTTTACGAACCTCTTATGCTATAATTGTTACTTATGCGAGTTTCTACATGTGCCCTAAAATGACGAAACCAGCAGCAATTCAATATAAAGTACTTGTACATCCATTACACCGCATTCAAGTCTCACATTTAAGTACCTCATTACTTCGGTATATTCTAATCTAGAGCGGTCATTAGAATTACGTTGCATTATCAAATGCACATTAATTATTAGGAAGTTTCCATTCTGTGATTAAAGACGCGACGGAGAACGATTTTTTTTTTCTTTTGGTGTGTTAATACGTGTATCTTGCCATCATCATTTCACCCCATACGGGAATGAGAGCACATGCACACTCTGCGGCACAGAAGAAAGAGAAAAATATAGATATACTATGCTTACCAAAATTGGAATTCTGGAAGGTATGCTTTTCATCAACAATTTTCAGGGGAGTGTATGTCACCTATCTGGTGTGAATACTGCTCTATTCTCTCTCTGTCACTTAATTATGATAGAACACAATTTCGATGCTGAGAAGTAAAAGCCTCCAGTATATTCAAGTGTGCGTGGTGAATACATCTGTTTGTTATAGGGTCTGAAAAGAAAGACTGGCCGTGCACGAGCGCACTCCCCGATCCGGAAGATGGAGGGTTACTGCAGGTTACCTGTTGCTCAGTGACTCTTGCAGCCGCGTAATAGGTTCATCAATTTGGAGGATTGTGATAGCATGGGTTGGGCATCCTTCCAGGGAATTCTATTGCTACGTATTGTGACAAAACAACGGGGAACAAGCGTGAAAACGATCATGATGAAAACTGGAATGACCTATGATAGAAGAATACAGCCCCGTCGCTTTCAAGGGGTAGGAAAGAATGGAGCAAAATGCAGCGAACAGGCGAAAGAATGACGAACGTAGACGCGGGGGGGGGGGGGGGGCACTTTCCAGCGTGTCACGGAAGTAATAAAGATGATAGACTCAGAAAAGAGCTGATTCAATCGTTTTAAGAGAAATCCCACAATCATGACATAATTATCCTCCATGGAAAGTCAAGCACAGATGGCATGTTCTCCATGATACCTTGGAAAATGACGGGATCGAAAGATGCGTGTGTCTGTGTATGTCTGTGCGTGTGTGCGTGTGTGTGTGTATCTATGTGTGCGTGTGTGTTTAAGAATAATGTATATAGTAAGGAGGAAATAAGGAGTTAGAAACGGGGAAGAGTATTTAGATGGTGAAAGGATGATAAACCTCGAAAATCAAAATGCTATGAAATTGAAGATAAGGTGGCGAAGAACAAAAACAAGTTAGATCACGTAGTTTGTTGAATGTTGCTGGATAGAATCGACATCTTAACATCTAAACATTCGCAATAATGAAATCTCATTACTGAATTCAACAAAGTCCCAAAGCTTAATCATTGTAACATAGTGTCCAAAGGGGTTAAATTATTTGTGGCGATCGTATGTCACTTTTATTGTATTAGAGGTCATCATCAAATCAAAACAAATATCGTATTATGCCTATACATTGATACGGTGTCACGAAACTACGTAACAATTTTGGTAGTTTTCACCTTGACAATAAATGAGATTGATTGGCCTTTAACAAAGCAGGGAGGTGGAAAGAGAAAAGCCATATTTTCAGTTCATTCTGTGTACCGTAAGATCAGGGAGGTGGGAAGTTTTCGTCTCACCTCCCAGGTAAAATCCAGAAGTTTGCAACAATTATACACTTTCCCGTTGTATTGAGATTGTATCGCCTATAGCGTCTTCTTGGAGTGAAAGAGAACTCATTCCCGAAACGTAAAACATGTCAATGCAAAGATTTACAGTGAGATGTATGCGGCGTCGTCCCGCATTCACGGCTGAGTGCACTCATCATGACCGATCAATACGGCCACCGACGTTCAAATATTTGTGCTTTTTCACCTCGTACACGTCTGATAAACCCTTTTGACCGGTGACTCACTGTGTTGTTATACAGAATCGGAAGCAAATAAAATCATCACGAACGACCACACTTCGGCGAACTAGAGACGACAAAAGAGAAGGAATGTTCCGAATGCCAAAAATAAAGATCAATATTGACTGATTAGAGACTGTTTAACGCCGATAACTATAATTATTATTAGAGTTTGACACCTTGGGCATTTTGTGACATACCATGACTGTCTATTTTAATAGTTGAGTCACTTTAAAGGTAAGTATCTTCATCAAATATCCAGAATTTCACTGTAAGATTTTGTAAATTCCACTGGACATTAATGCAGACACATGCATTCAATCTCACAGGGTGAAGATCCACGTAGTCAAAGAATGCTGAATGACATTATCATTAACATTCACGGTATTTAATAGTTTTGTATCATTTCAAATTCGCTAGGCTCGTTCTATCAATTAAAATCAATTGAATTGAATTGAATTGAATTTACCGATGCTTTTCTTTGTAGTTTGGGTTTTGATATCGTGTTAAAGTGAAGTTAATCAAAGTGCATCTGCCATTTTGTAATTGTTCATCAAAATAGTGGATTTGTTTATCATTCAGAACTCAGAAGTCAAAATTTGGCATTGCCTTGACATTGTCCACGAGGGGAAAATTACAAAATCGCCTTACTAGCAGATGATAATGAAGACGGGATTTGAAAATAATGAATAATAAAGTTCTCAACGCATTCCACTGAACAATTTCGTTAACCAATGCGGCATATTTCTGTATTGTGCAAACCATGATAAACGATCTTGAAGCATGAACTAAGACATGTATTCCCCAATAGATTTAGTGTCCCATGCTTGTGTATATTCGATGCCAGTCTTTGAGAGAGTGACTATGTTCAAAGTTTTGAATGTTTGAAGAGGGAGGGGGAGGGGAGTGGAGGGGATCGAATGAGGGAGTGAGGGGCACGTGGTTGATATCATAATCCGTCTTGAACGACAAGAGGGTTTAACATTGCTGTCTTGGAGCAATATGCCCACATCTATCACGCAACATTCGTTGTAAGGTTTGGAAGCCGGGGTTAATCGCTGGCTCATGGGATGTCAGTCCGTACAGCTGGTCACCTTTTGGCACGGTGTTTTACAGATACAAGCATGGCAGGATACGGCTGTTTGTCTCCGTAACTCCCGTTTAAGTACCATGGGTAACTGCCTGCAATCTGTCAGCAAACGTACTCTTTTCGCTTCTTTTTCTTCTCCTTTTTTTTTCTTTCTCGAGGTACGGTCTCTTCATCACTTTCGTGATCGCAGGGTTTGGCTTGTAACAACTCCGGAAGTAACCGACTGCGAAGCCACAAGAAGGGGGAAAAAGCGGAATGGATATAAATTAGATATGACACTTCCTGTCTATTGAAACGCAATGATAAAAACACTGGCGCCTTCAATGAACTCTATGGGAGTTTCGTTTTCTGTGAATATAAAAGACACCTTCCCAAAGAAACAATCGTGCTGTTTATAGCTGTGTAACATGCATTTCGCTCCTTCCACCCCACTGCTCCTTCCAAAACATTTAAGAGACGACTACGCTGACTAATCGTGATTCTAAAATTCTTCGGTAAAGCGGAAGTCACTTCTGCGAAAGAGTATCAAACGTGCTTCGGCGCGCCATTGATGCCGAAGGTCAATACAAAAAACAAATCAAACTGATCTGTAGAATCAACACTGCCCGAACCCGTCTCTTCTTTACAGTCTTCACAGTCGCCTGTGTACTCTGCGTGACATAATGACACACCGCGGTTCAACCCAGGTCAAAGAGGTGGGCGACACAATCGATTTCGGTAGAAATGCCCAACATTGTACACAAATTGCTCGTACAGGTGAATAAGCTCGAATGCAATGGCGCGCACACCTTTTACGAGTGCGTCACGGCTCGCCGCCCGCGCACATCTTACCATAGGCGTTGTGATCGTCTGCTTGCCAGAGCGACTGAGTCACCACTTGTAGAGTTTCGCGCGTTGGTGAGCGCACAGGTACACGCTCTCGCGTGGGTGGTGTAAAACGGATGTATCATGTACTTAATTTCCCCGTAATCACGGATCAATTTTCATGACCATGAGCGAGAGACCGTGTGTAGGCCCCCGTTTGCTCCATCGATATTCCAAACAATAAGTCTTGTAGCCTCGAAATAAGTGAAGCGAATAGTAAATGAGACAAGTGTCTGCAAACTACTAGTAACCAGAGAATAACACATATCTCTACCACCAATATTAATGCTATTAGTCAACGTGACTGTCAGATGTTTTCTGTTTGTCAGAATGCATGTTCTCTTTAAATGCCAGTAGGCCCTATCTTTTATTCGGTTGTTTACGCATAGTACCGTGGCTAGTCATCGATTTATTCAGAAATATAAAGAGTAGCTTGACCTTAAAACAAGCTTGACATGCCGACTTTCGATTTGGTTTTCATACCTTTGCATCTACTAGGACTAATAGATACCAAGGTCTTCCATGGCAATGGTCATCTCTCAGTCCCATAGGCAATAAACCTTGCTAGCAATAATAATCATAATCACAATAAAAATGATAATCTAAATGTCTTACCATGGACGACTAGCCTTGTATTCTAATCTGGGCAAGTTCTGAGAAATTGTCTTTATGCGTTGATACCTGTTCGCATGATAGGCCAGCCAACAACTGTTATGTTATCTATTACGACGATCATTACCAAGAAAATGTAAAACGTTTAAATCATCATATTTTGTTTTCTTCCAAAGAGCAAATGACGATGTGCGATGTAAATATACTTGTCACACAATCAGTTACCAGCGTATTTATGACTAATCTTAGATGGACTAATTTCACTCAAAAATTGTAATATTTAACCAAGAATGACAATTTTTTAGACCAGTTGATTACATCATAATCACGACAATTTACGGAAATAAAATGAATCCTAAAGGTAGGGAGAATGTTACCTATTTCAGGATTACGACCGCATAGAGTCTGTGATGTGTGAACAAGGACATACCATAATGATTCATGCGTCAAACAATCTGTGTCTGATGATTTATTTTCCCTTAAATTCCCTTGCCCATGGTGATCAAGAAGAAAAAACAAAATGACATCTTATGATGCCACTCTTCATTGGGAAGCATTTATGCTATTTGCGAACATCTGTAAAAAGGCGTCACTCTACAACTACAGAAAGCACGAAAAAAAAAGAATTCCTAGACGTGTTAATGATGTACTCCATGTTTCATGCAAATATTAATTAAACCAAAGTATTAAGGAAATACACATATCAGCGAAAACAAAAAGTGTCGGCGTGGTAATTTAAGGATGCCTCGAAGAGTCCCTCCCATCTAGGTCATTATCGTTTAACACCTACTTAAAGGACAAGTTCACCTTCATAAACATAAGGATTGAGAAAATGCAACAATATTAGTAGAACACATCAGTGAAAGTTTGAGGAAAATTGGACAATCGATGCAAAAGTTATGAATTTTTTAAATTTTTGTGTTGGAACCGCTGGATGAGGAGACTACTACAGCTTGTGAGTCATATGCGTACAACAGTATAAAGAAAATATAAAAGAAAATTCAACATATTTTCACTTTTTTCGCATAATAAAAGAGCAATTGACTTGCCTCTTTCTAAAGGCAGGGGGAATAATATTACCCATAACATTTATCGGTAACGAGTCAGGGGAATGTGTACTTTTTTCAAAAGATGAAATTTTGTGAAATTCTCTTTATATTTTCCTTATATTGTTGTACGCATGTGACATCTAAGTTATTCATACACTGCAGTAGTCTTCTCATCCAGCGGGTACTGCACAAAAACTTCAAAAATTCATAACTTTTGAACTGATTGTCTGATTTTCCTCAAACTTTCAATGATGTGTTCTACTAATATTGCTACATTCTCTCAATCCTTATGTTTATGAAGGTGAACTTGTCCTTTAACGTTCACACCGTCTCTTTCAGTCAGTCGTGACATGATATTGGCTGGAAACTTTTTTTTTCGTTTATTGAGATCATCCTTCATTCACAAATTTTATGAGAGTTGATTGTATACCCTCATAGTCAGAAATTCAGGTTTATGTGAGTCTATCCACAAATCTGAGATGTTTCATATGTTGAAAAAGAGCATTTTTTTTTCATTAGCTTTTTAGTTACGGAACTGAACAACTAAGAGACAGTCAGAATTATGTTCTACATTACAGTAAACATTTCTATGTGCTGTCTCTGTATTTAAAATAGAATTTAATAAGAAAATAATTTCCGTCATTGATTACAAGTTTATCACTCTGGTAGGAAGGAGCTAATCAGTTCCAATGATATCATACAGAACACGTCGTTCCCACTTGAACCCCTCTGCCACTCAAGGGGGACAAATTATTACCCCTCTCCCCACAAACATTACGCCCTCCCGCTAGCAAGTCATCTTATCGAGCGCATGATAGCAATCACGGTTAGACACCAGTTTGACGCATCTTGTATTTCCGGTTGTTAAGAGTTGAGAAAGCAAAAACATGGAATACATGTATTTGAAAAGAGGAGAAGGGCAAGACATGGCAGCCAAACCAAGTCAGACAGAAGAGAAAACCCGATCTGTCCTTCTCTCGCGGGTGAGGTGGAATGTGTTTCCCTGTCGGAAGTTACTAATCACATTTTCCATAATGAGCGCTGGTCCAGACTGAAGAGGGCTAATGAGTTACGTACGGGCTCAAGATGGGATTTAGAATCTCCTCCTTTCCCCGTTTCCCCTCACCGTTCCCCACTATGGCCACTAATTGCGAAAAGGATGGTTAGTCAAAACACTTCAGGCAGGTGCTGGCTCTCTCCAAATCAGATAGGAGTTAATGCATCTCAACCACTGACTGACAGCCTAGACAGCGTCAAATGTGTTGAACGATTGTATGAGATTTATTCGCAGTTCAGTTTAACCATGGAGTTACTAAACACTTTAACGATGTGGTTGGACACATGCGAAAGACTAATGATAAAAATAAAAGGTGCTACAAGCAGCTGTTTGCGTTTGGACAGCGAGCATATCATGTGAGCTAAATTGATATACACTTCGGGATTATCAAGGACATCGACCCTAATGTTCTATGCGCGCCGCAATGAAACATTTCACTGTGAACAAGTTATCCGTGCGTTGGGAGAAAAAAACATATTTTGTTTGATTTGCTCGGGGTCTCTTTCCGCTTATCATCATCAACATCATTATCACCATCATCAACTCCATCATCGTCACCACCACCACCACCACCATCATCATCATCATCAGCATATACATCATCATCATCACCATCACTACTACGACCACCACCACCACCACCACCCCCACCATCATCAGCCAGTGTCAGCAGCAGCAGCAGAATGTACATCCAGTGGTGGATCCAGAGGGGGTTTACCGGGTGCGCGCCCCTTCTTTATTTTTTGTTAAAAACAAAAGAAATAAACATAAAAAAAAATATCGGGGTGCGTGCGCTCCCCTTTAATTTTGTAAAGGCACCTCCCCCTTACGGAAATCCTGGATCTGCTCCTGACATCACCATTATTATCCTCACCACCATCATCATCATTTTTGTCATCACAAGCATGTAGATCATCATCGTCATCACCACTATTATCTTCATCATCATAAATTCCATTTATCTCGCCACGGTCATTGTTATCATAATCCGCAGCATGAATTTCAGTGAGAGAATCGTTTTCATCAATAGCATGTCATCAGTATCGACTTCCTGTATTCCATCTTCTGACATTTCATGACGCGCATCAGGGTCACAGTTAAATCTCGGCCAAGTTGCCACTGACATCATGAGCAGTATTATCACTTTGCTCGAGCTTTTCATACATTCAATATTTCTACACATCTCAGGGAAAGCATTAGATATGTGATAAAAATGTATTTTCGGTGTACTCCAGGCTCACTTATACTAGCCACAAGAAGTAAAATGGCACGATTCATGACTATAGTAAAACGTGTGTTTGTGCTCCGGTGATCAAGTCTCAATAAAGCTTTAAACAAGTACGTAACATAGCAGCCCAATCTTACCTTTTTCATGCATTCATACACATCTCTAATTTCAATGGATTGTAGTATGTCACGAGAGACTAATAGACAATCTAATGAATCAGCAGGGGCCAGGAATACTCATATTAAGATCAAACTGATAAACATCTAACTCCGCTTATTTCCTCTTCCACCATCGCCTAACATGTTTCATGTAGGATTTGATATAATGATATCAGTACCGTCTCCGGTTACAAAACACTCGCCGTTCAGTGACACCACCCCTTCGCCTTTATAGGCCTCCTCTTTTCAAGCCAAAATCCTGTCACTGTAATGATGAAACGCGGAAATCAACGCTGAAATAATTATGCGAAGTTTGTTCTGCGCAGGAAATCAAAATTTGCGAGCGTACGTAGCACATACAAGAAGATGCAGAACGCGCATTATTCAACGCGCATCACTTTGTGCAGGTAAAACACGAAGAGCCCTTACCGGTTGTCATGACAACGAATTAATGCTTGTTTGTTTTAGTTTGTTTATCTCTATTCAATTTTGTCACTTGTCTACAATATTGTCAAGTAATACAAGGAGAACAACCTCTCAACAACCGTAGTTACAGTTGTCAATATGAAAACAAACGAATAAACCCAATTATCTTCAATCGAAACATTCATGATCGCGTAATACAAGATACAGAGTCAAATCAGGGAATACTTACATTGGAATACCAAGTTTGTTTGTTGTTTCTTGGTCAAAGTCGTCAAGAGTGATTAGTGTATTACTATGGAAACGATGAAGCAATGTTCACGAATATGAACAATGTACACCATCAAATGAAATGATATGATTGAAGAGCCTTTAAGAGATGATAATTCATAAACGTCATATGGTAACTAGACATATTCACACACACAGTTATTAGATGAACAACCTCTCACACTAATAACGCTCTCTCAGGTGTACGCCTGTTCCAACATCACTTTTAAACTTACATACTCATATTGGATTTTGTAGTGTATTGTTTAACGACTGAATGGGCTCACAGAACGAGGTAGCACAATTTTGTGTAATGTCGAAATAAGGATTAGAATGTCACAAACATAATGTTAAAGCATGTGGATCTATTGTCGCTCCATGTTTAAAGTGAAGATGAAAACAATTTACTGTTAGTAGGGCCTATTCGTCCATGTACCAAACGACGCAACAAACATCGGTCTCTGTGACCATGATGGCAGTTAGGAATTCTTTCTTTTGCAGTCTTCCCAGTGTGAATAGACAGACACATGTTGCACACTTTTTGTTATCCTATTGCACGTGTGCCTGCTATGTAGATAGCCCGGTACTCTCGCGATAACCTAGTTATCGAGATTCAACCTGGGAGGTGGAAGAGAGACAACCAAGATTTGAACTTCTTCACCTTTTCCCTTTGAGAACTAACCTAACCAGTTATTTTTGTACCAAAAAAGCATGAAACCAGCCATGGATACTTAAATATTTCCGTTCAGGTCCTCTGTACGTGAATGCTAATCTCATTATGTACTATATCCGGTAGGAACCGAACTCGCCGAAAAACAAAACGTTCACCTCAAAGTCTTAGTGAGGATGAATGATGAGAACACGAAACAAGAGATCTGTGTTGCCTTATCACTTTCAAAAACGTTTTGAAATGTATGGTACGCCGATTTAACTAAATTTTTCAATTGCTACTTTGGTTCCAATGATATCAAATTAAAAATAACGTCTATGTGGTGCGAACAATTGTGACACCTGAACATTCAAGACTCATGTCTCATCTGGCTGAGTAACACGACACAAACGAAACAGACTCACGAGAACCAGGGCAAATAAGATGTGAACAGCACTTTGTTGTCAGTGTCTCTTAAAACAAACAAACAAACAAAACACAATTCTGGGTAACTCAAGTTCTGAATTTTTTAATTTTTTTTTTTATTTTTGGTTATGGTTTACCGAGGTTCGATAAGATCAGGCAATATGGAGCAAATCGTGGCGTGGTTTATGACCATAGATGAGGAGAGAGAGGGAGAGAAGAGGACAAACATTATAAGGCACTGTGGAAAGTAGGTCGCGTTGGGCTTCGTTTCATGGAAACTTGAATTGATATTGACATTTACTATCAAACTCGCGCATATGGTGAGGGTTGTTTTCTGATTGTGTCATTATTACAGGAAAACTGTAGTATTCTTCTCCTTTTTCCCGGGGAGCTTGTTTGTTTATTTGTTGGTTTGTCAATTTATGTAATGTGCGTTTTCTTTATTTTGATGCTGTGGCCGGACACTGAGTTACTCATAGCCCAAAAGTTTAGAATACTGATGAGAGTGAATCTCTGGTTATGGCGCTGATGTAACTGAAGTCTGGCGTCCATAAGACACCTGGTTTCCCCGAACCAGGCAACCGTTATTTTCATGACCGCTAGACGAGTTACAACACCCGGAAGTCACACTAATGCGGAAGTCGTTGCTTTTGAAGTAACTTCCGTTTCGGAATCTAGGGTTCAATAACGCATATTTCCTTGTTAGTCTTTCGGTACAGGCCCAAATTCACACTTAAGTGCAACCAATAACGATCATGATAAAGAGTGTTTAAAATCGCTACAATGGTCACGATGTTTGATGATTTACTGTTGTGATAAGTTTAAGACAGCGATGTCATTTCATCACAATGTACTAACCCTCTGCATGCTGTCTCAGGGCGCAGCTTGTCAGCAGAAGGGATTCTCAATCAGGGCCCTGTTGCATAAAACCCTTACCGCTGGACTTACCGCTCCTTTCTAGCGGTAAGTCTTCAAATTAGCGGTAAATTTTAGAATCCTTGATGCTGATTGGCTGTGATGCCTAATTTTGACGGTAGTTACCATTGAAATTCAACGGTAAGTTTTATGCAACGGGCCCCAGGTGTTGAATACAGTGCAGTATCCGGGTTGTGAGACAGGACAAGGAGAAGTGGGCTGCGCAGAGAAGACTAATCATGGTAGTGTTTAGGACTGATAACATCCAGTGATGGTGGTGTTGATGCTCAAGGCGATAGCTCAAGGAGCCATTTTCGCCAAAAAATTAAAACACTCTAACAATCATGGAAACAGTCAAGATCCAGAAAATCTGTGAACCGAGTGTGATAACGCAGCCAATGCTCCTTTATGATAATAATTATCGTACAGCACCACAAATCCGAATGATTATCATCTAGGAGGAAAATGTCAAATAATTTGAACAAAAAAAAAAACAACTGTTGACATAGGGCAGCCTGCTAGATTCAACAGTTGAAATGTAATACACATCAAAATCACCTCTCTCTTTCCATAAGATAGTAATTCATCCGAAGATGACGGTTGGTATCAGGACAACGTGCTACCTTCAAACTACCTCTGGGTACCAAAGTGTGGAAATCTGAATTATTCATGTAGCATCGAGCGTTCAACTCGTCGAGGTGCTTACGACGGTCGTTTTTCGACGAATTCGTTAATATTTCATGCTGATGTTTCCAGTTGATCTATGATTGAAACACTGCGATAAAGCCACCACGATTTAGGGTACTAGGATGCATAAAGAACAACGTACAATGTAGATCAAAATTACTCACCAAGACAATATTTGAAGCCCTGGCCTGGCTGGATGTTTGTTATCGAATACTGCCAATATAAGATAAGCTTCTTCCTACGGATGGGAGGAAAAGTTGACATAGTTATCTATGGCATTCTACATGGTTCATAATGTCACTCACAGTCTCAAGTAATATCACTCATCAATACAGTCTTCAGTTTCACGAACAGCTAATTCGGGAGTCCACCAATTAAATCTAGAACAATCATATTAGATGTGCTCTGGTTAAAAGATTACAAGTATAGTTACGGAGCGAATTTCACAATGAAAAAAAAAAAACACCGAACAAACTTAAACTAGTATAACGTAAGTCGTAACTACCACCAAAGTGATGAAACTCAAGATGATCATTACACGTTTGCTTTCACTATTACATTGTCACATGTAATATATGCAGAAGAATAAGACCAAACCTAAATATACTTGTATGTGACCTGTGGTTGGTCTGAGTGCACCGTGGTGCCGGGTGTAAGACTTTGAATACACGACGGTAATAACTTATGTGATTTTATCACATAAAGGAGATGAAGGGAACTCACCCATGGAAAGGGAAAAGGTCACGCTCCTTTGAAGTAAATTTTGATTCAGACGTCTCAAATCAATTTGTACTAAGACTGATCCTGGTCTCAATTCACCTTGAAAGTCTTTTATTTGAAACGATTGTGTCTTTAAACAGCTGTGACATCCCCCGATGTACGAAACCTAGCCCTGTGCCCTATATCTCACGGCAGGCTTACAGGAAGGGCGATTTGCTGTCATTTCGTATTGCACTCGCATCTTAAACAAATAATAATTCAATTTCATTCAAATCTATTTCCATTTCTTTTTTGACAAGACAAAATAACACACACTTAACTTTTTTGTAACATAGAATATCATACGCAGTACATTGTGAAATTAACACAATATGCAACAACAACGAAACACTACGATGATGAAACATTGTAACAAATCATCAAGGTGAACAACATGCAATGTACGAAAAATACTAAGGAAATATAGAGTAACAGACATAAGAAAAAGAACATGGAACATGGGACACTCCCCGGCCACCCGGCAACTTGCTCACCACCACCAAAGTTACGACTTAACGTGAATCAATATTTGTGTTGCATATGGTCTTAATGGAATCATGATAATACATGCGATATATCGTAAAATCAAATAGGTTAATAAATTATGTACTTCCGATATACACATAGAATGACTATTGAAATAAACGCACGTCCATATAATTTTCTCGTCTTTAGTGTGTAGGTGTAGGTCAGTATAAAGGTGTATTTTGGACATACCTCGTTTCATCCAAAGCTGTGGTTCAACCAAGAAAGAAAAAAGCACAAAAATAGAAATACGAAATAACCCAAACAGACATGTTGGCCTACTCTTGAGCGTACTTTACCCGTCGGAAAAGCGTTCACGTCATGTTGCACCTGCATTAATTACCTCATCACGCTTAACCGCCGAGAATCCGGTCATTTGAGGGTGTCTCGTCATGAACTCTACCATTGGTCAGTGGCCTCTGATGACATCACATTTCGGAGTCAAGATCTTTTATCCTACAGTTTCACAGTCTGTGTTTAAGACAATTGGGAAACCAAACATGATGGTTGGTGATGCTAAATATATCCAGGTGACTGGAATGCTAAAAATCAAGCTATGCTTAATGAGTGATCACAATCGCGAAAGTCATTTTACAGGATAAGAAAGAGTATATGCTATTCACTCATGAGCAATATCTCACACAAAATGCTCATTTGACTCGAGCAATGTATACAGGCGAAGCACCATTAATTCAATGTGGGAACATTATAGATAACAACAAATTGTGGGGTTTTTTGTTATTGTTTTTAAGTTCATGATTTGTGGCAGCCTGAAGCCCAGACACTGCCCGACTTTCCGTATGAAGTCATCGTCACTAGGTCATTGATTTGATCGCATTATATTCTGGAGTCGTTGACCATATTGTGGGGCTACACAAATATCAATTCCACTTCCATGTGCGAGGTCAGAGTAAGCTGAGCGAGAGTGGGAGGAAGAGGGATGGGGAGGGATGGGGGAGGAGAGAGAGGAGAAGGGAGGGGGGAAGAGGGCAAATATCGTTTTCTATACAAGTTAAAGAGAAATAGTAGAATCCAAAGAAATGAGGAGAGACATGTTGTTTTTTTTTGCATGAAAATGTGATAACATTGACATTGATAACGTATAGGCATACACCGATATCTGCAACAGATTGTGTATGTCTTGTACTTCGAAAGTGAGTGGTTCTTCTAATTTTTGAACATGTTTATTTTGTCTGTTGATTTTGTTACATGCGAAGAACTAAAAAAGACAAACAGAGCTCAAAGCAAAAAATATAGGAGCAGATATTGAGGAGAATAGATAAATTGATGGAAGGATGAACAGGTAGAGAGTGATGGGATGGAGGGGCCGCTTTACAGGGTAGATTGACATAAGCCTGTTTTCCATCACACTTAAATCATACGGATCAAGCAACGAGTGACCACCATATTCCCACTTTCCATCCGCCGGGCCAGCGGCAGCGGTAGGAGTAACAATGGTTATTACCCCCTATTGGTGACGTCATAAAAGGTCAAGGTTCCTCTGAGCTGATGAAAACTCATATTTCCCGGTCACGTTTGGGGCCTCTTTGCGTTTTCTGAGAGTTGGGCTGAAAATTAGGTGAGCGTCAACATTGGCTTCCATCTAAAAATCCTGCGCTACTCTAGCTTCTAGAAGGGGCCTTCACCTACACGTGTCATTGGTTAGCTGCTAAAGCGTTAAAGACAGTGACCTTTAGTACCAAAACACCACATCGCACAGCTAAGTAAATCCAATACTTTAAAATCTTAATTTACACCGCAAAGGTCACAATATTTCATGGTCGTAATGCACAAAGACGCTGGTAATTATCACTATCCTTGTAAGCGGCCATACCAAATGAAGAGAAACACAAATTTCGCGATATGTCAAACTGCATGTTATAAGCAACCATGTTTATATTCTAAATACAGTGTATACTGATTCATAACCTAAAATAATAGGTGAAAAGGGATCAACATGCCGCAGATGATCACAATAAGAATTTACCAGTATTATTAGATTTGCCATTAGACAAATGAGCTGATCATTCTAAAGAGTTCAACGCAATATTTTTCGAAAATTGAGGAAATTGAATGTGTCTTGTTGGTGTCAGAAACAATTATCAACTATCAAAATTATTTAAAAAGTAATTCGGGCATCAGGGAAGGGTGGTGTTCCCTTCCGCATCTTTGCAGTTTCGAGACTACGGAATGTGTTCGGTCTCCAGTGCATCATCATCTTCCGTCACTGTTCATAGTCCTCAAAGTACGCTGGAGAGCGACGAATTCGGCCTCGATTGAGGAGAGCTGTGGAGGAAAGAGTCATTCTCCTAACACCCAGCCGAGATGACCCGGTACTCTGGGACTAGAAAGGTGTCTATTCTCACCCATCACTTCCTCCCAGCAAATTTGTTTTTGTTTTTGTTTTTTTTTCCCAAATGGTGTTTAAATGCAGACAACCATTCCCAATATGTACGTGGCGCATCTGAAAAATTTCTGTCTCATGAAAAAGATCTCTGTGCTAACGAATTTCTCTCATCATCAAAGGATCACAGCCAACTAATATTTAATTGCGTGTGCGTGTCTTTGTTTTTGTTTTGTTTTGTTTTGTTTTGTTTTGTTTTCGTTTTTTGTTTGTTAGTTTGTTTTGTTTTGTTTTGTGTTTTAGTCTGACAATTTTGCAGCCTTCGTCACGCAACAGTAAAGTGAGGAAATCCTCATGATTTCTTTCGTTTGTAAATTTTGTCCTGGCCGTTTTTGAAACAGGGACTCGGAATTGGGAACGCACCTCGCTGAGGCCTTGCGGCAGTGAGTAATGGCCTTGGTTACCGTTGCCATGGACATTGAGGGAGGCGGAGAATGCGAATCGCACTTCAAGTACTACCTCCTCTTTTATCATGACTTACGTTGGATATCAGAAATGGAAAGAGGATGGGTGCTTATTTTTTGAGAATGAAAATCCGCTTTTACACAACAATATATCAACATAAGACCCCTCCCAACCCCTCAACAACAACAGCAACAACGGCAACTACAACAACAAGAACGACAACAACAGCACCAACAAGCAAACCAAAATATTCTGGGCCTTTGTGATAATAGTGAAGAAAACTGCAGCAGTGTTTTGACATGAAGGAAATAGCGGAAGGATCTAAAGAAGGGAATGAAGAGTATTACAATGTATGAAGTGATATTGGTGCTGAAGATGACTACGTTTATAATGTAAACATCATCGACTACGTTGATAATATCAACTGTGTTGCTATTACGGATATCAGTTTTCATAACGCAACTGAATACCATACTGCGACAGTAACTGTTGTAAGTTATTAAACGAGGGTCGTGGAGGAGAAGAAAAGACGACAGACAACCAATTTGAAAAGAGACAAGTAAAGACAGTTGGAAAATAGAACACGTTCGAGTCCTGGAGAGAGCATTGGGTTGGAACGATTTTGTCTCCGCTTACACCAAAGGCCTGGACCGAACCCGCAGCCAGGTCCTGGTTCATTGCAGGACTTCGTCCCGCAATTTCTTGCGTGTACACCACGTCTCCGGTTTACACCGATAAATCGGTGTGGAAAAGCTGCTAATATTAAATGTTGAACCAAACGACTGGGACATCGAGGAAGACAATCTTTAGGTTAAAAAGAACTGAATTCAAGGTTGAAAAGAACTTCTGTAATTCTGCACAGACATGTTCAGTTTGATTTGGGTGATAGAGATTATCAAGTAACTCTCGCCGCTCTCCCACCTGACCGTCTACGAGACTATCAGTGTGGCAAATGGCGTGTCAGTACGAGAGATAAGGAAAAAACATCCGGCAATTAGAAATATCACTAGTACATTGCATTAGAAAAATGAAGAAAAACCCAATTAGATCGACTGCACAGGGGATAAAAGATATACGGCTAGGTAACAACGCTCAATACGCCCTGGTCTATAGTGGATTAGCCTGGTGACTTCCGTGTTCGAATCCCCAGTCCGGGACATTTTAATAGCGTGATGTTTTACCCTTTGGGTTCCTGTTGTCTCTTTTTATGGATACCTCCAGTGCTTGGATAAGAATGACTGCATGGTTCTCTTGAAAAGAGGCTACCCTGGGTTAAAAACACCATAGCTATCACCTTCGAACCCGACAAGCTCGAGCTAGATAAGCTTCTTCGGGAGTATAATGGGAGCACAAGAAAAAAGACTGGCAAAAAGAGTGATGAGAGTGATGGCCGGGTGCCACTTTTCCGTCAAATACCACAATGATTATCATTTTATTATAGATGCCATCAATAGAAGCGTGCCTGCTTTTGACATTGATTTAGACGGAGAGAACACAGATTCCATCTTATCTCCCAGATTCATCCATTCCCGCCAAGCCACAAATTTCCCTCCCTTGGAAAAGCGGAAGCAGCCCTCGCTGCGTCTCTCTTCTCTACCGAACAATGAAAAGCATAACCGCGTCTCAACATTTTGACAATTGAAACAAATAATGGTTGAAAGCAAGGTAATGAAGGATTTTGTTTGTTGTTGATGGGTTGTGATCGATCGAGGGTAGTACTACTACTAGCGTGCAGAGGTTCAGTTTTTGGTTAGTTTTTGTTTTTGTTTTGTGATTAATCCACGACGACGTATGCGAGGGATGTAGCTATTTGGTAAATTGTGATATGTGATGGGAGGTGAAGGGAGGCGGTGAAGAACCGCTTCAGGTAATAGTTGTTTGAACATGTCATCAAACACCTGTTCATATACCTTTAAAGCATGGTGTTGTAGCTGACTTGCTAAACGTTAAAAATAGATATAACTCGAGCATATCATTCTCGTGTCATCCGGGCTTTCAAAAGGGCCAGACTGTAGATTTCCTCAGGTCATGTCTTCTTATTATTTTTTATCAAATCCCCTCTTTCATTTCCTAGAGACTCCCTCTGCTTCTCTTTCCAATAAGTCACTATAATTATGGTGAACAGGTAACAGTACAATTAGCAAACTTTCCATCAATTCCATCAATTCAGAAATCAACCACATGTCCGTGACGTCATAGATTAATGATACATAAGATTATATTCTATCACGAGGGCACAACACTGTACAGTGTTTATCGTCATAGCGCGTAAGATAACGAGTTTGCTCTATATAATCGCATTGGTTTCCTCAAGTGGAGTCGAGGGGTAGTGTCGGGGAGAGGACAGGCGATCTTCAAAACTTTTTTGAGGGGGGGGGGGCATCTCTTTTGTCTCTGTTCTTTCTTTCCCTCACTTCCCTTTTCCCTCTCTCTATATTCTCCCATCTTTCTCTGTTTTATCTCGGTTCTTTCTCTGTCACTCCACTTTCCCCCTTCTCATATTCGGCATCTCTTCTCATTTTCTCCTCTCTCAATGTCCAAGTGTCATCTCTTTCTCTCTGCAGGACACGGAACCGTCTGCGTTTTGAGAAGTTTGAGTTCCTGTAATCGAGGGATACAGGCTAATTTAGATGTGTCCCGCTCAATCTCCGACTGACATGGCGCGGACACGCGGCCGCGCGGCCTGTGACATACTCGGGGCCTCCCCCTTTTGCTGGAGCAGACGACCAAATAATACTTGAGACTCGCGTTCAGACAGGTTTGAAGGGGTAGAAGGACAAAATGAGCATTCGTTCTCCACTTAGTGACTGAGCAGATTTCGATAACGTTTACCAAAACAATAGCACCCAGGATGGGAGAAATTATATTTGAGTGGCAAACGTGACAACATTTCTTCGAAAAGATAGGGTGGTATACATTTTGTTTTGTACAACGAACCAATTGTGGCTCTTTGCTTCAGTGCCTAGAGTTATGCTGTCGGACGCGGAATTGAGATCCAGACAGATGTAGAAAGTGTGAAATTGAATGTGAAATTTATGAAGTCAACCTGTTTTTCTTGGGGGGGGGGGGGGGGGTGAATTCAGAAGCTTGCTTTATGTAGGCCAGATCATACTTCTCTTACGCTATAACATTATTGGCACCAATGATGCTGTGTTGTACATTCAGGTGAATGTTTCATCTGACTTGTACTTTGCAACCTTGTTGTAACTTTTGTATCTGTATAATTGCATTTTTTCTTCAGAAATGTGAAATAAATTGAATTGAAATGAAATGAAATGCTTCCATTATGCACATAAGTGATATAGACCTACGTATGCCACTGCTTTTACCTAATTGTATTAGAACAACAATGAGCGTTGTTTTCTTTCTTTTTGAATCTATTACAGAACTAAAGCGGCGATTCTAATGGAAACGTAAAGAAAAGAAGTGCCAAAGTGGAGATTATATTCACGGACGCACGCACGTGCGCAAGTACCCACCACCACCACTACTGTGGAAAAGAAAAAAAAAAACTCCTAAAATGATCGTTGCCCTTTTGTAGCCTATTTCAGTCATCCCGTATGAGTGCTCTGATATAAAATGCCTTATCAGCGGCAAGCAGATTTGCCCTATGCCATCACTTCGGGTCGTAGTTCCTTCAGGCTCCTGGCGCTGCCCATTACGCGTCGACTAACTTTCCTCGGCGTGAGAAGACATCGTCACCTGTTCGTGTCGATGAGAGTTTGAATTAAATACCCTAAATTCGGTTGGAGAAACATTTAAGTTCGAATCATGCAAAGCCTTTGACGTCAAATGGGGCTAAAAGGGACGGAGTGAATCTTAGGAGAAAGAAATCGGAGAACAAGTAAAATCCATAACCATTTTTATTAATTTCCTGCCGTCATCTAAGAATATGGCATGGAAGGTCGTTATGTCAGGATCGCGAGATAAATAGTTAAACTGATCGAATTTACAGATAAATTTTCCCAGATATTTCCGAGAAATCAAAGAATCCTGATTAAGCCCACTGATGTTTTCAATTGTTGCCCATAATTCGTCATGAGTGTCTAACTTCAGGTGTTGGAAGATATTCGATAGAACGACGTACGGTCTGAGTTAAGCAGACATTCCTTAAACCATCTCCCCGTCGCCTGTTAGCGCTTGTATCTCTCTGGTGGTTTCAAAATAAATATCTCCTGACAACAGTGTGCACAGGAACGCTCGAGGGAGCTTCCAGAATGTGCTCCAAGTGGCGTCGAATCCTATACCCTCGATTAGATCACCTACAGAAGCCGTAATTACCCACAAGACCCCAATGCCGCTCGTGACTTCTTCCTTTCATAAGATTTCATCTGAAGTCGGGAGTTAATGTCGTATTACATAGAGATGTATATAGTGTGTTACTTTCCTTGACTTCTTTGTTTCAAGTCACTGGTACTGTTTGATCACGTCGTGTAATGTCCGATATTTGTCCTAGTCATTGTTTTTCACATGAAGCTCAATTCAGAATAATAAGTGGGTTGTTTTAACGATATAAAGAAAATAAAAAAGAGAATTTCACAAAACCTAATTTTTTTTATTTAAGTGCACGTTTCTTTGACTTGTTACTGACGTATGTTAAGGGTAATATTATTCCCCTTGCCTTCTGAAAGAAAGAAGTCGAGTGTTCCTTTGCTATGCGAGAAAAGAGAAAATGTGTTGAATTTTCTTTATAATTTCTTTATAACGTTGTACTCATGTGACATCACAAGCTATAGCAGTCTTTTCATCCAGCCATGACTGAGCAGAAACGTCAAAAATTCATAACTTTTGAACGGATTGTCCAAATTTTCTCAAACTTTCACTGATGTGTTCTAAAAATATTGCTGCACTCACTCAACCCACATGTCTATGAAGGTGAACTTGTTAAGACCAGTCTACTGCATGATTGATATGATCGAGAGAACAATAGTCGTAATCTTGCATACGTAATAATGGAATAAATGTCATCAATCGTGCGTAAGCACAGCTCAAGCCATGTCAAAGTCAATACAGCGTTACCGGCTTTTAAAATCATTAATTTATAGAAATGACACATGCCGACATCTTCACCTCCTTGATATGCCACTGATATCGAAAGAATGTAACAAAGCATCTACAGGCGTGGTCATATCAATGTCTATGTCTCACTTACACATACGAGAAACTCAGGCCGGCCTCAGACCACCTCCAGAGGTGGCCTGAAGTGTAGTCCTCCTGAGACCGGCCTGAGTTTTGTGTGACCACTTACACATATAAGAGAGAGCCGCCGACCTGCGAAGTATAACGTACAATTTACGATTTATCCGATGTCAGAAGTGTAGAGTGCAAGGCCCAAAACACTTGATGCTGTTGGTGTTTTGAGTGAACATATGGAAAATAATTAAACAGGTGAAAAAGCATCCCTCCTGAAAGGTTATCAAACACACTCCATGGTGTATTGGAATGGCATGTCAATTTATTAAGGTTATTTGATGCAGATATCTTTACCATTAACACATGCAATAGATAGGTTTTAATCTAAACCTCATTTGGAATGTGCGACCTCCGAAAAGGTCGTCAATTGATTTCATACTGAATTTCTATTCCACATCACCGTTGACTGCCTCAGTAGATTAAGATTTTCCTGTGATACCTTCAGCAAATCCTGCCTACGCATCTCTTGTACATAATTGGCCTCGACAATGCCATTAGCAGATCGAACAACCTCATGCTTTTCGACCTTGGTAATTAGCCTACTTGCCTGGATCCGCCAATTACAACATATGAATAAACATCAGAAACATTCATGACAGCTAACAATCACGTAGATGTATTTAACATGAGGATCTGGAATAAAACGAATGGTAAAAGTCATAACCTCTGTGATAGGAAAGGCAGGCATATAATGCTTGAATTATACGTTCTACTGTGGCCCCGAGTTCCGGACTGTAGGGTGCTGAAAGATGGAAAATGAAGGTCTTTAGGGATTTTCAACACTTCATTGTTAAAATGAATAGCAGAGAGTGTTGACAGTCCAATGCAAACATCAGCAAAAACAGAAAATATGCGAAATAACTAAAATGACGTCGATGGCTTACGAAGGATGTAGGCCTACATCATATTACCAACGGAATCACAACCTGTTACGAGAAGTGTGTAGTCCTGCCTACGTCAGGCGAGCCTCTACAATTAAAGGGAAATTTGAGACCAGTAAATGGTTAGACATAAAAAGATATGGCAAGCACAACAGTAAAATTTTGATCACAGCTAAATCAAGAGTAAGGAAGACATGACATTTCAAAGATACGCTAATTTTTGTACACTAGTTCTTAAACAGTTAATATGAATATGTAAATGTGTGAGCTGATGATGTCGTCACCTCACAATTTTCATCGATCGTCTACAAAAAAAAAATTGGGAAAATTACATGTTTCTGTTCTCAAAGTGTAAAACTAAACTGTAGAATAATGATAAGTTAGATGAGGATTTTTGATTGGGGTGTAATTCCGCTTGAATAAAAAACTGCAAATTTCAAAATCTTGTACATACGAAGCCATAATAGTCCTATGGCAAGTTATTAGGGAATAGCATTATCACTTTACTATTTGCATTTTCATATTGAATGTTCAAGAAGTGTTTCCTGACAAATTTGCAAAACTTCAAAATGTCATAACTTCATTTTTCATATCAGATTTTGATTAAATTCTTCTTGTTGTGTTAAGAAAATTTTACTCCTTCTTTTCAGACTAACTTCCAACTGCACTTGAATTCCCCTTTAACGCACCATCACGTCACGATAAGGCGTTCAATACACATGATCGATTAATCGCATGTCTACATTATTAGGGTCCAAGGATAATTTGCAATGGAAATGCAATAAATGTGATCCTTAAAATAGAACCATATGAGTACATGTGTATGTAAGTGAAAAATAATGAATGATGAACCAACAGTGGGAATTCTCGTCTCTCCTGGTCTATTCATATCACAGAACAATATCACAGCTTGGAACAGACACGAACACACGCACATACCCAAGGTTGGCACGTCATTTCCGGCTACACCATGTTTTAGTGATATTTACTAATAAAGCTATGTATTTGCCACAAGGCTTATCATCAACGGAAAATAGGATTGGTTGAGCTATCAGTCCAAATATGTGGCCAACACAAGTAAAATCAATATGAGGCTATAGAAAATCTACGCGAAAGTGACTGGGTTGGAAATAAATTTAAGAAAGAAAAATGCCGGTGAGAAATGAAATGCCCTTCTCAGGGCTATCATGACGGTATTGACTGATTTGGGATTGAAGATGATTGTGAAAGGACGTAAATGGCTTTACCTCGTGGGGACTTTTTGGTTGTGACGAGGAGATAGTTAGAAATAATAGGATGTGGAGCAAACCAGAACGAACAATCAAAAAGGGCTTTCTTATTATGCTATAACAATGTAATTGAAAAAAAGTACGATAAAAATGGCTTTGGAAGGCTGACTTATTGGAATCCCTTTTTTTTTCAGAACATAGATGATAATGATAACAAGTTTTGATTGAAACTGTGCTTTCAGTTCGTTAATTACGTGAGTTAGTAATAGTAATTTTCTCATATTATATAATATGAACATAATATTATGTTCTGTGGAAGTAAAAATTGAAAACAGATCGAATTAAATTTGTCTATTTGTTTCCCTGGCAGTGTATTCTCATAAATCTGAATGTATAGACACTAGCCAAAGGATTAATGATTAGACTTTCAAAATTTCAATTTTTGTCTGACATCTTTGACGATGACATTCTTTTCATGAAAAAGAAACTCAGCAGCAGGAACAACAACTCAAAACAAGAGCTTTCTTCGAATTATTCGATAACTTTTAGTGAACTTTTCGGGACCCATGGTTCAGTGCTTAAAGCTTTAATTGCTGAACCAAAGACGATTCATTACGTCAATACCATGGTGATCATATTCTATTTGATTCCACTCTACCCATACCGTTGATTGACGTTGTACCCTGTGTGTATTTATGTCGACATAACGTGGTAACCAGGCGAGCTGAATTGCGTAAATCACGCTTTAGCCAAACCACGACAATACACATGTATATGACTGACGATCACGACCTGCGTAACAAACATGACTGATGTATTTTGCAGGATGCAACATTATGGGGTCAAGAACCTGTACATGTATGTAGAGGCAGTGATGTGCATAAATATGAAGGTACAAAAAGCAGGATTCCAAGGGAAGAAATGGCTGCTAACATGAAAGTGATACGGTGACCCTTTTGAGGTGAGTGAATATTGTGGTCAGAAGTGCTTGGCAAACATTGATTTCACACGTTTTCGCCCGGTAAAGATAATGCCCACAGCAACACAATTATTGTTCAAACTGGTTGAGGTAAATTCTTGATTTCTGGACCAAGAAAACAGAATATAAATCATGGTTCGATCTATATTTAATCAACTACACTTAATTGCTAGGTCATTGCAATGCAGTGAATGGCTTGGCGCGAAGAATACACATTTATGTGTTTGAGGGTGTGTGTTTGTGTGTTGATTCATGTCATCAAAAAGGGAGAGGAATATCATAATTGCATGTAAGTCCAAGACACACTAAGTCTTGTAATGTGTTGACATTATAATCATCCCCTCATTTAATTTATAAAATGAGCATGGTGTCTATTTATGGCCCTGCATACTTCGTGAAAACTTGAACAACTTTAAAATTTGTTATTTTTGGGTCAGGCTGTTATGAGTATATTCCATTCTGTTTGTTCTACTTTTCTCTATACTCAAGTGTACCTGACATGGTGTGGAATATAATGAAATAGCATAGTCCATGATCTTAGAGCTCTCATAATACGTCGTCTTTTTTCTCCTCCTGGATGTGTGAGCCGGTTAGAGAAAGAGTGAAGTGGTCGGTAAATTGACCCCCCCCCCCTTCCCCCCACCCCCACGAGAAGATGAAGGAAGGAAATAAGGAAGACTTTAAGCATCATCCAGCATGATTTGTCAGTTTTCAGAAATATGCTGAAGTCTCTTCAGAGATGGCATATCTCTGGCTTTCCTGCAAGGTAACCTCAGCCGTAGACCAGCGTCACTGCTTCGCAATACGATCCCCGTGTTCCACGGAGTTGTAAACCTTTAAAGGTCAAAACCTTAATCCCAACAGACTGTTTTGAGGGATCCAGGTCTAGTGGTCTTTAAGACAGGTGGTCCTAGTACCCAAGTGACCATGTGTGTGTGCCTCTAAATTCAAATCAAAGTGAAATAGAATTCAAGAAGGATTTTCATTTCCATCACCTCCCTCCCCCCCCAAAAAAAAACAAAACAAAAAAAACACTCCTCATATTAATGTCACGTAAAGATCTGATGAAACCACTAAAACGGGAAGGATCGATTCTCGAATTTAGTCAACTGTTCGGAAAAGATTGATTCTTCATAATGTTCTTGCTTTGTAGTGTTGTGTGTAGCTTATATCCTATTTCGCACATACAAAGTTAGCGTCATGTAAGTTATTGTCTTCGTAAGCAGCAGTGAAAAGTATCATTTACTTTCTTGAATTACATACTGATAATCTCATTGCACTATACTCTCTATCTAAAGGCGTCAGTGGTGTTAGATATTGAAATGAAATAAAGTAAAGCAAACATTTAAAGTAAGTAAATATTCTAAATATTTTAGATAAGTAATTATTTAAGAACAATGAAGAAGAATAAAAAAAGACGAGGAAGGAGGAGGAGGAAAAGAAGAGAGAGAGAGAGAAAAAAAAGAAAGAAGAGAAGATGGGTCGGCATTGAGAGCACAGTAATCAGCCGCTCTACAGGGAAAACGTCGGACTAAAAATACACCTCGGGAGAGGAAAAGTTTGAAGGTTTGTATTTCATATCGCAGACGCAGGAAGATCTGCGAGGGATATCCGCAGAAACGAAAAGAGAAAATACAAACAAAAATGTGAGTGAGGAGAAGAAAGACGAGATATCATCCCTTGACGACCTTGACTTACTGGGCAGGGGGATTTGTGGACAATTTCTGATGATTTCTAGAATATGGTCTGACTACAGCTTCCTGGACAACCGATTTCTCTGATGTATTTCACCAAAATCTATGCCAACGGAAAACCATGAGGATTATAAACACGTCTGTATTTGTGTGTTTGTTTGTCTAGATATTTTCTTTATTTATTATATTTTGCCTTTTTGTGCTGGCGTGTGAGTAAATGCCATTTTATAGTCTAAAATTTACGTTTAGGACCTTGTTCATGACTACAGGTATCAAACATTGCGTCACAGTATTATGGTCGTGATCACGGCTTACGAAACATTACCAATGAAATATAAGGCAACAGGAGCAATACCGTATGTTTTTATGTTTCATTTTTTAAGTTTGTTTGTTTGTTTGTGTTTTTTTTGGGGGGGGGGGGGGGGGGTGGGGGGACAATGGTTTCTTTAAAGTACAGGAGACGTAACACTATATATTCATTTGATAATATTCACTTGATGATGTGTCCATAATAGGCCATGGACGTATTTTTACCTTTTCTTTGGTTTTTTATCAATTGAATTTGAACTTGAATTTATTACGACATCATGGGGATCAATACCTTGATCAGCAGAGCAGGTTTCCATAGGGGTCCACAATAAAAATATGATTTCAAACAAGAACAGAAGAAGCGGAAACAATGTTGTACATATAAAGGTCACAGACAAGCATACATATCAGTATATTCTGACGCGCGTGTGGACAACGTGTTACGAAGAAAAATAATTCACAGATGTACATTTTGAAATATTGCTGAAACCAAGCTCAAGGCAGAAGTGTAAGGTATTAAGTCGTTATTGAAGACATGCAGACTTCTATTGCTCTGTAGTTCAAGCCCAAACAGTGAAATGATCCGTCGACACCTTTTCTAGTGAACTCCCATCATTGTTGAACTGCCCTGGGCGGAAGTGGGGTCAATAGGTCATGACCATTTTGCAAATTTGACCCTGCTGAGTGAAGTATGACCAAAAATCTCTGTTGCGCGCGAACCATAATACAATACTTCTACCAATAAAAGAAATCAAACATTGCTCTGTGATGGAAGCCATGAAGTGTCATTTGAATTCAAATGTTGTCAAACATATATTAAATACAAACAGTCAGGTAATTGGCGACAAAAGCATTTGGGAATCAGCCACCGTTTTAGTTCGGTTTCTCTTTCTTCTGCTGTGTTGTTAATCTATACTACTATAAATCTATGTTGATAAGCTTTCATTCTACTCTTATCCTCCCTTTACGTCGTCATTTTTATAGGCAGTGATAACAAGAAACGTCTAGAAGATAACATTAAAGAATGGTCCTCATTGTCTAAATGTTTTAGTGCAATACCAAGCTGTCAGTAAAACTATCAATATTCAGTTCTTTCGAGAGAAACGGTTATCCTTTAAATTTTGATCTTTTCTCCTATTGTTACACTCACAGCACTGTTAAAACGACATAAGAAGTATGCGAACTTAAAACTCTGAAAACACTTTCTTTTGCATCATGTCCAATCCGAAGGCTCTTGATTTTTAGCGGAGCGTGAACTGCTTCTGGAACACGACTCTTGAAACTGACAGCCGCTCAATAGAGAATTGAAGTTCACATTGATGGGAGAATGACGTATGCGTGACCCCACGGCGACCCTAACTCGACCTTTCCCTCTTTCCCTCTCTCGCCGTGACATCCCGCGGGGTAAGTACACATCTCACCAAAGTTTTCCCTCCTCCTACTCAAACTCCCCTCCTACTCTCAAATCACCGTCCCGTTAACCATCCCACCCTTGCCCCAAATTTACTCTTCGATTCTGTTTTATAGCCCTATTTGTTCACTTTCTAAATCATATCCTGGATATTTGACAAGAACTAATCTAATTAGATAGGAATGGAAACAACTGGATGTCCTCCCACTCTCTAATGAGTAGCTCTATGGGTATCACTATGGCAACCTTATTCTCATGTCCATGATTTTGTGCTATGCCTGATGACATCTGGGCAATTGATATTTGCCTTTCTATGACATGCTTTTGTACATCGCAATCATGCTGTGGTCGACATGGTTATAAGAAGGTATTTTCACTCTCAAAGAGGTCTCACAGGGACATCGGAGCCCTGGTTAAGTTGTATTCTGACGTGGTCCTAGCACTGGTCCTGACACCAGAGTCACTAGTAAGACAATCAAGCTCTTGATGGTTTGTGGGACGTTCCCTTCATCCACCCACCCGGTCTACCACTCCTGCGAACCCCATTCCCTCTCCTCTTTTTTTTCGGCTCTCCAACGCGATACTTTTCAACGAGTCTTCATGTCGACAATGCAGCTCTGACCTTTCAGGTTTGTAGTAAAAATACAGGTGTAGACCAGACTTCCAGAGGTTAAAGCCATATGCAGAGATCAGGGGTACCATGAGGAAAAATGGAAAATGAAAAGAACCATTCCATACGATGTAAAAAAAAATAAAAAAAAAAACAAACCTGACACACTATGCTGTATCTGGCAAGGGCTCCTCAGAGCTCTCAGGGAAAGTAGACAAGCTACAGTGATGCTATGCTCGCATGGCTTATAATGAGGATATGATTATATCATGATGAGACAAACCTCATTGAAATGACGGGAGGGGTGGAGAGTGTCTGGATTCTGCTGGATATGTAATTTGCAAAATCAGAACTGCTAAATAAATCATAAAGAGTAACTTATCTTTTAAAAGACCCGATCGAAGCCTACATTAATGTGGATTGGATGAAAGCGGCAATATTAGTCGAACACATCGATGAAAGATTGAGGAAAAACGGCAATCGGACAACCGATTCAAAAGTTATAAATTCTTCAAGTTTCGGTGTCGTCATTGCTGGACAAGAAGACTACCACAATTCATGACGTCATGGGCAACAATATAATGAATAATGATTCAGAAAATTCCACAAAATTTAGATTTTCATGAAAGGTATCGGTGTACACTCCATCAACTTGTTAGTGACATTTACATTGAGGGATATATTATTACCCCTGCTTTCTGAAAGAAGTAAGTGAAAGTGCTATTTTATTATGCAAGAAAGATTAAAATATGGTAAATTTTCTTTGTAATAATTTGTTTATAATCATTTCCTTTATACTGTTGCCCATAATGACGTCATGAAGTGTAGTAGTCTTTTTTATCCATCGATGTCGTCACCAAAACTTTAAAATTCTCAAACTCTCACTGATATGTTCTGCTATATTGCTGCTTTCACTCAATCCACATTTATATTTGGGTGTTGTTGTTTTTTTTTTGTTCCGTTAAATATGACAGGTCTCACCAAACGAGAGATAGAGAAAATCAACGTTTATTTGTGTTTCTTGGATAGTTCAAAAGTATCAAAACTTTCCCCCCGCTGTGATGAGTTCAGCATATCATAATAGAAGAAATTAATACAACAAACAAAAAAGGAGAGAACCATGTTTTGCCTAATCACAAAATTCGAATGATAATATTTCATAACTATTCATTCCTAATGTCTATTGAAAATACTTTTTTTTTTGCTGCTCAAAAGGACGTTTCATAATCATAATATTCATTTGACAACTAGTGTTACTTAACCAATCCTTAAAGCTCCATCACTCGGAAGAGAGTTGATTGTTTCGAGTAGTTACTCGTCGTTTACCTGGCCGAGGAATTTACTTCTATTATAGTTACGTCTTATCAGAAGATGATACAGTAATGCTTTATAAGTTTATTATGACGACGAAATTACATTTTCCCCTCTTCCGCACACGGAATTCATGTCGCCTTTGGCGCCTATTTTTAAGAGGGATGCGGGCTGATGTCTGAAGCAACATAAGGCTGTTAGGCGTCTCAATATTGACATGTTGATAGTAGCTTGTACAAGCGCGCCCTGAGCATATGCTCTGTTGTGTCACCGAACATGATGTATTCCATTCGCCCCGCATGCTTATAAAGTTCATGTTCATTTCAAGACACCATGAAGGTAACTCGAGGTCAAATGCGAAATGTTTTCTGTCACGTGACTATTCCGAACGGCCATGTCACATGGGGTCACGACTGTAATTCGGTATGTAGTCGACAGTGCCATCAATATTGTACACTCATGAATGCTGTCTATACTGTGTGCTCCAAATCACTTTCTGTTATAAAGTCACCTGCCGTTCACCAAGTGTGACTATTTTATATTGAAAAACGAGTAGTAAAACTGTGAATCAAACTGTAAAGATTGAAAAGCATTAAATCACCGGGATGATCATGTTGAATTAATGTGAAAAACAGGGGGTGTTCAAATCCACCCTTTTCTCGGCCCAGAGCCGAAAATCTCAAGTGATACGGCACTCTCGTTTACAAGCGATGAACCTGAACTAGAATTTCGTTTCAATAACAGCATCACCTTTAAGTGGAAAGATGTATTATTCATTAGTTGTTTTTTGTTTTGTTTCTAAGTAGCTACAATTCCAACTGATTATCGCGAGTCACTTTGGTAATAACTTTTTTGTCTCCTAACTGCTAAAGACGATATCATGTGCAATGATAAATCATTACAAGTGGATGAAGTTTGTCATGATAGTCGTGTAGGTATACCTTGGCAGGAATTAGAATTTGTGTGCATTTGCCACAAACAAGATTCATCTGTGTAACGAGTTCTAAAGAACTAAAACTCAGAATACATTTTTATCGTTTCTGTTCTATGTCACTCGTACAATCGAAACATGTTTCCTCGTGTATCTCTCTGTCAGATCCAATGAAGACATTAAACACTGGATCCCAAGCGGCTTGAGTCTAGACTATGATGTGACCATCAAAGGCGAAACTGAGAAAACGCATTTGTCGGCAGACGTCGCTAATCTCTTTCAATAGTCACAGTGAAATATGACATGAGATGTGAGAAAGAAAGGAACACAAGAGGAAAATACCGATGGTAGATCGGAATACAGCTTATGATATTTCATCACAAGCCTTTGAAAGGATTAGGCGATCCCTAGAAGCAGTTGTTTAACTCCCTACAGACCTCTACTTTCATTCTTTTCTAGTTAAATTCTGACAGAAATTGTATGCTGAGCAAAGCTCCTGGTGGGACGCGGATATTTGCCAGTTTCAAGAATGAAGCCCCCAAAAGTAAAATGATAAGCTTCAGTCGCACAAATGTTTTAGCAAAGTTCGAATTGAATGATTTGAAATAGAAAGCGACGCGCACACTTGATAGACTATATGAATTATCAACGGCACAATATGTTTCTAGCTTGAACTACTACAACAAAAACAGCAGGTTTGTTGTCTATTAAATGCAGGCTTGGGCATATAAATTGTTGTCTCTTGCTTTGCTGATGCATTTATTACCTATGCTCTGCAATGGAACTACTAAATGGGGATAAGATTGTTTAGAGTATGGAATACAGGCCAGCCAGCAATGTCAGAATATAATTTGATTGCTATCGATAGAATTGTGATTTACGGCAAACATGGTCACTTATACGAGCGACATATTATTGCCTAACAACTCTGTCACCTGTTCGCGCATGTTTGCATGCAGGGGCTCCCAAGTCACGTGGGACGATGGACTACGAGCACCATGGGATGTCACGTGACTTGCAAAAATCAAATAGATCATTCGTAACGATGAGGTTATCTGGGCAGGTTGATTGCAGCATACCATCACGATTTCTGTCTAGAAGACAACATAAAAATAATGTTGGAAGAAGGCAGGGGTTAAAAAAAAGGAAAAATGTACGCGCGCCCTGGTCTCGAAAGAGGAATAAATATGGGTAGGAGGAGGAGAGGTAGTTATTGCATCTGTTTTTATTTGCAAGAAGGGACATATAGCACCAAAGTCTTTCCGGTCTATACTATCACTAACGTGGGTGCATTACACATTCTACACTATCTAACGATTCATTCCTTTAGTTGTGGAGTTCATTCCTCTGACGTTAATTGGGGTAGATGCCCTCTCTCTGCTTATTTGGCAGTTTTTCACTCAACATCATCTGAATGTTGCAGCTGAAGTCACCATGATAAATATAAGTTTGAAATCCTGAAGAGATTAATAAAATGTTTTCATAATATCTGATTTGTTTTTCTCTAATCCTACAGGCAGACCTACCTAAATTAATAAACTTAAATAAAGTAGCAGCAACTATTACTTTTGCCAAAATTTACACCTTATACCAGACAACTGTACACACGAATGATAGATAAATGGAATGATAATATTTGAATATCTTGTGATATCCACCAATGAATGTTTTGAATCTACTGTCGTTTGAGATCATACCACAAATACGTAACAATACATAAGGGTAACCTTGGAAATGAAACAACGTAAGTTACTTGCAGAAAGGTGAAGCCTTTTACTCATTTGGCTGGTCATTGTGTGCAGTCCGACAGCCCTAGATTTATGAAGTCAGATATATAGGCCTATGTAAAAAGAAAGCAACTTTATGAAATATACATTACGAGTGTTGAATTGCTGGAAACAAAACATAGTGCACAGATTCAGGGAATCTGACCTTAAAAAAAATCATAGCAAAATAAAACAAAAAATAAAACAAAACACACTTACAAACCAGTAGCCTCCATCACTCCTATAACCAGCCAACCTACTTTACTTTAGTCTTCCCTAACTGCTTCAGGTGTTTTCCGGTCATAATGGGACAGAATAACGACAAAATGAGGAATTCTCCCTATATCAGTATGTTAAACCTGAAAACAGACAGCACATTCATTGCAATTTCCGACTCAGCGAATGCATGATTGTGCTTATGTATAAATGTGTTTTCAACTTGAGGAGTGGCTCCTAAAATAAAGCACCCCCACAACAACAACAACAACAACAACAACAACAACAACAACACTAACAACAACAAGACAGATCTTGGCAGGTAAATTTACAAACGTATTTAGTAAATATACAAGGAGGTACAAGCAAACACACTCACACGCACACAACTCACACGCGCAAATGCACGAAATATTCGCGTTTGCAAATTCAGTGCACCTTTCCTACGGCTCGTAAATAATTTGCCGCTATATTGCTAGTAATTGCTCTCTGAATTGTTTGAAAAATACAGAACAAGGCAAACATATGAGCGGACCTTTGTAGCTAAATTGCAGTCCAGCTATTCGCAACAAGACCAATAACATTTTCCCAAGGTCCGTCAGGAATCGTATATCTAGTTATTGCGACCATAAAGTTCTCCATTGTCGTTTCGGCAGTTTCGGTAGTCATGGCAACGAGAGGTTGAATGTGTACCAGGGAAGAGGAGATTAGAGGCGGACGTGTGAAAACACGTGTAACTGCGACTATAGAAAGAAAGAAGAGGGCACAAAATAGCAAGATGTATACAGGCGACACCCGTTTAACGATCTCCAGAAGTATATGTCGCTGCTTGCAAAGGTCCAGAGAAAACAAAAACAAAACATAGCCATCACCAACGTTTTTGCTTCCATTGGGAGTATGATGTAGGGACCGAAAGTTCGAAAAGTTACAGAATTTATTGACGACATCGTAGGAGCTGTGGTGGCTCACCTGACTGAGCCGTTTAGTGATGTTCAAATGGATTATAAAGAAACATTTAAATGTGTTTAAACCTATGATGCTGTCAAAATCAAAGTATCAATGAACAGAATATCACTATGCAATTTAACCGTTTCTGAAATGGTTTATTTTAACATTGGCGTTTATGTTAAAACTAAATATTGCAAATCTGATAAGTTTTATGTTTCTCTTTTTTGGCGTCTTTTAACGAGCATTCACGACAGCAGTTGTTTTCATAACTCTATACACACTATCAGAGATACCGGTAGCATGTAGGAACACACAGCCTAGGCCTTTTTCAACTGGAATATTTGTTAAGCAGTACCTTCATACTGTGGGTATATTGCTGCTGGATTCTTGAAGTTAGTATAGGTATTACTTTGTTTGCATTTTCCTTCAATTCACCAAGACAAAGAAAAAAATTGTGCTGGTCCTAAGGAGCTCGAGCTACATCAGTCTGCCAAGACCTCGGAAGAAAGATTAACATCGTGTCGGCGACTGTCCTCATCGACTCTTGGGGTCTCCAATGGTTGAAATGTTGCAGAGAAAGTGATAGAGTGAAGAAGGTGATGTTTGTGCGTCCCTCCCTTCTTTACTCCTCTTTCTCAGTTTTTTGTTGTTGTTGTTGTTGTTGATGATGATAGGTTTACTGCAAGTTCGGAATGCATTTGATATTCGCCCTGCTCTCTTTTTCTTTCCCAGCTGTTTCTGAGAATAATTCTACGTTTAACAAGTCGCCTTGTTAAACGTTAACATTTCAATGTATTAACGTGCTATCTACTCGTATCCGTCCATCGCATATTCATAAGTTGGACATTTAACAATATACGTGCATGCTAGTTTCCCCAGTGGCCATTAAGCTGTACTAAACAAATGTTCGCGCAAATCACTTTTGGTCAGATTTGTCTCACAAAGTCTGTGCATGGATTATGCTTCATCATTAGAAGTGAGCACATCATGGGTCATTGTTTGTTTTCTAAATTATATTCGCATATATATTATCCAATTTAGTAGTAAAATATCGTCAATTAGGCATAAGGAGCTACAAGACGCAAAAACATGTGAATGTATATTCTAAATATCTGATATGTTCACTTCGAGACATATACACCCAGCCGGTAGTGAAATGTAAATTTACGGTGGATATGCGACCTTTTAACGCGCTACGTATCGTATTCTCACACCTTGCCTGTAAATAGGAATTTCCCGGTTCCGCCGCTGAGCCGCCAGAACCTCGCATCTCCTGAACGAGTGAAATGTGATTTCTCGCAGCCCGACGGACGAGAGAACTCATGCCCACTTTGGGTGAACCAGGGAGCCCACCTCCCTGGGTGAACCACGAAGTCACGTGCGGATGATGCTGACAGACTCGACGGGGAAGGGAGTCCCCGATACGTTACGATTAATGAACCAAACGCGAATACTTTCAGGTTTAAAGACATGTTGCGTGAGCGACGTTCAAATAAGGCAAAGAAATCCATTCCTTGCTTCCAGTTATTCGGATTTCTATGCCTTACTTTACTGGTACATACTAAAAAAAAAATGCTCGGGAGACAATGCGTCTACACATCTGACTGGCGTATATCTGATGATGAGAGCCTGTAACAAGGCACACCTACTGTAAGACAGAATTCCCTATGTCTATCATCATTAGTCATGAGCGATTTTGAACTATCGACCTTAGTGCAGGACTGTTGTATCTTCAGATCGGAAGATGAAGCGTAATGATGTTGAATTTGAGAGGAGAGGTTTCGACAATGTCTGTTTATCTTTAACTGCTTTATTGCTTATTTCTACAAATGACATGGACACTCGTGGCCAGATATGATGAGATCATGAATGTTACCATAAACAAATTAAAGGAAGTAACTGGATAATTTACACTGAGCTGACACTAAGCTGAACACTATGACTCACGGATTATAGCAAGGATTGTGTGTTTGGAAGTCATGTTACCTGGATTTCTTACAATGGGCTAGGACATTCCTAAAACGTCTCTCCTTGTCATTTGTATTATAGATGAGTGAGCTACCAGAGCGAAGTTTTAACTCGATGGAGCATTGACAGAAGACTACACCAGGCTCTCGTCCGGGGGATTTCCCTTCCCACATTCCTGCGGCATGATGTGTCGACTGTCCAAAGAATGCACTATCAGCGTCAACTAGTCTACGATTACAGACGGTCACTTGTGTGCGGTGTCTAGACGCATGAAGACTCATTATCTCGTCCTAAGAGGCGTGGCTAGTAAGAAGCCATAGGAAAGGAGAATGAAGTTTGCATAACAAGTGCTTTCTGTGTCGATGAAATTCCTGCCGAGTCTCATTTCCCCTTATTACCATTACCCCGTTATCGTTTTTTTTTAGTATCGCCTTTGCTGATCCTTGTTTTACCCAGTTGCTTATCTCTTCCTCATCTCTTCTCTTTGCTTTTGTTGTTGTTTTGTTTAACAATACGGTCAGGTAGATATCAAGGGAGGGTATACCCGCAACTGTACACCTTTAAAGGATATGCGTTTCGATCTCAAGGCCTTTAGGTAATTAAATGGCATAAAACACGCTTACCATCCTGTTATAAGTGAAAAGCGGAACGTTTAATTTGTGTGAACATTAGACCATTGGACTTGAGAAAAGCATTAGAATTTCCTTAGCTGTTTCACGGTGCCTTACATGGAAAGAAGAAGAAAAAAAAAAGGACAAACGAAAAAATGTCGAAGCAAAGGGCCTCGTTGATTTCACCACAGTTCTCACTGGCAATGTGACCAGACGGGATATCCTCAGGAGACAATTCACTGATCGATATCACGTCGAGATAGGGCCTGTCGGCAGGATAGTGGAGTGACTCGTGCGTGTCTGTGTGTATAATGTGTATGTTTGCAAGGGTGGGTGTGCGTGGGTGTATGTGTTGAAGTGTGAGTCCACGTGTTGAAGGCAAGAGGGTGCACTGCTCGGGCACCTAAACAACACGTGACGTGGGAAGTGTTCACAACGTATATAGAAACTGCGAAATCAATTGACATTTTAAGAACACTGGTGATTATTTGAAAGGTATTAATTTTCACATTTCACGGAGAAACAAAAGCACGTACAATAACATGCCAGGGACCAAATAAATGACTGAAAACAACTCACTTATTACAAGACATAACATTTTTCATATACCCGAAAATTAACACCTTCCTTTTTCACGTCTCGAGAAAAATGACAAAAACAAAATTAGTAAGCGAAGATACCAAAACCGAAGTCCTTTCTTGAGGGCATGTACCTTACTAAGCCATATTATGTTCTACAGATTCAGAATGATGAATTTTCAAAACAAAGCCCCATCCCCCCCCCCAAAAAAAAAAAAAAAAAAATCAAAAATCTTGATAAAGGCACAAGATTTAAAATATATCAAAATCACTGATATGAGTAATAACATCGTTGTTAATGTTGTACTTTGTATCATATCATTGGCTCAAAGAAATCAATGTCAACCTTCAACCTGGCGGATTCATTCTGGAGGCCTCAATCCCTTTTTACCCTTTTTTGTGCCAATGAGTCAAACGCGCACAAATTGTACACTAATACCTATGGACATCAACTTAACGTGGCATGCAGAGGATCAAAGTAAGATTATATCGTCGCTGTTTAGAGAAAAAAAAATTACAAATTCATCAGGGATTTAATTATTGTTACCGTTTTTGGTTATAATCGTGCTTAGGTTGTCAAGGAATTAATTTCTTGCTATTGAATGATTAACTGTCTTTTCATTTTGAGAAACTCTTCACCAACAAATCTGATAGCAGGTTTTACAAAAATTAATGAGGAAACTTTATATGGGATATCAAACAATGTTCTAAAGAAACCTGTTTACTACAAGACACCGTTTGTAGACTTCTTCCAAATGCCGAAGAATAATAAAATTATAGAACCAACAGAATCATAGAATTTGTATGAACAGTTGACGTGGAAGTTTAAAGCAAGTTCGATCGATACCAGTTTTTCATTCTTTTTGCCCAACTGCCCAACTTTTATCACAGTGTAATCTGCAAGCATTAGGGAATATCATATTTTGATTCACTCAGTCTGCTCTTTTCTTCATGATAACCATTAAACCGAACGGTCTTTATTGTTATACACTGGACTAATGTCAGATAATTGTGCCATCGTGTTTTCTGTCATTGCCTGTGTAATGCATAGTTCATGATTATTGTCACGCCATTGAAATAATTTCACATCACCAGGGGGTCTCTGGAATGTATTCACTGTACAGTGCTGAAAAATGTCAACACACTTTTCTGTATTGCCTCAATGTGTCATACGCACACACACATAACAAACACACGCACAGACGCGCGCGCGCACACACACACACACACACACACATACACACCAACATACATATATCGTCACACGCAATACACACACACAAACATACATATATCGTCACACGCAATGCATCATTTGTCTTCTAGGCGTTTCGCCACTCCATCATCACTCTCGACCTTGCCACGGCGTTTCCATAGTGATTTCTGCAAGGAGGTGAGAGATGCAATCGGAACGAGCGCCCCAAAAACGTGAGCTCGCGAGGGAGGTCGGAATCTAGACACCCTCTGATTGAATTGATAGAAAATTAAGGCGACAATTATCTCGCTAGCTGATAAAGCACGGAGACATTCCGTTGAATCAGGTGCACGGAGAGCTGTGGCGCCTTGGATTGGGCAGGGTTGCTATGGCGACAACATCCGAAGCAAACTGACTAAATGGCATTATGACAATCAATATCACCGCTCTCTTGTGAAAAACAACAACAAGGACAAATCATACATGAAAAACACTCACCTACATTCTTGTAAACTGCTAGGACTTTGAAGAACTTGGGTAAATTGATATCTTGGTCTTCTCTTTCTTGTTCTGTTGAAATCCTATTTTCTTCTCCTTCGACGAAAATATTTGTTTTAATATTATCACATGGGACTTCCTTGTTTGTTCCTTGAAAGTGTTTTTAATATCTTGGTAGCTTGTTTTGAAGAGGACATTTGTTTTTCAGATGACTTAGCTGTCAGATGAGACTCCCTACATGCTCTGTTGCTCGCGAAGCCGTGTCAGACCTCATCATTGTTTTGCGAAACAAAATAGGTTTGCTAGCTTTCTGAAAGCAAATAAAAATTCTATGAAAAAAATGATATTAGTCATCCCTCTATAGTTCATTTTTGCTATTAATACATTCTAGATTTCACTTTGCTCATTTATATCGTTTGAGTCGTTTGACACATCACAGCTCCGAGATAAGAGAAGCTCTCAATGTGCAAACTTTGCTTCAGTAGACACTACATTATGTGCCTGATATTAGGATAGAGAAAGAAATTTGTTCCATTCTTAAACTCTGTACAAGATACTAGTAATGGGGGTTTCTACCTGCCTTAAAGCTCCTCACTGAGTACGGGTATTTCCTGCGATGACGAATCGAGAGTTCTCTTCTTATCCAAACTAGCTGAGTTTTTGACGTCTGTGTGACGATTTTTACTCTGAATTCGAAAATGATGCCCAAAATGGTGTCCGCCTTTTCTTCCAAACCGTGTATTACTTAGGCTGCTCATGGAGTTACAAGGAAAGTACCTGTCATTTCACCTTTTTTTTTGGGTGAAATACGGGACTTGACAAGGTTGCATTGAAATTATGAAATAATGTTTATCTAATTCATAATCTAAGAGCAAACTGAGCAGTGGCCTACAAGAAGTAAGTATCAGACTACTATAAGTAAGTATATCAGTAAAGTGACCTCCTGATTAGTTTGTCCAGTAAACTCCAAGCACATGCCAAGTACATCTTTAGAATAAAGCTTGTTCCTAGCAACAATAAAGCTTGTCTGAGTCTTTTCCTACGCAGAAACAACTGAAGCAAGCAATTTGGATTTTAAGTACTTACGTTGATATCAGTATTACAAGCTGGTGGATGAAATTGCTTGTTACTTACGTCCTCACGGAAAAAAATACAACAAAAGTTGGGCTCTTAATCACACCTGGTCTTTCATAACGTGACACGTGTCATCCGTACACAGCTCAATTCAAAATGAATAGCGTGAGGTATGTCTGAATAAAATGAAAAGGAAAGCTTGTAATAGGATGACCCCAAGGTTTTCAGACAGGTGATTCACGGGCTCATGGGAACTACTGCTCTGGGAGCTAGCTCTTAGCAAGATTAACGCCTACCCTTAGACTGAGGATCTTCTATACCTGGTGAATTACGTAAATGCATTCATCTATTTCCTCAACAAATAGACAAAAAGTTGGTGGAAAAAAGAGAGAAAAAGATTACTTTTCCCCGAGGAAGAATCAAACAAAACTTCTTTCTAAACTCATTTCCCCCACTATTTCCTCGTTTGGGCACTATTTTTCAAGTCTGACCCGAATTCTCCAAGGACGAAACTTTCGAAAATCCAAATGGCATCTACTTTCGAAAAAGCTGGAGATACTCTGTATTCAAAGCCTTCTCTTAAGTACCTCAAGTATTTACATACCTCGCTATGAAGTGGTCTATTGCCATGTTCTACTAGTAGGTCCTATGTGGTCGATTATGCATATTCCAGTGTATCATTGATTGTGTATGACCACAAAGCTAATTCAAGAGCAGACTTTAAGCTTTAAAATGATATATAACTCAAATCAAATGGACTCTCCTAACCTATCTAAATATTGGAAAGAAAGCACAAACTCAGGAAAAGTGTGAACTGAGAAAAGAGGCTCTGAAGTACAGTGTCTATTCAAGCGCTTAATCTTTACCAAACCGTGCTGGCTGTGCGAAGAATGGGACAAAAAACAGGAAGTAATCCACCAGAGTAACAACAATGAAGGAATTATTAGATTAAACTGAAATTAAACATGCCCCATTAACACATTCTGTCCATAATCAATGCCAACTTTCAAAGCAGCAGCACTATCTTTTCAAAAGTTATTAGAGTTGAAAGTGAAGAGTGTGGACAAGGTTTTTCAGAAATGAAAAAGGGATTCTAAAGACACACCCAATCACACTATTCTCCCAACAATGTTCGAAATAAACTGCTAAAAAACACACTTTCCTGTCCGTTTTATGATACCAAATTTTAGCATAATGTAAAAGAAGACCCATATCATGTAACCCTTGTAGAACTATTCAAGCCAAACACATTGTAATAACAAGAATACAAGTGGTTTAAGGACAAGCGCAATGATTAAATTCACCATGCACGAGATATAGCAGGTTAGCAAGTCAGTAACCAGAAGGTTGCCATTTCTTCTCATCTCTAAGATCAAAATCAAGTTCAAGTGTCTTTTATTTTATGTATTACATGAAAGTAAAGAAATATCACCCAAAGTGATTTTCTTTTCTAGAATATCTTAAGGCTCGGTCACAACATATACAGACGGCTACGAACGCAGTAAGGACGATTTTCGACCGTTTCAAAAAATCTTCTTAAGAAGGCCTTACGAAACCAGCGTTCGTAGACCTTTAAACCGTTCGTAAGTTCGCAGCCTGGTCGATGGTCTTGTCCAAGATTTTTTTCCCACATCGTAGGAAACCCCCTTTTCCTAAGGCGGCCATACAAACGTCGTAATAACAATGAAAGAAACACACAAGATTTTTGTAGATCTCGTAGGGTCGCGAGACAATTCTAGAAGCCTCCAATTTTTACGATGATCGTTAGAACGCCTTAAGTTGTTCACAGAGGGCTCTTACGGCGTTCATAAGAAAGTCTTACGAACGGAGATTCGTACAGCGTTCATAAGACTGTCGTAAACTGCTCGTAAGGGGCACGTATACATTTATTGTGCAGCTGTTGAGTTTTAGGGAGTATAAAGCCAAACGCGCGAAGTTCTAATCCTCATTCTGTGCATGGTGTTCGACGAGGAAGGATCTCCTGTCGACGAAATACGGGACCAAAGGGAAAGTCTATTAAAGAACAACGCTTTTTTGCAACAGGACTAAGTATACAAAAAATCGTACAGATCTTCTTACGAATGACTTAAGAATGCCGTGAGATGCTCTTACGACTATTTTGCGACAACAAATATCGTAAGATGGCCTAAGTATGAGAAGCAATTCTTTCGAAAAACGTACGAACGTTAAGGCCATTGTATAATCGAAAATTGCTTCGTTTCTCAAGAAGGTTTAAAGTTGTTTTTGCGACTTAAACGGCGTTCGAACGAACTTCGTATGAAGGTGGTAAGAAACTATGCCCCATCTACGAATCTCTACGAACTCCTGTATTAGTACGGACAGGGCAAATTTGCAGGGAGATTCGTTCGAACGCATCGTTCGTACGAACCTTTATGACCGTAGCTTTACACACACCATTATATACTGTCTTTCTTCTTTTTTTTAGTTAAAAAAAAGTTGAGTACTCTTTTGTGGTTTCCTAAATCCACAATCTGGCTTCAACAAGACTATCAAAATCTTTTATTTTGGGGTCAATTTAACAAGAAACTTCAAAAAAATTTAGAAGAGAGATAGACAGCCAAAAGAGCCAGAAAGTTATCTATTTTTTATAGAGTGCACGTGATATGTCATCCTTTCTCTCCAATCCCTGTTTCCTACGTCAATCGGGGGATTACGAACTCCCCAATGATTCGTTATCATCACCAGTCTAGCTGCTGTGAAGTACAGGTGTTTAGAATTCTTGCCTCTGCTGACTCGTCTGCCAAGCTTCTCGACAGCCAACTGTCTGTTTTGCTTTTCCTCTCCTGGTTTCGTAGTCTAAATTTGCAGGCGCAGGTACTCATAATCCTTTTCAAAGCATACTAATATATCTTTGATTAGGATCTAGTTGTTGTTGCTTACCTAGAAGACGATCTGCAATATGAAGCTCGAATCATATAAATGGGACTTATTCAAATATGTTACGAATATTTCCATCTAGCTTTATTAACTGTGTCGCTGGCAGTTTTTCTTTTTTAGACTAGCCTCAACGTCTAGAGCCAAATTTAGACATATCAAGAAGGCAATACCCAAATTAGTTGATCCTCGTTCGCGAGTTTAGTCGAGTCGCTTGCCATATTAAAGGTTAAAGGTGAGCTACGGAATTAAAAACATTTGGCACCTGAAAATGGGAGGGGGTCTTTGGGAGGAAATGTAACAGGTGACGCGGCCGCAATGCCCTTTCGGTAATTCGATTACAGAAGATTATGTTAACCTATACTATTAATAGGAATTGTGATCTAGGTCAGTGCTCTGAAGCTATGGTTCATGATTGATTCATTTGGACAAATACAGGTACACTGTATATGATAAAATGAGAGGGGGTTATAGACAATGGAAACAAAAATAATGATTGCGTAATTGCTACCTGCGGTATGAGATATTGACGCCGCGCCGTAGGATAGAGGTGACGCACATCATTGTGATAAACGTAAATTTCAATAACAACAAGAAATACATGGTATTACAGGTCTAGGACGGTAGCGATAATGGGTATAGAGAAGGACGAAGTGGAAAATAGCGTGTGTAGATGGAGAAGGGATGAAAGAAGGAAAAGAATTCGGAGAGAATGAAGAGAGATCGAGTGAGAGATCGAGTGAGAACAACAAAAAAAAAAAAAAGAAAAAAGAAATTTCTGGTGGTGATTGTGAAGATGTGTATACGATGTATAATGATGATGATCATGATGATCATGATCATGATCATGATGACAATGGTGATGATAATGGTGATAATCATAATGGTGTTATGGTTGATAATGGTGTTGCCTATTGATCGATTGATAATGCAATGGGTTTCATATAAGCAAACACTTATAAGTCTAGCTAGAGTAAAAAACAGGCAATCATTTTTCTGTTACTTACGGGATCATTCACCAGTTACTTAAGTGACCGAAAAGCCATGTATCTTCATAAAATGCGAAGAGTTGATTAGGAAGATGATGATTAAAAATCATTATAGCAACCACGATTGTAATCTGTACAGTTTTGGAAAGACGTGATCATGTCACTACCTCCTATACCGCCCTCCCCCCCCCCCCTTCGATAAAAGAGAAAGAGATATTTTTGATGAATGTTATGAATAAGAAGATGCCACATCAATGAAGTGGGAAATGAAGAGGAAAAGGTAGAAAAGATGACCAAGGATAAACGCTGATTCACTGCTCATTCTCAACACATATCGCACACGTCAGTGCGCGTAGTAGATTTGACTTTACTTCTATACAACAGTGACGGATGGGATGATGACGGATATATCACAGCATATCTTACCCTGAATGACGCTCACGTACAATTCATTGCGATAACAGGTCTTCTGTAATTTACTGTTGACATAATCTTGAATTGATACAAGGTGACAGGAATTACAGTGATTGAAATGTTTGATGACTATGGTCACTTTTGGCACTAACTAGGTAAACGATGAATTTCCCAATGCATTTCTAAAAGAATAATGGCTGGCTTTCATTAAATCACAAACCGGTTAACCGCAGTACAGTATATTCATCATTCAACATCAGTGTCTAACATTGATTAACCACGGTCATAAAATTTTGAAAGGAAGAGAGTGCCAGCTTGTGGTGCTGTATTTTGAGACTCACTTTTATGGAGATATTGCAGAGTCATTCTACATTTTGTATTTTCTTTTGCTCGCGCGTACATGACGTGACTTGAGGATGCAATCGTGAGTTTTCTATCTCTTCCTCATCTTCCGTCCTCGCCTCCCTTACATCTGGAAGTATGAGTGATCTGAAGGAAGACGCCGATTACAATTGTGTGGCGTAGGGTTTGCCGGTCCGGGCTAACTGCCAACAGTTCCGTCAGGCGAACGAAGTGATAAGTAACTCGTTCGAAACTCCGGTTAAACATTTTGACCAATTTTGTCCTGGTAAAACACCTCCACTCTGCGCAGTAACAATAAAACGACAAGGGGTCTGACAATAATGGGGACTTCATTATGCTTCACGTCATTGTATCAAATGCATTTGATAATTGATATGCTGTATTTTGTTTAAATTCTTTCTCACACTTTATACCGTTTTCTCAACGTATTATGGACTGGAAATGTTTCTCTGCATTGGCAACACGAAATGGATATTGAATATAGACTGAAGGCAGACAATCAGACAGACATCTATGACGATAACTAAGATCAAGATATGAAGTAGTTATCGGATTGTTTGGTTTGGAAACATAACGAGCATTGCAGAAATCGGAGAGTGATGTTACTAACTTGAAAGAAAGACTGACTTGAATACATAGAGAAAAAGGCAAAGAAAGAAAAGAGACAGTGTAAGGAATATCAATGTTTTCGATGAAGGTTGATGAGAGAACAAGGTCAAAAAGGTGAACAAACGAATAAAGAACTGAAACGAAGTATGATGCGGGCATTCCTGACAATTAAAATGGATTGAACTAATTCGGACAGACGTAGAAGTGAAAGGTTATTGGACTTTGGAGTTCCACGTGCCACGTATATAATGTAGGGAGGAGAAAGAGGGCCGAACAGTACCCTGGGATGTCACTCCGATTAGCCACTGAATCTCAGATGTGCCCGGCACACTACAGGTACTCCCGAGCAGAGATTCAAATCTGGGTAATTATCCAATTTACCGATCATTTCTATTTTCGTTGAAAATGGCTAGCATATCACATGTTTATGAAAGACACGTGAAACTGAGTCTAACGTAACGATGATCATATGTTTCAACGTGTAATCGAGTCTCATGTCCTTCTCTCGAGGCTGATTTTTTTTTTTTAAAGTTGCAATTTTTGTTGTAGCTCGATGATTCAACAGGTAAGTGTGTCGCATAGGGGGAATTGACAGGGAACTGGAACGCATTACCGAGGCACAAATATACGGCAATCGTGGAGAAGATGTAGTTTACATTCTTGCTCAGTCATTTGGCAGTAATTTTCTTCAAAGGGAAGCATGATGCAGGATTATATTTCCTCCATGCCAGAAATAACGTTTGCCATTTGACTTTTCATCATCGAGAAGAGAACGGTGGGGCATCAATTGAAGTCTATAGATAATTGCATCTCCTGAAACCCTTCATATCATGTCAAATTTAGATCTACATGGATATTGCGTGTGAGTTTATGTTTCAGATGGTACATGGTTACAGGTAGATTGATACTTTCATGATGATTCTGCTTATCAGCTGTGTGGGTAATAAATCTCATTTGCATACACGTTTGCTTGACAGTGTTCAATTAGGTTTCTATATCCGTTCGTTATCTTCATTTTAAAATGTGTGTATTGATAAGGGGAATATAGTATCCTTGTTATAGGATGTGTTCGTTCATTTTGTATTGATTAGTTTTATAGTTTGTGTGCAGTTGTACGACAAGTGCGTGCATGTGTGTTTGCGTGCGAGGTGTGTTGGGGAACGGCAGGTTGGGAGTTAGGTACTTATAGCTGGGTCACATATATCATGCAAACTTAGGTATATAAAATACATTGCATCTGGTAGAGAGAAGTGTTAAGAGGTGAGGTTGAGGTCAATGATGGCGAATTGCCCCTTCTTCTTAAAAACTTCATTGAGATGGATCCATGATCCATTGTGAATCAAATTGAATTGAATTGAATTGAATCAAATGTGTGTCTTCTCTACAGCAATTACGTGTCTTTTTATATTGCTGTACGGATATCGTCTTTGTGTTCTCAATGGATATATAATTTAGATGGTCAATATACATCGAAGAATGATACAAAGTAGAAAGCAAAGGGGTTATTGAGGACATCTCTATAACTTTATATTTAACCGTTTGTATACGTGAACAAGCAAACAATGATACATTGTAATAAGAAATAATCTTAATGGAAGCTCATGAGATGTCTGTATAGTCGTTACTGAAGTTAAGTGTTCATTCGTCCGATTTGAGTTTTTTCAAGAAGCCAATGTCTCTTCTCACTGCTTATATTCGAAGAATTGTGTTTTTCTCATAAGTAAACTTCACCTTTAAAGATTTTTGCCATCACTAAATCTACTCTTTCCCAAATTGTCTTTTTTCCCCCCATAACTCTTCCCTACCCTTTGCTAGAATCCTAATTCCGTTCTTCCACCTCGGGCTCCTCATTTTCTTCTATTTCCGCGATTTCCGAAAGGAAAAAAAAAAATGATGTCCAGTTTACGTCCGTCAATATTAACATAGTCTGAAGGTTATACCGATGTTCATGCACCGACGCGTAGGTGGGGGATGACCGAGTAGTGTGAGGGGAAACGTACGGGGGAGGACTGGGAAACGTATACGGAGTCAGGTGCCGTACCGCGTCATCCTCCACCGAAACTGTCTGACGTTCAACATTCGTTGCGAACAAGAGAGCATCAATTCCTATTACAATCTGGACATCTACAAGAGGGTATGTTGATGTTGACGGGTTTGGAATTCCCTGAATCTAAAAATGTCTTTACTTTTTAATTGGAGGAACGTTCAACGTCAATTTTTACCCTAAACGGAAGATATGAAATCGCACGAACTGATTAAGCGTCTTCCCCTAAACTGAAGGACGGATATGGTGATCGACAGAGAACATTGTAAGAATTGTTGAGTGAAAACTTCAATAAACATTGATACGAGTGATTACTAGCTGCAAAATATCTTCAATATGCTTTGTTTTATGGCTTGAATGGACAGCTTGAAGATATACAAGTGCCAACATTGATATCTATGGTTTCAAAGTTAAAGTTACGGGAGAATTTCAACACCTCTGTCAAAAAGGATATTTGAATTTAAACCAAAATCTGAGAACTTAATTTTCTTAGGAAGATCGAAGTTGAAGGTAGAAATACTTTCCTTAAAATTCTTTTTCAGATAAATGCTATATATTGTTATCGCCTAAAAGTATGACTTACAAAGAGAGATTTTGAAAACACAGAAAAGTTTTCTAGAAACATTAGTATAACAAAATTGCAGTCTTCATTATGGAGCGAGTTTGAGAACTGTTCAGTATCCTAATCTTTACTCATATCCTTTTGACACCTGTTGCATAAAACTTTTATTGAGAATTGAATGTGTACAATAAGTTAGATGTATGTCTTGAATATTGCAATTCTGTGCTTAAATGTATTATCTGTGCACAAATATCTTATATGGAGGCAGAATACAGCTTGAAATTTTCAGTTCATTTAACTGTTTCGTTGAAATTTGGAGAGAAAAAAAATTGAACTTAAATTCACCCGTCTCAAACACGTCGTTTCAATAAGATGAAACCGTCAATAAAAAGGGATTAAAGAATCACAAGCATTCGAAGAGAGCCTCTGGATTAATTCGTCGAGGCTACAGTTGAGATTTAAGGTTAAGGTTGTACATGAGCGTAGCAATGATGCGCTCAAATCTCTGTGGATTAAGATTATGTTCTAGAGCTTGAGAAAGTTGTTATTACTACAAAGTTCAACATTGGGGCTACTTTGGCTTAATTTGTAATTCCGGATCCACCTTCAATCCATCACTTCGTCGCCGTAAGGATGGCCATGGCATGGCGCGTGGGAGAAACCCCTCGCCGTTAGTGACGACATTGGCCAAGAGGGAATGACACATGGCATGTCTACGCCAGAAACGTGTCTAGGACATCGCACAGACGAAAGCGTGGGCTTTACCTTTCGTTTATTATATAACACAGAGTTCCTGTGCTTGGACGCCACTCATTTCACCTTCCCCGCTGACATAGGAAGAATATTGCACTTGTCTAGATGAATTTAAACGCAGACTCCTCACTTGCTATTGGTTAAAGGAGGGGTAATTGCGCGTTTCCCCTCTGGAAAGAAATTGTGGTTGTTGCACTATTATTTAGGCAGTCAAGGACGGTGGGTTACTATTTGCGAACAGGTTTGGCGCGCTAAAAGGGGGGACTCGCAGTGGGTGTGTCCCCTGAGTAATTCGAATGTTACACGTCAAAGGAGATTGCGAATAACATCACAGTCATCTCTTGGGAAGATACTCCCTTAGGCATCCTTTCAGAGAAAATAGCACACAAATCTATCATGAAATTTTGATTTCTTTTTTCAAAACTATCTTTCTAATTTCTTGTTTGAATTAAGCCATTACTTTCTCTCCCAAACATTGTCTCTCGTTGCTTTGTTCGCAAAAACATTCTCTTATCGTTCGTATAACGATAATGGTTTTCAATATGTGATCGAACAACCACTCATCTTGTCTCTGAGTATGCGTAGTCATGTACACCCTATACAAGGTATACACAAAAACACCACAACAGCAGATATTATCTTTTCGTCGGATTCTGTATGACCACACAAACACTTAACCACAAAATGATTTGCACTGAATTAATGCATTTACTTAACAATTTCTAGTAATTAAACAAGTACTCAAAGAATAAGCAGGTAACGAAAATGATACGCACGAACTTAATCAACCATTAGACAAAATTAATGCAATTGTCAACTCATGAATGATCAATCAAGCATGACATTTTGTGAAATTCAACATGTCAATCAAGTACATGACCGTCCACAGGTTGCCGAATCGTCTCTTGGTAGACTGCCTGTTCGGTGAAAAGAAAGATGTTGCAGCACCAAACATCTCAAACTTTAATAATACATTTTTAATCAGGGGAATTAAACTCCTCGTAGTAAATGTTTATGAATAAATGAAATATTTGGATGAGAACGCAGCCATCACATGGACCAACGAGTCCAAAGAAAATCATAGCTGAAATCAAATTGAAGATTCGCTAAAATATTAATCTTGGCATTTCATAATGGATTAGTAGGCTGGTTAAAAAAAAATGGACTTATCATTTCATTATGGCTCAGTATGCTGGTAAAATAATAATGAATACATATGTAGAATCATCATTACATAACGTTTGAACATGGAGCTAGGTAGCTCCGTTTGAACATGTGTTGTCCATAGTAAGAGGTGACACTTTTAGAATTTGTATGAAAATAAACTGAAAATAAACTTAGTTAGCTTCCCTGTTTTGAAATCATTTGCCATGTGTCATGAATTATTTTCAATCTATTTCAATTAGGATTGAGTGTTGGTAAAGAATTGATATTGTTTACATTTTAAGGGTTCACGGTGTGCAGCCCAATTAGCTTCAAATTTTTGTTATTATGAAAAAGACACTTCTAATCTTGTTCCTTTCAAGTATTCCAAACGTACATTTATTACATTTAGAACGTCCCCTTTGAGCAAAAATGTCGTTTATTACGGGACTTATCATGCATCCAGATTCTTCGTATGTTATTCGTTGTTCTGGTATCAACCGAATTTGGAATCAATCCAGACGAGAAAACGACATCAATACAGAAATATGGGACTAAATTAAAATCAGGATTTCATTTATCGGTTACGAAATAACATTCGTTTCAGTATTTGATTCTCAAACATTATTCACTGATGTTGAACGTGTTTCCTGTCATAATAATGGCTGATTGAACGATGTGTTAACTTTGTGTCATTCTCTGCAGATTTCCAGAAACATACACGAACTTAGTCAAGATCATCACATCAATACTCAACCAACCTCAGACACAAGCTGACCAGTCATCTGACATAAAATAACCAGCAAAATCCAACGGTCAACTTTCTATTCTCGAATTTTTGTTTAACGAAAAATGATGCAACCTGTCAAGAAACCAAGGTGAAGAATTTATGCCTCATTCATCATCTCTACAGCAAGCGACACATATAGTCAACGAAAAAAAAAGAGGCAAAATATATCACACTCGTCCGTTTATCATGAATCAATGCTATCTCTTCGTCAGACCATGGAGCTACCAAAAAGAGTGGTAGCTCCATGGTCAGACCGTCATCAACACATTGGTTGTCGACACGAATGTCCAGCGACTCAGACCAGATTTGAAGTAGGAGGACGAATTGGAATGACAACACTCCTGGCTAATGACTTTCGCCTGTCTTTGCGATACTGAGACTGGTTGGTAAGATCGTCAGTCCCGTCTGCTTACTCCCATGGCGAGAAATACCACCTCTCTTCACAGTTATGTAACGCGTATCCTCCTTATTAACGTCAAGAAATATAACAAGCAGCTAAACAGGCGTCTCCTAAGGCGCCTTAACATCATCTGAACATGAGTTAGCTAATACAAATCGGGATGTGAATCTCTGTCTCCGTTCTCCCCATCCATCCCCTTGATTAATGCTTCTGACATCAGATTACAGCTATGTCCAAGTGAGTCAGGGTTGTGGTCAGTCATAAATGCCAATGAGATCTAAAAGCGGCGCCCCGTATGTCGACACCCTATATACTGCTGCGTCGAATACGCGGGCATCCCAAAAGTCAAACCGATGTTATTTGGGGAACATTTTATTGCGTATGTCCGCTCAACTTTTTTTTTCTCGCAAAGTGTATGTAATTAGTTTTAGCTGCAGGTGTTGGGTGGATGGTCAAGCATGATCATGGTGATGATAATCTACAGCTTCCAAACACTGCGATGCATCTGTACCAAGGTAGCCATAGCAACTGACTGGAGACTTCCCGTTGGAGGTGCCCTCACCGAGGGGTGCAAGTTGACACGAAGTGTTCTTGGCAAAGATTTGATTTGTTCATGTTTAACCCTGATATCTGTGTTTTCATGCATCATTTACTCACCTTCCGTATGGTTTCCCTCTGTGGCTTTCGCTTCACAGAGCCTTCAACAATTTTCGTGTTACCAAAGGACGAACATATTGCACTACCTGATGACTGATATGAACTCGTCATTTGACGTCTCGCAGCTCAATTTTGTCTGCAATAGCTCAAACTCACTGATAGTGACGTCATAAGGTCTTTCCTTAACATCACGAGATGCAACATAGTACTACAAAGACGTAAAATCAAGACAAAAAAAACCACTCTTGCAACAGTTTCTACCACTTGAAATCGGAGGAGCGCCAAAGTGAAAACTTTAATGAAAGACAAATATCAGTATCCGATTGCAATTGTACTTTTCATATTGTTAGCTAATAAGGGATTGGGATAGCATCAACTAAATCTCAAAGCTATTTGTATTTTATGATTATGAACATAGAATTTATTTCAATACTCATTTGCAGGGGGTCCGAAAGTTTCAAAATAGTTACCCGTCGAAATGGCGACGATTTATGGCTCATACTTAGATGCAACAAGTGCAATATGAAGAGAATGGTTTCTAATCATTTATCATCATATTTACGTCTAGACTGCGAAGGTAATATTAGCTTGTTTGCCCTACAACAATGCCAGTTACATAATATTGTGAAGACTCCTTCACTCTGCCGGGGACGAAGGCAAGATTTTCCCTCCTCCTTGCGCTGGTCCTGAGTACCTACAGTCCATCGAATGTTTTCTGAAATATCAGTTTCATCATCAGCTTCAACAATGTAATGGGGGCAGTATTCAAGAAAAAGATGACGTTTTAGGTTCTTCCTCCGCCGCGCTCGGATGGAAATCACAGTCACAGTTTGGCTTTTGACGTCACTCGTCCCTCGACAGGGTGCCAAGAAAAGCTACAGGTGCACTAATATCACGTTGCCCTGAGAGTAGGAGGGGGAAAAAGCTCTGTCATATCGGTTTAAATAAGTTTCTTTGTGGTTTTGAAATGGGTGATGTAAATAGAATCGGCATACCCCCATATGTCTCTTACATCGTCAGCGATGCAGGTTATATACAAAAGCAGTACTGTATTACTCACAAAAGGAAGGAATTGTAATCACTAGCAGCGCTGCTGCTGGTTAACGCCTAGTTGGCAAACCATGGTTATTTTTGACGCTCAGTTAACCACCGAAGTACGTTATCAGCCTAAAGTACCTATTTTTCTCCTGCTTATTCTTGTAGTTGTTGTTGTTACTTACTACATGTACTTCAAAGTCATTAATACCACACCCTAACAGAGGGTTTACTTACTTATGAAGGAATTGTTAAAATGTTAAAAAAGAATAAACTTTCATCGAATCAATTTAATATGGAAAGACAAAAGAACGAAGACTGAACTGCGTCCAGTATGGTGGTAAGTATATCAAGGGCACTGTTGAACACTAAACTTTCTAAAGCTAAGGAAACTTCTTTAATGGTGCTTTTGGTTGTAACCATTTACTTGGGTCTTTTTCAAGGAATTCTATGAACATATCAAGTTATAAGGTTAGGATTACGTTCAGCACATTTAGGTGAAATCCACGCCTTGCTGCGGCTCATCCAATCCACATCTTCCTTGATGTCAGCTTGATTTGAACCATGCATAAAAGTAACCGGCCCATTGTTGACACCTCAAACTGATAAGAAACTCGTTATTTTTTCATGATAGGCCCTAGTAAATAACCCTGTTGAAACATTTCTTTCTGTAATTGCCAGTCTGTGGTTTGTTTTTTTTTTTAAAGATTTTGTCATAGTAGGCCAATGTGACCACATAATTTGATGGAAGTTTGTCTTTCAGCACGGTTCTTATTTAGTTTAGGCCAACGGCTTCGTAAGTTTATATTTTTACAGAAGTTTATGATCTGATGATTCTACGAAAGGATAAAATTCATGTAGCGATCTTCGTCTATTTCAATACGCCTCATAGACATCACGGTACTAATAATCATCTTCATCATCAGCAACATCATCATCTTTATCCTCACCATCATCTTTTCATCATGTTGTCAACGTCCTTATTTCACTATCATATCTAATCCACCGGGTTTCATTTAACACTTTTGCCTTACACTGTATTCCCAAACCCCTTCACTTTCCAGCTTCTTCTTCTTCTTTGTCTTTCATGATTTTTCATGCAGTACCCCTCTCCTCCTCCTCTATCGATTTTGAATCGATTCTCTCAAATTTCCTTACATTTAGATGAGGGACAAATCCGAAATTAGATTGAAAATCTCAGTCTGATAGATATAGAAGGCAATCTAATTTTTAAGTTTAATTTTGGATTTGTCTCTAACCACAATCTCATAGATTGATTTCAAATCTAAGGAATTTAGAGAGTTTAATTGTTGATGGTCACGTGAGTGAGAGAATATAATTATTTTGTTCTCTTCGTCCTGGTCCGTCTGAAATTGTCAGGTTGATGAATTCCAACGTTTTGTCTTGACCCTCGTTTTTCCTGTCTTTGCGTATTCACGTGATTAGACATAATCCTCCCACATGCTATAAAAGAAAAGAGGCGTTACCAACTTTTCATACAGCTTCCGGAGATGACTATTCGAATTCTTTATATTATATCAATAATTTGGTATATATTTTCCTGATATATGCACATGGGGTGTGTATCACCAGCATTAGGTAGGAAACATGTGGGTGGATTGGGCAAATTACTCGCTACTAGCTACCTCGACCCAGGGTAGTGCATCGTTCAACACTTTTACAGCATAGCTGCCCGTCAACTTGATTAATGAACAGTCAATCAAAACTGTTGTTGGCGTCATACAACAGTGCAGTCTAACCATCAACTCAAAACCACCTGACAATAATCCTGCGTCACTACTTATGCAGCACCCAAAATCGCGCAGTCTACTAGGATACCCTCTCTATCACCCCAAAATACCGTAACAACCACTTGTTGATCTGCCACACCAGCATGCGGCTGATTCTTCGTCAATCTTCAGGGGTTCCCTTCACACCTCTCCCGACAAGAAAACACCAGCAAGAGGCTGTTTCTGCCCCTCACTCAAACTCTAATCACCCCACACCCAGCCTTAGTCACTTGCGAACTGATCCGCCTGTCACCTTCGTGCACAAAAATATAATGACCCTCATTTTAGGGCGCATGTTTGTTCCCTTTTAACCAAATTATACATATGGAAAAAAAAGACTGTTTAAGAACCAGGAAACAAACTGGTCTCGACGTTATAAACCAGCCTTTGAGCAGATCAAGACATTAACGGCTGAAAGCAATCTGTCTATTCATGTTAATCCTCTTCAAAGAGAGGTCACTTATACATACAACTCTCCCCCTCCATGCTCCTTCTTTACCCCCCTCCCTCTCTTCTTCTCTCTCTCTCTTTCTCTCTCTCTCTCTCTTATTTCCCACACACACGCACACTTTCTCTAAAGATCAAAATAAGTCTATCATAATATCATGTTTAATGCAAAATAAAAGTCACCTTCTTGTTAAGTCTTTAAAAAAAGTCAGATTATTGAAATATCGCGCAAACACACACAAACACGCACAAACACGAACGAATAATGGAACCATGTTCTTTGTAGAATGGAAGGGCAAGTCATAATTATATCTAAATTCATGATAAAAAAAGTCATAATGCATAAAAAGTCGTAATAACATATCACACGTGAAACACGCGTTAAGATTCAGTGAAAAAAAAAGAGAGAAGATTTCTTTGGCATCTCATTGCCACATGATTTTAATTAATGTGTACGGGCCTTTTTTTTTTTCAAAGACTGAAAACAAACATTCTTTTTTACATAATTTGAACGAATAAATCCAGTGCAATACCATACACTGTATGCTTGCATGCAATGCCAAAAATGATGTGACATTTATACTTTGATATCGTCATGTAATTCTATGCAACTTGATGATTTTCAGTATTTTGTCTGTCATCAAGAAAAACAGTCCAGATTAGTGTGTAATCAGATGCTTTGGTCATGCAGTGGTTGAGGAGGAAGGTTAACGGAACACAGCGTCAATAGCTGATTGCTTTGTCAATCCATAGGCAGCCACGCATAGTGCATCCGATATTGAACTTTACTCACAGAGCTGTACATTTATTACTGTGATTATCTCGTATTTACTGGAAAAAGATCATGAAGGAAAAGAACTACAGTAAATTACAGATGCCATCTAGGGTCTGACGTGTTGAAGATTTTGCCTTTAAATGAAGAAAGCTTGGCGTTGTCTCACCCGTCAGAGAGTAAAGTACATGGCCTAAATGATCTTTGGAAGCAATTGTTGTCCAACGTTCACGGATTACCTGGTGAAGCCCTAGTACCGGTGGGATCAATGCCGGATTAGCTCTTAATTCTGATTTACGGATAAGTTAATGCTCGTATTCTTCTCGATGTACAACAAATATCATATCGGGGCTCAGAAAGTTGAAAGCCTAAATATAGAATCAGACCCATTTCCTGGTTTTATTCAGAAAAAAAAATGCGGCTAGTGTGTCGAGGAGTTTGAACATGAAGGGTTGCATTTAGTTGGGTATTTCCTTGTTCAACACTCAGGAAAAAAAAGTTGTTCTTAGCTTGTACTTTTCTGTACTCTTTATAGTAATGAATACTTCCATTACATACCATGATTGAGCGTCAGAAATGCAAGAAGCTAAAACAAAGAATCCATTGAGTTGGTCTTTATCTTTTCTCTTACATTTATTTTAGAAATGTAGGTGTTTCTAACTTTAAAGATTAAACTAATTTGAAATTACTCTACGCTCAAGTTTAACGTATTAGAGAGTAATACCAAAACCAACCAACGATATACAGTCTTCTTCTTCTTGAGTCACTATGCACAACGAAATGTTAGAGTCTTCCCATCCATTGTTGGATAAACTGCCTGGCATAGGGCGTTAGAGCTGCTAGATCTTCTTTTGTGTGTAAGTAAAGTAAAACAAGAATATAAAAGTTATGGATTGTTAAGTTCCACATGCTTTCTCAAAACAGCTAGGTTCCATTCGCATGCGTGCACATCTTCTTCACATAGGCCTACTTATTTCTTGAAATCGCTGACATCGCTGGATGAGGAGATTACAACAGAGAGTCATAAAGTGCGTGATCTTTTACTACAACGCTTTGTGACGTCATGTATGGAAACCGACGTAAAGAAAATATCTTTAAAAACATCAACATATTTTAACTATTGTAGCATAATGAAAAAGCACTTGACCTGCCTCGCTCAGAAAGCAGGAGGAATAATATTGCCCTTAACATATTTCAGTAACCAGTCGAGTGAATATATATTTTCCATAAACATAACATTTTGTTGAATTCTCTTTATATTTTCTTTTCAGCGTTGTACATGCGTGACATCACGAACTGTAGTCTTTCATCCAGCGATCGCTGCGCCGAAACTAAAAAAAAAAAAAAAAATCATTTACATTAACATGTGAGTTGTGAGCGGATTACATCATCACTTTATTCAACTTGAATATTTTGCTATGATGCATGTCAATTCTTTCCAAAGAAAATAATATCATTAAAATTCTAATAATTGTATTTCTTGTCCAAATCCGCAGAAATTTCCCCTGTTTTGTTCGTCTGAAGTTACCCTGTAATTATGTTATAAAGTTAACCTGAACATTTAATACTCATTGATATTAGATATTAATAAATATGGTCGATATTCCTGTTTAATATGTTTTCAGACCGTGTATACTCATGAACATTTCAATCGTGACCCTTTTAACCATTTGAATGGATGTGCTCCGTATGAAGCAGTAATCCTCCTCACTGTATTTGCATAAAAACAAACTTGTGAGTTGATGGTTGGATATTCAGGCCAAAATTACTGTTCGGTTCACTACGTTGAACTCGGAAATTGATGATCCTGCTGCGAAGAATTGTGAGCACATATCGACGGATGCGAAGTCAGGTATAGGTCCTATGAGCCAAATTTTGGGGTATCTGAATTGTTTTGCACATTGAACAGATTTGAGAAGTATAATGTTCTCAGCAAGGTTTGGTGAAATTGTCGGGCTAAAAACGCTGTCTCCATTGCTGTGTGAGTAGAAGGCCTGAAAGTCTGTGTAGCTGTGATCGAGGGAAAAGCTGTACAAATGACATTGGTCCTTGATTACCCCCTTTCTTCCAGTAACTCTTCCTCTGCAATCACAAAACTCTCTCATTATGAGATAATGTAGCAAACAGGCTTATGACCCATTTATAGATAGCCAGTGATAGCGGTGAATGTATTCTGTTCATTGCCCTCGATTTAGCAGGAAAAAAGATATCGATTCTTTCTGACTACCGTCGAAGTCTGGTGTGTGTGATGTGTGTGTGATGTGTGTCTGATTGTGTGCGTGATTGTGTGTGTGGACGAACAGTCCGGCATCGATCGTGATATCGATCGGGGCTGCTATGAACCCTCCTCAACTTGCTTTAACAGGGTAATTTAAGCGTTGATTAGTAAACATGGGCGTGTGTGTTGCAAGGATGCTGCGGGACATGGTTGAATTCGGTTAATTGATCGCACCGCTCTGGGACTGTTGATCTACGTACTACGTTTTCTTGTGGAGATGGTTGTGAAGTATATCTACACTGATTTTCATGTACGATCATGTTATGGGTACCGGTGAGAATGCTAAAGCCCGTGTTGTTTAGGCTGGTTTTGGCACAACAAACGAGAGGAAACAGAGATTTAGTACGATTCTCGAGCATCGACGCTACGCCTCATTAAATCTCTCACGATGCATTGATATTCCCTTGACATTGGCTAAGCCGCTATCTTGCGCTCCAATGTAGGCCCTATCCCATGTGCATCTTTACACACATGAATGGGTAGAATGCTGACACAACTCGAACCCAGGACCGACCTATTTTTGGTCCAGCGTACACACCACTGGACTACGGCATTGCACGAAAACATTTCACGCACAAGAAGCTTCTAGTACCGATTGGAGACTATTCGCTTTATAATTTTTGCCTCCTTGATTCTTTGCATGCAATATGTCTCTCTGTTCGTTTGTTTGTTTGCTAATTTTGATCAAAAGGGACCTGGATTCTTATAAGTCTAATACATGTATAACCACAGCTTGTCCTTTTCATCCCATTTTACTGTGCATGACACCTCCTCCCCCTCACATAAACACACACAGGTGTGGAAAAAAAAGTTCCATGTTCGCTTTGGCATTTTTGCTCAGATATTACATACACGCCATCTTCGTTTAACAGCGTTCACTATATTTCACACTGCACCTGATATTTTAGGATGGTTGATAATGCCTGCTATCACCAGGAAGGCGGCCTTCCTGCTATCACATAGACGTTTTGTCTCTCAGGTTAGTTACGTAGCAACAGTCTTCCCAAGCTCGGACCGTAACAAACTAGATAGATGGATGTTGGCAGAATAGAGGCTAAAGTTAAAATCGGTTTTCTTTTTAGAATTAGAAATAAGTGAACAGTGAAAATATCCCTTGAATTCATATTGTTCATTTGTGGCAGTCTCAGTTACCGAAAATCATCCTGTATTAAAGCGTTTTCTGTCAATTATATAACATAAATAAAGCAGGTATCCACACTACTGACATGCATCGTATACTGGCGCTGTTAGAAACCCAGTTTCCATCAAACTTATAGGATAGAATGCGTGTCATTGCAAACAGTGTGTTTTCTCACAACGATAACACACTGACAAGCGCCTCAACACAGTATGCTCAGCATCACCACCAAAATAATGTCCCTCACTCATCGCCACCGATATAAACCCGTGCTCCCATCGCCACGAATATCAGCAACACGTCCGTGCTCCAGCTAAAACACAATAAAACAGAGCAGAAACGCACTTCTCTCATAATCATATGTATTCAGGGAATAAATTACTCCACATTTACTATTCTGTATATTATTATAGCCCATACTACAAAATTAGCTGCCGAAATGGCGGAAGGCAGTAAACTATATTTTCCTGGGCGAGTGTTTTTGCCCTTGCCCATCACGTTGACTCGCGTTTGACCCCGCAGCCCGATCGGCTCGCACTGTGCGCTAATCGACGCATAGTCGTTTTCCAGGTAAGGTGAAGAACCTTGGTGCGAGTTATTTATAGCGCCATGACTCGGTTTGGCCTCGGCCGAGTGTACATGGGTACATGCATGTACAACTGTATTGCTCGCTACATGCGTGTATTGCTACGCCACGAGTGTGTAGAAACAATACACGGCGGACGATGTCGCCGTGGAATGAAAACGAATGGTGCTGCGCTGATCGGGAACGGACCATAGCGTACACATTAATTCCCGCGCGGAAATTATGGATTGCTGCGAGTGTCGCCTGATTGCGAGACAGTCAACGGTTAGGGCCTACATCTTTCCCTGAAAACACTGTAGTTTACCAATATCTTTACCTACATGTACGACAAAGTAAAAAGCTCATCTAAAAAAAAAAAAAAGGAAGCAACGACACAAGAACGAAATGTTAATTACTTTCGCTTGTTGCAATAGAGATTATTTTATGTGAAGTTTCGAAAAAAAAACAAACCCAGAACCAAGAGCTCAGTGGAGATTTTCGATTTGCTATAGCATGATTTTACCCTTTCACTCTTTCATGATACTTGTATCCGTGCAGCTCTTTTTCAGCATTTTTTTTTCTTTTTGCTCTAATGCAACTTTTTGGCTGAATTCTTGATAACACAATTAGAATATTTCGCGTAATTGACAAATAACAGAAAAGAAGGAACTTGTTTGATAGAGCACTCAATATGTTTCTCTTCATATGTATATAATACAGGTATATAATTTCTTCTGAGTGCTGCTACAATCATGCGCATAACGCGTACCACTCTATTAAAAGTCGACATGCTACAATTTTTATTAAGGAAGGTGCTCACACAATGAGATATCGAACCCAAAAAACGCAATAAAAGAGAAAAACAAGCGGATTATGAAGTTCCTTTACATTTTTGGCGAAGATGCCTCATGTTGTAAGGAATTTACTGTGTCCTGCCGCACAGAATCTTATTTACGTACACTCAGTGGTACATAACGCTGTGATAGATATGACTGCGTATTGGTCAAGATAGAATACTGCAGTTGGTATTGGAGTATGCGGGATTTTATATGCCATGGTCATGCTCATGCAGATATTTACCTGTCAATCAAAGTCACTCGTCAGTGTTATTGGTGATGTGATTAATTAACCCGGATGACTAATCAGAACACAATTACCATCGCGGGATGATAAAAAAGGAGTTTTTCCAACTTCCCATCAAAAGTAATTGAGTATAGTCCACGGATTCTCGCCTATTAGACCAGAGACATTACGAATGTGACGTAATAAATGAAAGCGCCGCATCTGAGCGAGGAGACATTACGGTGTCCGAAACACTCATTGGTGTGGTTATCCGCACACTGTTTACCTGCGTGAGGTCGATTAAAGGTGAACGAACTCATTCGCGAGAGTGGATCATACATTTAGGTCCCTATTGTATGCAACTTGATACAAGGAATTTCGGCATTGACTAGTCTAGGATCGCAGACCGAATGTTTCACGGAACAGTCCTTATGTGCAATGGTACAAACGTTCGGCGGTCGATCAATATTATCAAAAAGATATATCCAAATGTGTTATGAACAATGTAACAGTGACGTAGATAAATGAGAAGAGGCATATTGTGAGATTTGAAAAGATACGTTTACCCATAAACAGCTTTGGGGGCACTTTGGATAGATGTTTACTTGATTCTTTTGAAGCGGACGGTGATTCACCGCTACACATCGATCGAGAATCCTAGAAACTGAGATAATCGTGTTATTGGACGGTGTAGCTACTTGGGTTTCATCCCTACCGCAGAGCCTCCGTGTTTACAACTGATGACCAAAATGCCATCGCGCCTTGATAAATGGACTGGCCTATGTCGCGAGTGGCGATAAATACTCGAAAATTTATGATTACGGCTAGCGTGTATACGCCTTATGCCTGTCAGAGCTGTAACACTCTCTTGATCGATATACGACAGGCTCTCCGATTATGTAATATACGGCATGCGCGTGGAAACGCGAAGTGTACGACTACGACATGAAACGAACGATGATTAATGGAGTCTATAATATCGGGTAAGGGGGAAAGAACATTATGAAGCATGCGGTGAAGGCGAGGGTATAAGACAGATGTAGCGGAAGATGAAGAGGAAAGAGAAATGGAAAGGAAGAATGGCGTAGGAGATGACGGTAGGGTTTGAACTGAAGGAGGAGAGAGGGTGGAGGAAGGGAGCTAGGGAGGAGTAGAGGGAACAGCAGAAAGAAGTAGAAGATATCTTTTTTTTAAGTATGTGCGCAACGGGAAGCCGGTGACTGTGATAATGATGATGGTGATAGCATAGTGAGTGGGGATAGGGGCGGGGTATACAATTATTAAAGGGACTGTACAGTACTGGTTGAGGTGAGGATTCAAGTTCATAACAATTTTGGTGAGATAATGAGAAACCTCTTATGAAATATGAAAGAGCATGTAATCTCAAGAAGGATTCAATGTTTATTTGATGAAAATTGGCCTTGAAATGGCTGAAATATCCAAAAAAGTGATCCTAATAAAATTGACAGGCCACGACTCTTATTAGGATCTCTTTGTTTTACCTTGTTTTTAGATATCACAGTCATTTCAAAAACGATTTCATCAAATAAACTTTTGATTCCCCAGTATAATTGTATGCTCTTTAACATTTCATAGAGTGGTTTCTAAATGTATCGCAAAATGTTACAAGCTGAATCCTCACCTTAACCAGTATTGTACAGTCCCTTTAATCAAACTGGTATGAACATGACAGCTTTTTAAACAGACGTTAATGCTTAAAATCGACTGAGTAAGGAAATACAATACTCTGACGACGAATAAAAGGTACCCTGTAGTATTTTGTGCCTTCGATGCAAGCCATTGGTTTCACTGCTTACACATTCAATCAAGTTATATTTTGATCCTCTTATAGTTAACTAAACGGACGAAAATTTCGCAATGACGTCATGACCACGTGACCAAGACTATTCGAAGCTCTCAAAAGACACTGTACCGTGTCATACAACTTGATGGCAAGAAAAACAGACGTTTATTTTGTTTTGTTTCAGTATTTGTCTAAATTCACTGAAACAGCCTCTGATGTATCCTTGTAATTCCACGTATTTCACACACTTTACAACATTTTCCTTGGCAAAGGAAAGTCTTTAAACCCAAAACCTGAACAGAAAGGTAACCAGACTGGTAACTCGCCTATAACTCGTAATTAATACATTGTTGCAAGTTTATATTTCGACTTATTCACGTCATGGGAAGATGCCTGTACAAAATTGATGAAAAGAGAATGAGTGGAAAAATAAAGAGAATAAAACAATTACAAACAGTGAGAGTGAGATAGATAGAAAAGCAGGTAGCAAAGAAGGAATACGTAAATAGATAGACAATAGAGAGAATAGAGAGAGGGAGAGAAAGGGAGAGACGGTGGGAAAGAGAGAGGGAGAGATTAAAAAAAGGATACAAGAGCTGTCAAGGGGTTAAACCGAGGCTGAAACAAGTGGCAGCGGGGAGCCGCCCTCTATGCCGCCATTCTTGAATGTGACTCACACGGCTTCACACCTCGCGTGCCAGCGAGCAATTCAAAAACACGGCTTCTCAAGTTAATTGATACACATAATCACATACTTTGGTTGGCTTGCTCGTTGGAAGCCAGACGGTATTCTTGGTAATATGAATGTGTAGGCCTACTCGAATTCTTAGTAGTCGATAATACACTAATTGATCGACAAAGTGAGCTTAATTTTTGTGTGTCATGACCACAGTCTGAACAGGTCACGATAAAAACCTATAGCTTTTACATAGACAGGTACAAATGCTCATTTAACACACAAATTTAAATCACTGCATGTGGACTAACTGTTTTAAGTAAATATTAATTCAAACCGTTCTCGGAATCAAAAGAGTAAGTCCAGATGCACTGATTGAATTTTGTACTTTAATAGAGCGTTACCTGGATGAATCAGATACTCATATTATTTCATTTGTCTTGTTTTGGTTATCACCCATTATATGGATTCTCTCTGTTATGTTCTCTCGCTCCAGTCTTTTGTTTAATTCTTCACCTTCTCTTCTTATTCCTTCTTAATTCAATTCAATTCATTTCAAATAGAAAAAAAAAATCACAAATGATACTGAGTGCATACGGTTTGATAGTACCATGAAAAAACTAGAGGTAATTATAATATGTATAAAAAAGTATATATCATATATATATATATATATATATATATATATATATATATATATATATACATGGCCCTATATAAAATATAGTTACAAGTTAACCTTGTTACATGTTACATTTCCATGCTCTGAGGAAAGAAAAAAAAATGAGGAATCCACTAAAAAGCAAGGTTTGTACATTGTGGACAACTCATACAAGCGTCAGTTACATTTTGGCACAACAGATAACCAACCCCCCCCCCGAAAATTACTATGAAAGGAAAATGTTTATTGCTCTCTTTATCTCTAGTTTGAGTTCAGCATTCACATTGTTAGTCTGATGCCATGAGTGACAGTAAGGTGGCATCCGGTCGCCATTGGGACGACTTGGGTAAAGGGGCTTCGACTGCAACTAGGCACGGTGGTTACTGTACAGATTTGATCTCACGCATTAGCTGCTCAATAAATAGCATACTTTTCTCGGAGACATCTCGTCGCATCATCCAGCCGATTACAGAGTAATTTTTGATTTGCTGCCCGAAAGTGTAGAAAACAGCAGGTCAATCAATTCCCATGTTTGTGTGATTATAAATATGGCGATGGAGAACAAAATTTGCTCTCATTCTGACTGGCTTGCCGTACACGGTTATTTTGGATCGTGGCGTGATTAGCGAATGACAGTGACGCCTAGCAACGGAGACAGAGACAAGCCGTCACACCTGACCGCGCTGCTAGGCAATCTATGAGATGACCTTGTATGACCTACTATGTCACGTGGACTAATGACGTTAGCGTGGAAGAGACTGCCATTCTCATCGTTGCTTGATGAACCTAAGATGTATTATCGACCTCATTAGGGGATGGGGAGTGTTGAAACACGAGAAAACGTTCTGTTCATCTTTTATTCGTTTATCCTCCGAGCTTATGTGGACAGAAAAAATGGGATGAGGAGCCAAGACCGACGAGGAGGTCGTGATGCATACAAACTCTGAGCTTTATATGACGCCTCATTCTATCAGTTTTATGAGGAGTTGGAAAGGGTGATACGTCGAGTGTTGATCAGTTGGTAGCAATACAACATTTTACTCGCTAAATATTGGTAAAAAGCAAGAATGAACACCTGATGGAGGATAGTATAGAGGCCGGAGGAACTCTCTACATTCAGTGTATGGGAATAGCTCGAGTTTCCCCTCATGGAGACAATCAGGACGACATGCACTTGTGAGACAACCTGACCCTCAGAGCTGGTCATGATGATTCCGGCATGGGTCATATCGAAGAATAGTGAATACCATCGATTTGTGCACTGAGAGAAATAATAATGGATGGTCATTGAGAAGAAGGGATTAAACAAGACGAGAGTATCAAGAAGAAAAGGAAAATGAGAGGAAAGGCGAGAGAGAGGGAGTACGTTAAGAAGAGAGGAGGAAAGATTAGATAAAAAGGATAAATACGAGGAAACAGAGAAAATAACGTAGGAGAGAAAAAAGAAGAAGAATACAAGATGGAAGGGAATTAGAGTGATGTTAATCCATTAAGTGGGATGATGCATGTCTGAATGTGTTTTGATACTGTCATGCAGTTTGGTATAAAATACAAAATGTCGCAGGAGTGCAGTATGAATCTCATCAAGTTCTTTAGATTGTTTCCTGTCCATTAATAACATTTTTATGTGTGGTCTAGGTCATCCCTGCTCATGTCGACCAAAGTTCGCAGAAAAGGTTACGTTGTGATAACAAGAGAGCTAAAAAGAGTGCAAGAGAAATGTAAAGGTTTATGATATGCAAAATAGAAATATCTTGCTGGTTGCACTAGCAGATAAAACTTCATTGAATAGTTGAAAAGTTGAATGACCAGATAAAAGACTTGAAACAGAAAGCTAAATTGAATATGGAGAGAGGAAAGAGGCAAACATGTTTGGAAAAAAAAAGTTTTTTTTAAGACTCCTCTCGCAAGTTTACATGAATACTTTGGTGTCAGCGAATATGATGGGAGGAGCTAAGGGGAGTCCAGTAGTGGTCAAACGGACACCAATCCTAAATAGTTCAAGGTAAGCAGACGGTAAAGAATGACGATCATACTGTATGATAATTTTGTTATAGCTTTCAAATGTCTTCATTTACAATATGCCGAATAGCACTACGCATTCAAGATTAATTGTCCTTATTCCTTTACCTGAATGTATGTAGTTTTATTCAGCCTACCAAGCAGTGGGAATTTCAACAGAAAGAAGGTCTGGAGGGAGGGTCACGACTGAATATTGTTATTCAAAAGCATTTTCAAGGTTTAAAACACTGCTAACTCTTTCCAACGGGTTGTGACGTCATCACAGGAGGGTCAAACCAGTGCGCAGTTGAAGGTCTCAGGACAAGCCGCAAAAACACGATGTGGTCAGTATTATACGTTGATTACAGAAACCCTGATCTCTCTCGCTTGCAATATTCTGTCCGTATGCATAAAATATGATATGTAAGAGAGTTACTGTATTCATATATGGCTGGCTGCCAGCAGTATTATTGTTCACTGTTGAATCCCTGAATATGAATCCTGTATTCTATGGATTTGCAGAGCTCATAACCATACTAAAGAACAAGTACGCCCGATGAACTTGACCGAAGGCATTACAGTGGATTATGCGTGACAGTTACTATTACACTACGTCAATGCTAACAGCGAGGACAGAAAAGCAACAAAGTTTGCCGCTGTAGTCTGTACAAGGCTGTACCACCAGACTGGTTTTGATACGCAAACCCGGCGATATAGGCCTAAGTGCTATTTGCATATTTCGTTTCCCAACGAATATGATGACACACCTGAATGTCTCAGCTATATTGAGTTTCAAACAAGGACATGCTCCTTCGGCATTGGAATCCATTGTCACGTGACTACAATGTCCATCAGTCTGTCATCGCACTCTTTGTTATATACATGCTTGTATCATAAACTAAACCTGAAGCAAGACCGCCCAAAATATTAGGGGAAAAAACTATTTGATATATCTAAAGACAGCGTCGACTTCTTTCTTGGAAAAGTCTGAGACTCAAAATATAAATTACCATATTGCAGGATCAGTTTATCAGGATGATTTCACGCAGTAGTGTGCATATGTGTAATATATATCCACAAGCAGATCGAAGAATAATGTCATGTTCCCACGCGGCGCCTATAATTCTCAGGTATATTGGGCAATTAATGTGAATAATTGAGGCGCTGGCGGAGACAAGCGTCGTTCCACGCTTTGTAAGCGATGATGGTTAAGGGACAAAGGATCAATCAACAAGTGTATTCCCCCTGCACCACTGGACGGGTTTCCACTTTCACTCATCAGTCATTAAATTGGCGTTATATGCTTGAATAACAGTCATCATCAGTAAGAAAAGAAGGAAAACAAAAAAGCGAGCAAGACAAAATAACCCTGATCAGTGTACAGATATGCTGCTAATCATGAGGAGGAAAAATTGAAACGGTTCAATTTCAAGTATGATGCTGCATAAATTTGCCTCATTGCTGGCTTGCATTCGTTGATTCCGTAGTGATCACTTCTCTGAACTTTTGATATTAACTCACAAAGAATTTTAAGTTGATAGAAGTGGTTGTAGAAGAGGCTCTATGTACAAAATCCGCCATTAATGATCAAAAGTATACTGACTTCCGTGTATCACAGGTGTAGTATTGAGTGGATAATGATTGGGTGCACGTCACGAGTTAGACACGATACCCACGACTCATACAGCCCACGAGCTAGACACGATACCCACGACTCATACAGCCCACGAGCTAGGCACGACTCATACAGCCCACGAGCTAGGCACTAGACAAATAATAGGTCCTATACAGTGTAGAGCTCATGGATCTGTTCTAATTCAGGGTTATAGCTTGTGGGCTGTAAGTCTCATGGACATTTTTCTTTTCAATGTCTAGCACGTGGGCCGTATGACTCGTAGGTGTTTAGCTCGTGAGATCAAGGAGGTGCTCGCCTCGTATTTCCTTGTTGGTATGACCTCAAATGATCGAGCTAATTACCACGAAGGTAGACATGCACAGGAATACGCAACCAGACTTCTTGCAAGCTATACTCACTGATGTGATCATGCAGAGAATGTCTTACCATGGGTGTCTTCAGTCTCTCCAGATTGAAGACTTGTTGCTCAATTACTTTTTATGACATGATAAAAGTTAATATGGTAACAAGGTCATAAACCCTTAACACAAGTCCCTAACCATGCTAACAGTAGCTCCTACCTGCGGAATCACATAGGCAGAAAAAATACAGCAGACATGTGGATTTGTGTTATTTCCACTTGCATGCTCAAGACGGACATGCACGAATGATAAGGAAATGCGTTGTGTCTAAAATGGCTTTAATGATGACTGGTTATCAGGGTAGTTCTTTACGGTAACGTTAAACATCATCATCACACAACTTAAAGAAGAAGAAAAAGAAGACAACATCACCTTTGTCTTATCACTTGAGAGTGATGATTGCTTGTCATCAGCTATGATGTCACGTTAATTATCTTTCAGTTTCCCTCACACCGATGGTACGTAACGTTCAACGCACGCACACAAACGCACTGAGTCACATCTTGTTTGACATTTCAAGTTTGTTCTCCCCCTGCTGTGGCCGCGAAGACATCGTCTTTAATCTCCAAAGACTATTCTTAGACAGAATGAGTATTTTTATTTATGTCTGGATCTGGCAAGGGTACACACATGTATTTCATGATTCCCTTCCAATAAAAATGACTAATGCTGATTGCATTCTGTTCAACAGCGCGGGCGGAAGAGACAATAACATTTTAACATCAGTGGAAAAAACTTATTGATTTTGTTCTTCACTACAAATTGATGGTGTGTATTTCTTTTTTCAAGTTTTTTTTTTCAGTATATGTTTCTCCCATACTAGTTAATGCAATCGTCCTCAAAATTGCGAAGTTTCTTAATTGCAATGTAAACTTAGATTTGTATTTAACAAGGAACATTCTGAAATCACAGTGTCATCCTTGTTTCCTTTTGCTTACCTTCAACCAAATTCACCCTGCCCTGCATTCTGCGCTAAATACAGTAAAACATTGTCCCCATCTTGCTTTTATTGGCGAAGGGAATAAAAAGTTGCCAACCAACCCTCATTGGTGTGGGAGTTTTTTCAGCGCATTTTATGTAAATGCACCCTTTAAAGGATAACCGCTTTGTTAAACAGTATCTATCCAATTTCATTGAGTTTGATAAAGACGTTCTCCTTGAATTTTACTAATTTTGATATTGGAGCAGAAAAACACAAAATGTGAAAGGAGGCTAAAAAAGTTTCTTTTACAGGACAATACATCGTGTTGACTCCGGAGTCAGGTTTTCGCGCCAGCTTGTTCATGGTTCGAAAAGACTGCGGGTAAAGGTCCCGGGTAGAGGTCAAGGCATGTCAGGTCGTGTCATCGAGGCTAAAACCAGGTCGATGTGGGAGACCCTTCCGGAGAAGTCCTGCTACGTGTACCATTCCTGGCCCACCGAGGAACATCATGCCATAGTGTCCAGTCACATCACGGGTGTCTACTTTCTTCTCCATAGTATCTTGTTCTAGTTATGAAAGGAAGATGAACAAAAGTAGGCCTACTACCGTATCTCACTTCAGTTTGATTTGTTATCAGTCATAATTAGTCCCTCTACCACCCCCCGTCTCCGTGAATGATGCGTGATCTCACTGACACCCTCCTAATCTAAACATTATGACAGTGATTATGGTTCCTCATTTCGCTTGACAATCTATAAATCCTTCAGATATTTCTCTATCTCCTCTTGTTACTTTGTCTGTCTCTCTCTCTCCCTTTCTTATCCTCTCTCATTCTCTTTATCTACATAATAAAATCTCTCTCAAGCTCTCTCTACCCTTTCTGTGTCCGACAATACTGACCTACTATCCTTCTAGCTACACGTTGTATGTGTAATACCAGCGATGGCAACCCGATGAGTCACGACTATCTAGGGGCTTGTTATTTGATTCTCCATTTCGCCCGGATTGCTTCCGTTATTTTTTTTCAGCAACCATAATGTCATCCCAGCGAATCGCGAGCAAGGCCTTGCCAAAACAAGGGCCCGAGTTGAAGGCGTAAATTAAGAGGTTAATCAATTTGACAACTCGTTGCTGACGGAGTCAAGACACTGTGCAGCGATCCCGATGCATCTTGCAGTATAGAAAATTAAAGGAGAGTCAGATAATACGCACAAATATTATGAATATGTGCATACACATACACGCATCATACATATTATACAGTACACGCACACATACACATCTCAACATGGTAAATTTGTATTTATGTGCATACATACATGATTATATAGATAGATACATACATACATATGGCGAGCATTTCATAGCTCAATCTCCTCCGCCATGTCATACATAACGTAATTCTTACATAACAATCCACAATGGAATTTTTTCAGGAAATAAGACTAGTTTCTCAATTTCTTTTTTTTTTTTTTTAGAAGGTCTGGGGAATAATACCCTAAACACAAATATATCAGCAAGAAGTAGAAGGAGAGCACGTTTTTCATTAAAAGACAAAAAAAAGAGGATATTTTATGAAATTTTCATGGATATGAATTTCGGCATTGAGCTAAAATTTGTATTCTGTTGTACCAGGTACTAGTTGTCTGCCCTTCTTTTCTGTTGCTTATCCGCTTGTAGAAGTACTTACCAACATGTTCATTGCTAAAGAAAAAAACAACAACAACAACCAACAACACAGCTTGGGTTAGCCGTCAGTACATATAATCGGCATTTACGTCATATTCGCTCTCAATATGCTCTTTTGCATACAACGTCAATGAAATGCTGCGTTATGAATTAGTGGGCTTGAAAGGGTTAACCGAGCTCAAGGCACGTTGGGTTCGTTTTTGGTGCAGTCAGTCCGGTGTCGACATCACAACTTGAGACTTCAGTATACTCTGGTTGTATTAATGGGTTGTATGTTTCTGGTGCGGACTGCGCTCTTGATTTGCATTGCCACATACTGGACAGATTGAACTGTAAAGGTTACAAGTGTTGAAACTGATCGTGATCTGAAACAGAAAGTGATTTGAAAAGTACTATTCCATAGACTGATGACTTGATAAATCCGTTAAAGAAAATATACCTAATATAACGAAGATCGATTAGAAACATGCCAATGACACACACTATTGCACGTGAATCAAATATCAGTTTCTTCATACTATTAATGAACGGCCATGTCCCCTTGGGGCAACTTATCTTCTTGAGACTGTGACTAAGTGGAATCTACCTTTTATCTTTTCAAAAAATTATACCGACAGAATCAAACAAGCCGCGGCTTCTTTACATTTTCCAGACATGAATTAATAGGTTAATATCCTTGTAACAATGCCAGTTAATAAACACTTCGCTGAGATATATTTCAGGAGACCAACGCGGTGACCGAAAAGCGCGTACACTGAACACTAAATGATGATATTGCCAATCCGTGTATTGTAGTCCATTGCTCACGGGAGTCCAATCGGGTGCACGTCACGAGTTCGACACTCAAGAGTCGTACAGCCCACGAGTCATACAGCCCACGAGTCATACAGCCCATGAGTCACACAGCCCACAAGTTATACAGCTCAAGGGTCATACAGCGTATGAGGTGGTATACCTCACGAGTCACATACAGCCTATGAGTTCGACACTAAGCGCACGTTGTAATGTCTAACTCGTGGACTGTTTTTACCTTGTGTTTAACTCCTGGGCTGTATGAATCCTGGGCTGTATGACTCATGGACCGTTTTCCCAATATCGAACTCATGGGCTAATCGTGGGTGTCGGTACCCGGGATGACTCCGTCCAATCTGCCGTACAAAAGTTCTATGACGCTTTATACAAAATAATCAAGGTATGCAATGAAACATGTGTCTAATAACACACTAGCTGTACACATTTACAATCAATTGACATTTTATTCGTCCCTTCCACACCCCCAAAATAAAAAAGACTTAGTGTAGAGGTGTGAGAAATCAAGTTTAAGTAATGTCTCACACTCATGATTGTTATTGTCAAAATATCACAAATGAATTGGATGCTATGTCAGTGTGAGAAAGCCGACATATAGGGGAACGATATACGTACACAACTGACATGCACCAACGAAGCACGAGCAGAAATTGGGCGAAATGAGCAGTGTGGATATGAGCAAGAGAGAGAGCTGTTAAAACTCATTAGTGTAGCAGAGTGCACTCCAGCACTGAAGTTGTCGGGAATGGCGTCTTCCGCTTTCGCGTGGTCTTTTCTCTCTTCATGTGAACATTGTGACGTTGATCTCGCTTAGTGAAGGGAAATGCATCGTCACGTATAAAACCGACTCATACAATATAATAGAACAATCGTACAATGAAATAATCTATTTCAAGTTGCTTCCTTCCTTCCGTTCGAGATTTATCAAAGAAGAGTCCATTAAGGATAGAAATCTTTAGAATGCCTCCAATCCATGCAGAAAACATCTCACTATCAAAACTTAATGGCGTAGAAAACGACTTCCCTCCCTGAAGGGACAGGTTAGTTGCTGTTCAGACCCGATTTGTAGAATACAGATATCAGAAAATTAATTGTCAAAATAAAACAAACGATGTATTCAAACACAGGGCTAGAAATGTATATTTTTCAAGAAGTTATATCGCATGTATATAGAGACAAGTTACTTTAGCTATACAGTGTATAAACAGTGTGCTTTTGATATTTGTTCATAATGGCTAAATTTTGAATCTCGAAAAGAAACTGCTATCGCGCATCTAAACTTTTAATCTCAGTTCTCACACAATGGCATAATTCAAATTGTGAAATTCTATACACAGAGTTATTAAAGAACGTTGGATAATATCTGCTTTGAAGTGTATTTTCACGGGTCAGAGAACGTCGTGTGAATTTTTGTATTTCAATTCTTTATCTTTTCAGTGGCTGTCGCATCTATTCCCTTCTATTGTGGGTGATCTTTCATGTTTATTCTCGTGATTGTTTGAATGTTTAAGCGCTAATTGTTTGCAGATTCTTTCGTGATCAACCATGCGAGATATTGAGACCTGCAATACAAGATTACAACAATGTGGCTCTGTCTTCATTGACAGCATCGCACAGTGTCAATATGGCAAGGCGTTCAGTGTGATTGATTCGGGTGATCGGATATATGCCGACATAATGTAAAATGGTGGGGGATGCACCCAGAAAGCGACTGATAACATCAAAATAACCTCTGCAACAGATGGGTCCCAGACAGTGCAAATCTGTTCCAATGTGGTATGCGTTAAGGAAACAGAAGGGGATGGAAAAATGAATTAATCAAGCGTTGGCTGTGAGACACTGAGGATTGATATCGCTGTATACGCCATATTCCCTAAAACAAACCTTTAAGAATAGATTATCTGCCAAGAAGGGTTTAAAATTAAAGGGATCGTATAGTTTTGGTTGAGACCTTACTCCAGGTTTCTAATATTTTTTGGTGAGATGATGAGAAATCTCTTTTAAAATGTGAAAGAGCATGTAATTCCAAGAGGAATTCAACGTTTATTTGATGAAAATTATTTCTGAAATGACTGAGATACCCTAAACAGAGCGATCCGAATAAAAGGTGCCAAAAGGTGGGACCCACCGTTTATTACAATATGGCTTTGCTTTAATTGTCTCAGCCATTCCAAAACTGATTTTCATCAAATAAACTTTGAATCCCTCTTCGAATGGTATGTTCTGTACTATTTCATACGTAGTTTCTTGATATCTCACAAAAAAATCAAAAGCCCAATCCTCACCTCAACCAATACTATACCATCCCTTTAAACTATATCAGATGAGACTTCAACTTCAAACATATCGAATAGCTTGGAATGCCATGGACAATGATGATGACAGTTCTCGAACTAGAATTCTCTGATGCTTAATGATGAATTAATATCATGAAGCTGTATACTAAGCCGAATTTCTTATAGTTGGTTTGTAATTTGTCGGGCATAACGTAAAATTCTCAGACAGGAGTGATTAGCCTGTTGGCTTATTGTAATTCCTTTTCGAAGAACTTGGATTACAAATGATATACTGTCATGTATCTTCTCGTCTTTGTTGTCCTGAGACACAGAGTAGATTTGATTGTATTACTTCTGCATTCATTTCTCTCTATTTCTCTATAATTCTGTACCCTTTTCACGCATCCCATTATTTTTCTTTATAGAATTCTGTCGAGGATCCCTGGATCTGTTATGCCTTTCTGTTCGTTGTATTTTCTTCCTGTCATGTGTAGTCTTGTCTCATTCTGTCTTGTCTTTTAGTCTTCCTTTATTAGTTTCGTCGTCCTCGTCTCGTTTAATGTTTATTCGCGTGTGTATGAGTATCTGTTTGTAACTCTGTCTTCTTAGTGGGCTTCCAGACTTTTTTCCTAGCCTTTTTTCCTCTTTTTGCATCAGTTTATTTTTTCTATTTGACATTCTGTACCTGAGGACCCACATTGATTTCTACCAAGCCTTGTTTTCCCTCCATTTTCGATGTTTTGCGTATTGTTATATCGTCTATATCACTTCAGTCAATTTTCATGACAACGTATTTGTAACTCCTAGGTTCCACAATTATATTTTTCTCAATTTACTTTGTTTTGATTATGAAACCTTATTCTCTGTTACCACAGAAAGTGAAATGTTTATGTTCTTTTCGAAATATGAAATAAAGTTTGAATTGAATTGAATTGGTAGAGTTGAGATTTCAGTTTTCTTCATGTTCTAGACTACTCTCTAGCTGGTTACATCGACCACTTGAACTTCAGACATCTAACCCTTGAAATTTCCTATGGATTCTACTGTTATAGTAGCCACAGGCATGTATCAAACCCACACAATTGCTATTCTCTCTTTTTCTTTCTTCTTTCTTTTCTTCTCTTTCCTCTATTGGCATTGAAGTAATATCAAAAGAGAAAAATGGCTTTCTGAATATGGATATCAATTGGTAGCAAAGATTATCATATTCCTCTTTCAGCAATAACAGGACAAAATCTGATTCACCAGTCCTTTTGATGAACAAGTACACTAGAGCTCCACAAATCATGATTCTCCTCTGCAAAGAAACTTAATCAATTGTTATTTTCCTCCTCCCCCCCCCCCCCATTCCCATGTGAATTTCTGTTGTTATTTACTTAATAGGTACGGGTGGCATCCGTTTGTAAACAAACGACAATAAGCGATTGAACGGTCTGGTGCGCGTCTACCTCGGTTCAACCCGGGGTAAAAACCACAGCCGTGGCGACACATTGAGAATCGTACTCACGTGGTTACAGCTTGTAGACAAACTGTTAACGGAAAAATTGGTCTCAACAGATGTAATTCATTTCATACAATCAAAGAATTATTACATTATAATTGCTGGATGCAAGTTGAGGCAACAATGTGAGCAATCGAATTGGTGGTAAGGCCCATAGAGCTTCATGCTCTTGCACTAGTGAGACGGTTTGTGAGAGAAAAAAATGTATGCATTTTTTCTTACATTTTTTTTTCTTTGCTCGATAGTGTCCCATGCTTTATTTCTGTGTTGATCATACAGATTGGTTATATCACGACGAGCTTGTTTACGGTAATCATAGGTTTTGGCATGTTGGGAAAAGCGCAACATTCACTAGACCTCAAATGGGGCCAATATCCTACAGAACAATCGGCTCGTCGAGGGCGGACGATATGAAGAATCGCCGACCCATATTTATATGATTGTCACCTGTAGAGGCCACCTTCCGTGAAGGGAGGTATAGAGAAGGGCACCTGAGCCTTTCAATCACATGTTTAGATGTAACAGCATACATGACCAATCAGCCGCGGGACTAACGAGGCGTAAGGCCATAAAGGGATCGTATAGTTTTGGTCCAGACCTAAGGTCGGGTTTATAATATTTTTAGTGAGATAATCAAAAACCTCTTATGAAATATGAAAGAGAATGTAATTTCAAGAAGGATTCAACGTTTATTTGATGAAAATTGGCCTTGAAATGGCTGAGATATCCAAACAAGCGATCCTAATAAAATTGACAGACTTTTATTACGATCTCTTTTATTATCAGACTTTTATTACGACTTTTATTACGATCTCTTTGCTTTACCTTGCTTTACATATCTCAGTCATTTCAAACCGATTTTCATCAAATAAACTTCTGATTCCCCTTTAGAATTGTATGCTCTTTAACATTCATAGAGTGGGTTTCTAAATATCACGCAAAACGTTACAAGCTGAATCCTCACCTCAACCAGTCCTGTACAGTCCCTATAACTTGTACAGGAACAAACGACCCGAGTCGGAGCAGTGACACCAGACTGTTCACGGGGAAGCTGGATCGTCCAGGTCCGTTCAGTCATATTCATTTGAGATGCGAGCTTGGAGAGAAAGAAGATGAGTGAATATAACTCTGAATTGTAGCCTTAACATGCCCAAGATATATCATTCCTGTCAGTTTACATGGAATACGAGGTCTGATCATTTATCTCTCAAAGAGAGGAATAGGATTTGATACGTTTGTAGAAGGAAAGGGTGTTTTTCACAAGTTGTACACCCAGCCATCAGCCTGACACGTCTCTGTCACACCTCTCTAAATAAATGGGTCAAAGAAAGGAAAAGAAGAAAAGGGCCGAATACTCAAACTTGAGAAACCGTCATGAGCATGCAAGATAAAGACAAAGTTTTGATCATCGCCGTATACAGGAAAAGACTGGTATTATACCTAAAGAGGGAACACAAGATTTCTATAAGCGCAATATGTTTCAGTTTGTCACATCCAGTCTTGGTCTATTCAAGTATTCAGATGAAAGCCGAGTGCCGATGAGTGGTGGTGATGACGATAATGATGATTAACAGCATGTATATAGCACCATTTATCTGTAGTGGCCGGGTTTTGAAGGTGAATATATTTTACTAGTTTGCCACGGACAAAGAGTGAAAGGAATATGGACGTGATGGCTTATGCCAAGAGGCAATAGCTCGCCTATTACTAGTACCTCCTTGGTTATACAGACTGTAGTGATGCTCGAAAGTGTAAAATGTAAAAGAGTTTTTTTTTTTCAATTTTAATGGACTGATGTCAAAAGCAAAGATTATGACTAATTAACTGACTAATATTCAATATCCTCCCTCGGATTAAATATCTAAGGTTTTGCCTGGTTCATGACGTAAACTCGATTAAGATCTATGATTTAGTAGGCACACACACACAAAATACATAAATATAAATAATACGCTAGATTTGGAACAAAAAAAATGACGTCAAGATAGAATCTTACGTCATCATTATGAATGGAGGGTTGCATTACGTCATTTCAGAATTACAGACGTTTCTCTAAATTAAATGGAGCAGTGCCAACGCAATGCACCCTGCGATCTATTTTTTTGAAACAGTGCATTGGCTGCCAATTTCGCTCACCTTCATGAGTTTCCAGTGGCATGCCAGTCTTTTGGGGCACAGATGGGTTATTTGTATGACAACTGCACACCAAAACACCTGCGGAGCAGTTAAAACGGGCTAGAACATGTAGAATGACAAGCGGAATTTCCCATAACGTCGGGTAGCTGTCAAAATAACGGATGACATAAAAAACCGCAGGCGTGAATCCACCCTACACTCATTTCGGTCATTTGGGGAATCCGTCATTTTGTTCTAAACTGGTTAAAAGTAAAGAAGAGTGCCATGAATGCGTAACGGGTACGATAAGAAGGTAGAAATGAATAAGCAAGAACGTGGGATTGGAGAACGTTTATCGGTGAAATCTGCTGCAGCCCATACGCGGTGATGCAGTCGTATTAGTCGGTTGCCAGGGCTCTCCCAAGGGGAAGCTGCGAGGGAGGCAACCAGCCTCGCTGGCAGAATTTTCCTTCAGGAAAAGGTAGGATGAAGCCATCTGCGTAATTCATGTCATTTCAGTCATCTCATCGGCGGACCACGCTCTAACTCTTTCCTATTGGCCGCTGGATGCAAGGGAGAGAAGAAAATATGATCTTGTTTGGGATCGAGTTGTTCATAAAGCAAAGGAAGAAGTCAACCTTGGTAGCGATATGCTTGCGATGACATCACCCGGTACGGGGATATCCCCATATCGTTATCTTGTCCTTTTTGTACCCGCCCACAGTAAGGTTTCCCCTCACCTTGCACCCCCGAGCTAGATTCACTAGCCCTAGGCTGGTCTCCGAGCACCACACCGAAGTGCGCTCATGATGTGTTGATTCCCGTTGTCATGGTAACCTCAGATTCCGTGGTCTACTTTCAAAATTCATTTTTTAAGCCCTTCATGATCTGGTAAGTCTCAACATAAGCACCTGGTTGTCGACAATGCCAGTGAAAATGACAGACTTAAACTAGCATCACAGGAAGCAATGGACAAGCATATAGCAAAGAAGCTCCTTGAATACAGTGAGCTCAATCTGTCTATCCTTGATAATTACAGGTACAGGGGGACTGGTGTACTGCGACAAAACACATTAATCAGTAATGTCCTTACATTATACAGCCTGACTAGCTTTTAAGCAGACATTGAAAACTTGGTCAAAGTTTTATATGAGTTGGTGACTCAGTAAGCGACGTGTTAAACAGGGGGAAAAAATCAGACTCACCAAGCTCATCAGTCGTATAATGTAATGTAAGCCACATATTGTAATGTATCATAATCTATACATAACTCCTGCACACTGGTTATCCACAACAGCATTAGACTAGTACATAACAGTAAAAAAGGAAACCCTCCATAAGCATCATACTCTCCCGAAATATTACTCCGGTTTACTTGGCCTTGGAAATCAAAGTTTGGCTTCACTTGACAAATTGGAGGTCAAGAGCAATTAAGAGAGCAGGCAAAATAGATGATATTCTTTAGGGCTTTTTACACTTGTAAATTTTTGCTTAGCCCCGGACCAACGGTGGGGCTAAGGGGGGGGGGGGGGCCTTAGCCCCACCGTTGGTACGGGACTATCCTTAGCCCACTTTCTGTTTACACTCGTTTTTGCCAAAGTGGGCTAGCCCCACCGATAGTACGGTACTATCTGGCCCTGCAAAATAGCAGGGGTTAGCACCGCAATTGCGGTGCCAAGCAAGTGAGTGTAAACAGAACGAAAAAATAATCCTGGGCTAAGCGACGGAGACGAAGTGCGACCCTCACTGACCAATCAGAAACGAGGTAATCAAGTGCTGCCGGTGCGTCCTTGTACGTGTACAGTACACAGCGTAATTATGAATATTCATGTGGTTTGGAAAGTCCGGGGCTAAGAAATACGAGTGTAAAAAGGTCAGTTTTCTCCTTAGCCCCGGACAAGAGATAGTACGGGACTAATTGGCGAGTGTAAAAAGCTGAAAAAATTGATACGGGACTAACGATAGTCCTGGGTCAGAGAAAGTCCGGGGTTAAGAAACACAAGTGTAAAAAGCCCTTAAGTTGGGCGTTTCAACAACTAATCCTTTTATTGAAACAAGTATATTAAGTGCTTCAAATTTGGCGTTCAATTCACCTTCTTAGAACCGCTTCTTTGAAACATTCTCAATTACCATGTTCAACAAAATAGTAAAATGTAGAGTTAACAAGCTTCTGCGTACACCGTGTCTGTCACTTCGTAGCAAACCTGTCCGTGAGGTGAATACCAACTAATCCACGTTTTTTCCAACCATGTATCTGTAAAAGAAAAAAAATAAATAAACAGTGTACTGTGTTGTAAGTTGTGGATGTTTTGGTCATTATGGTCATCGTCATGGGCATCGATCCGTCGTCATGAGGGGTGTGGGGCAAAACTTGGAAGAATATGTGTGCGGGATAGAAGCGATCGAGCGGGGGGGGGGGGGGGGGTGGGAAAGGGATACACTCGGTGAAATAGTTGGAAAATAATATAATCTCAAATGTGTAATCATAGTGTATTCATGGAGGAAAGCCGAGAACTGGGAGGGTATGGGATGGGCTATATCTAGTCTCCCCGAACCCCTCCCATACGAGGGAGCTCTTGTTATTTTAGAATTATTAAATCAAATGATTTTGTGTACAAAATTTTTTGAAGGAATATTTGGGAAATTGTCAATCAAAAACGGGTACTACCTCTATGAAGGAGAACCGAGGGGATGGAGGATTGATTGGAAGGGAATATCCCCTCCAACAAGAGGGAACTTTAGCATTTTTCTAAATTGAAATGACAAATCTAGTGCACATTTTTTAATGAAATATTCGGGAATATGCATGTCTACCCCCATAGTGTGCGAAATCCAATGGAAATGGACCAAGCGGGGGAGGTTGTATAGGAGGGGGTATCCCCCTCCCACGCGAGGGACGTTTTGCATGTTCAGAATTGAAATTCAGGGATCTGGTGCGCACTTTTGGATTAAATATCGTCGCTGGGGTGACAAGACATTGTATCTACAAAGTTAATGTAAAATGTTCAGGAGAACAAAAACCAAACAAAACAAAGCAAAACATGGCAGCCAAAGCACTATATCGAATGGGATTGCTTTTCCTTTGACATGCAGTGGTAGCTTCAGTTTTGGGGTACGACGGCTAGGATTTGAACAGGACATTACTTAATAGGTTATCTGACTATTAATTTAGAAAAAGTCATTACACAGGGTCCTATAATCATTTCCCCAGGTTTTTGCTTTATAATTGATGGAGAAGCAATTAAGAGCAATTTCAGTCTATAATACAAGACACTAAGAGGCACCAATAATAATCTGGGTTTTCTGGCGAGACTGATATATAATGTGATATCAATTGATATGACAAACCCCTTTAGAGACGTCGATTATCAGTGAGTTTCACGAGCAATGGTTTCTTTGAAGTGTGATTACATTTTGGGATGAAGAAAAACTATACAGAATGAACGTGTGCTGAGTGAAGTACAATACTCCATAAGAAGCGTCCGAGTGCATAGGAAGTATCGATTTACACCGTGAGTTGACTCGATAGTACACTATCGATAACATCTCAGTTTAATTCTATTTGGTCACTGATTTTATTTCCCTTCTTCTGTTCAGCTAGAGCTATTATTATTGTATTAAGAGAAGACCATGATATCGCAATTACGCTTTCCAGTGAAGTTCAAGCCGCAAGAAGGAAGTTCAAATTTGCCGTCGGTTACCCTTGTTTTGCCACCTGAAAGCAGACTCAATATTTTGCTTTTAACTTCTTTCTTTTTTCTTGATAGCGGACATGCCACTTCCTCCGTTTCGTATTTATCCCCCATCGGAAAGCCAATGACACAGGACAGTAATACGTATGCACTATTACCCGGAAAATTCTATAATCACATTTTAAGTTCGAGGCGATTGGAAAGTTAAAAAGAAAAAAACAGCGGCGCTATATAGCACACGTGTTTGCATGCAGCAGTGATTTACACAAGGAGCAAGGGGGGGGGGGGGGAGACCCCTATCTTGCTGAAGCCAGGAAATTGTTTTTTCCCCCTTATTCTACTACATGCATTTAAAGTGGAAACAAATGCATGAATAAACAAATGAACAGTAGATATTGTGAGCACTGTTTCTGAAGGTCTTACATTTCGCAGAGTTCGCAGAATCCTACGTTATTACGATTTCCTGTCAAAGGGCGCAGCGTCAGAATTGTATTATTATGGTTAGCGATGGTACGTCGGCCATGACAAAATAAACATAACATATCCTAAGATGAATTAAGTTGAAAGAAGTTGTTACTGACACATGAAATATAATTTCATGCATTGCTTGATGTAAAGCCAATAGGTAATATGTTCTACCAGCTGAAGCGACTGTTTGATTGACATTTTCACGTTTTGTCTTGGCATATTGCGCCGTTCTTATTACAAACTTGATAATTCAATATCAGCTGATCAGTATAACAGCAAGTGGATGAGTTTATATTATTGTTTTCCTATATTTCTCGGAGAAACAACAAAATGAATAGTTTTAAGAACATATCCTGGCTGTGAGAGGCAGCCTAGAGTGCTGAATTCTTGAACTTTGGATGGAATTACACAGTGTGGAAAAGGCATGCCGCAGCCCCTACAGAGAATTAGCAGCGGTTCTATATGGTTTTCCTGTCTCTGTTAGGCCCCGAGGTAATAATGGTTGACGATTCTCAGTAATCCCATGCCTTGCACAAGTCCTTCTCCCGGAGAATCAGAAGCAATTCGTGAAGATTTCCTGAAGAGAGGGAAAAACCTCGAATCCAAGGGACTCGAAGGACCCGACGTGCCCCCCTGACTACACCCTCAACGTGACTCCATCAAACATGGGTAGAAACGCTCAATTAATAGGCATTGTAGCCGTGTTGAACCATTGGAACAGGTTCACTGTAAAGTTCACCAAGAAGTCATACTTTGTTATTCAATATAAATAAGACTTGAACTATACATCATTAATGTTCGGCTGAAACTATGACTTCTTGTTACACACCTATCAGAGTGCTGGCGAGAACTGTGCAGAGGACGAAGAGATTCTTATACGCAGGAGTTTCTTAATAATTTCACCTGTTACTTTTGCTGAACAACAGAGCAATTTCGATCTTAAAATCTGCCACGATATGTCGTAGGCAGATGAAAGCTCTGGAGGAGCAGAGGATTAGCAAATAGAGGTTTAATTCGTTTACATTTGAAGGGATGAACAAGGGAATTGTCTCACCTCCCTGGATAACGAAGGAATAAGGAAGGGTGCGCTAAGGGGAGATGTTATGGGTGGAAACAAGGACACGGCACTCTCACCTTTTCGAGCGCTTCTGGCGGATCCCCGATTATTATGGTTTGCTGGCGTTCCTGGTCGTGATGGTTTTGTCATTTATATCAGGTTTTATGGTTTTCCTGTTTTGCAAACCGTAACGGGGATGGAGAGATTGTGATGCTGGGGACTGCAAAGTGTTGACAATTACTTGTGAGAGCAAGTGCTGTATGACGCTAGTAGGGGATTGACAGGTAGGGGAAGATACAAGGAGAGAGAGAGGGCAAGTGACGGATTTAGAATATTTGCTCATTAGAACGTTACCTAATGAAAAGGATATCTTCTGACAAAACATGTTGAAAAAGATTATACAGTATACACTCATGAACATTTTAGCAAACTCATACAAATGTAAAAGAGATTCTGAGGATCCAATGCCAACGAATAAAAATGTTGGAATTTACAAGAACCTTGGTTTCTTAAGGGTTCTTTATTTCAGCGTCTTCTGCTTTGATGGTCGTTCGTGCAAATTGATAACGAAGACGACAAACAAGAAAAATAATGCAGAATAATTGGAATATTGAGGATAAAGCATGTCGGAACAGGTTTTTTTTTTTTTTCCCAAAGCAAGTGTAACGTCATAACTGTCATGACAATAAAATTTGGAAAACCCCTATTCAAGACGGAAAGGTACAGGCGCACGTGTACGTCTAGCTGTGCCTCATGAACACATGAAGTTTGGGTTTTAAACAAATTTCAACCTCCTGTGCTTGCCATCAACTGTGGACGTCTCATCCATTACCTCTCGTAGTTTTGACTCCGGTTACGATTACTATGGGCAGGAAGAGCAATTTAGAGTATTTAGTGTCTACCTCTTACTCTATTAAGTTTATAGGTACATTTTTAAGTATGCAACACGTGAAAGTCTTGCTGGTTGGTGGTATGTCATACCCGTCCCCTATATTGTAGATACTTTCATCTACTAGCAATCAAATATAGCTGCATATTCAGGGATAATATGGTAAAACAGGGATGTTCTTGAATGCCTTCTTTCTTAGTAATGCTCTGTAACCTATTTAAAAAAAAAATCACAAATGTCAATTGACGGCCACAACACTAATATCAAAACCTAGCACCGTACTATTCTGATGACGTAATATGTAATGTCTGATCAATTACCTTTAGTAATTTTAATTGAAGGAACATGATGTCTCTGCGATTCAGTCAGAGTTCTTCAAAATCGAGACAGAGAAAAAACAACAACTCCGGTTTGACAATTAAAGTGGAGATGTCTCAAGTGAATCCTATCTAAGGGTTCAGACTTCATGGTGTCATAACGTGTTTAAACGTTGACTGACTAATTCAATGTATCATTTATTCTAAAGGTGACTTTATAGAACGAGCCCTTGTCCCACACATGCTTTGTACCGGAGACTCGTTACCCCTCGCTGGCGTTCAACCCCATGCCACACAAATGGCTTCAGTATTTGAATGCGCTCAAAGGACAATGTTTTTGCGAGTGACAACAGTTGTGACTAGATAGTAGTATGAGGGTGCATATGAATCGGAAACTAGTGGCAGATGAAACTGGTACATTAAGACACTAAATAAGGAATTCCCAAATTCAGATCTTAATCAGACGACACACAAATCAAACGGAATTACTTAGACTGAGATTCAACATGTTTTCAAAGGTCTTGCAACCACTTGTACATGCTTGTTTCTCATGATACTGCCAATGATTCAGTGGTATAACTGCAAACTGTAAGGTTTATGCACTGAAAAAAAAAAATAGGTGAGCGTGTCTGTTTAAGGGTTAACTCCTCCCAAAATGTGCAACTGGTTTGTATTTGCCACTTCCACGTAGGGAGCTTGCCGCAAAGATGTGTCTCTCCTCTCCTCATTACATCAATGATAAAGTCTCCCCTCATCTCCCTTCATCTCGACGAGCTCGCGAGCCCAAGGTGCGGAAAGTGGCCTAGACGGTTACGTCATCTGAAATGAGGGTAATCCCCGTCACATCAATTCAATGACGTCACCTCCTACAGGGGTGGCAGCCGTCGACGTGCAGATTACAAGATAATGTACTGAGGTGTCGTTCCACAAGCCATTGTTGGTCTAAATTTCAGACCGTACAGTGAGAGCAAACTTTAGAACATTAGTCAATTTTCAACTCGAGAGAGAGAGAGAAAGAGAGGGAGAGAGAGAGAGAGAGAGAGGGAGGAGAGAGAGGTAAAGAGAGAAATAGAAGACGTAGCTTTTGATCACTTCATGAAAAAATGACTCTTATATATAATATGAATCGGTATTATAGAACATAGCATTTATATTGCTTACAAAATAGTTAAATGCCTCATGATAAAACCGATGGTACAACGTCCTTCTATTTTCGACGACCCCCCCCCCCCCCCCCCCCGCGAGGATGAGTGGCTAAGTACGTTTAAAAGAATATCAGGGCTACTTTATTAGTCTTACATGTTAAGGTAATTAATTGTTTCTGAATATCCCAAATTAAAGTTTCTAACAGTATCAATATTTCCAGGTGAACATATTATATGTCAACTACCTTTTTTCGAAATGTGTTCGGAATAAAGAAACATCTACTTGGCAAAAGTCGTTTTCGTAAACACAAGAAAAACATGCATTGAGTCTGCACTATATAGACTAGCTAGTCAACTCTTGGTGGGCGAACTCGAGAAACTGAAGGCAGATTGTAGCTCCTTGAACGAAGATCGGAGTGATTTCCTCCGCTCAATCTCCGGCAAGGTGATGTCAAGGTATTCCTATAAGTCAAGGATAGTGGCACTTCGGGAATATGCGGATCACCCACTTTGGAATTGCGAACCGATGTCTCAAGTGCGATTTAGACACAACGAAGAACTGAATCAAATACTTCATTTTCTTCGTTTCGAATATCTGATAATTGGAGTACATTAAGCGCTGTTCAAGATGAAATGAGTATGGGGCAAACTTCAGCTCATACTAGATAGCTATGCGTTTGAAGAAGAGGAAAGTGAGCGCATTCCTAGAATTTCAGGTTTTTTTTTTTCAAGATTCAACGCCTCTTCCAGTCACTGTTGGATCCAAAAATTCCGCGTTATCAAGAAAAAAAAAAGGTGCATAATGGCATCGATTTCAATATCTTGATCGACAAAAAAAAAAAATTAAAATAAAATACAGCATGCCTTGCTTGTCTTTTTCTAACAAAATATATTTGATAAGCAGGAATTCAGATAAACGGAAAGAACAACAACAATATATCAAATAATAATTAAAAAAAACACACACGTATTTCTCCTCTACCAATTGCCATATCCGTTACGTCTTCCGGAACGAAGAATCATTTTTTTTTATCACACTGCCAATGAGAAATTTACGACGCAATGTTCCAGCTCCTCCTTCTTTGCAAAGAGAAAAAAAACCACTACGGCTAGAGAAGTAAATCATTAGCATTAGCATTCATTAGCACCTTATGTGTACAGACAAAATAAGGAATACAAAATGTATAAATGGATATGGGGGCATTGTTTTATGTCACTGCGGGCTGCCACTGACTTCAAATGCAATCTTACATCATATTCGAGTTGACTTTTATGAACAGAGTAATAAGCAGAATGGCAAGACGACAGATATGAACATTTGAAGATTGTGCATGCTTTCACGGAATCCTGATTCTAGTCATTCACAAGCCGACATCAGGCAAAAGGTGACCGTCACCATCAGCTCACAACTATTCCACTCGTTTATGCAGAAAGATATTATTGAAATCATGTTTTTGTGAAGAATTTTGCGACTACAACTCTCCGACTCCCCCCTCCCTTCCGAAAAAAAAAAATCTTCTTGATTTCATGTCAGAAACGGAAATATCAGTCAAGATTTTTGTATAGGTTAATAGAAGATGATGTTTATTAGGTTATGGCATCACAGTATCATAAAAATAATTTGCATATGAGCCACTATTACAATATCGCTGGTTCACAAGGTAAACCTTGATAGTCCCATTGTTTCATTATCTTAATATTTTGATGAAACTTTTGCCATTTGATTCATCTGAGTTTGAATGTTCATCTGGTATGAAGATGGAATAAAATTGCACTTATTGCAGACGAGGATAAGTGATACTGTATACAACCTGTGCAGCTGTGAAAGCAGACCCAATTCCAAACAATATCATTCAACAACGAAGAATTCAGACTGTTCAGCTTTCTTTTTCCCCCGTATTTACGTGACAGATTACACGGCGGTGTTATTATTAACGTGTTTATACATGATTGGTCTGTCTGTTTTTGTCGAACGACTCAATTTTAATGGAACAAACTTAACAATAAATAGTCTCTCCTTCATCGTCACACACTTACGATTCCTCTTGGTCCATATCATCATTGCCACAATCAGACTATGAGGATGAGGCAATAAAGATGAATTATACATGTTTTGTTGACATACATGAACAGCGCGCGGATATAAAAGGTTTGCTTTGACGGAGTATTTGATTTCCAGGAGCATATTATGTAGTGATGATGACGCCGATGATGGAATCATACTTATAATATCATCCTTTAAGCCTTTTGACAGTTTGATCTTTTGCAGGTGGCTGTAGGCCTACGTTGGTAATTAAGTTGTTTTGAGAGAGCGAAATGCCAAGCTCAGACCGCGAGAAAAATATACGCAAGCTTTAAAGGTCTACCCTCACCCCACTGAAGGAAAAACATATTAAACGTCCGGATAAGGAGGGAATACTTTCACGGCGAGGTTAATTGAATTGACGCAGGTTTGATAATGGGGACAACAAATTGGAGCTAAATTTTGATCATACAGCCAGCAGAGTGACAAAATGAAAGTCACGAACTTTGGCTACATTACATCAGTCGGCAATACTGGTGCATTGCATCAACGGATGCCTTCGCATAGTCCAAAAATATGAGTGTTGTAATGAAGGTGATACGAAACGGGCAGTGAACGTGGTGTATACAGACAGCAGCGTAAGGTATAAGGATGGTGCATCAGGGAAGGTGAAACAGCTTATCCCCATTATAAGAATTTTTAAGTTAGAACGAGGATCTCACAGTTCGCACACACTCCACCAGACCACACATTCTCAATACAATGTATATGCATACAACGTAGAAGTGTAAAATCAAAACACCAATCCTTGACGTGGAGGTCTAAATCTGTTTGTTTATCATAATGTTAATTTTATATTCAGTTCGTAATTATGTATCATTATTATCGTTATACTGTATTTTTTGTATGTAACTTTGTATGTCTTTTTGTGGTGTTCTTATACAGGGCTCCTTTGTAGATCAGATCTTTATCTAAAATGGTTATCCTGTGAAAATAAAACGGAATAAATGAATAAGGTTAGGTAAGTCTTTGTTTTGTTTTTCCTGTCCCAAGCATAACGCCTTTTCTTTCCAAATTGTGAAGCATCTCTCTCTCTCTCTCTCTCTCTCTCTCTCTCTCTCTCTTAAGCGTCTTCTAGGTTTTCCATCCATGACTTCAGAGCTAAATGTCAGGATATATTTTGCACAACTTTCATTTTATTTCATTAGGTAATTACACAAAATGAATGTAATAATGAAATACAACATTGAGACACAATCACATTTGACATAACGCAGTTTCTAGGACACAAACATCTTATACATGTTATACATCATCTGAAATACATTGTATTTGTGTATATGCAGACTGGTGACGTCACTGATGAAGATCGACGAGTTCAACACGAATTTGGGGAGTTCGTTGTCCTGGGTGTACCCTGTGGAAAATGTCTAGCTCATAACTTGAATTAAAGGTAAGAAGTGCAAACCAAATGATATTATTCATAAAAGAACATAACAAATATCCGTAAAATGTATAAATATATCTGACTTTCTACAATGAAATGGCTTCTGCAGTACATGTACAATGAAAATTGGGTTAAATCTGTGTGTGTGTGTGTGTGTGTGTGTGTGTGTGTGTGTATTTACTGTGGTTGTAATGCATAGAGTAGCCTCCCTGCATATAGAGGCTACAGATGTTAAAAGAAACGTTTGATTTGGCCAACATTAATTTTTTGTTTTCATTATTTCCTGACTGCTTACCGTACTATTCTGTCATAGGGAATCATCAGAAGTCGTTTGATATAGTTACATATTTAAAATCACTCCTGTCGATGGTGTCGTGGTCTTAGGATGATGATGATACACCTGTGTGACGTCACGTGGTTAGATGCTAGCAACGAACTTACACATCCATGCCTTACCCGCCACTCGTTATTGGATGAGTACAGGAAACTCGGTATCGACATAAGAGTACAAGTAAGTTGCAAGCAGTGCATGTCAAAGACATAAATTTGAGTCGCTCAATTGAAGAAGGTTTTTGAATTTTCAAACAAAGGTTGTTGTCCACTGCAAGGGTTGGAAGGTAAACACAATTATTGTAATATTGCTTCCGTCACGGGTAAAAATCATCAAAATACGTTGACTTAGTCGATCCTGGCTATACGCACGTTTTTATTGCTTAAAGATTTGGTACTCCGACAGGTAGTTTTCCAACCATCTTTTTATAACATTAACATATATATATATATATATATATATATATATATATATATATATATATATATATATATATATATATAATTTATTTGTTTAATCAGTTTCTCTGGACGAAATATATCATATTCTGTACCTCCGGTGAACCTTGCATTCTTGACAGTGATAATGATAGCAGTGTGAGCTCTCAAAAGCATCGATATCAATGGAAACTTAAAATTTCTCCTGAATCGAATGACATTACATCTATGTATCTTGGAGACCTAGATTTACAAAGAACCTATTTCTGTATCAGACACAGACTAATGGCTTACAAAGAGGCCAAACTGCTACCTTCAATTCAGCACTGACTTGTGGCTGCGTCAACTGCGATGCACTAGGGTTTAACCCACATTTTGACCAGACGTGTCTTACCTTCCAGACGACGTTTCCTTTAATCACCGACAAATTCGCCACAGGATCATTCACCTTTAGTCTGCCCGAGTGCCGGGTGGCCGAGTCTTTCTTCGGAAACGACTACGTCTTTGAAATCGCACTGCCAAAAACATTCCTCGTTTTAATTTTCACAAATTATGATATCGAGTTCGGACAACACAAAGAAATCATTTCCGTCTAGCAGTTGCTATCACTTAATTCAGTCTGGACTTTAATTCCATCCGCTGAAGTTTACCAGATTTTTTTTTCTTGCCAGACATACGATTTTATTTCTTTCTTTCTCTTTTATTTGCTCAGATGGATGAAATGATGTATCTAACTGAAATTGACGCAGTCATCGGTGGAAATGAAAAGCATTGGGATTTCAAGCCAAACGTGGCCTTTCCGGAATGGTCTGCGACATAACGCCTGACCCTGTTACCCCCTCCCCTTTCCTCTCCCTAGCTCTCCCACTCTCTCTCACTATCTCTCCGTCTCTCCCTGTCTCTCTCTCTTTCTATCTCTCTCTATCCTTGTATATCTTTCTATTTATCTATATAAATCTAGATGTGAGCTAAAGCATACCGACGCATTTCTCTCAATGTCTCCTTTTCCTCGCCTGTTCATTTTGTAACACTTTCTCACAAAATAACGAGCACGACATAGGACCCTATACAAATAATATAGAATTCATTAATCAGAATCGGCAAAGATTTCATCTTTTCAGTTTCTAATGGCTCGAAAATTGAAGGCAATATCGGATTTTCTTGGTGCTCTTGCAGTTTGACGTTAGAAAACGAACCTTTTTCTATCTCACTTGAAATACTTACGATTTCATCATATAATTTTCTTTGTTACAGTATAAGAAAAGAAATAGTCTTATCACATAATCAACGCAGCTTGTCAAGTTTAGGATTACGGTGAACATTTGACACTTTGTCCCGGACGGAGTGAGAAGAGTGAACTGTTCTAGTTCAGCAGACCGTGTGATGAATGAGAGATAGACAGATGCCCTCGAGTAACTGGCTAAAGCAGCGTGGAGAGACGGAACGAGGTAACCACAGGACCATCATCAAACATTTAGGAGCAGGACAACGAGGGACTTTCCCTCTCTGTCTCTTCACACTCATAAATGCTTGCGATGATTTCCAGTTGGTTACTGACAAACGTTTCCTTGGCAACGAGCAGCCTGATGGGTCCGAATGGGGCTATCGATGAACAGGGGATGGGGTTAGGCGGTGGTGTAATCGAGGTACCATCCGGATAACCTCAAACTCGACCGTGGTATTGACCGCCTTTCCGGGTAGAAACATCCAGGGTGAATCGCCGGGCAATGCGAGAGGTTGATATTGCAGCAGGTGTCTGCTCAAACGACAGCTATTACAATGCTTTTTAAACGTAGAATGTTTTGTCACTAGAAATCTCTTGATACTTGATAACCTACAATTCAATAATAAAATATCTACATATGTGAAGGAAGTAGGAGCATCGTCATAGTGAAGCCACACCCACGTACAGTAATCAAAGGCAAGAAAACTGGAAGATTTCTTTTCGATATGACTCGAATTAATTGCCATCTAGATTGTTCCATAAGCATTACTTGCACTTGTTAGTCTGTTTCCTATTTTCCATACAGCAGCTTTACACATGACAGCCTGTGGTGTGTTTTATTTTCTTTTACAGTGGATTGTAGGAACATTATGAGCTGTAGTTGGTATTACCAATCATGCAGTACAGCAATGATGAATGTTCTCTCTCTTTTCTCTGTTTTTTTTCCAGCTACTATGGGGTGGGAAGTTTTACAACTTTTGAGTCGGGATACAAAGCAGATTTGACTGATTAGCACAAAACAGACTCACTCTGATCGTTAAATAATGATATAGTAGGTGTATGTGCATGTTTTCGTGTGGTGATGTGAACATCGTCGTATTGCCTCATTGTCAAAAACATTGGCTGAAAGATTGTCTTTTCTAATTTGATTTAAAAAAAGACATAAAACACGAACACATAGCAGACTATGTTGTCCTTGTGATATGCTTTATTAATCATGTGGTGAAATGTGGCGTGAGCTGAACTCTTGTGGGTACGGTAAAAGGAAAGTGTGTGGAAAAGAGATGAACATTTTCGAGACGTTCCATGATCCCCAGTTCCGAGGTAGCCTTTAACGCCATAAAAGTGCTATCTCGAGCGAAACCATGTCGTCAAGGGATAAGGGACATGTATCTAATGGAGATATCAATCGGGTGTTATTGGAATTTAAGTGCACTGTATGAACGCGTGACATTCACTTGGCAAGCTTCGATCGAATCGCCCTTTTTCTTGTCCTTTTTTTCTCTCTCTCCCTATATGCTGTTTTATATTTAGCTGCTCGGTCGCAGAAACGATTGCCAAAGAGTTTCGCGTTTAATTCGAGGCTATGTAGAAAGCAAGGGGCTTGGCAGAGAGCGGTCTAGAGCTCCCCAAGTTTTCGTGGTAAAATGTCTGTCGTCGAGTTGGGGTCGAGCAGGGAAATGCCGAGATGGATTTCGATTTAGCCCAGATAATTTTGGAAGCGAGAAGAGGCAGAGGAGCAAGAAAGAAAAAAGGTAAGTGGACTTTTTATTGTGGTCTAACCTTTTTAAGGGTAGACTCAAAATAATGATATTTCGAGTACTGTTTTTGTTGTTTTTATTATTGTAATTATCGTTTATATACTCTGAGGACGAATTGGTTGTCATAGCAAGTTTAAAAACTGTGTCGTGCTTTCATTATTTGAAATGTAATGACGCACTTGTGTGTATGAGACAGGATCTGCGCTTGTTTATAGTGTTAGCTACGTACGCTCTGGTCATAATTCACTACTAGAGATCGCCCCGCGGGTGCTCTCAAAGTGTGACCTCCTTATCTTGAAACTGGTGCATTTTAGAAGAAACAGAAAAATTGAGGGCGGAAATGATATTATGAGAGAGATATCACACTCGCATTCATTAACATTCTCTGGCCTATGTGTTTAGGGGTTAGGTATTTGTCTTATTCCTATATCTGGGGAGTTCTTCAGCTCTGTTAAAGGATAGTTCCGGACCACTTAAAAATTCGTCCGAAAGGAAATTGAAGAATTAAATAAGCACAACAATGAACATTTCGATCAAAATTGGATCAAAATTAGGACAATTATGAAATTATGAATTTTCGGTAATTTTCATGAAACAGTTCTTGAACAGTCAAAATGAATATCCAAATAGTGAAGTGATGATGTCATTGTCTCACAACTTTGTACAGAAAATTTTGAAATTTCTAGTTTTGTTGTTGTTGTTGTTGTTGAAATGCAATTATGCCTCCGTCTTAAATTCTATGATATACCTGACTTGTCATTATGTTGATGTTTAGATCAGACGGTAATAACATTATGATATTCACTTTTATAGGAAGAAAAATGACTTTTTGTCCTTTTTTTTCATGATCAATGGAAAATTGTGAGATGATGACATCATCAGCTCCCAAAGTTTGTGCATATTTAGGCCTGTATCCATTGTTGAGAACTGTTTGCAAGAAATTAGGGAAAAATTTACAATTTCATTACTTCCCTGATTTCTTTATTCAATTTCAATAAAATATTCAGTATTGTGTTTATGAAATTGTTCTCTTTCTTTCTATAGCTAACTTTGAACCGATCTAGAATCGTGGTGGGATGCCCTAGCGGTCTCGACGTCATGGAGGCGTCAGGCAAACTCAGTCTTGTTTCTTGTTGCCATGGTCAACCTGTGTGAAGAGTACGGTAACTATAAACTAATGCAAGTACGTCGTGAACGTAGATTGCTGGTTTCGACTTATCCCATCTTGAATTTGAAAACAAACAAACACAAACAAAAAGATCAATAATCTAATTTCCAGTACAACAGTTTCTTGTTTAGGTTTTTTTCAGATTTGATTTTGTTTGGGATTTTATTTTATTCATTTATTTTTTAGTGTTACATTGAGAGCTGCACCACTCACTTGTCCTAAAAGCCCAGGTACCGGGTCTCTATGAGACGGTGCATGGTAAGGTACCTATGTAGGCCTACATGATGTCTTCATCCTGTTGGATTTTCTACACCATGAATACACGGAAACATCCAACGAGCTCAACACTCACGAGTCATACGGCCCACGAGCTAGACATTGGAAAAAAAGTCCATGAGTCATACAGCCCATGAATCATACAGCCCGTGAGTCGCATTAGCAAACTAGCTAGCCACCAAATGAAACAGGCCCACGAGCTATATAGACAATAGGAAAAACAGGATCATGAGCTCGACACTACGCCCCGTGATGTAATATTGAGCTCGTGATTCTTTTTTTTTTACTCATGTCGAGCTCGTGGCCCTTCTTTGTCTAGTGTTGAGCTCGTGGGCCTTGTTTGCCTAATGTCGAGCTCATGTATCTCATTTGCTTAGTGCCTAGCGGCTCGTGGAAAATATAGCTCGTGGGCCTATATCAGTTGATGTCGAACTCGTGGGACTGTTAGTGTCTAGCTCGTAGGCTGTGTGAATCGTGAGCTGCACAACTCGTGGGCTGTATGACTGTTGGGTGTCGAGCTCGTGACGTGCACCCATATATACTCCAACACAACAATAAACACCACAAATGGTGTTCATGCTGAACACCATCAGCATAAGATCTGACAAAACAACAAACAAACAAACAAACAAATACAGTGGTTTATATGCAAGTTACATCTTTCCCTTTTGCAGTTTTGCTTGGTCTGAAAACTCGGGTAGTCAAAATTGTAAAAAGCCGCAAACTCAGCTTCATGGCGAAAGAAGACCAACCTGGACCTCTGTACGCCTTCGGATTGTGACGCGATCACATCCCGCAAGCGACCGGAAGTTAAGGTCTCACCAAGTGTCATCTAACCCCAAGGGGTCCCAAATAGGTATGGCCAAAAATAGCTCTCCTCATTTTGTGAAAGGGAGAACGAAGTAAAAGCAACGTATATATGCTTCCGGTGACTGCCTATACAGATACAATGCGGAATATATTTTAAGACTTTGAAATATACATTTGGTTGGCGTCGCAGAGGGGATACTAACACGGGGAATTTTGGCATGCTGCTTGGCGATATTCACGAAGTATGATCAATTCCCGTTTCCCAGAAGACTGCCTGAATACTTCGTCTCTTCCGGCTCGACCAGAGTTCGCTTTTGGAGACAGTCGCCACTTTAATTACAGCGTGTAGTGTTTACAATGGCTTTGGTATATTTCAGGATTTTCCTCCTGTGTGCTTAAAGGGACATTCCAGACGATTTTTAAAATTTCACATCATGTAGTACCTAAATCGACAACTATATGTATAGGTTTGTGGAATTTATTCTGGTTCTTGAGCAGAGAAACAATACTTTGAAAAATCTTAAACGATTTACACTGAACAAGGATGATGACATAGGAGGTTCACATATTTCAGAAATGTAGCAGTGTAATTTCATTACAATACCGCTTGCTTGCGAGTTCACCTGTGTATAATTTATGCATGCCTTCTTCTTTTGTTCTGCTTCCTTGAGCCCCAAATCATGCATTCTTATGGTGACTCTGCCATGCCATCATCCTTGTTCATTGCAATTTGTTCTAAATTTTGAAAATATTCTTATTCTTCATCCCAATTATCACAAATTCTAATTTATAGTTGTTCAAATGTAAAAATCTGAAAATCATCCGGAGGTCTCCTTTAAATATCACAAGTAATTGTAGTGGCGCCCGCTCAAGATACATGTAGCTAGAGTTGCAATGGCGAAAATATTGACGCTTAAAAGCCCCGCTGTCAAGAAAAGACTCTGCAAACCCACAGATGAACCGACATGACACTAGCTTGTACCTGCGATGTTTATTCTCAAAACTCATAACGAGGGGGAAAGACAGAGGAAAAGGGAACAGTAAGGTTAACTCTAAAAAAGACTGGGGGTGGGGGGGGGGATGATTGAGCTCCCCCCCCCCCAACATTTTTGCACGATAAATCCGTAACGTAAAAGTCTTGGGCCGCGACATTTCATTACTAATAAGTCTGTAAGTCTATATATTACTATTAGTCTCGCTCAACATTTGAGACCTAATGCGCGACGCCCGAGTACGCAGTTTCAAAGTTACAGAATATTTTGTATGTGCATGTCAGCCCCAAAATTGTTCAAAAACGTGATTTCGTGTACAAATCCCAATGCAAATTCTGTTTCTAGACCAAATTCATAAATGTATCTTTATTTTTACTTTTACTGATTAAAATCAGTAAATTCCATGTTGTTTATTGTCGGAATAGTGTCGGCGATGATTTCCATCCAAAACAAAAACAATAAAAAACAAAAAGTCGAAAAACAACAAAATGCATAAGAAACTTTGCAAATAATAAAATATATAAGAAAAAAATTGATACCGCCATTTTTTTTCATGTATATTCAATAAGAATCCTCAAAAGAGTACATAGATCAAAGATTAGCAGTTTTGGACCTTTATCTACAGCCAATATTCTAATTTATTTATTTTCTAAAATAGCCCAGTCTTTTTAGGGTTAAAGGATATAACAGTAACGAAACATCATACAACAGGCTTGTCTTTTCTTTTTATTGCACTTTACATCCCATTCTTATCTGGTTTTATTTCTGTTTTAGTGTTAAATCTAAAGCAGGAAATCTGCAGTTCTGTATTTGTAGGGGACCTACACGAATCTTACTTTCTATTCTAAGTAAAACGAATAGCAGATTATGACTCAAAAGAAAGTTTGGCGACTGAAGATTATATTGACCCCAAAGAAGTCTGTTGGAATTATTACATGCTTCCACTTCGCTAATCTGTGTCAACTGCTAAGCACACATTTGGCAACGTGCATTAAATTTGTGAAGGGGGAATATCGGGGAAACCCTGGGGACGAGGGAGGGAAAAGAGAGGGTGAGAGAGAGAGAGAGAGAGAGAGAGAGAGAGAGAGAGTGTGTGTGTGTGTGTGTGTGAGAAGGGGAGAGATAGGATAGTTAGCCAGAATCGATATGGATGCCCATTTCTCTCTCTTGGAATGCTTCCTTGAAAATGAGGAAGAAAACCTTTTAAGGTTTGTAAAAATGTGTAACGTACCGAGAAAACTATGTTCAAATAATTGAAAGTGTGGTTCTTCTACAACATTACTATTTGAAGCTAGAGGCAACTAAAACATTGATTTGTTGAAATGAAATAATTATGAATTTTCAGAAGGAAAGGCAAGACGAAAAGAGACGGAATGAGAGAGAGGAAAATATAGAATGAAACGTCTCATAAGTTGACGAGTACGACCATCAGTAAGCTGCGAAAGTATATAGGCCTAATACACTCATATGCATACACCAAGCTAAGTCGGGGTAACCAGTAATCCAAACAGTATAAAGCCAGAGTTACCGTCATCTGAGCGCAGGCCTTGTCATGACATATGTCTGATTTAGTGCGAGTTTGCAATCGATTTCAAAAATGATAACCAAGAATTATTCGTGATAACCGTCGATCTTTGAATCTGCACTACGAAGGTCTCAACCTTGCCTTCTTTTCTGCAGGAAAGAATACAGTGTTTCACAGTGTGAAACACAATGTGATGTGAAACACAGTGTGAACACATGGTGAACACAGTGTGAAATCTCTTCACACTATTCATTTCGAACGTTTTAATATTGTGAATACATCGTGAATCACCAATTCACAGTGTGAAACAGAACATCACTGTGTGAACTCTTTGTAAAACACACATACACACACACACACACAGACACACACACACACCACACCACAACGTAAAAATCATCTTCACACTGTTATATTCGAGCGTTTGGACTATGCGAACACATTGTGAACACACTGTGAGACACTGTGTTCTTTCCAGCAAGGCAAGTGATTACTTTATTGGTGGTGCATCCGAATATACAATATATTTTGTGCGTTATTTGTTTATTTTGTAATCATCCACTGTTGAAATCAGCTTTTCCGTTAAATTCATGGCACACAATCATAGTAAAACAGATTTATACTATAAGGCTGTTAGCCACTGGAGCCTGCTATTGAGCATCCTGCTAGACCATTTGAATCCTGGATCACCTAACAGGGGCCAGGTCGCTTGGAAAGGGAAAATGCTTCATACTAAATCTACACATTAAGTGGAGTTGCGTTAGGTTTGGATTAAAAGCGGTGATCATTCCCTTCGAAGCATAATGAAATTAGCGTCATAAAAGATAAACCGCTGCAGAAATTGCCAAATCCTAAATAGATTGATATATATTTTTTAGAATACCGCGAATCTAAAATGTATCTGGACATTTAAGCAATTCATCTCGAACTCCAATATACCTGTAATCAATCTATCGTTCAAAAAGTGCAAATATGACACTTAATTTGAATAAATAATTAAATCTATCTGTATTGATGTAACGCCATTATTGCCTCCTGAAGACAGGTTTTAAGAGAAATCCTTGACAATGTGAGAGAGTTCCTAGCAAGTGTCAGTCACCCGGTTAATCGCCCAAACTCCGGCCCATTGTGGAGTACATTTTGTTTGGTCCTTAATAGCTCTCTATTCTGTTAGTGTAAGGAAAAGTCAACAGTTCGTATAATGACGCTAATTACATGCCACTTTTCCGTCTTTATTGGTAAACAATCTTGGCCATTCTTCACTAATCTTGAGGGCTGAAGGGAGGGTGTTACCAACCTGTCCAAGTGGGTAAGCATCGTCCTTGTTATCTTACAGTTTAGAAAACACAAATTATTATGTTCCCCTCATTTCTCTCCATTTTCCTCTTCGGCGAGGCACTTAAGTCGTGTAAGAGGATATGTTTGAACATTTTAGCATGACTCTGTATACACTTCGTCAAACCATGGACCTATGGTCAAACGAATGGTTACATACACATCAACATGTCCACAGAAATTGCCTGTACATGTGTTTTTCATCTCTTGAGTAGGCTTGTACCCCAACCCCGCCCATCAATCTCCTCTTCTCCATAACATGTTGTAATCAATGATATGTTGTTTGCCTCAATCTTCTCCTAATTCGATCCAATTCTTCTCAAATTAGAATTAACTTTTCAACTTTTACAGGAGACAGATCAAAAGAATGGTAATTATAATGGATTATGATATCAAAATGATATCGCAGGCATACTTGTCCATCTATGTAGGGCCTATATATATATGCATGTCAAGTTGACGCTGCAATGTGGTAGAACCCCGTAAACGAATCTGGTTCGATCATTAACCTTCATTTATTATCAGACATTACGTAAGAGAAGAGGATGAGACACAATATCACTTTGACACAATTATAAATGGAGTGACTTTGATTTTAACTCACTTATCAAACTCTTTGGTGCGTAACTGAACTCAAAATTCTTCATTAAGATTCATGAAAAGTTATTCCGTAGTAATAAGAATTTCTGATCGATACATTCATTGGTCTGTTGCGGGGAGAATGTATCCGCATGACACCGATGTAAAGGTGGTTGCCCCCCCCCCCCCCTTCATTCATCCCAACGCCCCATTCTAGCAACCTTAATTGTATGAGATGACAGTGTTCATTATGACGACCGTTTGCAGATTCATTTTCAAATCACCCAGGCAAAGAGAAATATATCATGATTTTAATTTTCTTCATTAGCACTATTGAGGTAGTTTCAAATCAAGACTATACAGTGGTGTTCCAAAGAGAGTTATGTCGTATAATGCATAGTAATTACAACATACCCGGATGATTACTGATTTAATGATTCAAATGATTCAAACTTTATTTTGATCCAATAGATAACCTGTGAATACTTGTGTACATTTGCAGAGCCTAACTATACAAGCAGCAGATAGCGCAATGCGTACTGCTATCTACACAAGCATCATTATCAAGGTCGCCAACCTGCCCAGCTGATCCCAAGAATTGTTGGGGGAGTGAGAATACCACATTGGATATGAATGTCATTTAACCACAGTGGGACGATGAGCAATATTTGCCACAGATGCATGTGTATCCAGCGATAAGCGGTGCTAGAGGTTCACGTCCCCAGCAGAAGTCCCCGATGAGACCACCTACGTGCTCACACTGCTACAGAAATCTCAAGTCCGCCACAAGATTTCTTGGAGACAAACAAACTTGTCCTTCTTATTCTTCCTGGGTATCCCGAGAAGAAAACAAATTTTGGAGCCCTTCACGAGCACTGTAGCGAGAGGATTTGGGTGTTAGTGTTAAGGCACTGTTATCGGCTTTGCACGGCGTCAATTCGAGAAGACGGGAGAGAGCCACCCGCCACTCAGACCAGGACGCGACGATGAGACGGTGAGACCACGCTGGCAGCCCGGCGCACAGTCTCCCGTTAGGCGCGACTGCGGCTTTGAAAATCCTTGAAAATGAGACAAAAATATGATACCAGAAATAAACCTTTGCGCAGGAATGCGACAGGCTTGACTTTTTTTTTTTGGCGCGAAATCAAAAGTTACAGGGACCGACATTACCGCTGGTCGGGACATAGATTGTCACGTCCTTATTGTCAATTATTGTTAGTTTTACAGATCAAACGCAGCGCAAGCCATGATAGCAAATGTCAAATGTTAGCAGCAGTCAGTTTTCTGTGCACAGGGAGTACCTCGTACGAAGTAACTCATGTGCGCAATGTCATCGCAGGCATGTGGAACAGGTTTGGACATATTCGTGCATTGTGATGTTCAAATTCGTTAGCACTGAAAAGCAATAGCATCAACAAGCTCAACACGAACAAGGAATCCGTATGCAGTAACAGAGTAGGGCCTACGCCATGAAAATATGACACGTTTTACAATAATATGTGAGGCTATATGAATTCAAAGAACAGTAAGAACCCCCAAACACTATATGCTACAAAAAAAAGAATAACTGATCTAACCCTTACCCAACACTCCACCCCCACTGTCCATAGTCTTGACCCCAACTCCCCAGTTTCTTGACCCCCCCCCCCCCTGTCCATCATCGCTGTTCCCATGCAGAAAGCACGGCCAAGTTCAAGAGGTCATGATTAATCAAAGCATCTTCTTACACTGCGACAGGGCGCTCTTTTTACAACAAGACTTCACAATAGGGTTATTTGCGTTTCCAAATTGAACGACAAATCCTGATTTCATCGTGTTTTAACGAACTTTAACGAGACATGGACAAGTAGGTTGTCAATCCGCCTCTGTCTTTGAAAGAAAGGAGTCAATACCCATCGCCACTAATATCCACCCCGCTAAGTCCGCGTTCAAACACTTCGGTGAGCTGCAAGGTTTTCTTTCCTGCCTCGGGTCAATAAACTAGTCAACTCCGCCTAGTTTGATCCACAACTTGTTTACCGACCACGTAAACCGTTGAAGAGAGGGGCATAGATTTCTTCATGTGCAATCGTCTTTAAATGGGCTTGTATAGACGTAGTCATGTAACACCTCGATCATTGCATAGAGGCCCGGAGGAAACGTCATGCACGAACGACCATACAAAAAAGACCACACACGGGACTATGCACTAATCACGCCGTGTTCGAGATAACAATATTATTTTTACCATACGCTCTTGGTAAGCTTTTATCTCTCTCTTTTTCCCCCTTTTAGCTCTATCTTCAGTAAATACCAGAGACAGAAGGCATCCTTCTAGGACTGACGTGAAGGTTTTACATGTGACTGGGTTAAAACGTTGCTGGTCACATTTTAGTCTTGTGTGAACGGTTTTGAATGTCTGTCGTCCTCAGTTGGAATGTACAATAAAACGCAGAAGATATAGGTGGATTATGGAGCATGGCAAATCACAGGATGTAAAACCTTGAGGAGACTAATGCGATTGTATATACAAATAATACATTTCATCCATCATTTGACGATTCGTTCAGCAGAGTTGTGTGCTTAGAAAAAGATATGGATAGCAGTGGATTGGAGACAGCAAAAAAGTTTGGGGTTATTATACCGCATTGAATGTAAAACGAGAACGGAACCTCTATCACACCGATTCATACAACAGAAGTGGTGTTTTGGAGGTATTGAGCGCCGGCCTTTGTAGGCCTTAAGACCAGAAGCCATGATAGACCTCTCGAATCTACTGTCACTCTGGCATAGTGCTATCGGAGACTTTCCTTTAACATTTTCATCATGATTTCCTTGTATCTGTGAAGATGCATCTACACATTGTTTTATAATGGACACAGAATGATTCTCATCTGTTCAGGTGAAGAGGATCACACACAGTAGTAGTGTATCGTCTGGGTGAGTATGACACGTGGCTTCCGAACAGAATGGGTATGTTGGAATTCGTGAAAATGCCTGCTATATAGCATACAAAGTAATAAAAGAGGGGGCCCAGGGAAGAGACTTGGAAGACAGCCATGAATTCATCAAACTCCTTGGACACAATATCATGCCATAATACCTTTAAGGACATATTCTTCACGTCTGCTAAAGAGACATAAACAAACAACTTCATGTGATTTCTCCGCATCGGCTCAAAAAGTTAAACCTACTTTATCGGTTTGGAACGAAGATGGCTTGTTCAGGGTATCTTGTGATTTGAAAACATTCTAGTCGACGATAGACACATGCTTTCATTTTGCTTACCGAAATCCTTGAGGTATCCTTAGATGGGAAGAATGTTTCTTCCAAGATACGAGAAACGAACAAAAAAGTTTCATGACAATCATTCATTATCCTTCTTCTCTGAGCGCAGGTCGCTTATAATACATCCCTCTTTCATTTTTTATTTCGCGCCAAAAGAGCTTACGTCAAAATCCCTTGGCGCAAACCTGCGGGCCCAATTTCCGTTCACCTAATTGGTCAAAGAATAGGTCTGTCTCCGGTCAGGGCAAACTTAGCCGGATACTTTCAATAAAGTTTGAAAATTATCCTCATCGTGTCCTTGTTTGTAAATCACCAGATCCTATATACCTTCACAGGAGAGAGAGAGAGAGAGAGAGAGAGAGAGAGAGAGTAAGTGTATGCTTGTGTATGTTTGTTTGTGTGTTTGTTTGAGGGCGGGGTGAGTGTGCGATGATACTCACACAGAAATTGCCTGAGTAGGCCCTACTCAGTTGAAATCTTACAAGATGTGTTTGACGCAACGCTTACCTATAAGCTGCTGACGGACATCATGTTATGTAATGCGTTTGTTAGAACGACGTTTATTTCACTTCTCAAGCTATTTGATAGCATAAACAAGAAGGGAGATAGGTAATGGAGGTAGGGAACATAGACACAAGAGAGATATGATTGCACACGGTCTCAAAGAACATTATGTAAAGCCAAAACATAAACGTGTAGCCTTATACCAGGGAGGTGCGAGACGACATCTCCCTGCTTATACCAAGGAGTTACTGTAGCTAGCTATATTATAGTTACATGGTAACTCCTTCTGATGTAGCTGCTACTGCTTACACAGGTAGTCAAACCTGCTGAGGTACGTCGACACACCTCCATGGACGTTTTCTTGAATGAAATAAAATAAAAGCAACAAACAGACAGACAACCTATATCAGCTTGTCATTCGGAAACTACATGTGGACTGTCTACATGCGAAATAAGAAGCAAACAAGGCTTATAATATATGTGTATAAGTAGTATGAGAAGTCAAACGAGAAATCTATGGCATGTTTTCACCGATGTAGCACGAAATCAATGGCAGGTTGCTCATCGTAACAAATTACTCTACAGATCTTTTCCGGTAATGTGATACGGACCATTAGCGCCTCACGATGTAGCATTCTTTATTCTTCGTGATCACACGGTACAGTGACAAGCGGAGATCTCTTATGCTGCCGGTAAAGATAGAGAATTATCGACTTTGTTTTCGGCCCAGTGAGCATCTCGCAGAAGGCAAAGTTAGCTTGTTTGAGAATCACAATTATAAGAATTCTTCTGCAATAATGACACTGATTCCCAACAGATGTTAACGAGACTCTACAATTCACATGGGTTCTTGTAGCTGGTTCTTTTAAGCCTTTGCTGGTCGGCTACAGCATTATACTCAGGATACTCGGGATATGCCAGGAAAGGCAGTTGTGTCGACGTGTTTTCATTTTGTCAGAATTCAATATGAAAGAACCATACACTTAGGGGTTATGTTTTATCACATTTACCACACATAAGTTGAAGTCGTAAACTTGTGAGGTTTCAAAAAGGTTGTTACGGAAGCCCTATGTTCGGGTGCAGTTTATCAGCTTCGTATTAATGCGGAGGAATATTGAAGTACCTACAAGAACTAATATATCTTGGGTACCGTGACCTTTCCATACGATCACCGTCCAAAATATCAGAGGGGTTCATGGTGATATATGTGAACGAATTACGATAATCTCTATACGAATCATCACTATTTGCATATTGCTAACTACACACATACGTTTGAAGCACTTGGAAAGCTAAAGGCGATGTATCAGAGGAGTACCATACTGCATGTTTAAAAAGTGAATTATGGTATTCCGTGCAATTCCGCACGCAAACCACGCGTTCGCCTTGGTCTCTAGTGACATATTACATGACACGTGGAACACTGCTTGGGACTTTTGGAAAAGCATTCACGCACAATAGAAACGATTTCTAGACGTTCACATCGCTGTATTCGGTCCACTGGAAATACAAGTGAATGTTCCCGAAATGTCACATGAAAGACTTATTAAATCTCATGCATTACAGTTATATGAAATATCTGTTGCAAGTTTTCCCTTATCAACTTTGACATATACTCATTAAAAAATCATAAAAAGATTAATTTGCATACTCATGCAAATGGAGAGAGGACAAAAACTCAGTCAAAGTAGACTGCAGATAATGTATGATGGATTCATTCTCACTGAAATTATACATAAACACACATCAAAGCATAATATGATTTTTAGATTTATGTACCTAACCAAGGTAAGCCGCAATTCATCCTATGAAGAAAACATGCCATACTGACAAGAAACGACTTTAAGATACCAATAAAAGCTGCTTCAGTGGCAATCAATTTGAGCAGTGAAAGTTATCGTTCATGATCCTTCATTTTCTATACACATCGTTCTCTTGGTACAGTTCCCGTCTAGTGTATTCCTGGTGTCTCAGAAATATGAATGTATAGACCCAGTGTGCCTCTCCGCTATGTGCATGCCTGTCCACGTGTAAACTACTCAAAGACTGGTTAAAGCACTCCATCCAAGTTATCAATTTAATGTTTCCTCGCATAGCGACTCTGTATCTTTGTTGCACGAAGAGTATCTGCGGGGAAGCAGAGATGCGAGAGGCAACCTAAGTAAGGAATAAGGGAGGGGTAAGACAACGTTTACGGAATCCAGAGATGGAATGTATATGGGACCAAACAGACGTGGGAGATAGGTAATGTAGGTTATGCAATGAGCACATGTATTCGCATTCAGCAGTCAGTACTTTTGCGCACACAGACATTAATGATATGTTCCCAGGATTAGTTTCCAATGCGACGATGAACATGACCATTTTGAATGGACAGAATGGAACTATATAGTACATCGTCATTGTCCATTTTCTGGACGTTAGGTAGGGGTTGCTATTAGTTGTACGGTATGTCGATAATATATAAACAAAAAATATCAATTGAATGTAAGTTTTGATCAAGTGGATATTATTGTGTCTGATCATTAGTTGATTATCTACTGTCTTGCTCAACGGGCAGGACTCTTTCTCCCCCCTTCCTTATTCAAGGCTTGATAAATATTACATTATAGTACCTTTGTCCCCATCACACAAAGTCGAACTTAACACATGTTATTGTTATAATATGTTTTAATCATTTAACTATGTAGCTTCGGTTTCCTTAATTTGACGTCACAAAATATAACGAATGATATCGCTCTCCATTCCCTCTCTCGTATGACCTCTCTCCGAACCCCTTGCTCCACATAATGTCATTAACTTCAGTAGCAATTCGTCTCCGATCCCGATAGACCGTAGGCAGTGCACGTTCAACGGAGTCATTAACGTTCATCGTAATGTGGATTCAATTAGAAATCACAGTGTGGACAGGGTTATAATGAAACAGATATCCGCTGTAAGTATGCAAGCAGTATTCTGCTGTGTAACTCAAGTGACTCGCTTAACCTTTCTCCCTTATTTTGGCAGTCGTCTTCTCCTCATGATTCTGCTGTAACTCTAGATGGAAAGAAAAAAAAATCACATCATTTTTTTATTCTCCCCCCAATCGTATTTACAGTAAGCATCATATGTGTTGATTTAATCATGTGACTCATTTGCTTCATGGTGCACCGTCCTCTACTCTCAAACCCTGTCAGTCCGTATGTTTCTCTGCCATCTCTCTCTATCTCTCTCTCTCTCTCTCTCTCTCTCTCTCTCTCTGTTTATGTCACTTGTCTGTTTGTCTGTCTATATGAATGTGTATATGTATGTGTGCGTATGTATGTAAGTATGCATGTGTGTATGTAAGTATGTATGGCCTAAATGTTGTTGTGTGTTTCAATGTATGTACGAATTTCTCTCTCTCAAACTTACCTTTCTGGCAGACTAATTACCGTTACAGTTTTTAAGGTTGTTTTCCCCGCTGACATCATGTATTATGTTAAAAATAAAAGAATCATTATCATATAAGGTTATTACAAACTTCAGTTTGACCCATGAAACTTACCAACAGGTGGTATAGAGATGACGATACCAGGGCAGTAGAACCTTACGTCCTAAACTCCTTATGCGGCACCCGGTGGGGGCCAAGGTCCGGCAAATATCGTTCTGTTGAGACCCCATTGGCGTCTCCATCAAATCATGCACAATGAACCCTTTCTTTCGCTTTGAAACATTTAAAAGATATAGTAGGAATAAAAGAGTATGTACACAATCTTGCACAATATCATTGTGCCACGTAGTACCTGTAGTAACTCATTGGTACGCTAGTACAGAGAACGACATTGTGAAGGAGAGATTGTCTGGTGTCATAACAAAGATTGGTGCAAAAGCTATGAAAGAACCAGGTTTACATTTCACGATGAGCTGTATTACGATGCCTTGTATATACCTGTTCAGGAAAAGTGTCTTCTAGCATAATTATTGTGCTATACAAATCAAGAAACAAATAGGAATATGGACATATTTGTCATGCTTGTCACGCCCGTTCTCATGAGCAGCGAAATGCTTTCAAAGAATAACAAACAATGCAAAAAAAAAAATCACCGAATTTTGTTAGAGAATACAGAAAGAAAAAGATGTAGAGATAGTGAGATCGGAGCTACAGAGAGCTAAATGAAAGATGAAGAGAGAGAGAAAGAGAAAGAGAAGGGGGAAGGGGATAGAAAACAGGTCGACAATTATCTGCAGTAACACCTCCTTTGAGAGCCGTTCTCATGCACCGTTTATGGTGCCATTATCAAGAGAAAGCCACTTTGGCGGGCATCTTAAACCTTCTCACTTACTTAGAGCGCTGAATACAAACTACATCGTGGCAGAGTAGGCGTCATCAACATTTCGGAGGATAGATCCCTCTCGCTATGGTGATTACCATTATGATGAACAGTATTAGTAGCCCCGCATCTTTCCCCAAGTGAGGCTGATTGAACTTTTGGGAGAGAGAGAGAGATGAATATCAAACGTTCTAAATCAGTGTGGCTATAGTTGAAGGGTGTGTACAGTTCTGGTCGAGGTGAAGATTTAGCTTTTAACGTTTTGGAGATATTCAGAAACCACTCTATGAGATGTCAAAGAGCACGCGGTTCTAAGGGGTATTAAAAGTTTATTCGATGAAAATCGGTTTTGAAATGGCTGAGATATCGAAAAACAAGGTGAAACAAAGAGATACTAATAAAGTTGGGGCATGTCGCCTTTTATTATTAGCACTTTTTAGGATATCTCAACCATTTAAAAACCAATTTTCATCAAATAAACGTTGAATTCTTCTTAGAATTACATGCTCTTTCATATTTCATAAGGAGGCCTTTTCATTATTTCACTTAGGAATGTTCAAAACATGAATCCCTACCTCAACCAGTACTGTACAGTCCCTTTAATACTGGATCTTCCGTGCATTGTCAGCAAGGATGTGGTATAGGATTGGTTATAGCCATTCGATAGTCTTGAGAATATAGTGACTATTATGCCAGATATATACATGTATTATGCATTACGTATGTAGGCCTACATGGGAGAAACCGTTTGAACTGTGGATCATTTCTGTCCAACGCATACCAGGACTGTCACAATTCTACACACAAATAGGTACTTTAGAACAAATTAAGAGTATAATACGAGAGGAAGCAAAAATAGACAAATTGAAAATGAACCATATAATGAGCGTGATATTCAGAATGGAATGGAAGAATGATGTGAATGTTAATGCTGTATATAGAAAAAGTGAAGGGACAGATATTGATAAGAGGAGAGAATGAGGGACAGAGAGAAGGACGTGAAAGATACGGCACCACAGCTGTTAACATCTCACCATTTTGTGAGTGAGTTGAATAATATCACGCCACGAACTCGTTACGCCCGCGGGAATTCAAATCTCTTCATTATAGAACCTGACATGAAGAACAGGGAATGAACGCGGTGACAGTTCAATGTGAATGTCGTGATTGCAGCCAGCTAAATTTCCACTTTGATTAAAAAAAGTTCATATTGTGTCATCACCCAGCATGTACTTTACTATCAAATTCCTCTGCAGATAAAAGGAAATCTAGGGATAATGTAATAATCCAATCAACTTGAAGCAACGAACGAGAGAGAAAAGAGCAGTTAACCTGAGGGAGTATTCGTGCATCTCCGCACCTTGTCAGTCGTTAATGAGAAAGTTCCTCTTTCAGAAGTGTTCAAAGAATGTCGGTGTGTTTGCGCCTTTGATGAGAAAGTCAAGTGGTTTGCATGCTTGCCTGATGACAGGCAGATCCTGGGTTCTTGCGTTGATCGCAGCAGTGGTGTCCGTAATCAAGATTTGTACCCATTCTACGTACCTCCTTCATCAAAGCTGGAATTATAAGGCTGTAAGACCTCACCCTTCCCCTTTACAGAAAACTACGGTAACTTTACAATTAATGATAACTCTGTTTCCAAAGGTAACTACCATAACACACTATTCCATTGCCAACCAAAGTCAAGAAAATCATTGATGTACCATTGATTGTAGAGTTATCATTGTAAAGTTACCATCATTTTATGCAACATGGTCCTAATCTACCAACCGACCTGATTGTCTGCCAGTGCTCCTCGGGTGTTGGAGACCGATGATCATCACTTGACTAATTCAATGGTGCCCAGCTCAATGTACCCGAGTGTAAAGTTCCGTACGTATCATCTGAGAAATTCATTTGAAGACATTTCACAGATGACCTCACTTTCCTTCAATACTCCCGCTACGTCAGAGTTTGCATTCTTCTATGTCGACATAGAGATGAAGAGGAGTATATAGGCCTAATAACAAAGCGGCTTGCACATTCTAGATAGTAAATATTCAGTTTTCTGTGATACCTAATGACAAGATTATGTCTCTCTGTTACAAGTAATGAATGTAACTGTTTAGGCTCCTCTCGTTATGTACGCCTGCCTTTGCAGCAACTAATGCAGCTAAGCGGTCTTTCATTATCAGCGTGCACAACATGCATTAGGCTTCACTGCTGTTATACCCGTGCACAAAATAGCAATGCGTAATCATACACTAGTAGCTCCAGCAGCCTCCCAGTATATTGAATTGTTTTGTGTAATGTAAACATCCTGACCAGTATCCGTTGTAATTTCTGATCATGAGCCTCAGTCTATCAATTTGGAAGAAGAGATACATCCGAAGAGATACATCCGAATGATCAAAATGTAGGTTAATTGCGGTTTGATAACCGTATCCGCGGAGTGCCGCGCATAACCTGAACGCTACAGATTACAACGCTGGCACATTACGTTCTACAGGTAGATATTATGTGACCAAAGAGCTACACTAACAGTAGCTCTTTGATGTGACTAACCCGCAGGCAGCACGTAGATTCGATAAGCTCAGGACGTACCTTCATCTCGGTGAAGAGACGAGGGGTATGTTTATCATTCAATAGGCTGGATATGTTATCAACTACTTTAATGATGGCATCGTTTCCAACATACAGCACTCTTTGCAGAAATATAATGACTTATAAAGAGGATATTAAAAAGTAGCATCCAAATTCACAGATTGTTTAGCTACTTAATGTGATTGATGACATTATCCCCCCCCCCCCCACATTATTTCTCAGCTTTCGGTTGAGTGCATGAAGCGCAATGAACAGATGACAGGGAAAACAAGCGTGCGAGCTCTAAGTGACCACATTTTCTGCTATGCGAGAGACGATAACAGGAAAGGGATGGTGAGTTTCTAAGACTTGTCCCGGACGTACAGGGTTGTGGGATTTTATTTCCACAGTGGTCAGTCATCTGTGTGTGCGACGCATCTACAGGCCGTACTTTTTTATGTGTGTTTGTTCTTGTTTTTGCTTCATGTGTTTATATTTGTGTCTTGTTTTGTTTTGCTTGTGTGTTTGTTTTTGCTTTGATATGGTGTGAAAACGTTCCAATTTATTAATTTGTGAATAATATGTGACATTAGCAGCTCTCATTTTCTAGTAACGTAGAATGCAGTCATGAAGGAATCCAACGGACTAAAGATTTATTGACATATTACACAATTTGGAGGAATTGTCTCAAAACTTACAAGGGGAAAATGTGAATTTGATCGTTACGTTATCTTGGAATTGAACTGGTAGAAATTCAAATATCTTATTTTCCAAAATGGGATTAGTCTAGAATTCCCTAAGCCATCTCCTAATAATTCTGCGTGGCTTCATACATCCCTAGTGAAAACGAAGTAAGCCCCGCAGAGTTCCCTACAAGTGGGACTGGCTCGGATTTTTATTGTCTGACCACTGGCTGACCCTGCCACCACAGCACTCATATTCCTGGCATTATGGTAACCCAGTATTCGTCGGATAAAACACAATAAGAACGGACGCTGCCGGACATTTCCATTTGTTTACATCGCCAGGGCGCAATTTCACGTACATCAAGAGGGATGAGATTTCAATAAAACAAATCGGGGAGTCAAGAGAAAAAAGGCTGATGTCTTGTCGTAGTCAAAAGAACATCGACCCATGGTTATTCCATCCGATTGTGTCGGAGTGCGATGCACTCAATATATATCTTTGAGGCATCACGCGCGTTTTTCTTGTTCCAGATTTCATGGGCTTGCGTTTGAGAGGTCTTTTCTTTAGATTGACGAGGTTCCAAGTTGTCAACTTTGAAGTCTAATAGACTCTAAATGTCACCCTTTGTCATGAAACCTGTGTTGGAATGTATCAGCTACTAAGTCGAATAACAGCGGATTTTGTTTTGTTTTGTCTTCACACACACGCCACCTCACAGCTCTATACTAGTAATTCAATTTCAACTTTTGCAATTTACCATTTGCTTTGTTTTGTTTTATTTCTACCATTCGCACTTTTCTTTTCTCTTTTTGCACCCTAAACTTTGGAGTAGTTGGAGTGGTACATATACACTCTGTAATTTTTCCTTTTCCCCCTACCCTTTCCCCTTTCTCTATCCCTTATTCTATCCAGAGTAGCTAAGTATAGAGTCTTCATACCCTCAAGCCACGGCTTATTTTGGAGACCCTTCTGTTTAAGTTCCCTACGCTATTTGTATTTATTTCATTTCGTACTAAAAACTATGTGTCGATATACTGTTTGTCTAAAATGACTTGTACAAAATCATATGTGATGCAACGGACTTAAGCAGAAATAAATCAAATCAAATCAAATCAAACTGTATTTATTCGCAGCGTTAAATTTTTCAAACTTACTTTCTTGCACTTCATGATATTAATTTGACTTCTAAGGACGTTGTATTTGCTGTGTATAATGTTCTTGCTTGTGTTTTGCGTTTGTTGTACTTGTTTTTGGTTTAGGATGGGACGAGAACTGTTTTCTATTAAGATTTTTGATAATGTTTGACTTGGGAACATTTCTTAGGTCGTCGATGCATTTTACTCTGGGCCAATAGTAATTGCATCTGCAACCTCACGCAGTTACTTTATCAAAGAGTCCCATGTTTGCATTGCTCCCTGATGGTGGATCCAGAAGCTTTATGTGGTTATTTGTAGAAGGCCGGGTTAGGTAGCTGTAGCATTGATGCGTTTGCATATGGTAGCATATTGAAAAAAATATGGTAATCGTAGGGTTCAATTGAATCCTGCGCTCATTTAAGGCGCCTGAAAACGGTATGTGTAATAAACGCGTACGTGGCATCCTTGCATTACTTTGATTATCACCGTAAGAATCACCCAATTAGCTTTCATGCTTCCTATATACTAGTAATACTAGTAGCTGTCTCTTATATACGGTAATTCTTAATGTATTTATCCTTTTCGTCTTTCCGACAAAGTCATCGATACTAAGTTCTCTGAATCGACAAAATGAATGTGAATCGACTCTGATTTATCATCTTGTATACGTGCTTTATGATTTCGCTATAGTCTTTATCGTGTAAGCTATTGATCTATTCCAGCTTTCTACCTTTATGGATACCCAATCAATCCCATATAAAAGGTACACTTGAGATAAAGAGACGAAGGAAATAAAGCCACATGAAAACAACGGCGGTATCTTCTAAAAAGTGAACAAAAACTTTTTGTGTGTGTGTATGTACGAGCTTAAACCAGCTTATAACATAATACAAATATGAATTTTCAAATAAAATTTCAATCTACGCACGGCGAAAAGAGAAGTAGTGGTATGATATTGCAAAAGGAAATTTGCTTCTGTATAAGTAAGCATGTAGACGCCAAGCTATTGGGAAATAGAATATGATGAACTTTTTCCAGATTTCCTATATTTCCTTGGCCAATATATCGAATATTTGCATTTGTGATATCGTTATTCGCCCGTGTCCCTCACCGTAACAAAAAGTTGATTTTTGTCTCGCCAATATCGAAGAAAATACTTGAGATGACGTCAATCGTAACTTTCTGAATAAAAAATTGCATTCTGTTCTTTAAAGTATTGTAAAGGGACATGGGTGCAGTATAAATTTCAATAACATCGAAACTCTGTCGGTGTATTTGTTTCACTTTAATAGGACATAGTAAAGGACAAGATATTGATTCCAACTCGACGGATTGAAGTTTTTCTTCTTTCGCGTGATCAATTTTGAGTTGCTTATTTCAGAAGACGACATTTGTTACAAATTCCTAGTCCCTAATCAGAATGAGATTAGAACGACTCAACATTTTGTCGAAGAACATAATGAGAATGAGATTGAACGGGATGATAACATGGTGCCAATACTAGCCAGTCGATGTTTCTTAGTTAATCATCTTTCCGTTATTGAAAAAATAAATAGATGCGAAAATGGAAGAGCTTGGCTGCTTCCTTTAATCACATTGAGACAGCATACTCTGATGTTTGTAACTTATTGCTGTACCGAAGTCGTGTAATATCGTCAGTATTAGGTTAATTTGAAATTAATGATCAGTATGAGCAAAGCAATATGTAATCATATTGGCAAATACAAAACAATCGAGCACTTCTGTTCGCTGTATTTCAATGTGTGTTATCAACATAAAACGTTAAATTCAATGTGTGTTACATAAGTCTTCAATCTTAGATCTTAAGTATCGAATGAACACTCCATAAAAGAAACTGAACCTAGATTGAGTTGAAAATCAATGAGCCAATTTAAGAGCCTCCTGAACACAATGTAACATTGCTAGAAGGAAATGTGTGAATATACCGCCTTTGTTTCTCAGCACAAAGTCAAAGTGATATACGAAATGACACTCATTCATTTTCAGCTCTTTCAAAAAATAAAAAATAAACGACAAAATAGTATCAAATCACCCTTCGGCGACGGAAGCTGCTCGGCAGACCTTTATTTTTTCCCCTGAGTTTACTAAGAGCTCGCTCACTACGAAATTCCAACATCCAATATACTTTGTGGGGCTTTACTGCCTTCCGATGGACAATGGGTTAGATTTGTTACCCAAGATTGACATAAAGTCGAGCCTTTGCAAAGTCAAGATCGGGTCGCGCATCCACAATTCCTTGGCCGACCAGTCCGTAGTGTCCCCAGTGTCCTTCGTGCGTTGGTGTCACTTTCTTTTCATTGGATTGTTACAAGCAAGCACCGCCGACAGCATCCAATATCATTAAGAAAGCTGAAAAGGCAGATTATTGTGTGCAAGAGTAGCACAAGATGTGACATTTTGATGTCTGAGTCCAACTTTTGTGAGATTTGATAGGGTAACGAAGTCAGGAGACTGGCTTTATAAAAACATGGATTTTACGTGATGAAATGGACACATTCACCATGGATATAATACAAATGCAGATGACGATTCTTGCATTACACTATCGTGCACAAAAATATTCTCCTCATGTAGATTTGTTGCGATATGCATAGTGTAACTATGAATTGATAAATCAAATGAAATTGAGCTGTATACGCATTGCACAAAACTGTAGTAGTAAATAGTTTTTTTTTTCTGATGTGGAGACACGGTCATGCATTATAACACTTTCACAAAGAAAGCAACATACAACTGTTGCATAAATATTCGTATTTACACATCTTTTCACATGCTCTAGTATCCCAACCCCAGCTCTGTCTATTACCAGAGACAGAATAGGCTCTTCTACTTTCTGTTTTTAGGGGCTTGATATTTGTTCTCGAAAATAACTATTCAAATAAATACCTTTATTAGTCTCGAGGATTTGTATAATTTTTTAATTCTCTCCATCGTTCTCACCCTTTCTATGACTCTATGAATGCTGGTCTTTCTTTAGCATCTGACCTCTTCTACATTCAAGTTTCCTTCGCATCCTCCTTGTGAGTCTTTGAGTAATGTTTTGTATGATTTTCGTCTTCGTTTTTTTTTTCATTATTATAATATACAATTATTTTAGGTTCTGTTTTGTTGTTTTATTTCTTCCCCGAACAGACAAGATGCGTGTATCTAAAATGCAATGACTCCCCCAGGCTGGTGAATGTCATTGCAATGCATCCTGTCGTATCGTCCCGAGACTCGTGAAAATAATTTCAGTCGGAAATCGGTGAGATCAGGCGACTATCATCTGGTCGAGACCCGGTGAAGAGGAGGGGAGCGTGACTTTCAAGATCTCGGACGCACTCCCGATCGAGTCACGGCATATTGTGTCAACTCTTCCTGGCTAGGGCTCACGAGCTTTTAAATCTCGTTGTATCTATTTACAGTATATAATATGTCTGTCTGTCTTTCTGTCTCTCTGTCTGTCTGTATGTACTCTCTTAAAAAAATCGAGTGAAAATATTCACTCTTAACGGAGTGAATACAAAAAAGAGTGAATTTAGAGTGAAATTGAAGTGAATTTTGAGTGAAAATGTTCATTTTCACTCGTTTTTGAGTGACCTCAGGGATCACTCCTAAATCTTTGAGTGATCCCTGAGGTCACTCCAAAATGAGTGAAAATGAACATTTTCACTCAAAATTCACTCCATGCTAAATTCGCTATTTTTGTATTCACTCCTTTAAGAGTGAATATTTTCACTCGATTTTTTTAGAGAGTATGTATGTTTGTATGCACGTGTGTATGTATGTATATATATATATATATATATATATATATGTATATATATATATATATATATATGTATATATCTTTTTGCCTGTCTGTCTCTATGAGTGTAAGCATGTGTGTAGTATTGATGTATGTGTGTATGGTGTATGTTTATGTGTATGTATACGTTTGAATGTGCATGCATGTATTATGCATGCAGGAATGTATGTCTGTTTTTGTGTATATAGATGTATATGAATATACAGATATTATCGTGTAATAAGAAGTTAGTTGAAGTTAATTCAAGTTAGAAATATGGTGAATGATTTGGATGAGGGCATGTGCAAATAACTCAAATGCTATGAACGCATTTAAAACGTTCTTGTTCTCGTTTGGCATTTGATATAGAAAATAAGTATGGTGTAGAAGTATACGTGGTATACAAAATGGTATTTAATTGTTTGTATGAGAGAGAAAAAAGAGAAAGAGAACCCCCCAAAAAAATAAATAAATAGATAAATAAGAATAAATAAATAAATAAAAATAAAAAAAAAAACCACCCCAAAACGTGTAAAGTAAAATGAGAAAAGGCTGACAAACAACCATTTCTATGCAACATGCAAACATAATCACAACGCCCTGAACGCTTTCACGAGCATACAGTAACCTGATTTTCCGTAAATGTTGAAAAAAAGGGTGGAAAACGTTTCTCGCCGAGAGGGAGTATAAATAAACAACACATGCAATAGTTCAGAATCATGGGAATAGGCGTACTACAATTTACAAGCTCATATCAATTTTCCATTCGTCGGGAAGTAACTCGTTTTCTTGGCCGCCAAGCTAGAAGGAAGGAGAAAAGTGAAAGTCATGTTTCTAGTTGGAATGGGCTTTAAGAGGATTTGTCTGATGACCTAATATTTTGCAAGACGCCATATCATCCATATTGTAATGTATGAACTGCTGAGCTACGTATCTTATGCAAAGAATTTTATTTGATTAGTTTGACACAAATGCATGTAGAATGATATAACTTTCTGAGATTAAGTCCATTATGTTATACAGCGCCAGGTATAGTTTCTTTCAGTAAGCTATCTTCAAAATATTGATATCATTCGCTTTTTCCTTCTCTTTTCTCTGTATTCTTCTTCTGTCTTGGGAATTACGATAACTCTGAATACGTGTAAACACACACACACACACACACACTCATATATATATATATATATACATATACATATACTATACATATACATAAAACACTGCATACACCCTCACGTACATACATACATGTTTACAAGTCATCCTTATCAACTTTTCAAAAGAATCACCTACAGGAGGTTTTTCTTTTTAAAATTATCATTGTGACGAGCTGTTGTGAAAACTTCAAGATGTTCATTACTTCAGTCACCAAGAAGTTGATTGCAACCCTGATTGAAAGAAAATGAGATTATTAAAAAACTGTGAAACAAGCTTACTTTTTTAAAGTCAAACAATTAAATATACGATTTCTTTTTTACTCCTTATATGCATTAAACTGTATATTATAGAAATACTGGCTACATCTAAAACGAGTTCCATTCTTGTCCGTTTTACCACTGCACGGTGCATTATTTCCAAATTTGGAGGAAAACGAGGGCGAATTCCTCGTATAATAAGTAGAAATTTCGTGAATTCCGAAATCGGAGAGCAGAAATTTCGTGAATTGTGCAATTCGTGATGGAATAATTGCAATGCCGCGAGGTACATAGAGTGAGTACGAGTAAACGCGGAGCATGTTACACGCGCGTGCACACTGGTGCCAAATGGATTTGATTACCAGAGACTTGCACACTAGGGTCAGTAACGTGATCAGGTAAAACCATGTCTCGGGAATAGCTATGCTTGCCAATTGCTTGGAGAAATCAGAATCTTCGTAAACATCATTGAAATTGTATCTTTTCGCATTTGAAGGTAAAATGGACAGAAGAAATAGTTGCATGGAGCTCAAGTGCATGATGTCAATTGATCTTTACCTACCGATTTTGGGTCCTCATTAGCTCAGTGCTTTATATACCTGTTATAGTCATGCAATAGAATGAAGTCTTTCTTACACACCACCTATGCGTTAATATTGTGTTGACATATTACATTTTGTTTGTTTACTGCGCATGACACATTGTTGAAAAATGTGTCTCGTTTCTGCCAACTTTATCCCAAGACCCTCCTAGCACTTCTTACTATAACGTTTTTGCGTTTGTTTTATTTTTCTCCCCCGCACCGGTATCTAATTGAAAACTGAAATTGAAATTGAAGATTGAAATTGAAATCATTGAGAGGAAACCATCACATTCGACTTCTGTTAAATGAACACATTAGAAATATAGGCTTTTAATAATGTATGCGCCTTACCTGTGCTTGATTCAGCCTTCCACGTCCCCACGATAAACAATGAATATCTTCTACGTGATTATGATCACATAACCAACCTGATACGGCTCCAGTATGAACGCAAGCGCTGACTTCGTTTGAGCGGTGGTTGCGAGCATCCCAGACAATATCAGAGCACGTAATCATTGTGATTATTGGTGACAGTTGTCGGTTATTGAATATTGATGACATCCAGAGCAGTACAAGATAGTTGGCGGATTGCCCTCCGTATAGGCTGATATAGAAGTGAAGGTTACACAACTGATTACCACATTCTGACATGCAGCTTAGAAAGGTTTGGCTTCAACCATTTGATTCCTCTTCTCATTCTATCCTCTTATTTTTTTTCAAATTGTACACAATCTATCGGGCGCCATGAACTCTTAAACTTTGCTATAGCCATTATCTATATCATTCCCATTGGTATGAAATCAGGGTATAAGATGACAGAATGCGAATATTGTCTTCCCAGCCTCCGTCCGTACTTGTCTTTGAGTAGACTTCGGCCGACATCGTCCGGAAATTACTTCATCCTTTGAGTGAATGGTTTAGACTGAAGATTTCTGCTATTTTTTTTATTTATCTGCTCCGAACGCAAAAATGAGATAAAAACAGACAAGCAGGTAACTATATACTATGTCATGAAAGTAAATGTACGAAATTGACCCATATTAGTTAATTACAATAAAAAGAAAAGAAATTGAGTGCGTATATAACTTGATAATTACGACACGAAATTAGCTAATTACTTTGCAATAGGAAATTCACATATTTCGACATTTTACATTCTTAGAGGATTTCAGCCTTTAATATCACCGCTTTCTACAACTCCATTAAACAAATGTAGACTTATAACTTAAACACTAACCTAATATATGTCGGGTATATAGGCGTGAGTATGGCAGGGAGAAGAAGGGTACCCCCCCCCCCCTCCCCGGGCCGCTTTATACTTAAAAGACCACTAGTGTGAATTTAAGAATGTAAATGAATACCGATATGAAACGATTTTGTTTCAATTTTTATCCTGTCTATCTCTCTTGAATCTCACACACATACAGACACAAATATAAGCACATGGACACATACACGCAACCCCAATTATTTACACAGGGTTGATTAGCTGTATTGATTTTGTTATGATGAAAAGTTTATTTTTGAAATGTTTGACCACTTCATTTTAAATTTCCGTAAAAATTATATTTCTTCAAAACGGAGTGATTTCATATCATCAGAAGACGAAACACTTCAGTGTTACAGATACAGCATATTTGATGTAAAATCCATTTCTAATTTTTCACTGTGCTTCTGAAAACGTCGTTGCACAACATCCACCCTAAAAAAAAATGAAATATTTATTTTTATGAGCTGTCTCCAGAGATTTCATAGCAATGACAACATCCCCTCCCATGACCAATCATTACCAAGTCATTTAGAAAATGTCAGATGTTGCGTCGAATGCCAGTATTTGTTTTTGCATCATTGTCACTCGTTGTTGCTAGTCACGGACGTATAAATTGAGAACCAATGTTTGTTTATTGATCTTATCGTTTAGTGCAGCAAAATGAAGAAAGAAAATAAATAGAACACACTTAAAACAGACAATCATTTAAACACAAAAACAACTAAATACACAATCTTCCTCTAAAAACCAGTTGGTTTTGAATGCTTGGTAAAGCGGACTGTTATAAACGCAAGACAACGCTCATCACCTGTAGACATCCTTTATAATGACTATCAAATATCAGGTTGTGGGCTAAGCAGGAATCGGAGCATGCTTACAAACATGTCAGCCATTATTATTATAGAGCAAACATCTTCGCACGCTTCCAAGGCACCTCAAAAGTGTCGCATCCCAGTAGCATGCACGTTCGAAATACATGTAGATACATAATTCAGCTAACACACAAGGTTACCATCTCCATAGAAAAGATAATTACTCGGATAATGTGCATCGTTCTCTATAGTGCTTTGGCCTTCCATATCATCGGTATCACCGTGGCTACAAGACCATAAATCTCCAGATAGCGGGGAAGGTAACCATTGACGTGGAACCAGTGCAAAGAGAAGGAATCGAGATGGAAACAGTCATGATATAATAAAAATCATCAAAAGAATCAGATCAACAATATCACTGAAATCATTTCCACAAATTACAATCAGAAAGGTTTGGGAATTGTATTTATGATGAGTTATCAGTTTTCCAAGCCGCATATGACGAACAACCCTACATAACTAATAGATATTCGCTGCCATTGCCTATAGCGTACGTGACCATTGCTTACATAACCACTTCAAAATGCGGAGAATCATTTGATATGACTGTGTGCATGCGTTGGTGTGTGCTGATGTGTGTGCGTGGGCTGTTGTTGTTGAGGGGTGGGTTTTTTTTTTTTTTTTTTTTTTTTTGCATGGGCGTGTGAGCATGGCGTAAGTATACAGGCGAGTTATGCCCAAAGAACAACTGAAATAAAATCATGTTGTTAATTCCTCGGACTTTTCTTGACGCTATTGCTCGTGATTATAACCTCTCCCTCCCCAGCTCCCTCCGCCCCCCCCCCCCCCTTCCCCCAACACATCATTCTTGGAGTTCTGTGGAGTTCATTTTCTGATGCGCAAGATTTGCTCTTTCCCATATTTCATGAATAATTTTGCGAATACATTAGATTTGCTTCACATTGATTCAATAGTAACAATTAACCACATTGAAGGAAGTTGCTGTAAATTTTACTTCTGTAATCGTTATGTCATAGTTTTATTCATGAGCTGTAAATCCATACAGAGTACTTGGTCAAACTGCTGTTTCTTGCTGCTTTCAATGTTAACGTAAGAATTCAAATAGCTGAAATGGTGGTGAATTGAATTTCTTTTTTTTTTCTGTTTCGCTGATAAAAATTCTTAACACACTGTACTTTTGATATAGTGTGTAGTAGATCTAGACTGCTTTTTAAAGTGAGGGATCGATAATGTATCCAAAAAAAAAAACCAAACAAACAACAACCCCCCCCCCCGAAAAAAAAAAAAAAAAAACGCAAACAGATTATCATGGCCGTGATATTGTGTCGTGTTTATTTATTGTTTGGTTGGCATCTGAGTTCCCTATTTTCCTTGGTTTAATTACTTTTTTTTAATCTATCACGATAGCAGACATCTGACAGGCCCACATTCATTCATACATACATACAAGCATACACACACATACATACACACGTATACATCAATACATAGTCTATGCATTTAAACGCAGTACAAACACGTACTATGTGCACAAGTTACATAAGCCTTACCAAATACCACATTATATCTTCAGAAACTGTATACGCATGATATCCTTAGTATCCACCTTCAATAAAAGCGTTTTCATACATACAGACTAACAACGTTATTGCATGCACATAATTATCACACATGTACATATTTATAATGGCTCAAAGGGTCAAAGTCTTCAAATATTTCACCCCGAGAATTTTCCTCCCCGATTCGCCAATTTTGGACTAATCACTGAACTCAGTAGCCATGATCGTATAGGGAAAGAGATCGAGGGGCGTAACGCCTGTATGGCTGATTCATGCTTGACTTTTAACTCAATTACTCTGTCAGTGACATAATATAGCACACGACTTCCCTCTGCGGGTGCTGGAGAGAAAAATATCATCAAACATCTTCATACTATAGTCTGCGCCCAAGACGTCGTTCTACTTTTGTTTCACTGCGTAAACAGCATATCTAATATGACATGGTACACCATGGACTTTTTTCTCTGACGCTCAGCTTCATGTCACATATTCATCGAATGTGAAATTTCACACAAGCAACAGAATTGTTAAACATTACGAATTTGGTATTTATTATGAGAATAAGTTTTTATAATTATCATCACATGCACATTGAAGGTGACCGCTGTTTCAAAAACAATTTCATATTTTAAAGGGACTGTACAGTACTGGTTGAGGTAAGGGATTCATGTTTTGAACATTTATAAGTGAAATAACGAGAAACCTCCTATGAAATATGAAAGAACATGTAATTTTAAGAAGGATTCAACGTTTATTTGATGAAAATTGGTTTTGAAATGGCTGAGATATCCAAAAAAGTGATAATAATAAAAGGCGACAGGCCACAACTTTATAGGATCTCTTTGTTTCACCTCGTTCTTGGATATCTCAGCCATTTCAAAACCGATTTTCATCAAATAAACTTTTGATACCCTTTAGAATTGCATGCTCTGTGACATCTCATAGAGTGGTTTCTGAATATCTCGCAAAACGTTAAAAGCTAAATCCTCACCTCGACCAGAACTGTACACACCCTTTAATTTCATATTTCAAAAACAGCAATGACAAAATTGATTTAAGCAATGCACCCTACACAATGTAAGATAAGGCATTTGAGAAGTACTAAAATGTCTACGATTAGAGTTAGAAATGAGATCACCTTGAGTTACAATTTGTAGTACAATGTAATTACAATTTATAATTAGTTGATCGCATCACAATGTTGCCTAAGAAACTATCTCAGTTCATAAGACATTGAAATATGTAGGATTTCATCATGTTTTCATTTTCTAGGACACGAAATGTAGTTTACAATCCATGAGTCTTAAAGTAGCCTTGTTGTTGTTGCAAACAGGCTCTTACGATTGTTTCGAAATCAAGTCAGGATTGGAGAGATGTGTAGCACGGAAGTCACAATTAATTTTCTCAACCATTCGTGCACAAATTGATTATAAGTCAATTCATTTTGAAGTCCAGCTCATTTGTATGATTATTTTGACAGACTTTTTGAGTGAAGACAGTCCCTCGAAGATGTCAAAGCTTGAAATTTTGAGTGGGGTTTGTAAACGTCTTTCACGAAAAAAAAATAACAGTCTTTCAAATTAATATGGGGGGCAAAACTGCTTCATCAAAATTTCAAATGCAGGAAAATCTTGCAGCAATTGATATAGGATTTGTGGGATGATGAATCGGTAAGACAGACAGAATGTATGTAGATGTACAAACATTTTTTTGATGCTTTACGTTAATTCACACTAATATTTCTACACAATCTGCATCCATGCATTGAAATAGCATTGTTTAAAGTGAAAAAAAAAAGATTGTGAACAAAATAAAGATTATAGTAAATTTCACATTGTCACTCGGCAAGAGACGTTTGGGATTTGGGTTTATTAGCCTACAATTGGGGTGAATTATTTGGGTCAACTCGACCCTCGTTTCCTCGGCCCTAATGAATTACTCAGAGAGAACGGGGTGTGGAAATCAGACGTGAAAAGAAGCTAGCCCATTATTACAACACGTCTGGGCGGAGTGCGGGTCAGACAGTTCAGCTCAACTTTCCTCCAACATTTTGAAAATTTGTTGAGTAACGCACGTTTTCATCTTCTACTTAATATTATATGCATTAAGCCAAAGAGAATGTGAAAAAAGAAGAAGATATGAATAGCTCTCTTTGAAAAAAAAAGCACAAACAATTTCCAATGCGTTGTTCTTTGCTAACGAGCCGACGAAAAAAGAGAGACAATTTTACCTAACGAGGATGTCATTCTGGATCGTAGCGATAGCATATGTATGAAAGGAGTGTGGCAAAAGAATTCACGCACATAATTTATGTATTCTTTTAGCGATGGCTTAGGTAATGTATTGTTCGAGTGGAGATATTCTTTTTTTTTTCCAAGTTGGGCATAGAGGGATTACGTTCTTGCACCATCTCTATACAGCTTTGAGGGAACATAATGTACATGATGTTTCATCACGAAAGCAATATAATATCCTGAAAGTTGTTGTTTGTTTGTTTTTTCAGATAAAACTTCGCCAGATGCTGAGCTATATCGAGAAATTGGCCAACTCCACTGCAACGAAAATGTCAAAAAAAAAAAGAAACAAAAGAAAGAAGAAAAGATGAAATGAAAGTTATGAAACTGTAAAGGGTATATTGCCAAAGTCGGTGCAGTCTTCTTCATTTTACGATCTCCGACATTTATATGGGTCACGTAGTGACTCACCACATATACTATATATATTTGATATCTTATAAATATGTGCGCATGTTATCTGTCCTGGTGCCGATAAATAAACCATATTATTGGAGCTTCTTCTTTTTTATCTGTTTTTAGAATCTCGAATATACCTAACCTGCAGAAATTGGTGCTACCTAATGGGCAGGATAAACCAATTCACGAAAGCTCTGTGGATTCGTCATATTTCATTTTTCCATTACTGAAAAGAGATAGCATAATATCTGATTATTGAATATTGATATGAAGTAAAGTGGTACATTTAAAGTGAATATGCGATGACTATTAAGCGTTTGTTTTCCCTTAACTTCCCTTAGTTACAAACTGATCAAACGCTATCCTAACTTACCAACACATGGGGGAGAATTACGTATATCTTAAGAGACTTTGATTTGAGCGTGGATGTATTGAGAAAAGATGATAAAATGAATACAGTTCGCTGGATTTATTCTTTGTGTAGACAATAAGAAAGTCAAATCAACATGATTAAGATAAACAATATGAAAAACTTGAAAAACAGAGACAAAACAGGAATAAGAGAAGTAATCTATGTAACAAAAGATATGTACGTAATATAAAGTTTTAAAAAATGAACTTATCACTGTAGAATAAGCCGCAGAGCCAGTGCAGACAAACAGCGAATGGAATCTTTTCATGCAAGAAATCTTGGCATTTTGTAAGTTGCCACATGAAGAGAATATACACTAACAATTGACAAAAAGACTGTTACCAAAGCAACCACAGATCATTAGAGTTTATACCTGAAGCACTGCTAAATGGCTCTACAAAAGTAATTTAAAGAGGATTGTGGACAACTTGCAGCTTTGGAACCAGCTTCCTGGTTAGCCTGCAGGCATACTTAGAAAACTGTATTTTTTCCGTGTGCTGACGCTTAACTCGCTGTCTTGTAATTTCAAATATTGTTTATACCTTTGCTCAAACTGTTCCGGGAAACAATGGGCTAGGGCAAAATGGCGCCTCCAAGCTGATACACTGCAAAAACTAGGGTGTTAAATATCTAACACCAGCACAGAATCGAAAAATATTAACACTCTTGGTGTTGATTTTAGGTCCCGTTCAGAAAGAATCACACCAACTGGTGTCGAAATATTCAATTACAGGTTGATGTTAGAGTTTTGGTGTCATTAATTGGTGTTGAAATTGCACATGCGCATAAGTCAGAGAATTCGAGCAAAATCATTGGACGAAAGTTGTCATGTGACCTCGCTCTGCGCTCGCGCTCTCGGATCGCGCTGCTGGCCGGCATTTATGGCTAGCTAGCTAGCTGTGTGTGCGCGGTGCATGCATATGTTATGTGTATAGTATGCATTATCAAGGCCATTTTTTATCGATGAGGTTTTCTTCGCCTTCGGGCCGCGGGTAATGAAAATTCGACTCAATAATATCCTTATTAATCAGCAGTTAAACAGCACAATCATGCCGATAAGTGTAAAGATTTGTTCTGGAGATCGCCGAATTAGAAAGTTGCTGCCACTAAATCCAGAAGACATCGTAGGATTCTTTGAACTGAGTAAGTGTACGGTACCTGTTTTTCAGGTGTTTGTCATGAGTCGACTGTACAATACTGCTAATGCATGTGGAGCAGTGCAATATACGGCACTGATGTGGAGCATGTGGAGCTGCAGCTAGAGTGCGTGCGACAGACTAGACGCCATCTAGTAATTTATACAGAAACCGGGCGCTAGGTGCTAGCGTCCGGAGTGCGGTGCTAGCTCTTTCGAACCGTTACTTATGTAGCTGGCCTAGCTCTAGACTCGGTCTTATTCGTACTATACAACTATAACGAGTTAAGCTATTGGCATGCACCCATGATATAGTCATTCTATTACCCGAGGTCTGTTCAAAATGACCACTTACCGAGACGTTAGTCTATACTCGTAGTCTAGTCGAAGTTTACCGGTACTCTTACCAATACAAAGCCATGGCCCTTGGCCTTTTTATGAATGCATGGGGGGGGGGGGGCGGGGGGGGCGAGAGCACTTGTGTAGATTATAGTACTGGGATGTGCTGCTTTGACCGCCTCCTTTTGTGGGCTCTGATACACAAAAATCACCATCTGTTCTGGTCGGCTTCCGTGATGACCGTTCCCAAGATACCTGAAATTGACAACCCAGCTTCTCTGTGTACTGTCCTAGCCCCGGGACCGTCCCGTGATTATCGAGCTCATTTGGTGAGCTGCCTGATCACAGCAATGTTCGTCTGATCTATAATTGCTGTTCTCACGATTCCCGAACTTCTCTCTTCCTTTCTCTCTGTTTCCTTTGTTCACTCTCGGCTCACTCACACGCACGTACGTCCAGCATGCACAGAGTACATGCACTCATCGACTACGCTTGCTTCGTAACGTGCAAGGCATTGCCAGACCGGCCGGGAGGGGAGTCTTTACTGGCCTACGTACTCGAGTGATAGTGATACTCAGTGACAGTGCCTTTTGAATTGCGTGTATTGATTGTAATGTTATGTTCATCGGGATAGTGACATCATGCTAATCAAGGGATCTCCAAAGGGCAGGGTGTGGGGTTAAAATGATGGATTACAGAATTCTCCAAATTAATTAATTTGGAGCTCTCTAATGATGTAATTAAGGAATATTAGTTGGCAGCTCTGGATATGGGTCTTAATAAAGAACTGCTATTTTAGGGTTAACACTTGAATTTTGATGCACATGTTCCCTAGTTCACTGAAAAAGTTCTAAGGGCCAGTGAATTAATAAAACTTCAGAAACATTCACGTAAAAGGATTAACAGACTATTTTTCTTTCTGAATTCTAAGTAAGATGAAGGTATTCATCTCAAAATATATCTACTTTTCAATGAATGTTGTACTTTTCCTTTCACTCTAGGAAGCTTTTTTTGATGCACGAAGTAATACAGGGTTCCTGGCTGCTAGAATAAAGAATGTGAACCGCACAACAGATGAGAAAGCATCCATACCCAAGCCGTCAAGGACAGATGGTGGTCCGGGGAAGGTCCGAGAAGGTACCCAACAACCTGCTGCAGGCTGCAGCTATGATGAGGACCTCAACTGGCTACAACACTGCCCGACGTTAGCACGTGATTCTAGCCTGGTTGTAGAAAAGATGCAGTCTACTTTCCCTGTCAGACAACATATGGTCAAGGAGGGACGCACTGCATCAGACATCTTGGAACAGTTTCCTTGTTTTGAAACTGTTCCTGGTTTGGTATGTATTTCAAAATATTTTACCTGTCTTTTAACACTATCGGGCCCATGGGCAATCTAACATGGCTAGCACACAAAATATTTTATTTATAAGCCATTGATAAAACATAGGCATTCAAAGAATTAAGACATTACTATCATAATCATTATTGTTCATATAAAACACCTCTCAGCTGGACTGCTCCACTTTTACATTGCCCAGCAATTAGGTTGAAGTAAACACTAAACAAGGTACTTAAAAGCTAATGAACTCCTTTGTAGCACCTTGATTGTAACTCTGGCTAGACTTGACCTAATGAATAAAGTGTGAACACTTCTTTGTGCATGGCACTTCTCAATACAATGGACAATGTAAGCTTGGTTAGTGAGTGGCCATCTTAATACAATGCCAATGGCTTTTACATAGGTTTAGCATGTAATGTATATACTGTACAGTAACATATAGCAAAAACCTGTTTAAATAAGATACTTCTGCCCTATGTAATCAAGATGGAATACTAAATTTGCCAAATCAACTTGAATTCCCAAACTTATCAATGTCGTAAAATAAATGAAATGTGCAACTTTGTCAAGTTTTGTAATGCAAGAGTGACTATGATTTGGGGCATTACAATAACAGCTACACTCTCTGTGTCGAATTAAACTTTATGTGTACAGAAATTTCATAAATTTCCTCAAGACTGGCAGGTACGTGGGCAAGTACATGGACTGTGATTCTCCTGTTGTGATGGTGCCTCTTTCCAAACGAGGTGGTCTTAAAAAAATGTTATGCCTTTTCTAGAATAGAAAGTTGTGTTGTAACAATGGAGTCTGCTTTTTAGACTGCAGTGTCTTACTTGCCCTAAAATCAGAATCAGGCCTGGACTTGAATATTCCTGCTGTGAAATTATGGATAGCTGTTGATTTTTTTTTTTTCCTCTCTCCCTCTCCCCTTTTCCTTAAAATATATTCCGGCAGATTGAAGAAGATTTTCGAAAGATGTTTCCTGAGAATCACTCACGTTTCCTGACCAAGTGGCCTGAATTGAAGCCCAGGGTTGTGGCACTTGCTCGACAACTTCTGAAGCAGAATGGAAACTTGACAGTCATGGAGCTCCTGTCATCTTTTGACAGTTCTGACCAGAACAAAGAAGGTATTTTTGCACATTCCCTGGAATGCACCCTCTAATTTCATAAAGAGTCTGAAGTGTCATCAGAAGTTAAAATTAAACCAACCTTATCATTAAACATTCTAGTGATGGTCAATTTTTCATGGAGCATAATCACACTCCCACATAAACACAACACAAATGTGGGCCAGGAAGCTTATTTTCGAGTAGCCATACAAAATTTTCCCCACCTTGAGAGGGGACTCCCTCCCGGATCATCCCCTCATCTAGTTATTTCACTCCATAGGATTTTTTTTACAAAAAACAATTTCCAATACTCTGAAAGTATATTGTACTCACTTAAATGTGCATCAGAAAAAGTTTATTTCTAAGATGCCAATTGCTAAATTTTCCCTACCCTTAGATGGGGCAGTCCCTTCCAAACCTTCCCCTGCATTTTACCCATCTAACTTTAACTTTTAACATTTTTAAGTCGTCCAAAGGAAAGACCTTATGCCGTCATATTTGTCCGTCTGTCTCTCCGTCTGTCTGTCAACAATTTGGTATCCACTTTTTCATCGATCTATATCTTGGCTCCGAGTTAACCAAACAAGTTCATATTTGGTATCGGTATCCTTTAGGACTTTCCTGATATTAAGCTCATTTTTGTGTTGAGGTTGAGCTTAAAGGCAAAGATCAAAGGTAATTCAATGTCACATGGGTTATATAAAACAAATGAAAATAGATCTTTCTCGCAATATCTCAAGAACGGTTTGGGCAAACAACTTCAAACTTGGTATATGTATACCTATGGAGGTGACAATGATCTTTGACCTCAACCTTTGACCTTGACCTTTGACCTTGATTAAACATGAAAATAGCTCTTTCTCGTAATATCTCAAGAAAGGTTTGGAGAAACAACTTCAAACTTGGTATATGTATACCTATGGACGTGGCAATGATCTGTGACCTCAAGCTTTGACCTTGACCTTTGACCTTGATTAAACATGAAAATGGCTCTTTCTCGTAATATCTCAAGAAAGGTTTGGAGAAACAACTTCAAACTGGGTATATGTATACCTATGGACGTGGCAATGATCTGTGACCTCAAGCTTTGACCTTGACCTTTGACCTTTGCCCTTGATTATTTGTAGACAACATTTTGAATACTGTCCATATCGGCACGGTTTTCAATTACTCGACATTGGACGACTGCTTTGGACGTCGTCCATATTATTATACACTTGGCTTGATTTCTGCTATTCTGATGGCAGAACCCCTTCCCACACACTCCCCCTGCTTTGTCCCTTCACTCCCTCACTCAGTGCCCCCCCCCCCCCCCTCCTTTTTGTCTCACCTGAACAAAGTTCTGGCAGAGATTGACATAGTAATCACTTTTCCTGTTGCTGTGTTAGAAAAATGTTAAAGGCTTTTGTTGAACTTGCTCTCATTTCTCTATTTCTGCATCAATTTTGTTCAAACTTGGAACAAATAATCCTTGGGTATTACCAGATGTGAGTTGATGAGGATGATGAGGTGAAAGGTCATCTAGGGGTCAAAAGATCAAATGATGCGAGGCCATGTGCATCATTTTTAGCTCACCTTAGCCGAAGGTTCAAGTGAGCTGTTGCCATCCGTTTTTGTCTGCCGTCCCTTGTCCGTTGTGCGGTGTGCGTCATCTGTAAACTTTTATATTTTCATCTTCTTCTGCAGAACGAATGGTCGGCTTTTAGTCAAACTTGCAGAGAATCATTCTGTTGGGTAGAGTTGTTCAAATGATAACTGTAGCCCCATGGGGGCCCAGGGGGAGGGCCCCCAGGGTGCAAAATTCTCAAAATTTCAAACATCTTCTTCTCCAGATCCACAAGAAGATCAGTCAAGTTGTTTTGTGTGTAGATACCTTTATAAGTAAAGAATGAAAGTTGTTTATGACAAGTCCTGTTGTGCCCCCTCCTTGGATTATTCTGTGTCAGTTTTCCTAAGAGTTTTCCCATTCAAATCTCAAAATAATTATATTGCTATAGCGCCCTCTAGACAACTACTGAAACTCCCCTTTAAATGAATGTTGAGTAAAAGTTGCCTTCAATGAGTTTGTACAGAAATTACCAATGAGATTGATAACTCAAAGTTTAATTCATGTCAAAATGAACAGAGCCCATGGAAGTACAAGAATTGTATATTTATTAAAGGAAAAAAAATATTTTAATCTTTTACAAAAAGGGAACAATTAAGCTGTGATCATTCAGAGCATTACAAGTTACATTTCAGTGATCACAGCAAGTTCCGAAAATGACCACAAATTACTCACTGGACCATCTCTTCATGCATGAATGATCAAGGTTTTTAATTATAGACAATCAATGACTACTAATCTGATACATGTGATTGTAATAAAGTATCTGCTCACCATGCACTTGTAAGATTTAGGAATAATCTGCATGTGTATTGTTACTAATTGTTTTGCCAGAGTGTCCAAATTGGGGGGGGGGGGGGGGGGGGGGGGGGTAAATGATTTTACATGCAACTGTAGTAATTCAGTGAGTAATCATTTCAGGTGTTCACAGTGAGTTTGACTCTTCATTACAAGGTGAGTATTGATCGAAAACTCACAAAAAAGTGCATGTCCTACTTTTCTCCTACTTTTACTGAAATTTAGCTCCTATTTTTTTTCTCCTACTTTTTCACCATGATCTACTAGAAAGCCTGCTTGATTTTATTATTTTGCATTTTGAAATACAGGATGGAATTCTGGTACATCTGCCATCCTCCTCCTCTTGTGCCTGTTGCCTCCTGCAAGCCAAGGGAGGTCTAAAGCTGCCTCAGCAAAAGTATCCATTTCCTCAGCAATCTCAAGGATTATTCAGTTTCAGAAGGTATGTAGCTTTTCAGTATAAAAGTGGACTATAAATAAATAATGTTATTAGTACCCTCGTCACACCTTGCATGTTCTCACTGCATTCTAGAAAATGTTGCCAAAACTGACGAAATGTGTGTACACAGGGAGTAGATGTAGCAATGGTCTATCTAAGAATTTCATGAATGTGCTTAGACTGGCTTGGACTAAGAGGGTGCTCAAGAACTTTGGGCCTGTTCAAAAACTGAACCTATCCTAAGATTATTAGGAGTGACAATGCGCTAGAACGAGATGGACCTACTGCAAACAGGGTTGCCATACTTCAATCCTACTAGGAATATGTTTCAGCGTGACATTTTCACAGCCCTAAATGTAGAGTTATATCAATAAACAAAAGGTCAGTACTTTTTGCCTCGATATTGGAAATTGATTACAAATTTGCAGCAAGAAAATAATTGTGAAGGAAATTTTAAAATCCTTATTTTCACAGTGTCTCCTTTTGTGTGAGTTGAAATGACTCAACCATATTAGAAAGACTCTTCTCAATCAGATACTTAAAACCTGCTTTGAAAATACTTGCATTTTTTACCAGGCCTCTACAGCCTACCTCTATACGTTTATAAAATTTTCTGTGCAAAGTCCTGGTTGAAGAATGTAGCTACAGTGTATATCTCTGTTCAGTTCATTAACCATAAAGTGAATTGAGCGAGATACAAGTTATAGGGGAGACTACGCTGCACATGGATGTCACCATCATGCACAAGCCCTGTGATTTATGCACTTTTCCTATTTGCTCAAGAGTTATGATGGAGCATCACTTGCAGCCAAGCCTTGATAGTCTGCAACATGCAGCCTGAAGGCCACTGCATATCATACAAATCTTTGGTCGCACAACTTGCCGACTATCATAAAATTATGAAATAAACAGTGCGTATATTCTGTTTTATTTCAGATCTTAAGTCGCTGAGTTGTGTGACAGAAAGTCATATCGAATGCGGTGGCCTTTAGTCTAATCAGGCCTCTTAAATTGAGAAAAAAGTCAGAAAACGTTGTGCTACTTTGCACATTGCAGACATTTTCCACAAAACATCCAGATCCCCCCACTATATATGTATGTATGTATGATGATGGTAACAGTGATGATAAAGATAGAGTTTTGATAGAATTAACAAGTGGGAAAAGGGTAACTGCTAGTTTCATCGTTTACTAGTACATGTAATTTGTTTCAAACACAGAGTGGAGGGAGCATTCAAGATTTTCTGGATGGCACCAAACAGACCCAGAGCCAACCGTTCCTTCTTGGAATTGGAAATTCTAAGGCCTGTATCAGCAGTTACTTGCTCATTGTCGATCACAAGGCCATTCCATGTGGTGCCCGTACGGTGGAAGGAGCAGTAGATGAACTCTTCAAGACGCACTTTGTCTTTGGCTTGCATTACTGCCAGTCTCTTCATCAGTTCTGGACCTTCATCCAGACAGCTGTTTTCGAGATTGATGTTGGAGTTTCCCGCGAATCACCGAGAGTGCGTGAACTAAGATCCAAATTATTCACACCATGATTTGCTTCAAATGCAAGAGAAATTTTGCAATACCAAAGTTGGTGCAACATTTAAGATTAAGTCATGGACTAAGTGAAGGAGGAAAAGAGGTGTTAATCTGTGGACAGGGAGCTTGTGCAAGAACATTTTATTCTTTTCGTGGATTTCGAGGGCATTTGCAGACTCACCTTAAATCTGGTTTGCCAGATAATCAAGAACAGTTTACTGAAAATGAGAAAGCTGGTGAATCATTCGAAGAGAGCTTTGCAGGAAACAGTAATGATAATGACGACAGTGATCAAGATCAGGATATAAATGCAGAAGATGACATTTTATCCGCTGAAGATTTGAATAGGCAGTGTGCAAAAGTAATTTCAAAATTTTCAGCAAACAGTGCAAACTCTGGAAAAGTTGTAAATGACATCGTGGAATCAACCAGTTTGATTGTAGGTGATGTAGTAAAAAGTGCATCAGCGGCAGTTAAGGCTACTTTCTTGAAACATAAACTGCCCATTGAGTCCGAAGCTTATAGAGAAATACAGACGCATTTTGCTATGCTTGAAAAGCCATTTGAAAATTTGAACTCAGAATATAAGCGGATGAAATATTGTGCAACACTTGGACTTGTTGAACCACAAGAAATAAAGTTAGGCATCCGGTATGAAAGTCGTCTAAATAAAAGAAGTAAGCAGTATGAACAGATTGCTATTGAAGATACCTTTGTTTATATACCCATTTTAGAATCTTTAAAGCAACTTTTGAGCAATGAAGATATATTGCATTTTGCTACTCATGACCATAGGAGCACTGATGGTGTAATGAGAGATTACTGTGATGGTGCACAATTTGAGAAAATCCCTCTTTTCCATGAAGATGAAAATGCCCTACAAATTCACTGTTTTTATGATGACTTTGAAACTGTAAACCCCATCGGTTCAAAAACAAAAATTCATAAGTTAGGTGCTTTTTATTTCATTTTGAAAAATCTGCCACCAAAGTATAATTCTATTCTTTCCAATATCAATCTTGTAGCTCTGTGGTATGCTGAAGATGAAGATGCCAAAAAAATATGGATTTAATGCTATTCTCAAGCATATTGTGAAAGACATTAACATTCTGTCAACAGTTGGCATTACTCTTCCTAATGGCATTGTGAAGAGGGGAACCATTACTCAAATTAGTGCTGATAATCTAGGTGCAAATGCCCTGTTTGGTTTTGTACAGAGCTTTTCTGCTAATTATTACTGTCGATTGTGTGTGACAAGCAAGGAAGAGGCGCAGAACACATTAAAAGAGGTGTTAATGGAAATGCGCACCAGGCAGACTTATGAGCAACATTTACAAGAAGCTGAAGCTCAAACTACACTGTCACATGTGTTTGGAGTTAAACAAAAAACTGTATTGAATGATTGTATTTACTTTCATATCTTGACAAATTTTTCACTTGATATAATGCATGATCTGTTGGAAGGCATAGTTCAGTATGAGCTGAAACTTGTACTAGAATATTTCATCTATGAAAGGCAACCACCACTCTTGACCCATGATGAACTGAATCAGAGAGTTGCCAGCCATTGCTTAAACCGTACAGATAACTAGAACAAACCATCCTACATTAAACTGAGAACAGCTGGCAATGATGTGGGTCAAAAGGCAATGCAGGCTTGGTGCTTGATAAGAAATCTTCCATTCATCATAGCTCATGACATTGAAGAAGGAAACGTCTACTGGGAACTGCTGCTAAGATTACTAGATTGTATGGATATTATTTTTGCTCCCCAATTAACAGCAGGCTTGATAGCCCAGTTGTCTGTTCTCACTGAAGAACATCACACACACTTTCAAAAAACATTTCCTGCCAATAGGTTGTTGCCAAAGCATCATTTCATGGTGCATTATGCTACATGTTTGAGAGAAGTTGGGCCACTCGTACATGTATGGTGTATGCGGTACGAAGCGAAACATCACTATTTTGGCCGTGTTGCAGAATCTGTACGTAATTACAAAAACATATGTAAATCACTTGCAAAGAAACATCAGACAGCACTAACGTTCCATCTTCAGTCAAACCATCCTTTGGAGTGTCTCGAGGTTGGGCCAGGTACTTCACTTTTATTGTCAGATTTAGATGAAAATATTAGACAGACTGTGCAAGAGAAACTCCAAGTAGAGGAACTCTCTTCTGAAGTCTTTGATGCCAATTGGGTTAAAGTGTATGGTACACATTATCAGTTGTCTCTTTTGGTCTGCCATGATGTCGATGAGCTTCCACTGTTTGGTCAAATAGAACATATCATTGTACACAACAATGACATTTTTTGGTACTTCTCTTGCTAGATACATTGCATTATAATTCACACTATCATGCCTTTACAGTAGAAATAAGTTTTCCACGTGGTCATGTTGTCAAGAATCAAAAGGAACTTGTTGACTACAAACCACTAGATTTAATGACAAATTTGTCAAACACAGACTCGAGGAAGTACGTGGCACCAAGGCATGTTCTTTTCAAGTAATTTAGACCTGTAGAGCCGATGTTATGTATGTTTTTGGTAAATGGTAACAAAATGTTCAAAAATAACTTCAATCAATAAGATATTGTGGACTCTTGTTAACCCTATGTAGCCCGGGCTATATTTATCTGTAGCCCCCCCCCCCCCCCCCCCCCCAGATCTTGGCCACCGATCATTAATTTAATCTTAAAGAATGCTAATTTTTGGTACATTTTTCCTTTTGAACATCTGACCAAGTGTGCACTGAAAAATTTTATATTTTTGTAATGTAATATATGTAATATTTTCCATCTTTTTTTCTTTCGGGAAAAGCAAATTTATGATGCATGTGCATGAAAGCCAAGGATTTCGAAATGCACAGATTGATTTGTTGTTGCTTATTTCCTGGAGGAAAAAGAGAAAGGAAAATGCATGTTTTGATGTACAAATAGCTTTTTGTTAACTTGAATGACAAATTTGTCAAACACAGACTCGAGGAAGTACGTGGCACCAAGGCATGTTCTTTTCAAGTAATTTAGACCTGTAGAGCCGATGTTATGTATGGTTTTTGTAAATGGTAACAAAATGTTCAAAAATAACTTCAATCAATAAGATATTGTGGACTCTTGTTAACCCTATGTAGCCCGGGCTATATTTATCTGTAGCCCCCCCCCCCCCCCCCCCCCCCCCCCCCCCCGATCTTGGCCGCTGATCATTAATTTAATCTTAAAGAGTACTAATTTTTGGTACATTTTTCCTTTTGAACATCCTGACCAAGTGTGCACTGAAAAATCTTATAATATTTTTGTAATGTAATATATGTAATATTTTCCATCTTTTTTTCTTTCAGGAAAAGCAAATTTATGATGCATGTGCATGAAAGCCAAGGATTTGGAAATGCACAGATTGATTTGTTGTTGCTTATTTCCTGGAGGAAAAAGAGAAAGGAAAATGCATGTTTTGATGTACAAATAGCCTTTTGTTAACTTGAATGACAAATTTGTCAAACACAGACTCGAGGAAGTACGTGGCACCAAGGCATGTTCTTTTCAAGTAATTTAGACCTGTAGAGCCGATGTTATGTATGGTTTTGGTAAATGGTAACAAAATGTGCAAAAATATCTTCAATCAATAAGATATTGTGGACTCTTGTTAACCCTATGTAGCCCGGGCTATATTTATCTGTAGCCCCCCCTCCAGATCTTGGCCGCCGATCATTAATTTAATCTTAAAGAGTACTAATTTTTGGTACATTTTTCCTTTTGAACATCCTGACCAAGTGTGCACTGAAAAATCTTATAATATTTTTGTAATGTAATATATGTAATATTTTCCATCTTTTTTTTCTTTCGGGAAAAGCAAATTTATGATGCATGTGCATGAAAGCCAAGGATTTGGAAATGCACAGATTGATTTGTTGTTGCTTATTTCCTGGAGGAAAAAGAGAAAGGAAAATGCATGTTTTGATGTACAAATAGCTTTTTGTTAACTTGGTTGAGGAAAAAAAAATGAGAAAGAGACTCAAGACAACCAAGTACCTACATGGGTATTTCTTTTCATATGGGTACCAGGAGTAATTGTGTGATATCATGTGATGTCATGTTCATGTTACACATGAAACATTTAGGGGCTAATTGTGAATGAACATGTTACCAAAGAAATATGCGAGTGTTTGTGAGTGTAATGATTATTGGCTTTTATCTTAGGTATAACACAGTACAAAACAGCTTAGTTTCATTACGTATTAACCAATTTGAGGTCATACTTTGGTACCCATATAAATAGAAATACCCACATGCATATTTTTTGCCTTTAACTACTTTAGTATACAGGGTGGCTCCCAAATTGGGCAAAACTTTGTACATTTTAACATTTTCTTCTCTTGATCCAGATGTAGAATACAAGTTGTATTCTTTAGGTGTAAGGTGTGTATTGTTCATCATGATAATTCCTTTTTCCAGTTTCTTGAATAAACAAGAACCAAGTTTTGTTTGTCAAGATAATTTGGTTTGTTCCTTTTCCCTTCTCTATGTGTAATGTGCAATGAATTTTTGTGTTTGATTCTAATGCATTGATAGAGTGAGTTGGATTGAATTGTTGGTGCTAAATCGTTGGTTTTTGTTTTAACAACAATTTGGGGTTGAATTCTGCATATCACTGTTGTTAAAATAATGGTGTTAAATTTTATCACCGAAAATAGAATTGAATTGCAACACCAAAGATTGGTGTTGGAATCTTGTTTTTTACACCAAAAACAGAATTAAATTGCAACACCAAACATTGGTGTTGGATTTTTTTTTAACACCAAAAACAGAATTAAATTGCAACACCAAAGATAGGTGTTGGACTCTTCTTTAACACCAAAAACAGAATTGAATTGCAACACCAAGAGTAGGATTGAATTGTTTAATTCCAGAACTTGGTGTTAAATAACACCAACCGGTGTTTTCCGATATAGATACCGGGAAAGTGTTAAAATCAACACCCATGGTGTTGGATTTAACACCATTGTTTTTGCAGTGTAGTATTTTGAAGCTTATTTCACCCCAGCGAGCCTTTAGAATAGCACAAGCCGTTTTTCTAATACATGGAAAACGAAATAATATATGTTTATTTTGGATGTTGGACACTGTTGGAGGAAAATGTAAAGAAACACACCCACAACGCGCTTGTCCTTCAAACGTTAAATAATCTCAATTACAGACCTAGTATTTCGTTCTGATATTGGCCTTTTAAGTTATATCGTAGCCTCGTATACTGAAAAAATGCACGAATCAGTGGCGCGAACGAACTGAATCAGCTGCATGGCACATGACTGTGTTGCAAGGTTGCGATGGGTCAGGAAGGTGAGACGATGGGGTCGATCTCGATCCGGCACACAACTGTGGACTAGTGGAGGGAGTTGGAGTCGAGTCGTCGCGACGCGTCGCCGGTAAATAGTGTAGACAGTCCATGAAAGAAGGAATACAGTGACAATTCATGTGATTTGAGAGCCTTTGCTAAGATTTGAAGGCATAATTATATGCTATGCAAAATATCCTGAAGGATGTGCCAAAAAAAAAAGGGGGGGGGGGTCTCAGAAAGAGGGCCCTTTTTCGAGTCATTTCCATATACATTGTTTACATCTTTTTATTTATTTGTGAACAGCGCAGTTAGTTTTATCCTTTTTATGCATGGGACCATGTGTTTGTTTGTTTGTGTTGTTTTTTTCAAAGTGTGATGCTTAATTTGATGTGCCATTATAGTGAATGATGTAAGGAAAGTACAATGTAGGCTTATATACTATGTACATGCTTTTTGGAAGATAAAAAAGTGCTGATACTCAAATATGACTAAAAAAAAAACTAAAAGATATAACCTCATAACTAGAATGAGATTGAGGGTGTTTTATCCCAATTTTTATGATACATGTAGGCTCTATCCGTCTATTGAAATAATGCTTCAGAGGATAGTGCAAAGCTGGAACATTATGATATTTATACATGAGATAAGAGACTGTTTGAAGTGAAAATGAAGAAAGAGAGAGAAATGGAGTTTTGCTGTAGAGTACGGCATGGATAAATAGGCTTTACAATGGTCTTTGTTATGGTAAGAAATTGACTGTACTTTAAAAAATGTTGCTTTAATAGTCCGCAAAATTTATGAATGTGTATGCAGAAGGCTGAGATAGAAGTAAAGCTGTGATCATAGCCCGAGATGAATAGCATTTATCTATTTTTTTCCCTTTTTTTCTCTTTATTGTTCTCCTTCGCACTCTCTCTCAATCTTTCCAATTCTCTGGTTGTTGTTCATACAAAGCTCTTTCTCTTCTCTCACTTCCGTAAGCCCTAAACTGCACTTGTACTTTGTCTTCTTTGATATACATTTATTTTCCACGTTTCCCTAGTATTTATTATACAATCATGTAGGCCCTACATTGTAGTTCAGCTTGTTATGGTCATTTCTTGCAACAGGTAGGGTATACTTTTTTTTCTTCACTTTCTCATCTCTTTTCATTTCTATCTATCACCTTGACTTTATTAGATCTAAAGATGCCTTTTCACATGTGCGTGTAATTATGTATTTTCTGAGAAGAAATTATATGTAGGCCTACATGTTATAGATAAAACTTATTGTGTACGAACACTGCAAAAAGTCCGGTGTTAAATAGTGAACACCGAGCTGGTGTTAAATTTTCGGTGCTCATTTATAGTGTTAAATTAACACCTCCGGGTGTCATTTCCAAATTTTAAACTGTTTTTTAAAGAGTTTCTTAGTAACTGCACTTCTTGTTGATTTTTAATTTAAGCAAGACGATCAAGAATTTTACATTAAAATACTAGATTTTTGAAAAAAATGTGAAAATAAATTTACACCAAAGTAACACCAGCTGGTGTGGTCTCTTAGTGAAGCTGGACGGGTGTTAAACCATTGATATTAACACCAACAAATATCAAATCAACATCATGTGGTGTCATTTTTTAATTAACACCAGTACAGTGTCAAAATAACACCAGGTACAGAGTCAAATTAACACCATGAAGTGTCAGGTGAACACTTTTCAACACCATCAGAGTGCATTTTTAACACCTGTGGGTGTGGTCCTTTATTGAAGTTTGATCACACCCGTGGTGTTAAATCTAACACCGATGTCTTTACAGTGAAAAGACGAAAAGAAACTGCAACTTTTCTGTGTAAAACCAGATTTCGGACATATTGGTGTACTATTGGGATATTCATGTTATGGCACCCAAAGTTATTAGAAGTTTTTAAAAAAGTTGTTCTCGGTTTGCATGCACTTCACCTTCGAAGATCTGTATTTGGGCCGTGGTAACCATCTTGAAAAGGGAAGGCATTAAAAATTAACGGGATAGTACAGTAGTACCTGTGATAGGGCTTCAGGTTTCCGACTTTTTTGTGAGATAATGAGAAACTTCTTATGAAATATGAAAGAGCACTTAATTCTGAGGAGAATTTAAAGTTTATCGGATGAAAATTGGTTTTGAAATGGCTGAGATATCTAAAACAAAGAAATCTTAACAAAACGTTAGCCCCACCCTTTATTTGGCTAACTCTGTTTTAGCTTGTTTTTTCGATATCTATAAAAGTTAAAATGTGTATAAATCTCTCATCTCAACCAAAACTATATTGTTCATATAGAATACCTCGCCTGTATGAAATAAATAAAATCTCTGTGAAAGACATTAATACCCCAGAAGACCGATAGACATCCCCACACACAGACACCAGACACAAAATAAAAAACGGGACGATCTGCACGCACACCTCACAAAAACAACAACAAAAACCAACCCGTCTTTGAGGTTGTATACAATGAATAAAACGAAATATTGTACGTGTAGATGTTAGCCATTTTGTTAGCCATGGTCGTTATTATACATGATAATCATGATTCTGAGTGCTGAAAAACAATCATTATGAAGGTGAACGATTAGCTGCTACATGACGAATATCCAGACTCACAGTAAATCATTCGTTCCAGGCGATTCAAAGCAGAGAGTGGTTGGCATGACGAACAAGGTCAGCCGGTCAGAGATTTAATACGCCGAGATGCATGCCTCATGACTACCCAATACTTGTACCTCGCTGAAGTGACAAAAAAAAAAACAAATAATAAATCCCTTCGTAATTAAGGGTTTCAAATTGCATCTTTGTTCCATTGGCTGGTGTGAGATATTTGGAGAAGCTCATTGGCTTTGAAGGGAGACCGGAAGAGTACATTTTGCTGTAGGGGTGTTTTTCCCCACTACCAAGTGTAATGCACGTACGGTAGAGACCCGGATCGAATTGGCGGTGGGGATCGTATCGGCTGCGAGGCAAAAACCCCGCCGATTGGCGGATACGATAATTTATACATGTACTGGCCGGAACGGATCCCCTGTGACACCGCACGTAATTTTTGTTGTTGGATACGATCGTTTGGATCGAGTAGCCTGGGACGGTAGCACTTCCATGACTTTCTCAAACATGATGGCTTCAGGCAGGGAGGTGGCTCCGTCTTCTCTTTAGGGGGGGGGGGGGGGGGGGGGGGGGGGGGGGGGGGGGGCTTTCTTACTCAAGCCTGGGTTACTGGGTTTTTTTAGGGGGCTTCCCGTCCCCTTCTTATGAGTGCGCCCGCGTTGAGCGGGTTCTCACTGTGAGTTCTTGCCTAAACTCACGAAATAAAATGCTGTTTTGCTGACGTTTCATTTTAACAATTCGACACATGCACTTTCACGTACCGTAGGTCTTCGGGACGACTTTTGTGGAATGAGACAAAAGCATCAGGATAATTGATAATCGTAATATTTCTCATCTTCGTTGAGGTTTTCTATGCCTTCAAGTGATTGGCAATTTGCCCCATTTCACTTCGTAGAGTAAAGAAGAAGAATGATTTTGTGGCGTTTTGCTCTGCGTTGCATTTTGATGGCTTCTTGCATGTTTGCCAGGGGCTCGTGCAAAGACAGAAATGAAATTCATCTCCAGAATGGAAAATACACCAACATCCTCATTGCCATTGATTCGGATGTTGAAGAAAGCGACACATTGATACAAGATATCAAGGTAAGAGTATCAAGGTATGAGGTTTCACCCACCTTTCAGCTTCAAAATGCCAATTATAACAGTTTGAGGATTTTTTCATTATCAGGCATACCTCATTCTTGAGTTCGAATAGTCCAAGAGCATTAGTTTAAACCTGGACATTTTGGTAACAAGCCGATTTTTTTTTTGAGGATCGCTCTAGAAATATATGTCTAGAACAACATACACTGTAAAAACATCGGTGTTAGATTTAACACCACGGGTGCTAAATCTAACACCGATCAAACTTCAATAAAGGACCACACCCACAGGTGTTAAAAATGCACTCTGATGGTGTTGAAAAGTGTTCACCTGACACTTCGTGGTGTTAATTTGACACTGTACCTGGTTTTATTTTGACGCTGTACTGGTGTTAATTAAAAAATGACACCACATGGTGTTGATTTGATATTTGCTGGTGTTAATATCAATGGTTTAACACCCGTCCAGCTTCAATAAGGGACCACACCAACTGGTGTTACTTTGGTGTAAATTTATTTTCACATTTTTTTCAAAAATCTAGTATTTTAATGTAAAATTCTTGATCGTCTTGCTTAAATTAAAAATCAACAAGAAGTGCAGTTACTAAGAAACTCTTCAAAAACAGTTTAAAATTTGGAAATGACATCCGTAGGTGTTAATTTAACACCATAAATGAGCACCGAAAATTTAACACCAGCTCGGTGTTCACTATTTAGCACCGGACTTTTTGCAGTGTAGTAAAAGTCCGCATAAATCCTTTTTGAACGTTTTCCACAATCCAAGATGGCGTCCAAAATGGCCGCCATTTTATAAAATTCTTATAATTTTTCAACCAGGTATCCCAAATATAAGATTTAAATGTCTTGATATATGTTTTGTAATAGTCCAAGAGCGTTAGTTTTGTACAGAACATTTTTGGTAACAAGCTGATTTTTTTTTTTTTCAGGATAGCTCTAGAAACATATGTCTAGAACAACATAATAAAAGTCCACATAAATTCTCTTTGAGCATTTTCCCCAATCCAAGATGGAGTCCACAATGGCCGCCATCTTCTGAAATTTGTATAACTTTTCAACCAGGTATCCCCAATACAAGATTTAAATGTCCTAATATATGTTTTGAAGCATGAAAAACTCAATAACATTAATATAAAAGAATGTTGACGCACGTAAACCGTAATCCAAGATGGCGTCCAAAACGGTCGCCTTTCTGAAATTCTTGTGACTTTTCAACCAGGTATCCCAAATACAAAAATTAAATGTCTAATTAATATATGTTTTGAAGCATGAAGAACTCAATTAAAACATTTAGAGTTGATGAAGCATGAAAATACCTTAATCCAAAATGGCGCCCAAAATGGCCGCCATTTCCTGATTTTTCCTCATATTTGCAAGTAGAATTCACTTGTACACTTAGAATGTCGAAATAAACGTTGTGTGTCGCAAGGAACCAAGTATGATACTTATTCAGAGATTTTGAAACACGAATAAAGCACTTGATTACTTTGAAAAACCCAATACTATGGTGTCAAAAATGGCTGTCATTTCCTGTTTTTTTCCATAGGCAAAGCTTGCAACTATATATGTATCCACGATGTGCACTTAAATGTCTAAATATAGGCCTATATTTTTAGACATAAGGAACCATTTATAGATCATGAAGCAAGCAATTTCTTGTACCAATAAAATCACACGAGTTCTTCGTGGAAACCAAATGTTGCACAAAATTTTGTTCATCAAAAGATTGCTGTTTTAACCTGTTTCAAGAGACAAAGAAATTCAACATAATTCTACAAGTCAGAAGGTCCGGGGTAAACTTCCCCTTAAATGTGCCTAACATGGGTATAGATTATATTGGATCCATCCTCCCGCCCTTTGGGGAAGGGGGGGGGGGGGTGGTCTGTACAATCTTTATTTTCCAAATTGTCAACATGAAGTATATGCACTTTGTCATTAAATTGCAAAAAAAAAAAGAGAAAAAGCTAAACGTAACTCGCTCGGCACCTTTCCATAGATATTGTACAGTTTTTGACATTAACAAATTTCACCACCATCACCCACATTCACCACCATCACACATCAGAGTCATCTTTTCAAGCAATGCTTACAATGGCGGCCCTCTGCATTACCACTTCTTAAATATAATATTGTTATTGTAATCCCAGCTGCATAGACATGCATACTGTAATATCATTAATTTCCTTTTATATCGTTGTTTATTCAAGTCAAACGTCTCTGTTTCAAATATACTTTGTATGTTTCCCATGTTCACGATTATTCAATCTATGTATATATTGATTTGCAGAAAATAAAGTATCTACCAAAAAAAAATGTCATCAGAAATGTTGCACTAGACTTCTAAACTACTTATAATGAAAAAATTATAATGAATGAACAAAATGCCTAATCTGGTTGGCGAATCCGTTTAGCAACAAATCTGATGGTGAAATGTGTCTCTCTAAATCAAGGACACACTCCTTGATTCTAACATCCAAATGCTTTTATTTGTATAATTTACACATAAGAAATCTCTCTTAAATATTTTTTTTTAATACGCTATATTGACATTCGTTAACATAAATGTGGGATAAAATTGTTATTGCCGACCACTTTGCACTCCATTTTTGGGAAAAGTTCTAACTAATCGGTACTAGCGTGCGTCAACATATCTTAATAAGTATTTTAATGAGTTTTTCATGTTCCGAAACATAGACACTAATATTTTGTATTGGAGTGCCTAGTTGAAAGGATATTAAAAAAAAATCTGGAAATGGCGGCCATTTTGGACGCCATATTTGATTGCCGTACTTGTGTGCGTCAACATCTCTTGATATGTACACTGTATTTTATTGATTTCTTCATCATCAAAAACATTTATTATAGACATCTAATTTTTGTATTTTGGCTACCTAGTTGAAATTTTAGAGGAGTTTTCAGGATATGGCGCCTATTTTGGACACCATCTTCGATTATGATACTTGCGTCAATATCTCTTAATGTGTATTTCATTCAGTTTTTCACACTCCATAACATACATATGACCCACCACCACAAAACGACCAATAAGTCGCAATGGGACTTTTCACCTAAACAGCTGAAATAGCCGGGTTGGGTTGGAGAAGAGTTTTTGGTATTATTTTTTAGGTATCATCTGAAAGGCCATCTATCGATCTATTACCTGACAAAATGTTAGAGTCTGATGTTTACTATAAGAAATATTCAAAATAGTTCTTGTCATTGGTACGTTCTAGCTCATAGGGCTACATGAAAGAAAACCATTCGAGAAAGGCTTGATTTGATCACATTGAAGCTTTGAAACAACTACGCATAGCTGAAAAATAAGTAAGCAATATTAGTCTTGATATTTTTAAGATAATTCGAGGGGTATGTCTTTTTGAAAGCTGTATCAAGTTTAATCCTAATCCGATTATTCCTTCGTAGTGGTTGCCAAGGAGATTTGATAAAACCTTTTGTCCCCAGACAGCAGGACACGGTTCTGCGCTTCTGAATGGTCACAGTTCTTTAGAGCCCGTTTTCGCCACTATTCTGGTAATTACCCTGTCTAACATCCCTCACTTTCTTGGATTTGCCCATACAAGGTGTGTCATATATCATTTTAAAGCTTAGAATCTCCGCTTTTTGATTGTGTTGGAACTTAAAAAAAACCCTGTCCAACTTATTGGTCGTTTTGTCGTGGTGGGTCACATATTTAGATATTCAAATTTAGTATTTAGATTCCCTGGTTGAAAGGTCATAAGAATTTCTGAAAATGATAGCCACCATTTTGGACGCTATCTTCGATTGAGGAAAACTCTAAAGGAGGATTCATGAGGACTTTTAGAATGTTACTCGAGACGTATTTCTGGACCTATCCTGTAAAAAAAAAAAAAAAAAAACACCCAGCTTGTTACCAAGAATGTCAAGGTTAAAGCCTATTTTGACCAAATGCTCTTGGACTATAAAAGATTTTCTCAGTACATCTGTAGTACCCAGTTGAATGTTAATGCTAGTGTTGGGTGAGGTTTGTGGGAAAAATCTCTTACGCGTATTACACGTTTGTGGATTATGACAATACTTAGATAATTTTATTGGTTCATCATTTTTCCATAAATTTTGTCAAAATAATCGATATCAAGTTGCTTGATATCCAGCGTGCAACTTCACTTTACATTATATGTGGCATGATGAATATTGTTCGAATGTCAGAGTGGATATATTGGATCTTGTTTTCAAGAGGGAAGGGTTTGTGGCGGAGGCAGATTACAATGTCCATTAAACTCAACCTAAAGATTTATATCTTTTTTTTTTACAATTGCGTCATAAACACTAAAAAAGCAATACTACTGCATTCATGAACATATTGGTAGTAGCTCTACACTCCTGCTTTGTATTTGAAGACTTTGAGTGAGTCAAACGAGCCAATATAAAATAGCTGTCGTGTTAAACGTACAGTACATCTAAAAGCCGTGTCACACCTTTCAGGGCAAGCCTTGCGTGGTACTTGCAAAGAATAATTGAGTATATGAATATAAGAACGACCCAAGTCCATGGAAGACCATTTCGAGTAAACTAAAAAAAACTTCATATCTTTTTTATTTGTCCAATAATATTCTATTTAACTGTGATGGGAAGGCAACATTGTATATACAAATTAGAATATTATTATGACAATTGACATTTACATTAATTGTGGAGAGGCCATTTTGTGTGGTGGACTTGGGTCGTTCTTTGATTCATATACATGATATTCTGCTTTAGAGATGAGAGAAGGATGAGAGAGGGCGCTATTATGTGAATGTAAGAATGACCCAAGTCCTTCATTCTTACATTAATATCCAATTTAAGTCATTCATTTCAGGCACTTCCGGGGGTAATTATGATTTATCATTTATACACAAGATGAGTCCATGCATAAGCTACAATTTCCCATGTCAAATTTGGCCAAAAATTTGACTTGGGTCGTTTTTATATTCAGGTCTTCAATTTTTGCTACTCGGAGGTCCCCGCAGATAACCCGCACATGACAGTACCTAGCACGTATCTCACACGTAGTTAAAAGGAGATGCGCACGCAAGTCGTCTTTACCCGCAGCCACGTTTGACCCTTTCACATCTTTCCGGGCAAGATACGCGGGCTTGATGCGTGTGGATATATTTTCCAGCATAAACCGGACAATTTCTGATGAGGGCGCACAAGGATTAGGGCGAGTTTTGCATGTGTCTTACTTGCTTAAGTTCTACTTGGGGGTATTCTGTCTGACCTGCGTGCCAGGCGCGTGGGAGCTGACGACTCAGCGAAAGTATTCCTCAGAAGGAATGGCATGTAGAAGTCCCACAGAATATCATTATCTTTACCGAATACGGGGACTGCGAAGTACCTGCGTGGGAGTTGCCTGCAAGGTGCTGCTGCTAAGGGCCTCCTACTGGCGTTCTGCGTGGACCTCTGCGGGCAATCCCCGCCACTCACCAGGAAAGAGTTTTGGTCATGCAAAAGACTTGGCTGCATGTAAATCGGACTTGCGTGCGCACCTCCGGGCAACTACGGGCGAGATACACGCTAAAGGCACTCTCAGGTACTGCGGACTAACTGCTGAGAGCTCTTGGTAGCAAAAATGCTTCCACGCAAGTCAACCTGCAAGGCTTCCCGTAAGACACGATGTGACAAGGACTTTGAGCGTGCTTATAACTTGTTCCGGGTGAGTCGCGGAGGTAGAAGGCCCTTAGCGGCAGCACCTCTCAGGCAACTCCAACGTAGGTACTTCGCACCTGTAACGAAGGTACTTCGCAGTCCCCGCATGTCGCTCGTAGCTGAAAATGGATCGGTTTCAAGGCTCTCACGCAGGTCACACGGAATACACGCAAGTAGCAGGTAAATAGCACGCCTCTATATTAAAACAGGTACAAATTTTCCTGCCTGCTGGAAAATCCCTACTCGCAAGGAGCCCGCGTAGCTTACCCGGAAAGGTGTCCTTACAGGGCCCTTACACATGTTGAGAAGACACAGATGACTTCGCAGCCAGTTTCCTCCATCCCTCCCTCTCCTCTGCCTCTCTCTGTGACTCTCTCAACCTTGTCTTGAATGTTATCTTCCCATCTCTTCTTTCGTCTTCCTTGTGCTTTCTTTCCTTTCACTGTGCCTTGTAAGATTGTTTTGACCAGTCCTGATTGTCTCACTATTTTCACAGTTGATAGCAGGTCTTCATAGGACCCGACGACTTCTCTTGTTGGATTCGGTCTATTACCTCATCATTGTAGTGGGGCAGATATGTGAAAAAGATGCTCACATCCGGCGGAAAGTATGACATTTTGCATATAGGGGTATTTTGAGGCGCTGATTTAAAAACAAAAAGAATGCCGCATCTAAGAGATCTGGCCACGGGGTCGGCCGCCATTTTGAATTCCAATATGGCCGCCGTCAAAGATCCCTACCTTCATTTCTGAATAACATAAGCCATTGGAATTTGATACATAAAAGCATGGTGATATGATGATTTCAATAACAGACTCATTTGATATGTCTAACAAGCTGCACAGCAGCCAATTTTAATTTTTATACATAGTTGCCATGTTGGAGTATTGAAAATCTCTATCGGGTTTGTAAATTAGGCGACCTGATTAGGCGCGTTTGTTACTGATTGAGTGCGCGCTGCTGTATTTACATTGTGACGTCAGTGAAAGGCGCATTATGCTTCCTTTCTGCTGCGCTTTTTGGCATGCCCGTGAATGTTAGTCGTAATGTTTGTCTTGGCAGCCACATTGGAATTCAAAATAGCAGGCACTGCGTTTGTCAGACACATCACATTAGTTAATATTTTAACTCATACGTTAAAATACTTGTTTACACCTAATTTCAGCGTCACTCACCACTTAGAAATCGAGATAGGGATTTTGAATATTTCGTCGAGGCGGCCATATTTGAATTCAAAATGGCGGCCATTCGATGTTTGTCAGACGCTTCAAATCAATCTGCCGTCAAATTCAATATGTCAAAACGCTCATGTGTGCCAAATTTTGGTGTCACAAGTCATTCAGAACTGAAGATAGGGATCTTTAAATGTGTTTTGTGATGGCGGCCATATTGGAATTCAAAATGGCGGCCGATCCCAAGGTCAGATCTCTTTGATCTGGCAATATTTGAAATCAGCGTCACAAAATACCCCTTTATGCAAGATTTCATACTTTCCGCCGGATGTGAGCATCTCGACCAAATTTTGCTACAAATCTGCCCGACTACAAAGCCTATAATAAATATTCAGCACAGTTCGGTGCAAAGAAACCCGTCTTGTTCTTGTTTGATTTCATAGGAAACATTCACGACAGGCTCAGAAATTCTGTTTAATGCAACCGACCGCAGACTGTCCTGGGGTGAGATCCAAATTCTCGTTCCTATCACATGGAATAGAAAACCCGACGTCTACGAGACGGCCACCTATCAGTCGTTTGGGAGCGCCAACATCCGGGTCATAGAGGGAGCTGCTAGGGATCCTTCGATAACAAACCACGCCGGGTGCGGAGTCCAAGGGCTTGATATGACGCTTACATCCGGGTACCTTCTCCAGAACGTCGACGCATGCAGTGGTAGGACACTATTATACATTCCGACCATTGATGAATTCAAACTTCTTTTACGATTACGAAATACGCCTTCACCTACATGGCATTCCACAATGATCCTTCCTCGGCTTAAAACAAAGCTCTCTCAAGAAATGGGATTTGTGTAATTATACTGATGGAAGTTTAGCATACAGTATGGAACAACGAATGAAAAGCCCTTTTGGCAATTGTTGCTAATGTCTGAAACCTCTGTAATTTGATTCGTCGTGGTTTTGTCAAGATGTTTGCCAGAAAATCACAAAAGAACCAATATTAACGACTTGGTGAGATTGTTTCAAGAATTATACGATCTCCTATAAGAGATAAACGAAAGGCAAATTAATATAACCGGGGAAAGCTCGCTTTATATAACTTATATCTACCATTTCATTGTTTACAAATACAGGATCTGAGTGAGTACGCAGAGAGAGAGAGAGAGAGAGAGAGTCTTAAGCATATCATACGTATTATATCATATTCTTTTCCTGATTTATTTGACTAAATTTGAATAGTTATACACTATCTGCTTTGGGGCACATGGAGTGCCTGAATGAAATGAATATGAATCTCTGGATCTGAAATAACATTTTTTTTTTGCACGATTTTCTTAAATTTTAAAAATTATCCAGGTACAAGCCTCAAGCACCCGATGTAAAAAAAAAAGTCCAAAATTACTAGGTCTTCACGTTCAGAATTCATACGATGAAATGTAAATGGCCTTATGACACATCGCGATTTGCTTACTCTTCAATCAACACTAGGCATCTTAAATCACTAAGGTCATTCCAGCATCACTGATTTCTTCTTGTCTTTCTCATTGTAGGGAAAGCGATGGTACGGGAATGGGGCCGCCTGAGATGGGGTCTATTTCCCGAGCACTTCAATGGCTCAGGTTATGGGGAGGCAAACCAGTACTACGATTCGACCACTCAACGCTATGAACCGACTAGGTGTTCCCGTGATCTAACTGGTGACATGATAGATGGGGATGGCTGGTCGTGTACAGAGAATCCTAATGGAAAAGTGGACGAGGAGTGTGTCTTCATTCCTGACAGTGAGCAAACGACGAACGCTTCTCTACTCTTTGGATCGCATTGCGTAGACTCTGTGAGTTGAACAGATTCATAATCATTTAAACGTGCTATAATTTTGGTGCCCTAATTGTATATTAATCAACCTAGATATACATGTATGAATTCACTTCTGCATGGCCATATAGTACCCTCTTCTATATTGAACACACAGCCTTGGTTGCAGTATCATTTGAAAGTTACTCGACTTCAAAATTTGAAAAATTAGTGCTTCATCACAAAATGTCAAAACCTTCAAATAAAAGCAGATTTTGCTAGAATTAGAATAAATTGTGTGAACATGGAAGACAGATGTGAAGTTATTGATGAAACTACAATCAGACCGTTTACCAACCAAACCAGTTAAACTGATATCTGATCAATTCTTTAAACTTATTGCAACTCTTTGTTTTGTTGAATCCAGCTAATTGTTTTCTATATACGAACCCCGGTCGCTTAATGCTTGCTGTTGGATACATTACTAAAGAAGGCTATGGAACTTTAATGATTAAAAAAAGATATAATAACAAGAATCATGGTTGGACTCGCCTAAGAGTTCATGATTAGGTAGGCCTATCTCCTGATAACATAGCTGTTATTTGAATCCACTTAGTGTGAAACTTGAATGATTCTTTAGCTTGAACTTGGATATATGCATGCTGCATTTGACTTGTAAATCATATTATTTATTTGTTGTCATATGACACAAGTTCAGTTGTAAGTGGTTCCATGACATTCGCTCCTGTGACAATTGCTCCAATTCAATTCAATTCAATTCAATTCAATTCAATTCAATTTAATTCAATTCAATCATAGTTTATTTCCAATCAACGAAAATCAAAAACATAGTACAATGTATACATGTCATTGAATGATATTGTTCAAACGCTTGCAAAAGATTCATGTAATATACGAGACAAATCATAGAACAACATATATGTACAATAATAAAGAGGAACACTGTACAAATACTACGTGGGCGAGCGGAAAATAAATTCGATCATGGAAAATAGTGATCCACTAAAAAGCAAAGCTTGTCGGACGTGGATCGCTAGATAAATAATGAGTGAATGATATACTATTCTATAACAATATACATGTAGTTATTTAGAGATACACAGGTCGGGAAAAAAATATAGAATACCAATGCTATAGTGCCCGGACACTGTTCATTGAACCACGTGTACCGGGAAAATATGACAAGGACAATACATTCGTACACACATTCAATTACCCACACGCATATACACTGTTGGACGCGAGACAGTACCGAGAGAGAGAAGACGGTAACAATACAAGTCTACGAAGAACAATAGACAGGAAAGGAAAAGGAGAGAAGAAAGAAGAGAGGTCTGCACACAGAACACGCCAAGTGCTGCGACATCAGGACAGGTGAAAGCTCAAGCATAAATTATAGCAATTTAAATTATCTAAGATTATAAGTAGAAAGTAAATGTTTTCTGAGTTTATATTTAAATGTGACAAATTTGGGGGAATCTTTTAAACTATTATCTAAATTATTCCAAAGTCTGGGTCCGGTATAAAGAAATGTATTTTGGGCATGTGCGGTTCTCATTAACGGAAGATGGAATTCGTCGGATCGTCGCGTGGGATAGTTATGAACATGACTGTTTCGATGAAATAAATCATGGAATATTTCAGGTAAAAAGGTACTGTTGTAATTAAACATAAACTGACCAAGTTGAAACACATACAAATCATTTACTTTTAATATTTTATGGTCAGAAAACAAAGCATCTGTATGTTCTCGGGTATGTAAGTTAAAAACAATTCTAAGCGCTTTCTTTTGCAATAACAGAAGTTTATCAAATAACATCTGATATGTATTACCCCAAGCAAGAATCCCGTAGTTTAAATAAGGTACACGCTAAGGTACACGTTTAAATGAGATACACGCCGAGCTATACATAAATTTTGCCCACAAACTTAATCTTAACCCTAAGACTTTGGAGAGCAGAAGACCGAAGCAATTGTCTTAGGAGCGAATGTGTTACCTTTACAAATATGTGTATGTATATGTATAATTATGATATATATGTGACCCTGCACCACAAAACAAACAAAAAGTCGCCAGACATGAATATTTAGTTAAGACCATATTCTGAAAGAGCAGACTTTAATCTTTAAAATGATGTATAACTCAAGTCAAATGGACTCTCCTAACCTACATCTAAATATTGGAAAGAAAGCACAAACTCATGAAAAGTGTGAACTGAGAAAAGAGGCTCTGGAGTACAGTGTCTATTCAAGCGCTTAATCTTTACCATACCGTGCTGACTGTGCGATGAATGGGACAAAAAACAGAAAGTAAACCACCAGAGTAACAACAATGAAGGGATTATTGGATTAAATTGAAATTAAGCATGCCTCATTAACACAGTCTGTCCATAATTAATGCCAACTTTCAAAGCAGTAGCGTTATCCTTTCAAAAGTTATTAGAGTTGAAAGTGAAGAGTGTGGACAAAGTTTTTCAGAAATGAAAAAGGGACTCTAAAGACACACCTAATCACACTATTCTACCAAAAACTGTTCGAGATAAACTGCTTAAAAAAGACACTTACCCGCCCGTTTTATGATACCAAGTCTTACCATTATGTAAAAGAAGACCTGCTCTTTCAGAAAATATGAAAAGGTCAAGATCGGCTAGGTGGAACCATTTCACTTATTTTCAGTCCTCACGCAAAATCAGTGTGTGCGACTTTATGTTCGTTTTGTGGTGCACGGTCACATATATATATATATATGTATACATACATACATATAAACGTATATTATGTGCACGTGCATGTGTGCAAATCTTGCGTATATCGGTATATAGGTGAAGTTAAAACTTGCAATTCATTCCGATCATGTGAATTTTGCCTTGGGCATTATTAGCTTATGAAATGTGTGATGCAGGAAGCGTTTTAAGTTTTGGAAATACAAGTATGTTTTGGACATCAACTCTTTCGTCTTTTCTAGATCCACCAATTTTGCGACCCATTAGTACACAATTACGAGGCAGATAATCTTCAAAACCATCACTGTGGAAGAAGGAGTGCCTGGGAAGTAATGCTCACTACTGGAGACATCACAAGTGAGGATTACTTCCCAGACCCAAACCAAGTGGACACTGAGCCTTCGTTCACCATCCTTCAGCAGCCTGTCCGACGAGTGGTTCTGGTTCTAGATATCAGTGGTAGTATGTCGGTGAGTCGGACAAGGCATCGTTATAAAAGTCACATGCACACATCAAATATAACGAAGATGAATTTTACTGTTGGTTTTTTTTTTATCCTAGAAATAAAAACATGAAATAAAGACTTGTGAAATGAGTGGTTATATTTGGCCTTTAGTTAAAAGAATATGACCTTATTACTATAATAGAACTAACAAGGTATATAGGAGGAAGGGTATATATTATGGGCGACTTCAATATAGATGTTCTCAAATGTCACACAGCAAATGCTTCTCAGAATGTACTTGACAGTATGTTTTCATTTTCCTGTTTTACCACTCATTACTAAACCCACCCGAGTAACAAACAATTCAGATTCTCTTATTGATAATATATTTTGTAATGTTACGCCCACTCCTAAATCGAATATTATTTTATCCGATATATCAGACACACTTCCCCATTTTCACATCCATCCCAGGCACCACGAAACCAGTTAGTCCCATTAGAGAAACATTCAGAAAAGTTACACCGGAAAATTTACAGAAATTGAAGAATAGTTTGAATGAAGAAACTTGGAGAGAAGTATATAGCGCTCATGATGCTGATCTATCATTTGATGTCTTTATGAATATTTTGAATTCTCATTATTATTTACACAAATATGTTCCTTTGGTTGAAGTTAAACGTGATTACAAGAAGTATCCTAGATTACCGTGGATAAAAAAATGTCTTCTACGATCTATATATCGAAAAATAATTTTTATTATGCAGATAAAATTAAACGCACTGAACAATCTCACTGTAGATATATTACTTATAAAATATTTTTACAAGAATATTGCGTTATGAAAAAAAAAGTATTACTCAGATCAGATATCTTTTGTTTTTAACATGATCTGAGTAAGACTTGGAAAATGATAAACAGTGCTATAAATAAAGAAAATGATAAATCCCGTATAACAAGAGTTGTTTTTAATGATAGGAAAACAACAGACTCTGCGTCGATTGCTGATGCATTTGATCTTCATTTCTCTCAGATTGGACATGAACTGGCAAGAAGAAATTTTATGAATTTTTTCAATCACCTCAGTCAAATCAATTCTTTTTTGACCCCATTATTAGTTATGAGGGTTTTTTGTTTTGTGTTTTATTCATTTTCCGTATAAAAACAACGACAAAACAATAATCGTACAGTCAACAGAATGATATCATCATGAGTTTGGAAAGTAAAAGAAGTTCGGGACCTCATTCTATCGATAATGCTATTTTGAAAAATATAAATGAGAATATTGTTGAACCTTTGATTTATATTTTTAATTTGTCAATAAATAATGGTGTTGGTAATGGTGTTGTTACGAATGAAAATTACCAAAATAATCCCAATATTTAAGAAATGTAACAAAGAAGATATTAGTAATTATAAACCAATTTCATTGTTGTCATCGTTTTCAAAATTTTAAGAAAAAGTTGTTTATTCAAGACTCCTCAAATGTCTTTATTTCTATGATATCATTTCTGACTCACACTTCTGAAGCAATTCTCTCCTTTATTGAAAAAGTAGCCAAAGCAGTAGATAGGGCTCATCACACAGTAGGTGTCTTCCTAGACCTCTTCAAGGCCTTCGATACTACAGATCATAGAATATTACTTCGTAAATTATGTCACTATGGTATACTTGGTTAGGCCTTGGAGTGGTTCAGGTGTTACTTTCAGATCGCAAACATTACGTTTCTTTATCTGGTCAAAATTCCTGCAACCAATCTGTCAACTGTGGTGTTCCTCAGGGTAGCTTACTGGGACTCTTTTGTTCATTTTGTATATAAATGATATAACAAATGCTTCTGATATCTTATCTTTTGTACTGTTTGCTGATGACTCAAATTTTTCTTTCTTTCTCACTCAGATCCTCATATTTTGGCTTATTTGTTAAATTCGGAAGAAAAAAAAAGTTATGTTGGATAAGGTCAAATAAGTTGTCTTTAAATCTTTTGAAAACTAATTGTATATTATTTAGTATTATTTTGAATAGTTTCCCCGATGATACTGAAATAGATGATAATTATAGTTATAGATGAAGTTTCATCAAGTTTTTAGGTTTAGTTATTGATAATAAACTTTCTTGGAAGTCACATATTGATAGTATTTGTCACACAGTATATCGAAATATTGGTGTTATTAATAGAGTTAAATATCATTTCCCCACTCTCACCCTTTGAATGTTATATTCAGCTTTAATTTTACCTTATTTCGTTAAACTATGGTATCATAGCTTGGGGGAACAATCATCATACCTATTACGACAGACTGTCCCGTCTCCGGAAAAAAGCTCTTCGAACAACTTTCCATGTATCTTGCAGACCTCACACCAATGTTTTATTTTCTGAAAACAAAATCTTAAAGATAACCGACATTTGTTGTTATTGTCTTGGCCAATTTATGTACAAACTCATTGATAAGTTGTTGTCGTCTGTTTTTACCAACATGTTTGCGAGAAACCGCTCGTTCCATAAATATCCGACTCGTCACCATGATGAATTCCATCTGCCTTCAACTAGGACTATGTTTACACAACCTTTATTTACATTTGCTGGACCCAATATTGGAACAACCTTTGCAATAGTTTAAAGGCATCACCAAGTTTAAGTTCTTTTAAGGGTAATCTGAAGAAAAAAATGAACAGTTATAATAATTTATCTAAATATTACTATGGAAATTAATATTTTGTATTCCTTTAGTGCGGTTGCAATGAATATCATCGGAAAATCCAATTTTATATTCTGTTGAAATCACGGCTAACCATCCACTACGTCTCGTCTTGTTATAGTCTTCTTTTATATTTTTGTCTGTCTTTTATCTTCACTCGACGTAATAACTTTGTTTGTTCCTCTCTTCCGGCATGACAGCGACTTAGTTCAGGGCTCTTGTTTCGGATTAGTTAGGATAGTTATAGGTCTTTTTGTCTTAGCTTTTTTGTTTCATCCACTTTTTATGTATATCAGTCAATCGATCATATAATTTATCATATTATGTGTGGGGGAATGCACCCTACACGCCCAGCTTTTTAACATTCCTCCCCATACCTGGCTACACATTTATAGGAACAGGTAGGAAAAACAAGCGAGGAGGAGGAGTTGCATGTATGATACAGAGTAGTATTCGATACAAGAGACGGGAGGATCCGGACATTTGTAATGATTTTATTGAAACGATTGTTGCCGAAATACAGTGCAATCATATAAATGCAGTTCTTGCCGTAGTTCATAGACCTCCAGGACAAAGTGTAATTGAATTTATGCACTTATTGGAGACATTTCTTGCCAAGGTAATTCATGAAAGAAAAATATGTTATTTGATCGGGGATTTTAATATTGATTTATTGAGCTCTTCTTGTAACTCACATCGAAACCATTTTTTTTTTGATCTATTAGCTACTTTTTCACTTCTTCCACTGATATTAAAACCAACCAGAATTACCGCAGATACTGCAACATTGATTGATAATATATTTACAAATGATGCAAAAAATCTAATGAAAATAGGTACTCTTGTGGCTGATGTGAGTGATCATTTTGGTATTTTTACAATCGTTGATCATCATAATTGTCCAATTTTGAATGTAAAGCCTAAAGAGTACAAGAGAATAATAACTGAGGAAAATATACGTGAATTTCAATCAAGGCTTACTGATACGAATTGGCAAACAGTGTATGCTAAAAATGATGTTGATGGTATGTTTGATTCTTTTATACAACAATTTCTCAATGTATATGCAACCCCCACACCCCTTTAACTGTCTCAGGGGCCGACCAATGTTGTACAGAGGCGGATAAATTTTGGTCTGGTCTGTTAGCTTCTCTCTGTACTGGTCGGGGGTTAGCTTATCACATAGACACCAACCATCAACAAATTTCCAAACGTCAGAAAGAGACTAATTATTACTTCACAACAACAGTGAATCTAAAATGCGGGAGAAGGATAGAATTTACGTTCAAAAATGTCAATGCTGCGAACAGCACATTTATTCATCGACCTGCCTTCTCGTAGGTCTGAAATATAGATACTGATTACAAACACCAATTACTTTCAATTGAACACATCATTTTAATATCACTCTACTCTTCTACACCTGTGGAGACCTTTACTTCTTTAACACTTCTTAAGGGAAGGGGAGGGGTTTTGTTAGTAGGGATATAATGATGTTAATGGGTGTGGCCACTTATCTCGACGTCGGCATGGTCGCAGGGTGAGGTTCTCGCCTGCATGTCGATCGAGCTCGTCCAAGGGCTGGGGCGTCTGTTAACCGGTCTGCTTTCACTGCTTCCTTAAACAGTTCGTCACCATTGCCGTCCACGTTAAGGCAACCTGACAGGAGTTCATTACACCCAGATTGGTGTAAACCAAAGTTCCGTTTTGTCGTGGCGTATAGTTTCTCAACTTGTTGTTCACCGTTTAACTTATTAACTCTTGGGCAGTCCAACCATGATCCTCGTCTCATTCACAGCGTTGATAGAGTTTAGTTGATTAATATGGAGGGGAGCATGATGTACAAGGAAAGGGGATCTCTTGACTCTATCTCAGATGTGGTCTCCAACTATTCATGGCCCTTCTCTATCTGCCGGCCTCTCTAATCACGCAGCTCCTCTGTTGTGTCCCCTCTCTTCTATCAATAATCTAACTCTCCTCAAACATGGTCTTTTATAATAAATTTACTATTGGAATCCTTTCCCTAAAAGTATTTCATTGGCTAAATCTTATTTTGGGGTGTGATCTTCACTGGAAATTAATTTCTTATTGGTCAGATCTTACATTAGCCCCTCCCATTTGTTTCTGTGGAACTCCATTTCGTCTGATTCATCTCAATTTCTGATTAATTCGCCCACTGTCTTTTGGTTTCTTTATTTCCTCTTTCTCTGTAAACACTGGTCAAGACTTATTGTTTCTTGGATAATAAAATCATAAAACAAATGAATGTTAGTGTCCTTATGACGTCCAACGTCATCGTCATCATTTTTCTGGGTTGTTGTCCCTGAATTTGTCTTTGGAATTCCTGTCTGACCTACTGCACTAAAGTACATCAAAATAAAGGAGAAGTTCTGGCTGGAGAACGACCTTCTAGCCCAGCGAGGGTCATTCATGTTTTAGGGATCAGACGGCAAAAACACGTCATTCCCATAATTTGGACTGGGGCTTTGGGGACGGAGAGTGCAGGGAACTGACCACTAGCGGGGAAAATAGCCAATGTCAAACTCATAAATTCCTAGGACCAATAACTTTTCTTGGGAGAGGAAAATTGACAAAAAAAAAAAGGAAGTCTAGCTGGAAGCAAAATAAAGGGTTTCATAAACTCCAAGAAGGGGAAAAGACTGATTCATACTGACGTCACAGGGTGACTTGGAAAACAACTGTAATGCTTCTGTTTTCTTTAACTTTCTATCCTCTTCTATTCTATTCTTTATTATATGTGCTAGTAGCCATCTGGGCTACATCTATAATCAGTGTTTTCCATTGAAAGAGAAAAGACCCCCTAGAAGTGATATGAATCCGTGGTTTACTGACGACATAAAGAAATTATGCAGAAAGAAAAATGTGCTTTACAGAAAATACATAAAAGGTCCAACTCCATATAGAAGATTAGTTTATGTTAAATATCGAAATATGGTAAACAGTGCAATTCGTTTACGTAAGAGAGAGTATTATGGTAATATGTTTGAAAATGTACGTAATGATATGAAAGGTACGTGGCGATTGATAAATACTGTATTGAATAGAACTAGGACGGATGTGCAAAACTTAGAAATTGAACACGATGGTGAAGTTATATCTGACCCTCAAACTGTTGTCAATACATTCAATATATTTTTTAGTAATATAGGGTCCAAACTTGCACACAGTTTACCTGAACCTGAAACAAATTTTATGCAATTCTTGCCACATACATCATTTGCACATTCTTTTTTCTTGCAGCCTATCCATATAGAAGAAATAGTTAAGATTGTGCGGGAATTGAAAACAAATAAGAGTCCTGGATATGATGACATTGATTGTTTGGTTGTAAAAAAGTCAATATATTATTTTGTAACTCCACTGTGTGATATATTTAATTTTTCCATAGAGAAGGGTATATTTCCAGATAAATTAAAGGTAGCCAAAGTTATACCAATATAAAAAAAGGAGAGAAGAGTATTTTATCAAATTATAGACCAATTTCTATTTTATCTGTGTTTTCCAAACTATTTGAGAAACTTGTTCAACAAACAATTTGGATTTCGACAAAAATACTCCACTTATATGGCATTATTAGATTTTATTGACAAAATTACAACTTCCATTGAGAATAAAAAAAACTTATTGGTAGGAATATTTTTTGATCTGTCAAAGGCTTTTGATTGTATTGACCACACTATATTGTTGAGTAAACTGCGGTTTTATGGAATAAGAGGTACAGCTTTTGATTGGTTTAAGAGTTATCTTTTAAATCGTGTGAAATATGTAACATTTAATGGTTTTTCTTCTCCCTGTGTGACCGTAAATATCGGTGTACCCCAGGGGTCAGTTTTAGGTCCATTTCTTTTTATACTTTACATAAATGACTTACAGCATGCCAGTAACTGTTTGCAGCTGATCTCATATGCAGATGATACTAGTTTTTTTTTATTTCATGTAAAGATATACAAAGTATCAGTGCAATCTTGAGTTGTGAACTAGAGAAAGTTAATCAATGGTTCATAGTCAACAAATTGAAATTAAATGCAGACAAAACATCATGTATGATATTTAGATCAAGAAATAAAGTAGTAAACACAGATGATTTTGAAGCTAAGATTGCTGACTTTAAAATTCCAGTTGTTCGTTTTACCATATTTCTTGGAGTTATCATTGATGATAACTTAACATGGAGATATCATGTCAATGAAGTATGCTGTAAAGTCTCTAGAGCAATAGGTGCAATCAATAGTATACGTGCAATCGTACCTTCTGAAATTCTTGTTAAGTTATATCACACTTTGATTATGCCTCAATTATCTTATTGCAACATAATATGGGGAAATTGTGCAAAGTATCTTTTACAGCGTATTTTTATTTTACAAAAGCGTGCAATCCGTATGATTAGCAATAGACCATTTTTAGCCACACAGGTCCTCTATTCAAAGAACATAACTTATTGACGATTTTTGATATGAACAAATTTTTTCTCGCTGTTTTCATGTACACATATATAAACAACATTTTGCCAGGTTTTCTTGATACTTCCTTCATCCAAAATAAGAATAAATATAATACTAGACAGATGAATAGATTGTATATCCCAAATTCTAGATATTGCATTTCAAGATACACTTTCAAATATATATATTTTCATATACTGAATATCCTGAATCTATGTTTTTTTGTTGTATTGTATGCACGGACATGTAGAATAACACCCAATGGCTGACCAAGTTCCTTTATCACCGTGTTGAAATCAAATGCAAATGAAAATGAAAAAAATAACATGCTAAATAAAGCATACAACAGTTGTGACTTAACCTTAGTAAATAGGGAGAACTTCTTGCAAAGAATTAGAGTATATTTCATAGCACTTCATCAGTCATAACCAGAATTGCATCAAAATCAGCGAACATGAACCAACCATACACACAAACAAACTAACAACAAGCAAATATAAGATTTTTGCTGAATTACTTCTGAAATAGTAGAGACTGTCATGTTGATTTAAGTTGTAATCTCTCTACAGATACATGAGCCCCTAAGACGCCTATTATGAATGTCTTGTTCACACCTCTAACCCTCTCCCCGAAGTGAAAAGGGGACTGCGACTGATGAAGTAAAACATGATTTTTCCCCCTTTTATATGGTGTGTCGGCTATTCAAGGGATCATACAGAATTGACCAGCTCATTCAGTCTTCGGCCATCTTTATTCGCCACTACATCCCCGCTGGTAGCCACCTCAGCATCGTCACATTTGGCTATTCGGCCAGAGTCAAGGCAAATCTTACGTTAGTTCAAAATTACGACAGCTCTCGCGATGACCTGGTCAACGCACTACCAACGGGCACTACTGGGAGCACCTGCATCGGCTGCGGAATAGTGACGGCCTTAAACGTGAGCTTATGGATCTTTTTCTTTATGTTATCGATTTATAGTCTTGTTGCAGTTCGACTCGAGAAAATTAACTCAAATCATGAGAGAAATGATAGACTTTGCTTCGCACAAAGCCGGCAAAGATCGACTTAGTAACTATTTCTGGGATATCTTTCTGTGATATCCGCATTTTCCGAAAATTTCTCTTAGTTTTTCTTTGGTTTACCCAAAATTTATCTTGGAATAAAAAGAAATATCCAATACCCACAAGTTAACACGCAAAGTTTAACAGTTATATGGAACCCGACGACTACCTCGCTCAAAGCGGATTCTTGTTGTATCCCACCTTGCTATGGGATTCCCCTGTAATTATAGACTGTTAATTGGCGCCATACAAAATCATGAAAATATTGTGAATCGTCAATATCATAATGTCCGAAATACACGTTTTCCAACGCAGGTGCTTGGTGACACTACAAATGGTAGCTATGTGATTCTCCTCGGTGATGGTGGAGAAAATGAGTCTCCATATATCAGACACACCATCCAAGCCATCAGTGAGTCCGGTGTTGTGATGGACACCATTGCCGTCACCAACGCGGCCGATGAGCAGATGGAGGGTCTTTCGTCCATGACAGGTGGGAAACCTTATTTTTGTATCGGTGAAGACAGCAGCGCTTGTCTTACCGAAGCCTTCCTAGCAACACTGTCTGAACGTCCAGAGTTGAACTTCGTTCCCATTCCAACTCAGGTCAGCGTATGAATGATATAGACTTCAACGTAGTTTAATTTTGTCAGTTGTGTCGTAATACAGGTTTTCCCGACCGATTTCGCACTTTTGTCAGTCCAATTCCTAATTGCTGCATTCAAGTTAGCAAAATTTAGCGTAGATGACATGTTCGGTATTTCAATTTTATGATCTCTTCATTCAAAGTCATTTTGGAGGATCTAAATTACTTTTAGCCTCATTCTAATTAACACTTTTATAATTGAAATTCGTAAAACAAGCATCATTTCGTTATTAGTTCATTCAATTTAGAATGATAAAGTCATGTGATCACGGACATGCTGCACTCGTTCATTCGAATTCATTTTTGGGCATCCAATTTTACGAATAAAGGGGCCCTGAAATCCAAATGTTTATGATACCCTCAACATCGCCTTTGCGGTAAATCTAGAAACATTGCATATATTTTTAATGATTTCTTTCTTCAATTTTTCTTCGGATTACTTGGGAACGCCCACAAAAATCCTTCCAAACAACATTCTTGAGATGACCTCATATGTCAATCATTGCTAAAGTACTGAAATGTTTAACAAAAGGCACTGGAATGCACATTCCCTTCGACTCAGCATAACTTGCATGTTCCCGCGCCATGTCTTTTGTTAGTCACATTAATATCACAGAAACATGCAAGTTATGCTGAGTCGAGGGGAAGGTGCATTCCAACAGTCTTTTGTTAAATATATCAGTACTATAGCGATGATTTGATCGATTGATGAGTTGATGAATTGATCAGTTGATCAGTTGAGCGCCTATCAGGCTGCCAGTACTGTTTTGGGCTCTCTGTCATCTTTGGAATTTGTTGACTTTGTGGTTGTTATTACGAATAAAGTGTTGTACAAAGATTTCCTTATGATTCAGAGAGCCTGCAGGACCCATTTTAAACAAGCTCGCCTCAAGATCGTGGAGTATAGCATGCAGATTTTTTGTCAGACATAGCTCACTATCACCCCACAGAAGTAGCCATGGATTTGGCAGGGGGAGACCACTGAAGCCTGACAAGTTGACAATGGATGCATGGACACAATAGAACCTTCCAGGACCTAGAGATAATGAAGCTGGCGTTGGTCCTCCTTTGTGCCTTGTTTGCTAGAATCCAGACCAACACCCACATCCTGAATGGAACTATTGAAGAGGAATGCTCCCCCAGCAAGCCCAACCTTCTTCTGAAAGGGAAAGTTGTCTTCCAACACAAAGGGTACCTGAAAACTGCAGTCCCCACAACACAAGTGGCAATGCATTCTTTAACATTCAGCTCTTGGTGAGTGGAGACATTCAACCAAACCCAGGCCCAGAGCGGAGGGAGAGCATCTCACACAATAACTCTGCAACTAAATCCAGAATTGTGTTCTCAGTTATTGAATTACAGCAGCCACGTAATGGAACCCAGACCAACACACCTCTCAAGTATGATGTTTGGAAGACAATGACAGATTTGGGAATTTCCACTAAAAGGCCCACTCACAGAGGTCGGCGGGGTTGTACCAGGAAACAGAAACAGACATGTCCTATTCCTGTACGTGGTAGAGTCCTCACGACGAAAATGCCAGCAACGTACGCCTATTCATTACCGGGCCCCATGCCCCAAGAAGATTGAGATAGAAAGAACGATGAGTAGAACTCAAACCATGTTACCATCTTTCTACATGACAAATGCCCGCTCACTAAACAACAAATTTGATGAATTTTACTGCCTGGTCCAGGAAATACATGCTGATCTGGTCTGCGTAATACCGAAACATGGTTCCAAGATGACATTCCAAACGCTGTGCACAATATACCCCACTATGTATCTTTTTTTCAAGAACAGGACAGCCAAAAGGGGTGGTGGAGTTGCCCTATATGCCAGGGCCAGTCTAAACCACAAACCTGTTCAACTTCCAGCTATACCTGGAAATCTTGAAATTCTCTGGATATACCTAAGACCTGCGAGGCTCCCAAGATCCATCTCATGTATATTTGTAGTAGCCGTGTACTCACCCCCTGAGGATCAACAAGACCCAACTCTCATCCAGTCCCTGATAACCTCTCTTGACCACATCTTAACCAGCCATCCAGGAGCAGGCATCATCATAGCAGGGAACTTCAATCGCATTGACATCAAACCCCTGACAAACGCTCACAGGCTGACGCAGATTGTTAAGCGTCCTACGAGAAATAGATAATGCTATTTTAGACAAAATCATGACCAACATGAACCCATTGTATAGACCCATTGAAATTGTAGCACCAGTAGGAATGCGTGATCACAATGTAGTGACCTGGAAGCCTCAACAGCACCATGTGCAACTAAACAAAGTCAAACGTCGAGTTATAAGGCCATTGCGAGAATCCAACATCAGAGGTTTTGGTGAATGGACCACACACAAGGATTGGGAAGATGTTTACGACAAAAACTGTGTGAATGACAAGTGTGAACAATTCTATTCTGACCTCAACGCTGCTATTGACCTCCATTTTCCACAAAGATCGGTAAAGATGCATTCAACAGACAAGCCCTGGATAACTTCTGGAGTGAAAGCACTTATCCACCAAAGACAGAGAGCATTTCATCAAAAATCCACTGAGTGGCCTGGACTAAGGAACAAAGTACAGCGGTTAATAAACAATGTGAAGAAAACCTTCTACCGCGATCGTGTACTAAATCTTAAACGTGACAATCCAAGATCTTGGCACCAGCACATTATACTCATGTCATCGAATGTCAAGCGAGAGATGACCCTGTCCTTGCCTGACATTGATCCGGGTGGCTTGCTGACCACGGCAAATGCAATTAACTCCTACTTTGTCAACATATCCACTGACTCCCGCATTCTAGATCCGACCCTATTACCAACTTTCAGACCAGTTCCAGCAAAGTCCATCCCCAACATTCAACCTTGGACTATCTACCGTGAGCTGGCAAAAATCAACGTTGGAAAAAGCGGAGGTCCAGACAGAATCCCCCACGCTTGATACAGGAGTTTGCAGCAGAACTCAGCTCACCATTATGCCACATCATCAATACCTCCTTTGAACAGGAAGTTTTGTTCCTAACAGATGGAAGAAGTCAATTGTTGTGCCGATCCCCAAGGAAACACTACCATGTTTGAGCAAGTTACGTCCAATCGCACTGACGGATCATTTTGCTAAGCTGTAGAACTCTTTGCATATCGATGGCTCATGGCTGACATTGGTGAAAACATTGACCCTATGCAATTCGGAAACCGTAAGGGATTATCAACAAATCATTATCTACTCAGCCTCTTGGATTACCTCCATTCCAATTGGGACAAACCCAACAAAGTGACCACGATGATACTAACAGATTTCACAAAGGTGGACCTTGGTGGACCACAAGGTTGCTGTTACGTGCATGTACAACATGGGAGCGAAATCGTCACTCCTCCAGTGGCTTTGTTCCTTCAGAAACTGTCCGAAGAACCCAGCAAGTGCGTTACCAGGGCCAGCTGTCATCTGCTCTTGGTACCAAGGCTGGTGTCCCACAAGGTACGCGGTTGGGACCTCTTGTATTCTTGAGTGTTGTCAACGACGCCCTCATATCTGCAAACGTCAAGCGATGGAAGTATGTCGACGATCTTACAATTGCTCACAGCCGACAAATAAACATGCCATGCAATCTCCGGGAAAATCTTTCCCAATTTGAAACATGGTGTGCAGATTCCGGTTTGAAATTAAATCCCTCCAAATGCAAGGTTTTTCAGGTTGCCTTCACTCGCAGACAGCTCCCAGGGCCCCAGCTATCTCTAGGAAGTCAGGTTACACTGTATACCGGAAACCAAACAAGTGAAACTCCTTGGTGTCATTATCAGAAATGATCTCCAGTGGACTGACCACGTCACCTACATCACATCCAATGCATTGATGAAGATGCAGGGCTCGACACTAACGGTGGCCCGATGGCCCGGGGCCACCAAAAATGAAAGTCGGGCCACCAAATTTCAAAAAAGGGCAAATTTGGTGGCCCGCCTCGGGCCACCAAAATTTTTTGAAAAGTATGTCAATGAATTCGTAACTTTTTGCGCCGGAAATTAGCAGTTAAATTTGTTCAAAGAATCGATGAAAAGGACTGAATGAATTCCTGAGAGTGAGTGTTGCAAGTTTGTTTAAGTTTATTTATGAGTAGATATGTCCAACTTCTAATTCTTACTATCATAAATCTTAAATATTTGACTCATTAAAAAAAAGGACTTTTAATGTTACGAGGTTTTTTTTTTTTTCGGGACACCAAATTTTTCTCTCGGGCCACCAAATATTTGAAATTTAGGATTTTGGTGGCCCCATCGGGCCAGCAAATGTAAAAAAGTTAGTGTCGAGCCATGATGAAGATGTACATTCTCCGTTCCCTAAAGCGTTTCGGAATGCCAACTAGCGATCTTGTGACTGTTTTTGTGTCATATGTAGCCGAACTTTTACATAATTTGGAGTCACCTCGCGTGACAGCCACTGAGGTGATGAGGGAACGAAAATCGGTAATGTCGGTTAAATCGCTACCAACTAAAGATCCATGTTTTCAAGTAGGAGATATGGTTTATCTTCATCGCCCTGTTCTCACAAATCCCACGCAATCAAGGAAGCTGTCATCTATATGGCATGGACCTTATTATATCTGTGAGAAGATTTCGCCAGTTAATGTTCGATTGCGTAGGAAGGTAGACAATGCGCTGGTGAAAGGACGCATCTATGTGAATCGCCTTTGATTCCTTCACCCAAGTTATGCCTCTAATATCATTAGTTTGTCAAATTTTCAATTTGTAATCTCAAAATTCCACTATTATGCAAATATGAAATGTCATAACTGTACGTGTACCCATCCCAAACATTTCATCTAAGGTTTCATAATGTATCACTATGTTGATATGAATAGCGCCCCCATGTGGTGACCTTGAGAAATTTCAAACATAGCAAATGATAAAATTGTACTTGCTTATCATTTGTGGCAAATATGAAAATGATTGGTCTATAATAAGACATATATAATGGGGATAAAGAAATTATACCAAAAAATCACGTTTTTAGCATATTTACTATGTATTTCTTTATATTTTTTTAAATAGCGCCCTCCATGGGTGACCTTGTGAAAATTCAAATGTACCGTCATGTAGAGTATGAGTTACTCTACCCACGTGCCAAATATGACGATGATACATCGAATAATAAAAAAGTTATATAGGGGGGGGGCACAATGTGCCCCCCCCCCCCTTGGGCCTGCGAGGGGTCAAAATAGCTTGGGCTTAATAGGGTTAAACGGGCAACCGAGCGAATGCAGGTATTTTCTGATCCATTGCCGTCCGTGGAGCCAGTCCAAGACGATGACTCGGCTCATGATGCTCTTCAGGATGAGTTGCACACCTCGACGTCACAGACACACGCTGCCAATCAGGCGGTGTTATCTAACCAGTAACAGGAAGCTTATGGTGAGAAGACTGTCGACGGTGTTCAGCTAAATGTGCATCATACAGGGCAACGTGATGTACATGTATTTAAGGATGATGATGGGGATCAGCCGTATTATGAAATCGAAAAGGTTATAGGACGGAAATTTGATAAGGCTGCAGGCAAATGGTTGTATCGAGTTAAGTGGCTCACTTTCTCTCCTCGATACACTACTTGGGTACGTTTTGAGGACCTCAATCCAGCATGCCAAAAGTATGTGCTGGCAGCGGAGGATAGGATTCCTGTTATGAAGGATAGAAAAAAGTAACGTGTATTGAGAAGTTTATATAAGTTCATATATATATATATATATATATATATATATATACATACATGAATAAGTGTAATATTGATTACGGATATTTAGGCCATTTTTGTTTTCATTTATCATAGTATTTGTATTGTATAGAAATTTAGTTAATGTTTGGTAAATGTTCATAATGTTCATGGTTTACCAGAATTAGAACAGTGCAGACAGGTCTACATGTGTACATATATTGAGACTTATTTGGGGGGAACAATGTTTTTATTTGTAGGTCAATACATTTTCATGTACATGGTGTGGCATGCCCTTGAGTTTGAGTATTTAATGTAGTAGATTTTTATCAGTTGATTATTGGTTTCATGATTACATCACCATGGGATATTATTATGGTTCCCATATTGAGCACTAACTTATCATGTATATATTATGTGACTTACTGTGGTTTTTTTTTTTTGTGGATTTACCTAGTCATATTTTCTGATTCATGCCATCTATGTACAGTACATATAGGTTTCTTCACTTGCAAGAGTATTTCGTTTTCGTATTATTCACAATATCGACACACCTGTGGCTTACAGCAGGAATTGACAATAGCACTTACCTGCCTGCCCTGGGTTAATGCAATTTGATGTACATGTGGGGCAAGTACACTTTTCAAATGTTCAATGTTACAAAAAAATGTAAAATGGGAGAAATTTGTTTTTAGTTGTATTTGTAATCAATTTAGTAATTTGTGGTATATGTTCATTTATGCTTTGGTTATGCCCTTTCTTTGACTGTAACAAATATAAATATTTTAATGAGTAGGTTTAGAGTGAAATAATGTTTGTAGATAAACAGGATAATTTTTTTTTTTTTGGGGGGGGGGGGGGGGGGCAAGCAGAATTTTGAAAGTGATTTTTTTTTTTACATGTACAAGTTTGCCCAATCGGTTAAGTCCAAACAACAGTGTGGAGCACTGTCTTACAAGTTTATGAGTTATTGTCGGAGCATATTAACATCTTCTTTTTTGCGGTTTTTGAGCTCAGGTTGCGGCATGTCGGTACACTTCATGTTATATTGTTTGTTTGGTATGGTACATACAGGCACATGATTATGTAGAACCCCATTACAGACATCATTATCAGGTACATGTGTATTAAGCTGAGGAGATATTCTGGGTTTATTAGTTTGCAGATGTAAACAGTGTACATGTTCCCCCCTTTTTTTTTTCATGGTGCTATATTTCCTGTATGCTCCTCTTGATATGGATATCATTCACTTTTTTCACTTTTACACTGAATATTTGTTTTTGATATTTGACACCAGGTCACAGGGTACATGTAAACTGTTAATTGTGTAGTAAATACTTACATAAGAAGTTTATGTCATTTGGTCATTTGTTTTGGTATGTTTTTTTTAATAGTCACGAAAGGTTTATTCCGATACTGCCAACTATGTAATTTTGGTTTAACGGAAACCTCTGTCAATCTTGCCGGTACACGTACCTTGGTGATGGGTGCATGTTTTTGTTGTTAGGTTGCTATAGTGTTATTGCCCACATTAATGTCATATATATATTTAAGATGGGCATAGGATGTTGGCAGTGATGAGAAACCTGCTGTCTTCACCCCCCCCCCTTTTTTTGTGTTACATGTGCTGTACATGTCAGTGCATGCACGGTTTATGTAATGTGTGATGCTAGATTTTGTCACATTTGCCGGTATTACTAATTATGTATATTTTATAACACACTGTATTCATCGTTTCCTAACTGTATGTTTTTGAGTATCAGTGTCAGCTGTCATACAGGTGAGACAGCACACATTTTATTTGGTGTATTGTTTAAAAGGTGGTACATGTATAGTGTATACAGGTACCTGGTATAATATTATGTATGTTCTGATATAAAGTGATATGAAATGGGGTCATTGAGTCTTATTTTCACCATCTGTAGGCTATACATGTGTATTTCAAGATGTCAGATTTTTGGTATCAGATTTTTTTGGGGGGTGATTCAGTGGAAACTCGTTATAGCGAGGTACAATGTACTTGGGAATAGGACATTTTGCTTGTAACACTATACATGTATGTCAGATATTTCGTTTGGTCAGTAACGGGCAAACGGTGTAAAACAGGGCAAATTGGTTTCGGTGGGATTGGGGAGGCAGTTTGTTTTCTTAGGCGTTTTGTTGTGTCAGAACTCTTTATATCGAGTTTCAACTGTATTTTGCTCATAGTGGACAGTTATGAAGCCTATTGCTTTTACCACGGAGGCACGTTCCTGTTTCTAGTGGTGGTATTTAATGGGGTTTCACTCTTTCCTGTTTTGTGCAACAAGCTTTTGTTCCACTGTTTTTGGAGAGTAGTTGAGATTCAAGGGTCTTTAGTTTACCCTTTTAGTGTTACCATTTGCAGTAAGCTGTTTTAATTGTTTTACATTATGACTTATTTCAAGTGTTAAACTGTTAGCATAATATTGTAAGCCCTCCACGTCAGACTGAGGTGGTCGTGTAGGAGGGTGCAGGTCGTGCAATCCATATTCCTGCCATGATTTCGTACATGTAATTGATTGCAGCATTGAATATGTGTAGTCCTGTCTATAGGGCTCTGTTCTATGGTGTTCGCTAAATCCGGTCATGAGCCTGAGGTCCGCGGGGTTACTATGGGGCACAATGTTGATGTAGGGGAACGTGGGGCAGGATGGGCCACATTTCACTAAATGTGCTTTATTTAAAATACTACTTCACAAACTTCCACATGAAACAGGATTTACAAAGATTGTGTAATTCAACACTATCACACGTAATATCATCTTAATTGCCTACTTTTATTCTATGTAATAGCCATCTCAAAATAGTTAAATCTGTCCCATCCTGCCCACATACGTGGGGCACGATGGGACAAACAATGAAAACGCATATTTCCGTGTTCCATTTGAAACGATCGCTCTTTCTTTTGTAATTCCGGACCATTCTGAAACTGAAAAAAATAAAACATATACATTAACCTTATCAAATATGATGGGGCAAGATGGGACACCCGCTCATCCTGCCCCGAGGTGGATGTCCCATCCTGCCCCATGCACACACACAATACACTTCTAAGCTCTACACAATACATGCAATGACATACAATCTGCCTACATTTTGTGAAATAAACATGATGTATATATACTATGAAAACCACCCGATATCAACGTTCTACCTTTCTTCATATTATGCCAGGGATACTATACATTTCTCAACTGCAGAAATTCTGCCGTCATCGATATCAATTTTTGCGTTTGTCCACCTAAGCTCAAGAGAATCTCAGCTTCACAGAGCGTAAAGATGGCTTCCTGACAGCGTGCTTTTTATCAGTGCAGATTATCATAGTGCCCTCTGATGCTTACTTAGATAGTTATCGCATTGTCCCATCCTGCCCCGTGTCCCATCATGCCCCACCTTCCCCTATGTTGGATGGTTATTTCTTGCTCTGTATGTCAAGTATTTAACTTATATGGTTTTGAGTTAGCAGCCTGTGAGTACAGTACACAAGTGAAAATATCTCTGTCTGGTGTTTAGGGGAGTATTCTTTTTTTCTCTAGATATACATTCGTACGAAGGGCAATGTTCCTGCATGCCCTCACTAATGATGTTGCGGGCATTTATTTATTTTTATTGCCCCCTTTGCTCTAGCCTCAGCAGATAACATTATTAAAGGTGCAGTGTGCCTTTTGCTGTATGTTTACAGTTACCTGTATGTATGTTCATTGTCTTATGCAAGATGGTTATTATAATGTTCCGTATGTAGGGATTTCATGCTTTGGGATAAGTGTACCCTTTTTGAATGGCCTGGTAACCTGCGCATATTTTTTTTTTTTTTTTTTTTTTGGGGGGGGGGGGGTACGGTATTTTTCGGATGCTTAGTCTGAGCTTCATGTAATATGCAACTCTCCATATTGCTGTCTTAGCTACGCCCATGGTGGTGTGGTTATCTAGGGCCTGATCACCCCTGGATCCTACTTCTCGCGAGCCAGTAGTTGTTTCTGTTGCTTTCTCTGACACTTTTGATGTCTTGTAACCGGTCGGGCTTGATATTGATTGTGTGCCTTACACCATTCTCTAACTCATTAGCTATACCAATTTTGTTGCTCAGCCACATTTGATATTACATGTACTCCTGTCCATATGTGAGTCACTGTGGTATGTAATTTTGCATAGACTGTCTGGTGTTGTCCGGTCAAATTTGGGACGCACGACTTCGTTTACATGTGTGCTAACATTTGTAAGAAATTGTTTTCTTTCATTTTTTTTTTTGTAACTCGGGGGACCTCGTTTTGGTGGCCCCGGGGGAAGTGTTACGAGGTGTTAATAATAATGAAGTGAGCCATCTACGGCGTAAATACAGAGTTCGAAAATGGAAATCGAAATATGGTGTCGGAGTCGATGACTTCGGGCTCGGAGAAGAACGATTGTGATGAACTGGTTGGATCCCGTGATTTTGTGTTGTGTTGAGGAGGATGAGATGGGTACCTCGTGACACAAATATACGTCCAATACTGGAGTACTGCTGCATCACTTGGCACTCGTCCTTAACGCAACATCAAAATGATGCGATTGAACTAGTACAGAAACGAGCCCTACGCATAATACTTGACAATCAATATGAAACGTATCATCAGGCACTGAACATTTGTAATCTAACTACGTTGTATGTTCGTCGTGAAGAACTGTGCAGGAAATTTGCAAAGCAGTTGTTTGATAATTTTCGGGACTGGTTACCAGCTAATCGAGGCTCCAGCTACACGCCAGCTTAGAAACAGCCAAAGACTGACTGAAGTTAAATGTCGAACCGAACGTTACAGGAAAAGTGCAATCCCATAAATTGTAAGACTACTTAATGAATATGTGTAATGATGGTGTGTAAAACAGCGTATGAAGTGGTTAGTTATATTGTAGTCTCTGAATTAAGAATAATATTTTGATTAAGGTTTGGTATAAGGAAGTGATATCTATTGTTTGAAGTAGGCCTACATGTACATGTGTATGTGTATATACTGTTAATGTTATGCGTATATACTATAAATGTTTTAAGTAATATTTTTTTAAGTTAGGCTTGTAATATGCATTTTTTTATTAACATTGATTTTTTAGTAAGTACTGGCAAGGAAATTATGTGGCAATTGTAAATTATGTTACATGTATTACAGCTAATTCTGCATATTTTGGATTTTTATAATGAGTTTATCAATTTATATGATCTTCTATTCATATGAGTATAAGAATATACAGTGTAGCAATAGCAGAATTATATTTCTTTTGTTCTATTTGCAGTTAAGATTTTTATGTGTTATATAATTATATAACATGTTTATATTTTAGATTACTGTTTTACTGATTATTTTAGATGACTGTTTTTTTTCAATCCCACAATGACATTTGTTATTTACTACATTCTTGAGCTAATTTTTGCTCTGTAAAGTTGTGAAGATATTTCAAGGCAAAATTTATGGAGGTTAGTCTCAAGATTTTTGGTCCCTCTGCACGTTCATCTTTTTCGTTTTGTTTACAAGGCAAAACTATTTCACCAATTCCCTGCAGATTATATCTTGAATATTTTAGATACAGTAGGTGATTGGACACATTGTGTGAGGAATATTTTATGAAGTTTAATGTTGCAGTATTAGCATGTTTTAACTTGGTTCATTACTATGTTCTTATATCTGGTTCAGATCGCTGAGTTTATTCAGTTTTTATTTTGTGACGCATTCATCTCATTAAAAACTACAGGTACGATGACATTTTGTAATATAAATTCATTAGATTTTATATTCAAAACAAAGCATTTGAAAAGCATAATCAAAGTTTTATATGCTGTGTTTTTATTGATGAAATTAGGTTATCCTTATGTCATTTTACTATGTGTACACAATTATCGCAATTCAGCTACTCAGCTGCAAGATAATTGAATAAACCATGAATTTAATTGAATTAAGAGATGAGGTCATCTCAAGAATATTGATTAGGAAGGATTTTTTGTGGGCCTTCCCAAGGAATCTGAAGAAAAATAGAAGAAAAATCATTGAAAATACAGTATATAATCATTATGGAATGTTTCTAAATACATCTATTCGTTTCACCGCAAAGGTGATGTTGAGGGTATCATAAATCAACACAAATCAACATGCATTTGGATTTCAGGGGCCCTTTAACATCATTTGCACGCATGTTTAATGCTTTGGCTCTTTCTTTGTTTTTTTTTCAACATAGTTACTGTTTTGCAAGCGTCATTATTTCTTATTTTTCTGTTCCTTTTAGAAATTTTGGCAACAGTTTTTTTTTCTTCTGTGTGCTTATCGAGTCTTCTAGTTCGAAGATGGTGCATGTGGCCACAACTTATCTGGCCGTTTAGTGCTTTATTCCTAGTGTGTCGGCCAGTTGTAGGAGGTCAAAATCATGATCATCAAATGTTTCTATAATTCTTTTTCTGTCTTCTTGAGAAATACGTCTGTATCTAACTTGTACTGTCATGACCGTTAGAAGATGAAATTAATCTGTAGTATTGGTACATGTAGGCCTAAAATGGCGTGTATGAAAAAAAAAAGTGGCGTTACAGAACAAGAAACTAGAATTACATAGGTTCAAAAATATGCTTTTACTGCTTAACAGCGCGTGGATAGAACAAAAAGTCACAAAAACGCTTTTAAAATGTTCTCACCTTTTCAAAGAACAAATAATATGACGTTAATTTGAAGGAACATGTTTGGAATTTGACTGCCCATACGCGAATTTGAATGACTGAAATACCCTTTTCGGCCAGTGCTGGCGAATTTGAATGACTGAAGAGCACGTGCCAATTTTAATGCTCGTTTTACGAATTCGAAAGGCACATGTGCATATTTCAATAATCGAAAAAATTGAACGAGCAACTTGCAATTTTGAATGACAGAATGTGCAGTGACGAGGAGTTTCGCTAAATTGAATGAACCTTCTATCAAATGGACTGACAAAAGTGCGAAATTAGCCGGGAAAACATGTATATAATGAAATATAAGATTCTTTGATTGTTCTCATATTGGAGTATACACAAAGCTGGTCCTGGCATTGGAAGGTGTAGACCTGAATAGTTAGTTTGATGAAAAGACTTCTCGTCTTTATTTATTGACTATACAGTTGATTCTAACTATAGTGGTATATGTTCCGTAGTCATTTTGGGTGAAAGAGTAATACTGCGTAAAGATAACAAAGTAATGAATTACTTAGTGAATGATATCAGATACGATGTAATTGCATTTATGGTGAAAACATGAAATAAAAGAAAATTAATGTTCAGGTGTTTCTTCATGTGCTGAAACATCGCGATACATAACTCAGCAGAGATCGAGAATAAGGCTATGGCCCACAATGTTGAAAAACTTGCATGATACATGTATATCATTCTTGTTGCCAAACAAGTCAGAAGTTTGTATGAAGGCAAATTTCACTGCTTCTTTCCAGATACGGATGGACGATGTGATGGTGTCCGGCAATGGACAGGAAATCCTCTCTTTCGTTATCGGCGAAGAAGAGGGCAACGACACGGTGATAGCAGTAACTCGGTTCGTCGATGAAGATGTCGAAGTCATTGTCGAAGGACCAAATGGAGAATATTTAGATAAACACTCACAAGGCTACCAATCAGACTCCAATAGAAGGATTGTATCTATCACAATCCCCGTTGCTGGAGTAAGTTTGCCAAATATGACTTTCTCTCATGTACATACCAATTTGGATTACAATTATGAAACCCAAGGTTTCATAATGCCATGAGTAGTAAAATGATCCAGTCACCGCTAAAGTATACCAAAAACGTTTACATGAAAATAAATTTTCCCAACAGGTGGAAAGAAGTTTTCACTTTTAGGGGTACAGAGTAGCCCGGATTATGCAGAATTTCCATCAATGCTTTCAGACCTGTTCATTGTTTGATGTGTCGTAGATATACTCTCTACACAGTATGATAACTACAAAGTTAATGAAACATGCCATGCCAGTTGACTCAATTTCGGGAAATAATTATTGTATCTGCATGTACTTATACATAGATTAGGATGGCTTTTCATCGTTTCATCATGATTTTTTTGTTTGTTTGTTGCGTTTGTTTTTTGATCTCATTTCGGTGTGACTGAAAGCTCAGATTGTTAGATTTGTCTATACTATATTATACCCCCGCCCCACATAGTGTGAAGGGGGTATACAGGAATCACCGTGATGTTGGTCGGGCGGTCGGGCGGTCGGTCTGTTGCGAAATCTTGCGTCGCGAACTCCTCCTACAGTTTTGAAGCAATTTAAAGGAAACTTAGGGTAAATGATGATATTGAGGTATAGATGTGCAAGACATGTTTTTTGTGTATTTGTCGCACAATGCGTTGCCATGGTAACCATAATTTTACCAAATCCTTGTGGATTCAATAACTTCCATAGTATTTAAGCAATCAATCTCAAAATTGGTATCTATGATGATCTATAGGTGTAGTTATACAAGACACTCTTTGTTTTTGTATTTGACAAAGCGTTGCCATGGCAACCGCATGTTTTCTTCGAAATCTTGTGGAGTGAACAACTTCCACAGTTCTGAAGCAATTGAAATCAAATTTGGTAGGCATTATGGCCTTGAGGCATAGACGTGGAACACATAATTTTTGTGTTTGTTGGACAAAGCGTTGCCATGGTAACTATAATATTCCCAAAACCTTGTTGATTGAATAACTTCCACATCATTCAAGCAATTAAGGTCAAATTTAGTATGTATGATGATCTGGAGGTGTAGTTATGCAAGACACCAATGTGTTAATATAAGAAAAATGTGTTGCCATGGTAACCATTCTTTTTTGTATCAAATTGAACCATTCAATCTATGAAGGTGAAATTCGATGTGTATGATGCTCTTCAAGTGTAGTTTTGCAAATGTCCTTTGTATTTGTACCGGACAATGCGTTGCTATGGTAACTGCATTTTTTTTATCCTGTGGAGTGTACTACTTCCATAGTTTTCAAGCAATTTTGGTAGGCATTATGGCCCTGAGGTATAGATGTGGAACACATAATTTTTGTGTTTGTCACACAAACCGTTGCCTTGGTAACCACAATTTTATCAAAACTGTGCAGTTCGAATAACTTTTCAATCATTCAAGCAATTAAAGTCAAATTTAGTATGTATCATGATCTAGAAGTATAGTTTTGCAAGACACCAATGTGTTAGCTTAAGGAAAGTGTGTTGCCATGGTAACCACTCATTTATGTATCAAAGCAAACCGTTCAAGCTGCAATGTATGAAGGTCAAATTTGGTGTGTGTGATGGTCTTTAAGTGTAGTGATGCTAGAGGAAGGCATGTTTCCATTTGCTGTAAGTTTAATAGTCAGTGTCAACTCTCTAATTGTACAGTAAACTAAAATTATTCTGTTTCCAATTCGACAAGTGCACAAACTTTAACGTCATTGCCCTTATGATATCACATAGAGCAACACTAGAGGGCGGGGGTATTAATCACCTTCAGTGATAATTCTAGTTTTCAGTGATTTTACCTAACTGTCATTCATTTTATTTGTCTGCCCTAGCACTGTTTTTATTTCAAACTCGTAAGATTTACAGATGCGTAATTCAATACCTTGTTGGAATGAAATAATTGTATTCAGTTGCTGTAAGTTACACAAATCCCCTGACGAACGTAAATATAATCTGCACTTGTGCGTGCGAGGAAAACAGTTAGAGTTTTATCTTGAGTTTGAGTTTATTTAATTTCACCACGGGTCACTCACTTCAGCAAATGGCTGTTTTTCTGTGAGTCCGTGTAGTTAAAAAAAAACCCATACAATTACAGAAAGAAAATTAACGGATTTCTCTCCGAAAATCTTTGTTTTTTTGTTTCTTCTTTTTTCACCATACTGCGGAAGGATTTGCCTTTTTCGTTGCAACAAAATCAATCCATCAATTTAAACGCATCTTTGGGAATTTGTGTTGAGAAAGTCATTCAGTTAATATCATTATTAACACTCATTTTATTATTCATTATTCATGAAGGCGATTCTTCTTTCTTTAATCTTTCTCTTTTCTCTTCTGTGTAGACTTTAGTTACACAACATATATGTTTGCTTGTCATTTCGAATACTAGATAGCCTGCGAACTTTCCCCTCTCACTGTCTTTATTTTACATTGATAGTATTTTGAGTTTTACCATGGAATCATCATGGACAATTGACATGAACATCCCATTGCTTGCAAAACGTACACAGTGTGTCAACATAATTACATGAACGTGACAACAGCGATCGTGTAACAACCCTATACTTGAACATTATGCTGTTCAACAGGCGGGTAATTGGACAGTCACCCTCAATAATACTTATGATAACGGCCAAACAGTGGGGTTGATGATTACGACTAAACAACGGAGCAAGAACGGGATGGTGAGCGTTGACGTCATTCTCGGATCTCGGGTAAGTTTGGCGACTACTTTACCAGTTTACCAACCTCCTTGGTTTATCTTTTCATGTTCGCAGAGATAGGGAGGCGTTAGATCGTCGCTGAAGCCAAACATCATTATGCTATTAAGATTGCGCTCATCTAGTACTCACTAGTACAGAAAAAGCAGGGAATAAATTTGAGGGGTTTTTTGTCTAAAAAGGAATGATATCGTCCATCGAAAAAGGTCCATTTTGTAAAATACTCATTGTCAAGATAACTGAAAATCTCACAGATTGTATGGATAACAGTAAACCTTTACCATTGGGTCTCCGATTTGTTGTTTCATGTCCATCAATTATGGAACAAAGAACACACTTCAATGAAGCTAGTTGTCTACACCAGTTGTCTACCGGTTCGTGCTTGTTTATTCCTTCCCTCGAGTACATATAAGTGTCCGAATCTCACACACTAGTACATCGAACGTCTAAACACATGTGTTGTTTTCAAACACTAGATGGCGTAAGTATTATAACGTTACTGTATAGTGAATGCATACAACACGAATTACAAGGTTCGTGTAAAAACCCTTGGTACAAGAAGATGAATGTCCTTCAAAAATATTGTCCAAACTATACTTAAGATTTAATCTGAGCTAGAATACATGATGCCGGCCCGTATGTTGTATAGGCCTATCTAACATCAATGTTTGCATTCTGCCATGGTTCGTCCAATATCCCTTTCTTATTATATACAGTCAATGTAGACCATCATCTGGTTGACAAGGATGTCCGCTGAAGGAAATCATTTGAAAGTATTTTCTCTTTGTACAGAAACAATGATCAACAAAGAAATAAAGACAAGCGAATGATATGTGATAGGCTTTGGTGGGCGGTGTTAACAGATATAGGGTATCTTTGAACTGTATACACATCTTTACAATTTCAAAGGCCTTACATTGTTCCTTTGTTATCGTAGAGTATAGACCACCACACCACTCCCATACTCGCGGTGTACGTCATTGTGCAAAAAAAACTACCAACCCGTTTTAGGGGCCAGCGCGGAAGCGATCATCCAGAGTTCAGTCGGTACTGCACGGCTGCTACAGCTGTCTGATTCGGGAAAAGGTCAGACTTCATCATGTTTACTGACGATTTTTCTTTTTTGTTTACTAACATTATCCAATAGTATATACAGGTACAACCTTCGGGGGTGCTGTTCGTTATTCCGAAGGTTCGATAATCCGAAAGACACAAATTCCCTATTCCTAGATATTCGGTTATCCGGAAATAAGAAAGGGTTGGTTAATCCCAACATTTGTGGCGTTACTCCGAAGGTTCGTTATTCCGAAGGTTCGTTAATCCGAAAATAAAATGGGTTTCGCTATTCCGAAGGCTCGTTTATCCGAAATTGAAATAGGGTTCGTTATTACGAAAGTTCGTTAAACCGAAAATGAAATAGGGTTCGTTATTCCGAAGGTTTGTTGATCCGAAATTATAAAGGGTCCGTCACGAACCTTCGGAATAACGAGCTTTGTTTCATATTCAGATTAACGAACCCTCGGAATATTTAAACGAACATTATTTCATTTTCGGATTAATGAACCTTCGGAATAACAAACCTCATCACATTTTCGGATTAGCGAACCATCGGAATAACGAATCTCTGGAATAACGAACCTTCGGAAGAACGAGCTGTAACCCAAACGTTGTATGGTATTACCGGACAGCATGGTAATTCTGGACACGTACATTTTTCGCGTACTAATGACATTCTGCTCGCGCAAAACTTCGAAGATTAGCCTCACAGAACTTTGTGTGGACTGAAATCGCAAGAAACGCGACATAAAGATTTAAAAACAAGCAAAGATATTCACATTTTACCTCAGATTAATAGTTGAGTGACCCGCACGTCGTCATAGTTAATATTTATGCATGTTTGAATCACATTTCGTCACTGAAATTTTATGAAATCCCACTTACATACAGGAAAACTGCTGAAGATTCCAATAGAATCACAATGTTCACTGATCGATAACGGAAATTTGCAGCTATCGTCGATGCATTAGTTGTGCGCTAAGGAAGGGGCCCGCAACTCGTCACCCGCGCTCTCATAGACAAAGCACGTAAAAAGGAAGTTGTCGATTTTTTTTTTGTTCAAGATAGACGTTTTAACGTAAAATACGAAATTTGAGCCTCATTTGCCGATTTTTTTTTTCTTTGTCGTCCACTCAGTAAGAATGTGTACGGTGGTTCGCGGGATAAATTGTGATTCTGGTGCAAGGACAAGGTGCGAAAGACCTCGATTATTCCATTATACGAAAATCGTGTCCGGAATTATAATGCGATTGTACACCCGCAAAAAGACAACTTTTTATACGTGAAGTCTATTTTCAAGAAATCGGGGTGAATAATGTTCATAATTTTGCCGAATTTGCAGTTTTCAGGACTTCGTGAATATTCTGTGCTATCTTTGGCCGAAATTTCGTCTTCTGAGCATGGAATTCAGATTAAAAAAAGCGTCTGGTGATACGATCAACTCTCCTATTAATTGCAAAACATTTATAACAACAGATTTCCCTGACAACAAGATAGCTAGCTTGATCAATGTTGATGTTTGGCTAAGGTTTTCCCGGCAAAGCGACAAGTTAATGTACCGGTGTGCAAAGTGTTAATACAGTATTGAAATGTATTGAGCATGTAGGCCTATAGGTTGATGGAACAGATTGTCACTAGGTCTGTGAAGAAAATGTGCATAATTTCGAATACATTACTATTAAAACCAACCAAGTTTATTGTTTAACGTGCGCAATGATGAAAATAACTCTGTATATTTCAGCTGTACTATAATAACACTAGATTGATTGTGAGAATGTCGTCATTTCTGTATATGGAATGAATAAGAGATTGTAATAGCATGACATCATCAGCTTGCTGATTTAAATATTCATAACGACTGGTCAAGAAGTGTTTTCAAAAAGTTGTGAAATTTCAGAATGACATAACTTCTCGATTTTTTTATAACATTTTCATCACTTGTTGCAATGTTTTGCAGCCAATTCTTTTTCTTGTAAAACTGAACAAATTTTGGAGTTGATTCCTTTAAAGGTCCTGTTTACCTTGGGGAATAGTGATTATAACATTAACGGATATGTGTAGGTCTGCTATACCACAAAACATCCTAAATATAAGAAAATATTTGTAATTTTCTCAATAAGCCATATAAAGGAGACGGTGTAGTCTGGAAGCATTTGTACTATAACTGTTGTTCACATTTTGTATAATTATTTAACCATACTTAACATCGTTGTTACTGATTCAAATTTTTACAGTGATTGTTTTTATCCCTACTCACATTTTAGAACTCTTTTAAAGCACTAATGCTGGGCTTTTGGTCTATCTGCAAATGGTAAATTAAGCCATTAAACTGACGCAGATCGTTACGCAAGAAACACTGGAACATGGAGACGTTGAGGTGGTATTTTTTCCCCTTTTGCCAACGAAGACGCTTTGTTCCAGAGGGAAAAACAAACAAACAAAATTTCTTTGCCAAAGTATTAAGAATTGGTTATAATTATCGAGTTGTATTGTTTCTTCTACCCAAAAATTATGGGAATATTATTGCTGAATTTCTGAGGTCAAAGGATGACTCCCCTAGACATTTAATCTCGAGTTTTCTGGTGGTAACATTGCTTTTTACTATGTTTAAAGGTTTTGATAAGGTCAAGAACGATGGAGTGTACTCAGGAGTCTTTCTTGAATTTGACGGAGATGGTCGATATGGTGTGACGGCCAGAGTTGAGGGTATGGTGACTAAACCACAGAATGAGAGCAATAGGCGACGTGAGTACTATTGAAGTTCCACCCACTACTTCATTCACTTTTTTATATTAATTGATTAGTTTGGCTTGACTCAGAAAAACTTGTATAGATATCATAAATTTTACAGAGTCTAACCGGACTTATCAAACAACTAACTAAACAAAACAAAACCAAAACTACAGCATTGTCGCGTGAGCATTATTTACTATTATTATTAGAAAAATGTTTTCTGTTCTTTTCTTTCGGACAAAAAGAAACAATGAAAAGAAATTACATACTGGTTTACCTATGAGGATTGCATTATCTACGGTATTAACTTTCGTAAAAGGTTGGGAAAAATGAAATTACATGTACTATCTACTCACTTTCTGGAGGTTATTGTTGCATTGCAGGTCGCCGATCTGTTGGAACAACAGTAGCGCCATCACAGACGGCATCATGCGATCTGCCTCGGGCGGATCGTTCCTTGTTCAGAACTACTCGGCCAATGCCCCTGATATTTTGGCGCCGTCCACCATCACGGACCTTAGGCATACAACGTTATACAACATCAGTGCGGCGGTGAAGCTGGTCTGGACAGCCGTTGGAGACGACCTGGATCACGGCCGAGGTATCGATAATGTTAGCCATCTCTCGTATAATCCATGACTCCCTTTACATGCTAAGCACAATGAACAAAATAGTGTGTGTGTGTGTGTGTGTTTGTGTGTGTGTGTGTGTGTTTATTGCCCACTATGTTACTTTACAATGTGTATACGAACATGAATTACCATAACGATCATGATGTCAAAGTGAAAATCCAATCGGAGAACCATGACCAGACTGGTCTTAGGATACTACTGTTGTTTTGTCGTTGTTTTAGGGACCTGTGAAACAAAATATAACTCTAATTTGGAGTTGTATTGTAGATAGATATAATAAATAAAAATTCCTGTAACGAATATTCCTAATCATCAGAACAGGGAAAATGAGCTCGCTGACTGTCATCATCTCTCTTCAGAAAAAAAAAAATAAATTAAATGCTTGCAGGTAGGTACCACATAATGAGAATATGAGATATAAATGTTATAAAGAAATTACTGAAAGATGTCACTTATCTTTTTTTTTTTCTGTATCAAAAACATGTTGTCCTAAACATTATCAAAAATACGATACGGCAATGTCATTAGGTATGGAATATTTAACAAAGAATACTTGCTAACACGATATTAAGATTACTATGATTAATTGCATGTCATTTCCCTTAAGTTATTACTAATCGACCGAAATTAGACCGAGTATTTTAGAAGCATGATAAACTAAAGTGATAACAAATTTTTCTTCATTTGTTCAGCTTCATCGTATGAATTAAGGTATTGTACTGACTTCACCACACTGAGGACCAACTTCACAGAGTGTACTCTAGTAGACAACGAACAGCTGTTCGAGGATAATTTATCCGATATCGCAATCGCCGGCGTCGAGGAGAGCGTCACAGTACAGCTTCCTGAAGGTTCCCTGAATGTCTCGCATCACTTTTCCCTGCGAGCATCTGACGAGGCTGGCAACGTGGGATCGATATCTAACATCGTATCAACAGTCGTTATCATTGTCGCTCAGGCAAACAGTACCCAAGCTCCGATTTCCAGACAACCAACAGGTATGTCAACTGATATTTTGACAATTGACGAGACCCCCTTATTGGAAACCTTTACCCTGCCAAGTAGCTTCCTCAGTTCTTCTGCTCGCAGAGCAGGTAGCACAACGCCGTTATCGCTTACACCTACATGGACGAGTTCGCTAATATCTTCTGCTACTGGGACCGATGGTACCATGCCCTCATTGGTTACCTCCACGGCCATCAGTAGTTCTACCGGTAGTACTTCCTCATCAGCTACCTCTCCGGCCGCCATTAGTCCTTCTGCCACTCTAGGGCTCACACCCGTAAATACAATGGAATGTCCCAGACCCCTTCACAAATTCGTACCAAAGATACAAAAATAAAAGAAGAAAATAATTAATTAAAAATCAATGATGTAGTTTGGCAAAAAACTGAATAGCTGTAGATATTGAGTATGAATTCCTCTACAAATTGCATTTTGGTTGGAAGATGAAAGCTTTTCTGGTGGAATTTGAGGGGACGATATTTTATTGGGTACCACATTTTACAAACAGGTATATTTATGTACAAGTATGCAACAAATCAACTTCCCTCTTTATTTCATAATATTTTTCACTTAAATTCGAATATACACACATATCCAACTCGCCGTTCGACAGATTTTCACCTTGTAAACCCCAAAACTGTTTTAGCTCAGAAATCAATTAGACATTACGGTCCCGATGTCTGGAATAACCTACCTGATCAATTAAAGCAGTGTACTTCACTGTTTTCCTTTAAAGCTCATTTAAAAAAGTATTTATTATTGAAATATGTTTCCAGTTAGTAGTTTTTGATCAATGTACTTTTTCTTCTTTTTTTCTGAAGTCTCAGTAAGCCCTGATCCATGCAAAGTGTTTTTTTCATTCCCTCCCGTTCCTTTCCTTTCTTTGATAATGATATTGCATACATTCATTAAAGCGTATACCTTACCCCAAAATAGGCATGCTACAGCCTTTATTCTCTCTTGCACTGTCACCTGCACACACGACGCACTGTCACTCGCACACACCTACACTTTTATTGTCTACTATACCATGCAGCAGTCAATGGTGCTGCGTGCTTTTTTTTTCTTGTTCTAAAGCGCCAAGTCACTATTTTTCTTTTCTGTTTTTTTTTTCTGTAGCAAAATGTGTTTTGTGTATTAAGATTAAGAGTTTTATGAGTACATATATAATTGGTGTTGTATTACATTGGTATCACATATTCAGATAGGGCCTCATCCACGTCAAGCTCTGCTTATGATGACGGTCCCCTATATTGATTTCTCCTTTGTTATTAGATACAGTAAGCCTTAATATGTTATTTTGATTCATAATTATGCCACTTCAGACTGAATGTTGTTACGCAAATGAATTTTTTTTTGTATTGATTTGTATGTATCTGTATCATTTTGCTTTCATTTGCAATTGTATTCGGAGAAAGAAAATGCAGAAATAAACCAAACAAACAAACAAACAAACAAACGTGTACGGAAAATGGGTGATTTTTTGAGTGACAAGAACTCGTAGTCTGGCTTTGCGGCCCCCTGTACAGAATTTGAACTGAATGATCCACCCTGAAAATTTGATGGATGAAAGGGTATATCTAACTTATCCAGGTTAGTGAAGCTGAAACACCTCATTTCTCCCAGCTATTTTACAGAATTTTTTGAAATTTGAATTTTAACACACATCCCTATGGGGAAATATTCATGGGTGTGAGCCCTATGATAGGGGATGCATGCAATGCACATAAGTCTATGGGAAGTATTCATCCCATACAAACTCTGCTGGTTTATGTTGATCTATTGTGTCAGATCTCTTCCTCCCTCCCCCTTCCCCTTCCTACCCCCCCCCCTACCTCTCTCCTCTACCCCCTCCCCCTAACTCTGTTTGGCTACAATTTGTTTTCTTATTATGTTGTTGTGGTATAGATAGATCTTTGTACATAGCAGTCATCAGTATCACACAACTTTGAATGACTGTGTTATTTTAATGTATTTCTTTGTTTGGCTATCACTGAAACAGGTCAAAATTCATAAAGTTAGTCTGTTTGACAAAACAAAGTCTTTTCAAGTATTTTGTAGGCAGTAATGTGATGATGACACCCCCATAATCAAAGATTACTGCCTGCATCTATGTATTCATCTTATGAAGAACTGATCAACACTACATTTTTTTTAAAACCTCAAAGGGTGTGAGTTTCAAGTGTCCCTTTGAGAAGCTTTATAACCCTTGAATGTGTAATTCCCCATATGATGTAGGTGCAAATGTCATCAAAAACACATTTATGATGCTTAAAAGTCAAAAGAGAAATATCACCTCCACTATAGGGCTCACACCCGTAAATACAATGGAATGTCCCAGACCCCTTCAATTCGTACCAAAGATACCAAAATAAAAGAAAAGAATTAATTAAAAATCAATGATGTAGTCTGGCAAAAAAACTGAATAGCTGTAGATATTGAGTATGAATTCCTCTACAAATTGCATTTTGGTTGGAAGATGAAAGCTTTTCTGGTGGAATTTGAGGGGACGATATTTCATTGGGTACGTGTACGGAAAATGGGTGATTTTTTGAGTGACAAGAACTCGTAGTCTGGCTTTGCGGCCCCCTGTACAGAATTTGAACTGAATGATCCACCTTGAAAATTTGATGGATGAAAGGGTATATCTAACTTATCCAGGTTAGTGGAGCTGAAACACCTCATTTCTCCCAGCTATTTTACAGAATTTTTTTGAAATTTGATTTTTAACACACATCCCTATGGGGAAATATTTATGGGTGTGAGCCGTATAGTAGGTGGTAGTATGCCCTCATCGGTTACCACCAACCCATTTTCCAGTCATTCTACCGAACTGCCTTCAACTGACAAAACCTTTTCTTCCCCTGCTGCACTATTAACTACTGCAGAAGAAGGCATCAAAGAACCAACAGTCACCGAGGAAAGCTATCCTATGACAACGGACACGCCCACTGAGAAACCGCCCAGTGGTAACAGAGCTCTCATCATAACCATAATATACCTATCGGTCGCCATGTTCGTCGCGATCCTTGTTGGTGGCATCAGTCTCTGTTCTTACATCCGTTCCTCTCCAAATGTTCACCTTTCTGGAAACTCCGATGCAGAGAAAGATGTGATGGATAACAAGGAAGATGAGAGTCAAGTACAGAAATATTCCAACCCAGTCTTTGACAAATCTTTAAACCTATAGTTCTCTCACAAAAAAAGAAACCAAAACAAATTAAGTCCTTAACATCCACAACCATGAAATCCTTGCCCGTAAATACTTATCAAGACAACAGTTGTTTTTTTTAACCAGATTTAGTCCAGCAGTATTGCTGGTGAGCTTAAATGATTACAAGCATAATTTATTATATTGAATGTCATATACATGTTTGCTCCAATCATTTAAAGTATACTTCCTTCCAATTTTAGAACATTTTGTTATCATATTTATACCAAGGTTATTGATTTAATACTCAAGATTTCGCGCCATTTTTTTTTACATGAGAATTTCATAGTACATTGTTGATGGTCCACATATCCACATTAGGGATTCGAAATCAGCTCAACCATGGTGTCACGAAAGAAGACACTCCACACTGCTCAATACACCGCACCTCTCACTTATGCACACAGGCGTATGTCATGAGTTGCTCTGTGAGTACACCGTAGTATACCGGGTTTGGTTCTATGACCAATTCATAATCAGTAACTCCCCTGTTTATTAAAGCAAAGATGAACAATTACAAAAAAAAAGAAGAATCGATGTAGGCCTACTTGCAACGATTGTTAAGTTTGACTGTTTTGCTGCTACTGAATTTTTATCTAACAGAATACAACACTTCATACGCATTTTGTTGTCATAAAAAGACGGAAGGAGCATCAGTTTTTGTTTTCAAAATTAATGCTCAAGTCTGTCGGAATTCAGCGCCGTATTACTTGCCTTTCGTCATGTGTAATGAGTGAAAGCAGTATAATTTATTACATTCAGTATTTAGTTATTTTTAAATAAAAATCTGATAAAGATTATGGAAGGCATAAAGTTTTCCAAATCTTCATAACGGATCTTCAGCAATCGATATGAATATATAAATACATAAACTGTCTTGGAATAGTCATGTTAATATGCTCTGCAACACACTGTCGAGAAATATTGGTGTATTGCGAAAACTGAAATTTTTACCTAAGCATGTGTTGAAATTGTTATATAATTATTTCATTTCATATCATTTGAGTTATTGTACTCTCGTCTGGGGCCATTCAACGAAAAAGAATGTGAAACGTATTCATTTGTTGCAAAAGAAAGCTATTCGTATCATAACTCATTCACATTATTTGTCACAAACTTCTGCATTATTCAAAAAAATGAAGATATTACCAATTCAAGATATAATCTCCTTCCAAACAGGGATTTTTATGCAACAGTATTTATTTGGTGCATTACCAGCCCCCTTACAACTATGTTTTCATCTCAACAGCAGTATTCATTCTTATAATACAAGAAACTAACAAAATTTTCATCCTCCCCTTTATCGAACCGACTTAGCCAAGTCAAAAATTTTTTTTCAAGGTCCCATTTTGTGGAATACTTTACCAAAGGAACTGAAAAACTACAAATCATTACAGCAGTTCAGAAACAATTTTAGACGCACTTTCCGTATGTAATAGCAACATGGTTTTGTATATTCTGCCAGTATTTTACTCTTTTCTTTTTTCCTTCTTCATCCTGCTTTGATTGTGCACCATTTGTGTTCTATATATTTTGTATCTATATATTGTAAGTTGAGAAAGTCTTGTATTTACTTTGGGGCCTATTTTCAACAAGCCTGAAAGGCTTGAATTGGTCCCCCACAATGAATATGTCTATACTATGAATTGAAATGTAATGATTGTTGTTTTTAATGTGGAAATAAATGAAATGAAATAAATGAGTAAGGTGTCATCACCACACAACTTACCATTATTATTATCTGTACTCGACGCTTGAAATCTATGTTTTTTTCTTTGTTCATTTCCCTATCATGATATCCTAATATGTCGGATTGACCAGTTTTTTTAAATCAGCCAGGAATAACATTTTCTGTCGCACGTTTAATGGACAACTTGAATTTCTGCAGTCTTTTTTAGACAATTTATAGAAACTAGTGAAGCCTGTTTGGTAAAAAATTAACTTTATACAAGTTTACATTATATCCCCAATTCTTATCCGATTTTGATCAAAATATGCTTGCCATTGTGCTTAAAAATATTACTGTTCAACCTAAACCATCAGCCATCAATCATGTTCTTTTTTCCCCGCAATTTGAATATACAATGTTTCCTATTATATACAAGCGCATGTATACTTATGATTACGGTAGGCATGATTCACGTTTCATGTAACTATTGTACAAAGTGACTCGCTGTAGATGTTTCTCCGTATTCTATATGTATTCTCAAAGGTATTCTGGTGTTAAGTAAAGCTGGGTAAATAGGACACAGAAATGTCCGTCCTCAATTATGATACGTGTATCACATGATAATATTCAGAGTCACACTCTGCAAAATGCAATCAAAGAATGCTCACACGACCATTGAGGATGAGAAGGGCGTTGGTGCCACACATCCTATTCTGACAAACATACATGCTTTTGGAAGTGAGTGTCTATTCATGTGTACATTCTAAATCTTTTTTTTTCTGTCATGGGTGAATATGGTATGACTTCATGTACATGTTGAACACACATGTAATCTAACATCACAAAATCTGATTGGCCTTTATGTATAAACAAAATAAAAATAAAATATTGTTTCAAAGTTTGAGTCAAATTGTCATATTCAATAAAGTTCAAATCTGTTTTGATGGCGTGTCATGTTGTAAGACACAGTTTGACAGATTTTTCTTTTTGTAAAATCATGTAAAAAAAAAGAATTAATGATTACTTATATTGTCCAATCACGTACCAGACCAGGTAGTTATGTATTCATGTCGTTAATTAATGGCCTTTTGTCAAATGTATCGTAAAAATACTCTGTCAACCTATTAAGCAGACTTTTACTATGAATTGTGCAAAAAAAAAATATCAAGTCAATCCAATGAAATGCTTTAGTTCAATCAATGAAATTAATAACATAATTATCTGAAAAACAAGATTTTGAGAAAGCAAACGGAAATCAAAAGACATCACAACCCGTGCCAACAGCATAAACAGCACGTGTGGAAAGCATGTGTTTGGTGAACCGAGGCAGTTTGGAAGCTGTGCACTACCTTACCCCTAGATGGCAGCAGACCAAGAGTGAGTTTGTCTGATAGCTCAGACTCTTTCGGGTCGAAAGACGATAAGTATGAAACATAAGTTCTATGAAATTTCGAAACGAAAGTTTTTTGGCAGATCTATCAATAATTGATAAAATGATTTCTAGCAAAATCTAGAATTTGATATTTTGGTGATTTTAGGGCCCCATATTAGAGCATGTGGCACCTTTTAAATTGTCTTAAACACTATGGGTTTAGTGGCAATGTAACGCCCTTATCATTCTCAACCGACGAAGTGCTCACAATCCACTACAATTCAACTTGAATTTCTCTAGAACTGCCTGAATATCTCGAGTAGTGTATTGCACCATATCAGAGTATACCTGGAAGTTATTCTTTATAAAGATGTGAATATTCTGAGGAATAATCATGCCTTTGCTTGGAAAAAGACAGGAAAAATCTCGAAAACCAGGGAGAGGAAAGTCATCGGAGAGTGAACGCAGAAGGGAGAAAGGTTACAGCTCGTTATTCCGAAGGTTTGTTATTCCGAAGGCTCTTTATTCCTAAGATTCGTTATTCCGAAGGTTCATTGTTCCGAATTTCATTTTCGGATTAACCAATCTTCGGAATAACGAACCTTCGAAATAACGACACAAATTTTCGGATTAACGAACCTGTAGGTATAGGGAATTTGCGCGTTTCGGATTAACGACCCTTCGGAATAGCGAACCTTCGGAATAACGAACCTTCGGAATAGCGAACCTTCGCAATAACGATCAACAGCACCCGGGAGAAATCCCCCGCAGCGGGTCCCGGACCAGAGATTCGGACTCCAGCTCGGACGATCAACCACTTTCAGCTGGTCAATCAAGGGAGTTAAGCCATGGCAATACTCTGAAACATTCCACCGAACCACTTTCGGCAGGACAATCAAGCGAATTCAGTCTGGACAAATATTCCCCTTTCTGTCATTACGTACCTATCTCTCTGCCAACATTGCGACCCACTGCCTCCGATACATTCTTAAAATTCACCTTGTACGCCTAAACCTCACCTCACAGCTTGACGCGGATAACCGCTGATCTCTGAATACCGGAGGAAGAACAACCAAGAAGAAGAAGAAGAAGAAGATGATGAGTACTCTCAAGTACTCCATTGAGCGACAAATTGCTCTTTCACTGCAGTCACCGGACCTCGTTAAACGAATTGTCACTGAATTTTTTGACGTCATCGCCGCAAAGCTAGAGGAACGAATCACGTCGAAAGTCTACCAAGCTGTGTCACTTGATCTGAAGAAATGTGAGCATGAACTACAAACTGCACAACAAAAAGTGACAGAAATGGAGAAGCAAATCAAAAGACTCCGACATGAAAACGACGACGTGAATAGTATAGTAGGCGAAACTGTTTGCGGATTTATGGGTTCCGGGAACAGACAAATGATAACCCCGACAAACTTGTCTTGGACATCTTCAACAGCAAACTTGGCCTCGATGTACCCACAGAAGCGATCGACCGGAGCCATGGGATTACACCTCGTCAGAAGCAGGATGGAGACAAAGTAGATCCCCGCAGTTGTGATCGACTTCATTAGACATCGTACGCCAGCGCCGTCGGTCCTACGCGAAAAATTCAGCCGGTACAATGCGAGGAATGACGTGTACAGAGCGCGGACATATTAAACTGAAAGACCTGAGTGGACCAAAACTCTTCATCAGAGACGACCTGACGACTAAAATCACAGCGCTGTACTGGAAAGTCATCGAAAGCAAGAAAGCAAAGACATGCTGGACGCAGGATGGAGCTATCTTCGCACTGAACCAGGATGGCAGGAGGATTCGGACTGTGAACGAACACGACATAGGAAAACTGTAAGACATGACGTCGCATGTTGTTTGTCATCTAGTTATCACACACACACAGTGTTAGTTAGTGTTAATTATCCCAGCCTATCCTGTCGGAAAGAAGTGAAAAATGATCTCAATGCATTATTATGAGTATCTTGTAATAAGTGGGTGCACTTGAAGTGTTCGCGAGCATCATACGACACTTCCCTGTCCGATGTAAATTGGATCTCTGACGCATTTCCTCTTGCCGAACTCCCTCAACCCAAAATGGAGTATGACACCGATTTCTCTATATCAACAAAGTACAAAGAGCAATTTTCTAAGAGAAAGCGCATTATACATGCATTTAGCTTCTAAGCTGTTTAATGATCTCCCAAACGTCTTAGGGCAATTAATGATATCAAATTATTCATAACAGAAATAAAGAAAAGACTGATATGATTGCAACAATTTGTATTCAACTTATATCCAAGTGAATGTTGTACATTCAAATTATACACATTGTATTTGCTCACAGAACAGGTCTGTCAATTCATTTGACCCTCCTCCTCTCCCCCCCCCCCCCCCGCCTTGTTAAAAACTTGTCTGTCGTTTTGAAACGTCTCAATCTGTTTGCAGATGGTTGTCAGTTTTCAAACTTTCGTGTATTTATGCTGTATACTTCTTTTCCTCAATTCTTATTTTGATTTCTTTCGTTTATTGTATATACTTTTTATGTTATACTTTGTGAGTTTTTTGACGTCCGTTTGTAATGATTATTTTATGTTTTTATTTGCATTCTCTTCATTTTATGATTTCTATGTTTGTTATCATGTCGCGGCCTTGCCATGCTTCTTGAAAAAAAAAAAAAAAACTTTTACCTGATAGCAAGCTTTTTACCCTGGTTAGATCCATAGATAAATAAACTCAACTCAACGCAACAGTACGCCCTCGTAAAGGTGCATTTTTTTTTCCTTTTTCATTTTGTTTTCAAAAAGTTGTATTCTGATCTTGGTTCCTATTATTGACGACGATATCTACTTACCTGGGCAAAGCAGTCTGTTCTTTAATCAGTGAGTAGGGAGTTTTCGCTACACGACGGAAAGACCGAGAATACGCGGAAGCAATCAGCTGTGACAGTCCCCGCACTCTGATTCCCGTCCCTACATCTGAACAGTTTCGCTCTCCTGTTAGGCCCCAGTCACATAATGCTCTGCGCAGCGGCGTACCGTTGGTCAAGACAATGGGGGGGGGGGGGGGGGGGGCTTCGTGGAAAAGTAATTTTGAGGGCGTGTATGTTTGTGCGTGCGTGCGTGTGCATGTGTGTGTGCGTGCGCTGAAAGGTCTGCAAACTTAGGGACTACAATACATAACTGAATGTAAGCGAGCTTGAAAATTGTGACATTTTACAGTCCAAAAGCGACCGTTTGTAGCTATTTTTTTTTTCGCTTTGGAATTTAAGGGGGGGGGGGGGGGCACCGGGCGCAAATGCTGGCAATTACTGACAGGAACAGGAGAATGGCATAATGATTACATGCGAGCGAGCGGAGCGATCTAGCTTGAAAGATTTGACATTGTACAGTCCCAAAACTGTCGTTTGTAGTTGTATTTTTTGAATTGGAAATTAAGGGGGCGCAAATGCTGGCAATTACTGGCAGAAACATGAGGAGAATGGTATAACGATTAAATGCGAGCGAGCGAACTTTAAAATTTTGACATTTTCACTCCAAAAACTGTTATTTGTAGCTATATTTCTTTTTCGCTTTGGAATTCAAGGGGGCGTGCACTGGGCGCAATTGCTGGCAATTACTGGCAGGAACATCAGGAGAATGGCATAACGATTAAATGCGAGCGAGCGGAGCGAGTGAGCTTGAAAATTTTGACATTTTCCAGTCCAAAAACTGCCGTTTGTAGCTATATTTTTTCGCTTAGGAAATTAGGGGAGGGGGGAGGGGAGTGGGCGCAATCGTTGGCAATTACTGGCAGCAACATCAGGAGAATGGCATAACGTTTAAATGCGAGCGAGCGAAGCGAGGGGGGGGGGGGGTGCGCCCCCTGGATCCGCCACTGGTAGTCAAGGATGTCGCTTTATGTTCATGATTGGGGGAGGTATGACCAGCGAGGGGGCGTCGAAGTGACTAAGCGAGGGAAAGAAGTCCAAAATCTGCACTTTAGAGCATCCTCTAATTGTTTGTATTTGTGTGTGTGTGTGTTTTATATACATGAAAGAGTGAGGAAACAACTCAGTTCAAGTCTTGTTATTGGCAATGCAACGCATTTTGATATAGACTTATAGACTAATATGTAAAGCAACACTGCAAAATCAATGATCTAGCTGTGATATTACGAAGCGTAAGGTACAAAGGTGTACATTCTACATCACATTGCGCAACACTGCAGCGACTCTTTTTGCCGTTCGGATGTTTGTTTAATAGATACTTTATTTTCTGCAAATCAACAAATCAATCAGCAAATCAATATGCATAAGGCACATGGTCATGAACATGTGGGAAATATACAAAATAGATTCAAAACAGAGTCGTTTGACTTGCGTAAAGAAAGATATAAATGGTAATTAATGATACAATATACAGTATGCATGTCTATGCAGCGGGGATTACAACAATTAAAATTATGGAGCGATAATGCAGAGGGCCGCCATTGTAAGCATAGCTTGAAAAGATGGCCGGCCAGAGGAAAAAGTAGGGACGTATACTAGTTTCGTAATAATACAATACAATACATGTTCTGAGTACACTGCGCACATTCTGCTTCTATTCAAAATGGCAACCAGGAATCACGCTAAAATCGCAATCTTTTGTCGGCTCCGGGCTTTTTTCACAATGTTTCACACTACATACCTCTTTAATTATGGTTAAAAGACATCTTAGAAAAATATCTTACTTCTTGATCACCCTTTCATGTCGATTCCAAAAGCAATTGACTAACCCTTGAATTACCTTTTTTTTTCAACCCAGCGGATAAGGGGGGGGGGGGGGGGTGGCACGTGCCCGTCCGGGATTCCTTGCCGTCACCAGAAAATTGTACAAAACGTTCGGGAAAAAATGCGGGCGTTACGGACTGATACAGATACTTGCGGCCACTTGCGGATAATCTTACGAATTGACACGTAATTTTCCGACTTGCGTTAACTTCGGAATGCTTCTGAACACTTGCGCAGAGTTGTGAATATTTACGGAGAGTTCCGGATAGTAACGGATAGTAACGGATAGATAAGGATTTTTACGAATAATTATGGACAATGTGGTTTTCTGTACCGATTCCTGCTCAGTCAGTGTATTCATGACAGCAAAGTTCTCACATATTGGACTGTCTTATGTACACTAGGGAAAATTTAAATTATATTGAGAACAAGTTGTGAGGGCTTTTAGAATTCATTATTAAATATGTTTTATAGCAATAAAAGAGAAATGAAATTTTGAAATTGAAGTTTCAATTGTATTTGCTCAACTCAAATATTGATATAGGCCTATATCATTATTGTACAAAATACATTAAACAATAATACCACCAATAGAATACATTTTTGATTGATAAATTAAACAAGAGAGGAAGAAAATGAAATTTACAGTCATGGAATAGACAAACTTTGGTTACGTTTTCACAATTCATCGATATTCAGGACTTAATGGGTTATGTTAAGGAGACTATTAATTATAAAATGATGCGTAATAACTTTCCATATGGAAAAAAATGGACTTTAGAACACCCCTCCCCTATCCATGTACAATATAGAAAATGTAATCCACATTCAGGAGTGTAAAGTGGCTAAGACTGTAAAAGAAATATTAAATTCGTTCTTATTTTATATAGTTTATCGCTGTCCCACACCCTCCTCGGCCAGAGAAGTAAATAAAATGCTGTCACCCAATGGTACTGATGTCATCTGTATATGGGTGCCGCCTAAAATGACCATTTATGGGAGAAATTTCATAACTCGACCATGCGGTTTTGCCACTCCACCGCCCCGACTATGTTGTAGTGTTCCTCCAGATACATGCGTTGCATCTTGGCAACACGGGCGGTGGGGTTTCCCACGGCTCTCTGTTCCCATGGGAGTAGAAAACGGAAGACGTCAAGGGACGCAATCGCCCGTAGCATCTGTAACTGTCCGTAAATGTCCGTAAGCGGACTTAAGTGTTGTGATACGTTAACTTGCGGTAAATTTCGGATACTTACGGTGGAAGCAAATGAACGCAAATGGACGGGAGGTAAACATTTTTTTTTTTTTGCGGATGTTCTGCGTCCAGGCTACGGATACTTACGTTCAGTTGCGGATAGTTACGTTTGGTTACGGTTACTTGCGTAGGGCTGCATCCGTGGAATCCCTCTGCGAAATTTTGAACATTTAACAATTTCGCAGGCTTGGCGCCGTCATTTTGCGTTTCTTTACGGATGAATTACCAAACGTTACGTCTACATACGGCCCTGCGCATGCCTGCGTCCACGCTGCGTCCTCCTGCGTCCACTCATCCGTATCTATTCGCGGCGGTCGTAACCAATCATAAGCCACTGGGTGACTGGGGCGAGGACGGAGGCCTTGGGACAAGATCGTTGATTGGCTGGCTGGCTCGCTCCTGCCCAGCATCGGGACCCAACGCTATTTTGGCCGAATACCGTACTCGTTTTCCCCAGGACGGGACGTTTCTCGAATTTGATCACGCGCAAAAGCAAATTTTGCACACGGCACGCTCAACTCCCGGCCGCGTCGTGCTTGCGGAAACTCCCTATTATGAACCCTACCCCATACTTTTTGTCCGCCGTGGTTGCTCCTTGTGACCTTGCAATGACGAGATTCCTCTAAACTGTATTGTCATGCGGTTCTTTCGTGTTTTTTTTTTTTTTTTTTTTGGAATTTTGTTCGGGAGTGCGGGTATGCTGGCTCTATCTCGTGAATGAGCTTCATTGTGCAAATTCTTGTTTCGTGCAAGCCCCAGCTTAAACAACCTGGTATTTGAAGGTCGTTGTATGGTGAACCCATAAATGATCACACGATCGGTGTTTTTCATTACTATTATCATTTTTAGTTTGCATCACAATGTCAACCTGCCACACACACGCATGTAATAATTTTGCAGTTCTGTTAAAATGTTATGTAATAGAGAGCTACGGTTGACGGACACGGGGACATTTTTGTCCAGTTATGTACAAAGGCTGTAAACACTCTCCTAAGATTTCTCGCTCTGTCGGTTTTGTTTTAAAAACTATATAATAATTTGTTCATTGACTGCAAGAATGTGCTCGGCTAATTTCCACTTGTTTGAGCTTTCGTGTGTGTAGGTTCTATAATATTGTTTTCATTGGTACATTTGCTGTTTTTTGTGTGCGTATGCATGAATATCTTTTTTTTTGTTGCTGTGGTTGCAGAGGCGTCACCAGCTTTTTTTCAAGGGGGGTGCGTTTTGACACTAAATGTTTACGAGATTTTTTGGACAGACATTCGGAATATAGGAAGCTCTAAATCCCTAGACTTTTACTGTTTTTTTGAGGGAAACCAAGCGGGGAAAGGGCACCGGCGTAGCTAAGAATTCATCTTGGGGGGGGGGGGGGGTAGTATGCGAGGGAGCGAGCAAGAGTGGGGGGAGGGTGTGGAGTGCCGGAGGGGGTTGTACCCCCTATAAATGGATTATGGAATGACGGTGTGAAACGACAAATTACTGGCAGCGATATCAGGAGAATGGCATAACGAAATTTTGACATCTTACAGTCCAAAAACTGCCGTTTGTAGCCATATTTTTTTGCTTTGTAAATTAAGGGGGGGGGGGGGACGCACCGGAAGCAACTGCTGGCAATTACTGGCAGCAACATCAGGTGAATGGCATAATGATTCAATGCGAGCGAGCAAAGAGAGCGAGATTGGAAATTTTGACATTTTACAGTCCAAAAACTGCCATTTGGAGCCATATTTTTTCCGCTTTGGAAATAAAGGAGGGGTGGGGGTGCAACGGGCGCAACTGCTGGCAATTACTGGCAGCAACATCAGGTGAATGGCATAAAATGCAAGCGAGTGAAGAGAGCGAGCTTGAAAATGTTGACATTTTACAGTCCAAAAACTGCCATTTGGAGCCATATTTTTTTTCGCTTTGGAAACAAAGGAGGGGTGGGGTGCAACGGACGCAACTGCCGGTAATTACTGGCAGCAACATCAGGAGAATTTCATCACAATTAAATGCGAGCGAGCGAGCGAGCGAGCTTGAAAATTTTTGACATTTTACAGTCCCAAAACTGCCGTTTGTAGCCATATTTTTTTGCTTTGGAAATTAAGGGGGGGGGGGGGGGGCGCACCGGGCGCAACTGCTGGCAATTACTGGCAGTAACATCAGGTGAATGGCATAACAAATTATAAATGCGAGCGAGCGAAGAGAGCGAGCTTGAAAATTTTGACATTTTACAGTACAAAAACTGCCATTTGGAGCCATATTTTTTCGCTTTGGAAATAAAGGGGGAGGGGGCGCATCGGGCGCAACTGCCGGCAATTACTGGCAGCAACATCAGGAGAATTGCGTAACAAATAAATGCGAGCGAGCGAGCGAGCGAGCTTGAAAATTTTGACATTTTACAGTAAAAAACAAACAAACTGCCGTTTGTAGCTATATTTCTTCGCTTTAGAATTTAAGGGGCGCATCGGGCGCAACTGCTGGCAAATACTGGCAGCAATATCGGGAGAGCATAATGATTACATTCGAGCGAGCGGAACGAGCGAGCTTGAAAATTTTACATTTTACAGTCCAAAAACTGCCGTTCTTATCCATATCTTTTCGCTTTGGAAATTAAGGGGGAGGGGCACCGGGTGGAATTGCTGGAAATTACTTTCAGCAACATCAGGTGAATTGCATAACGATTAAATGCGAGCGAGAGCGAAGAGAGCGAGCTTGAAAATTTTACGTTTTACAGTCCAAAAACTGCCGTTCTTAGCCATATTTTTTTCGCTTTGGAAATTAAGGGGGGCACCGGGCGCAACTGCAGGCAATTACTGGCAGCAACATCAGAAGAATGGCATAAAGATGAAATGCGAGCGAACGGAGAGAGCGAGCTTGAAAAATTTGACATTTTACAGTCCCCAAACTGCCGTTTGTAGCTACATTTTTTCGCTTTGGAAATTAAGGGGGGGGGGGGGCGCACCAGGCGCAACTGCCGGCAATTACTGGCAGCAACTTCAGGAGAATCAATGGCATTACGACTAAATGCGAGGGAGAGGAGCGAGTGAGCTTGGAAATTTTGACATTTTACTGTCCAAAAACTGCCGTTTGAAGCTATATTATTGTTTTTTTCGCTTTGGAAATTTAAGGGGGGGGGGGAACGCCCGGTGCGCCCCTCCCCCTGGATCCGCCACTGGTAGTCAAGGGTGTCGGTTTATGTTCATGACTGGGGGAGGTATGACCAGCGAGGTGGTGTCGAAGTGACCAAGCGGGGAAAGGATGTCCAAAATCTGCACTTTAGAGCATCCCCTAAACTAATAGGCCAGTTCGTAATTAGCTCATGGGCACGTTGGTACAAATGACCTTTCTTTTTTTCTCAATTGGTAAGGCACTTTAATCGTTTTCAAAGAGACATTATTCGTACCGGGAAGCTTACCAGACGCAACAATTCATGGAATTCGTGTTCAATTTAATAATAAATGAACTTGCATAGACCAGGTGACCAGAATGGTCCGTCAATCAACCATCGGGCAAGCATCCATTTCATTGTTTTGCTCTGAATGCATTAAAAAAACTGTTTAATTCATATTGCCAAATACCAAGTTTGCTGTCAAGTGGATGTACTGGCAAACAACATTAAACAAGGATGACATGAATAATCATTATATGACAGATGCTTATCTCAGTGAATTTAAAAACCAACGTGCCTCTTGGTACAAAATAATGACCTTTTTCTGCTCATGCGCAAAGTGGAACTATACGAACTGGCTTATTGTGCGTATTTGTTTGTGTGTGTGTATCATATACATGGAAAAGTTAGGAATTAGCCCAGGTCAAGTCTCTTTATTGGAAATGCAAGACATTTTTATATAGACTACTAGTAGTATGTAAAGCAACACTGCAAAATCAATGATCTAGCTTTGATATAACGAACATTGTAGCGACTCTTCGTTCGGATGTACTGAGTACACTGCGCACATCCTGCTTATATGCAGAATGTCAACCAGGAATCTCATGCTGAATCACAATCTTTTGTCGGGTCCGGGCTTTTTGAACAATGTTTCACACTATATACCTATTTAATTATGGTTAAAAGAAATCATAGAAAAATATCTTATTTCTTGATCACCCTTTCATTCAAAAGCAGTTTACTAACACTTGAACTACTATTTCGGTAAGTCTTTTTTTTTTTTTACCAGCGGATTGGGGGGGGGGGGGCGCACCCCCCCCCCCCTCCGTAGTTACGCCACTGTTTTGGGGTGAAATAATTGGACAGATTTCTTGAATTCTAACAAAAAAGCAAGAAAATCTTTTCATCGCGGGAATTGTGATTATGTGGGGTGGGCCAAATGGTGCGCTTGCCTTCCAATATTTTTATGGGGGCAACATTTTTGTTTTCTTTCAAAAGCAAGAAAATCTTCTCATGTCGGGAATCATTAATTATGGGGGGGGGGCAAAATTAAGATATGCTTGCTGCTCCAATATTTTTATGGGGGTAACTTTTTGTTTTTCTGTCAAAAAAAAAAGATAAGAAAATCTTCTCGTCTCTGGAATTATGGAGGGGGGGGGTGGGCAAAATGATATGCTTGCCCCTCCATTTTTTTTTTCATGTTTTTTTTTTCAATGAGGCTAAGGCTCGCTCTTGGGCTGGCAATATGGATTGCTCAGAAGTAACGTACTGTGTACGTAGACCCTACATACTTGTACGTATAGCATACGTACATGCAAACGTGTATTGAAGTGCTCCGTATCGTACGGATGTACAGTATACGGTCGATATATAGTAAACACTGTAGAATACTAATAGATAATTGTATAAAATCAGTGCTGCCAAAACCAGGGGTGCGAATTGTTTTTGCCGACGATTTTTTTTTTTGTGTGTGTGTGTGTGTGTGTGTGTCCGGCGTTGAGGTCGCTCGCAGACTGATTTTTTTTTTTTTTTTTATAAGGATCTGAAGGGGGGTGCGTTCGCACCCAACGCACCCCCCCTGGTGACGCCCATGGGTTGTTGCTGTTTACTCAAAGAACGTTAATTGCGTTTTGTCTTTTTCATCCCTTATCTTAAAAATTATCTGATTTGAGGTCAGCAACAGTAAATTCTCATGTTACGACACAGTTTGATACATATGTAGGCCTATGTATGTATGTTGTCTCTCCGTCCTTTTTTCTATGTCCTCTTTCTTGTGTTTGTCCTCTCACATCTATCTTCCTTTTCAGAATTCTATGTTTATGTGTATTTGCCTATACTCGCTGTACGATCCGCGAAACCGGAATTGTTTGTGCTTCACGTACATGTATGTCCAAATCTTTCATACTTATGCAACCCCGGCAGTTGATATGCTTTCATCTTAAATTTTATGCTCCTCCTTATGGCTGATCAACTCTATGCAGCGCTTGATTTCCTTGATGATGATGAACTCTACAATTTGTTTAGACGCTCCCCTACAGAATTAAAGTCGGATCAATTCACGCTCTTCTGCTTTTTTTTTGATAACCTCATTGCAAATAATGTTAATTTCTCTCGAAAAGATTTATATAACGATTTCGATTTTGAATATTATTCCACTCATATTTCTTCTAAGAATGTTAGAGTTGATCAAGTCACAGATTTTGCCACAAAGAGGAAATATTATATGTTTCAGTTAGAATAATATAGACATGATATAAGAATACATGGAAGGTATTGAACCAGGCTATGCATATATAAAAAAAAATCAAATATCACTAAAATAAGGTATGATAACAAAATGTTTGATGATCCCAGTGATAAAGCTTGATATTTTTAACTCTTATTTTTCGATGGCTGGGGGGAATCTGGCAAAAAAAAAGTTCCACAATGAAATATGCATTATTCAACATTTTTAGGTCCATCCAATTCTAGCTCTTTTTTTTTTTTCGTTCCAACTACGAAATATGAAATTATTAATATCGTTACTGCAATGAATGATAAGCAAAGTGCTGGTTGTGATGATATAAGCAATTTCATCTTAAAGGGAATTATATCTTCAATTACTGATCCGCTTTCACATATTTTTAATAGATCTATATTATGTGGTGTTTTTCCTGATTATATGAAAATAGCTAAAGTTTTCCCTTTCTTTGAAAAAGGAGATGGTTCTGATATGAGTAATTACAGGCCCATTTTCTGCTTTCATCACGTAAAATTTTGGAGAAATTGATGTTTGTAAGAACAATATTTTTTTATGTTTTTACAAATTTTCAATTTTGGTTTCGTCAGAAACAGTACCATTCATGCCCTTTTGAAGTTTATTGACCACGCCGCGCATAGTATTGACAATTATTCTCATCTTGTTGGTATATTCCTGGACTTCTCCAATGCCTTCGATACAATTAATCACGGAATTTTATTTTAAAAATTGTCTCATTATCATGGGATACGGGGGAAGGCCTTGGAGTGGTTCAGAAGCATTATACCCGCAAAACCGAAAACAATACGTATCTTTGAACGAGAACGTTTCAAGTCTCGAATTCATCAAATGTGTCGTCCCACAGGGTACCTTATTAGGACCTTTACTTTTTATCATTTATATCAATGACTTTTTCAGATCATCCAACGTGCTGGACGTCATTTATACTTTTTGCTTATGATTCGAATATTTTCTTTTCACACCAAAATCCAGATGCTCTCGTACACATTGTTAATTCCGAATTGAAAAAAAAGTGACTCAGTGGATAAGAGCTAATAAATCATCACTTAATCTTTTGAAAACTAAGTATATGTTATTTAGCAATTCCAAAGAAACTTTACGCAAAGATATACATTTTCATGACACTCAATGAGAATGTGTACCTAATACAAAATTTCTCGGGATTACAGTTGACGATAAACTTTCATGGAGGCCACATATTATCAACATTAATACAATAATTTCACGTAATATTGGCATCATTAATAGACTCAAGTTTCATAGACCATTTTCTTCTTTGCTGACGTAATTTTACCTTATCTTAATTACGGACTTTTAGCATGGGGTAGCGCCCATCAAACTTTATTAGATAGACTACTGTTAATACAAAAAAGGCACTTCGTGTTATTTGTCGAGTCCCGCCACGCTCCCATACAGATCCATTATTCACTAAATACAAAATTTTAAAAATTTAAGATTTATATATGTTTTCAACTTGGTCAGATTATGTTCAATTTCAATGCTAATGCATTTCCCTGCATATTCAACTCAGTGTTTACACGGAACCATTTTTTTTTTTCAGAATTATCCTACTAGGCAATCTATTGAGTTTCATTTGAAACTTTATTGGCTCAGAATACATCATATAATTATACACATACCCTAGATTCTGGAATTCATTGAGCTGTGAAATTAAAAAAAAAAAATCTCCATGTGTGTATTCTTTTAAGCAGAAGTTTAAATCCTTTCTGTTAAAGTCATGATTTACCATTTGCAGATGAAACAAAAACCCAGCATTAGTGCTTTAACTCTTTATGTGCCACGTTCGCACGTCCGACTCAGTCGACGGCGTGCCAACTTCGCATATTCTGCTCAACAAACAAAGCCGCCAAAACCGATCGATAAATCGGCTAATCACTGCTAATCCCGCGGCACAATGAAAGCGTTTCTCGTGCTTTTGTTCCTCTCATATACGGTTTGCATTCTATGTGGTGATTGACTATCAAGCGGTGTTCCCAACTAGATTTGCTCGTACATTCTAAGTTACTGTCACGGTTTTATGTGTATTAGTCATGCCTTTACAGTAATGTAGCAAGTGGTCATTCAATAGAAAAATTGAAAATCGATTCGTCATACAATATATATGGAAACAAAGCTTGGCATTCCTCTTTAACTTTGCCTGCTATTATGCCCATCTTAACAGAAATTTGTAGAAGTTATACAAATTGGAAAAACAGAATTCTTTCTCAAAGCTACCTTCCTGTCTCAGAATAACGTGGCACGCAGGGGGTTCCCACCGTGGCACATAAAGAGTTAAAATAGTTCTAAAATGCGAGTTAGGGATAGATACAACCACTGTAAAAAAAAAGCTAAAATCGATGTTAAGTATTATCAAATATACAAAATAGGAACAGTGGTTATGATAAAAATGCTTCCACATTAAACCGTCTACAGTTACGGTTTAATTAGAAAAATACAGATATCTCCTTAATTATGCTTTATCGCGAAAATTTTATATGATAGGATATTTTGTGGTACAACAAACCTATAACACATATGCCTTACATGCCATATCGTGAAAATTTTTTAAATCACTGTTCCCAAAGGTAAGCAGGACTTTTTAACACTCTGTGATGTTTTTTATTCATTAGCTAAGTCTCATCAACCACAGGGTTTATCATCCATCCATCAATCAATTAATCTCTGCATTCATACTATAATAGCCATCATAATCTCTGCAAGGCTGTGTGCAGCCACCAGCTGTTTCAAGCACCTCCTCAATTCCCTCTTTCGTTTCCTAGATCAGCGGTTAGGCATTCTCTTTTTTCCTTCTTTCCTTCCATCTTTTCATCCATTCTGTCAAGTCTGTCATGTTGTTGCTGTGTGTCTCCTATCTTATTCCGTCTTGTCTTGAATTATATTTGTTCTAAGTATATGTAAATAAGTATTTCATTAGATTTTCCTTTGAGTGGTTCACAATCTACAAGCTTGATTCTTAGTGGACGTCCCAACTCTTTTTTTTTCTCTCAACTGAAACATAATCTTGTATTTTTTGCAAGTATGCATGCATACATAATAACTTTATTTTTATCATTTGATATCCTTCGCAAAGTTGAATGAATGAGTTTGTGATATAATTCGTGATTTATTCTGTGTTGTGTTCTGTTAGAAAAAAAAAGAGAAAAATGAAAGTAAATGAACTGAAAAAAAAAAGCCTGCAGGACTAAAATGAATGTTTGTGGTTAGCATCAACAAAAGCTTTAATTTCAAGCGCAATAAAATTACCCACATAATAATGAAGCCGACGCGCATTTCGAACAAACTTGAAAGCGTGTGTCTGCACGAGCACGTCATACACGCCCCATCTTTTTTTTTTTTGTCAGTATAGGGAGTTATCAATTTATTGCCATGTGTGAACAGTAAACAACATCATGCATTGTTAATCATATTCTGGTGGCCATGATGGTAAATGCAAACGAAGAACATTATTTCAGATCTTCACGTCGTATACTTCATATTAAAAAAGAACAGCGTTATTTGCAGCAGGGATATCTATGGTTATTTTATAGGCTAGTCATGGGACGATGTTTATTTGTAATGATAAACACAAGGTTTTGATGAAACTCTTGTCATTTTTGGATAAACGACCACTCAGAATAACGAACTGTAACCTTCAGAATCAGAAATATAAGATAATCATGCACCGGGAGATTCTCAGATACCATCTGCCATATTGATCCAAGAACTTTGTACATAAACTATGCACACACACACACACACACACACACACACATATATATATATATATATATGTATATATATATATATATATATATATATATATATATATAGCAATAATAATGTCACAATAGAGGAATGCATTAAATGCCAATTGCCTTGATTTTAATTCAAAATCTGAATTTTTTGGGGCCTCCCCGTTCGTCTTATTGCTATTTCTAGTACTGCTAATACGCGGAGCAAGTACAATATATATATATATATATATAGAGAGAGAGAGAGAGAGAGAGAGAGAGAGAAAGAGATGAGATGTAAATATGCATGTATGTATGCATTTAACAGTTTTCATAAAAAGAAAAATATCAGTCTATATTGTCACAAATTCAATTTGTCTGTTTGTTTTGTCAATTTCAATGCAAAGACTCATAGTCAGCTACAAGGCCGTTCTAGCGATTCCGTATACGAAAATACAATGTATGCGATTAAGGGAATTAGTAGTTGTGTAAAAATAATAATGTCTTGAGAATAGTAAGTACAAATTTAGTGGAATAATGACAAAAAAAGCAACAAAAAATTCCAGGAATACGTGCATATATAGGCGTGATACGAGGGCAAGTAATCAGTCTCAATCGAAGAAAAGCAGCAGAACCACGTTTTTGTTGTTGCTTGTTGTTTGTTTCTTTTTTTAAGTTTACTGTAGTTTGAGAGTTCTTATAATAATTCATATGTGTGTTGATTCTTTCGTTATCTAAGCCAATTTCAAAGTATTTACTCACATTGGTTAGCTAGAACGACTGTTCGACGTTCGATGATTATAAAACAACCTATGTGTTACTGTATTTTAAGAAAAATAATGAATAAAGCGTATAATTATGACATTAAACATCTATAAACATGTGCGTATGAATATAAATTCAATACCCCCTATTCTATGATAGTATGATTTGGCCAACAGAATCTTATTATTGTTTGAACAAAAAAAAAATGTGAAGGACTTCTTTTTAAAAGAGGCATTTCAAATTAAAAGAAATACATGTACTAGGATACACATATTATGTCATTCCTGAGAAGATAAGGTACTAAATTCTGTCTGCAAAGCACTTTCGAATAAAAAAAAAAATAGCTCAAACTTGACAGTTTGTAACCACACCCAGACAATTGCGTATTACATTTCGTTTGTTTCTACTTAGATTAGGCATATGCCCATTATGTTAGTATTTCTATTTTAACTCTCTGCATGTGTTTACGTTTGGTTCTATTTTGGAATTTGATTTGATTATATTTGATTTATTGGTTCCTGCATTATATTTGAATTATTGGTTCCTGCATTATATCATTGCTCATGCAGATACATACTCATGTAATCTATTATATACATTGTGTTTGGCATAATTTGGCAAATCAAATGAAATAAAATCTATTAAAGGACAAGTTCACCTTCATAAACATAAGGATTGAGAGAATGCAACAATATTAGTAGAACACATCAGTGAAAGTTTGAGGAAAATTGGACAATCGATGCAAAAGTTATGAATTTTTAAAATTTTTGTGTTGGAACCGCTGGATGAGGAGACTACTACAGCTTGTGAGTCATATGCGTACAACAGTATAAAGAAAATGTAAAAGAAAATTCAACATATTTTCACTTTTTTCGCATAATAAAAGAGCTCTTGACTTGCCTCTTTCTAAAGGCAGGGGGAATAATATTGCCCATAACATTTGTCGGTAACGAGTCAGGGGAATGTGTACTTTTTTCAAAAGATGGAATTTTGTGAAATTCTCTTTATATTTTCCTTATATTGTTGTACGCAAGTTATTCATACACTGCAGTAGTCTTCTCATCCAGCGGTTGCTGCACAAGAATTTTAAAAATTCATAACTTTTGAACGGATTGTCTGATTTTCCTCAAACTTTCAATGATGTGTTCTACTAATATTGCTACATTCTCTCAATCCTTATGTTTATAAAGGTGAACTTGTCCTTTAATGTAACGGTTATCACCCTTTTATTATACTGCAAGTCATAATCATGTTTGTCACATCGTGGTGGGGAATTTCCTCAGCTGCAAATTATCTCTTATTTCATTGAATCAGATGCCCTTCCTTCTTAATCAATCGTGATCAAAGTTGAAGGGCCTTGTTTACTCACTCCACGATTGTCGTCAAGGACGCTTCTCCCCTTGTGACATGGCAACAAAATCAACACGACACACACACACACACACACACAGAAAACGTGTAACAATTTCAAGATTAAACCATCTCTGTTTTTCTAATCATAATATATTCAATTTTTCTTACCACAAACGATCATAATTTCTAGTAAAAATTGAGGAGAGACACTATATAGGAGCTAGAATAACTCGTTACTGTCTCTGCAAACATGTCAATAGTGGCCGATAAGGGAACCCCCTATCGGCATGGTATTCACCGCGATGGTCAACATCTTCACAAGAATGTCAATGGTTGCTTAAAACAACTTTGTTAGTATCATTTATGTAAACATTTGTAATCATGAATGCTGTTTTGCTGAAGTTTCATTTTAACAATTCGACGCATGCACTGTTACAATAGGTCTTCGATATTTGCATTGGTGACTAAAGGGTCAAACAAAGTGAATTTTGGCCTGTTCGTTTCCTCTAAGCTTTCGCAATCTGATTAAGTTTGAACTTTATTCTCTACCAATAAATTTCGTATATGCCTTGGTATGTATCGATCTGACTGCTCAAACATATTGCCAGAGTTTTGTGGAATGAGACGATCACTGATAATCGCCATGCTTCTCATCTTCGTTGCATTTTAATGCTCTCAAGTAATTGACAATTTGTCCCATTTTGCTTAACAAAGTAAAGAAGAAGAATGATCTTATGGCGTTTTGCTCTTCTTTGCCTTTTAATGGTTTCTAGCATGTTTGCCATGGGCTCGAGTGAAGACAGAAACGAGATTCATCTTCAGAATGGGAAATACACCAACATTCTCATTGCCATTGATTCGGATGTTGCAGAAAACGAAACATTGATAGAACACATCAAGGTAAGAGTATCGCGGCATAAGGTTTCATCCACCTTTCAGTTTCGATGCGGTTGTGGTATATACAGCATCTCATCTCTATGGCAGTATCCACCTTTCTGCATCAAACGTTGATAGAACTACACAAAACTAAAACTAAACAAGTTTTCTCATTGCCATTTTCTTGCTTTGACGAGGATGCCTTCAAGACAAGCAGTGAAAAACCTGCTCTATGAACAAATCGAGTGAAAATATTCACTCTTGAAGGAGTGAATAACAGAAAAGAGTGAATTTAGAGTGAAATTGGAGCCCAAATTAGTGAAAATGTTCATTTTCACTGATTTTAGAGTGACCTCACTGATCACTCGAAGATTTTGGAGTGATCACTGAGGTCACTCTAAAATGAGTGAAAATGACAATTTTCACTCAATATTCACTCCAATTTCACTCTAAATTCACTCTTTTCTGTTATTCACTCCTTTAAGAGTGAACATTTTCACTCCTTCAAGAGTGAAAATTTTCACTCGATTTGTTTAAAGAGAGTAGGGTAGATCTTGTCTGAAACTTAATTGTATATAAGATGATGTTGTCGGGTGCCCGTCAACAGCTAGACACCCACGAGTCCATACAGCCAACGAGTTATACGTAACAGATTACGAAGGCCCAAGAGCTCAGATTAAGTATAGGCCGACTGGCTACGATCCACGAGCTATACACTGGACAATGTTGTCTCGTGTTTGAGTTTTTGTATTTTTAAAACGTTTATCTCGTGGACTGCATGACTCGTTGACGTCTAAAGCCCCTTTTACACTTTCACGGATTGCTTCACGGATGACCACGGATCGTCATCCGTGGTGTTCCGGCGTACAAAATATCGATTTTCCTCTCAATGTCGGTGTGAATACGATCCCATCTGGGTGTCTACAAGGACAAGAACGGAGGTTACACGGACAGACAAGGAACGAACGCGGACCACAGCGGAAACGATACGGGGCTAACACGGATATTAAGGAAGAGCACGGATGCAACTGGGTCCCTTCGCGGTCTTTACGCGGATGTCCCTAAAATGTTGATAGATGACATTTACTTTTGCTTTTGATGCTTTATCATTCTCGGGCAACATGCCTCCAGAGTTAATAACAATCACACCAGAAAATCTACAGCAGCCTACATACGCCTGGGCTTTTCGACATCAGGCAAATCTCTTCTTGCACACTCTCATTTTGCGGGAACGTCATGATATAAACAAAGCAAAACAAAACAAGACATTTCAAAACACACACACACACACACACACATAAACACAAAACCATCAAGGAAGCTTCTCAGGCTACAATATTCGAACAGTATGAGGGGTTGATGGCTGTACTGATGGGAGAAGATGTGAGCAAATTTCATTGACTTTATGAGCCTGTATTGGCAAAATACACGAATTTCTCACCCGGGATGGAACCGATGCTAATACGGACGTCCCGATGTCTTCACGGATTGTCCCGGAATGAGTACGGAGGAAACACGGAATAGCCGGTGCTACAAGGAGGAAATACGGCGGCAACACGGAGTAGACGGTGCCAACAAGGAAGAGTTCGTATTGATTTTCACCCGTGATGTCCGGGATGAAAAATTAAGCAAGCTTAATTTTTCTCGCGGACATGCCGGGTGGTCAAGGATTATGCCGGATGACTTCACGGAGTCAACACGGTCATGCCGGAAACAATACGGATGATCAAGGATCGACGATCCGTGGTCATCCGTGATGCGATCCGTGAAAGTGTAAAAGGGGCTTTACCCCTGGGATAACCCTATGTACTCACCTTAACGAAATTAGACAGGCATGCGCATAATCTACCGAATTACCATCATCCATACGATATTAATGCAAGATGCAGTACTGCAGGAAGCCGATCTAACGGTTTTCTGGATTTCTCATGAGAGGATGTTTACAAATTAAAATTTGCAAACCGTCGCAGCCTTACAATGACATAGGATTTCATGGCATCAAGCCCTTGTCAAATGCCTGCTAGCTCTTTTATGGGGGCAGTATAACAGAGACGATAGTCGAGCAGTCAAGCAATGGACCGTCACGCCGTGCATCCAGTCAAGCCGTCAGCGAGCAAGTGCCAGGGAGAAGTGACTCTCTCGCGGTGCCCTCCGCTAACATTCGTGCCTTTCGTGCCTTTCAAAAGGCTGGGTGCTGCCAAGAACGATTTGTAGAACTATCATGATTTCGCTGTCATAGTCCTAACATCACGAAATTTTGTCCCCGTCCCCTTCCTCTTAGTTGATCGTTTGTTAGTTTGCTTGTTTGTTTGATGGTTGTTATAGGGGGGGGGGGGGGAGGGTTCCTTGGGAGAGAAAACATCTTTTAGTTTACAATTTAGTGTATACTATCTGTACATAAAGATATGCAATGTCTATCTCTCCATTGTTCTATCGTTGGAATGGTTTGATTACGTGAAAGCATAATTTCAACTTTAATTGTTCAAATCAAATGCAATAACACTATATCCTATATTCAGCACAGTTCGGTGCGAAGAAACCCGTCTTGTTTTTGCTTGATTTCATAGGACACATTCACGACAGGCTCAGAAATTCTGTTCAATGCAACCGACCGCAGACTGTCCTGGGGTGAGATCCAAATTCTCGTTCCCATCACATGGAGTCGAAAACCCGACGTCTACGAGACGGCCACGTATCAGTCGTTTGGGAGCGCCAACATCCGGGTCGTGGAGGGCGCTGCTAGGAACCCTTCGGTAACTAACCACGCCGGTTGCGGAGTCCAAGGGCTTGATATGACGCTTACATCCGGGTACCTTCTTCAGAACGTCGACGCATGCAGTGGTAGGACACAAACGTTCCAACCATTGATGAATTCAACCTTCTTTTACGATTACGACATACGCTTTCACCTGCATGGTATTCCATAATAACGCTTCCTCGGCTTAAAAAAGAGCTCTCTCAAGACTGCAAAAAGTGGGATTTGTGATAGTTATACTGATTGAAGTTTATCATACTTGGAACAACGCATGAAAAGCCCTTTTGGCAATTGTTGCTAATGTCTGAAACCTTCGTCATGGTTTTGTAAAGATATTTTCCAGAAAATCACAAAAGAACCACCATTAACGACTTGGTGAGATTGTCTGAAGTTTTATACGATCTCCTAAAGATAAACTAGAGGCAAAGGGAAATAGATCCGGGAAAGCTTGCTTTATGTAAGTTTTGACCACCATTTCAATTTTTACAAACACAGGATATGAGTGAGTACGCAGAGAGAGAGAGAGAGAGAGAGAGTCTTAAGCATAATCATATTCTTTCCCTGATTGATTGGACTTAATCTCAAGGTCTAAAATAGCATTTCTTTTTGCACGATTTTCTTGAATTTGAAAAATCATCCAGGTGCAAGCCTTAAGCAGCCGATGTAATAAACAAAAAGTTCAAAATTTATAGGTCTTCACGTTCAGAATTTATACGATGAAATGTAATAGTCTCATGAAACATCGCGATTTACTTACTCTCCAATCAACAGTAGGCCTCTTATATCACGAAGGTCATTCCAGCATCACTGATTTCTTCTTGTCTTTCTCATTATAGGAAAAGCGATGGTACGGGAATGGGGCCGCCTGAGATGGAGTCTCTTCCCCGAACACTTTACTGGCTCAGGTTATGGAGAGGCAAACCAGTACTACGATTCGACCACTCAACGCTATGAACCGACAAGGTGTTCCCGTGATCTAACTGGTGACATGATAGATGGGGATGGCTCGTCGTGTCCAGAGAATCCTAATGGAAAAGTGGACGAGGAGTGTGTCTTCATTCCTGACAGTGAGCAAACGGCGAGCACTTCTCTACTCTTTGGATCGCACTGCGTAGACTCTGTGAGTTGAACAGATTCATAATCATTTAAACGTGAAATGATTTTGGTGCCCTAATTGTATATTAATCAACCTAGACATATGAGCTCACTCCTGCATGGCCATATAGTACCCTCTTCTATATTGAATGCACAGCCATGGTTGTAGTATCATTTGAAAGTTACATGACTTCAAAATTTGACAACTTAGTGCCTCATAACAAAATTTCAAATGTTCAAATACAGGCAGATTTTGCTAGAATTAGAATAAATCGTGTGAACATGGGAGACAGGTGTGAAGATATCGATGAAACTACAATCAGACCTTACAAACCAAACCACTTAAACTGATATCTGACCAATGCCTAAAACTTATTCTGTTCGTTTTGTTTAATATTCGTTTTGTTGAATCCAGCTATTTTTTTTTGTTACGACCCCCTCCCCCAGTCGCATAATGCTTCCTATTGGATACATTACTAAAGGGGGTTATCGAACTTTGATGATTAAAAAAAGATAGAATAACAAGATGAGGCTCACCTTAGAGTTGATGATTAGGTATCTCCTGATAACATAGCTGTTATTAGAATCCACTTGGTGTGAAACTTGACCGATGCATGCTGCATTTGACTTGTAAATCATATCATATATTTGTTGTCCTATGACGCAGGTTCTGTTGTAAATGGTTCCATGACATTCGCTCCTGTGAAATTGTTCCAACAAAATATATGCAAGCTGAGCTACATATAAATTTTACCCACAAACGTAACCCTAACCCTAAGATTTTGGAGAATACAAGACCGGAGCAATTGTCTTCGGTTCAAATGTTTTACCGTTGCAAATATGTATGTAGGCACCCATATGTATGTATGAATAAATGTATGTATATATATATATATATATATATATATATATTTTTATATATACATATATATATATATATATATATATATACATATACATATACAGCTGTGCTGCTCCAAAACTTTGGAATAAATTACCTGGGAAAATGAGGAAGGCCTCATCACTTGCTGTCTTCAAATCTTTATTGAAGACTTACCTTTTTTCAGAAGCCTTCGATTAATTTGTTATCTATTTTTCGTGTGTCTAATCAGTAACAATGTCAGGAGCTCTGTTACATCACAGCGCAGTAGAGTATATTTACATAGTAGCTGCGCAATACAAATTTGTCTAATTATTATTAATTATACATACATACATGCATATAAACGTGTATTGTATGTGAACGTGCATGCGTGCAAATCTTGCGTATATCGGTGAGGTTAAAACTTACAATTCATTCCGATGAATTTTGCCTTGGGCATTATTAGCTTATGAAATGTGTGATGCAGGAAGCGTTTTAAGTTTTGGAAATACAAGTATGTTTTGGACATCAACTCTTTCGTCTTTTCTAGATCCACCAATTTTGCGACCCATTAGTACACAATTACGAGGCAGATAATCTTCAAAACTATCACTGTAGAAGGAGTGCCTGGGAAGTCATGCTCTCTACTGGAGACATTACCAGTGAGGATTACTTCCCAGACCCAAACCAAGTGGACACTGAGCCTTCGTTCACCATCCTTCAGCAGCCTGTCCGACGAGTGGTTCTTGTTCTAGATATAAGTGGTAGTATGTCGGTGAGTCGGACAGGGCATCATCATAAAAGTCACCTGCACACATGAAATATAACGAAGATGAATTTTACTGTTGGTTTTTTTTTATCCTAGAAATAAAAACATGAAATAAAGACAAGTGAAACGAGTGGTTATATTTTGCCTTTAGTTAAATGATTATTAAATCATGAGCTTTGATTGAAATATAAAAGATGGAAATATAAGACAGTACAATAAATATTGCCATTATCAGATCATGATGCCATCATTTAAAATCAAAAGTTTACAATATAGGGGATGAAAAGATTGAAATGATCCGTCCAGAACATATAAAGATTCATGATGAGTTTTCATAATTTCAGGTTTTATTTAAAACAGCAACACTTTTAGTTTAAAATCTACAATATCATATTAAGGAAATTTATTGATCATAAAATGTCATAACATGTTAAGCGATGGGTATCATTGTTGCTTTGTTTTATGCCAAGCTCTTGTCAATGTATAAACATTATTATTTACTGAATATTATGATTCTGTTTTTTCTGTTACATTGTAAGCACGGACATGCAGAATAACAGCCAATAGTTGACCATATTCCTTTTATTACCTTGTAATAATAAAATAAAAATGAGAAAAAAACATGCTAAATAAATCATACAACAGTTGTGACTTACTAGTAACCTTAATTAATAGAAAGAACTGCTCCCTAACTATCAGAGTATAATTATTTCATAACACTACGTCAATCATAACCAGAATTGCAACAAAACCAGCAAACATGAACCAAATAAACCAACAAACAAAAACAAGCAAATATATGATTTTTGATGAATGACTTTTGAAAGACTACAAACTGTCATTATGATATAAGTTGTCATCTCTCTACACACACATGGACTCCTATAGGGCGTCTATCATGAATGTCTTGTTCACACCTCTATTAAACTCTCTCCTCGAAGTGAAGAGGGGACTGCGACTGATGAATAATAAGACATGATTCTTTCCCCTGTTGATATGGTGTGTCGGCTATTCAAGGGATCATACAGAATTGACAAGCTCATTCAGTCTTCGGCCATCTTTATTCGCCACTACATCCCCGCTGGGAGCCACCTCAGCATCGTCACGTTTCACTCGTATGCCACAAGCAACGCAGACCTTACGTTAGTTGAAAATTACGACACCTCCCGCGAATACCTGGTCAACGCACTACCCACGGGCACTACGGGAAGCACCTGCATTGGCTGCGGAATAGTGACGGCCTTAAACGTGAGCTTATCGACCTCTTTCTGTGTGTTATCGATTCTACAGTCCTGTTGCAGTTTGACTCGGCGAAAATTAAACTAAAAACATGAGAGAAATAAATGGACTTTGCTTCGTACAAAACCGACAAAGATCGATTTTATAGTAACTATTTCTGCGATATTTTTCTGTGATATCCACACAAATTCCTTTTATTTTTTTTTTGTTTACCCAAAATTTATCTTGCAATAAAAAGAAATATCCAATACCATACGTTAACACGTAAAGGTTAACGTTATTTGTTACCCGACGACTTATACCTCACTCAAAGCTGATTCTTGTTGTATCCGATCTTGCTATGGGATTCCCCTGTAATGATAGACTGTTGACACTTCAGTTAAGCTATGCATTCATACATATGAATATCTATACACAATAAATGGCACCATACTAAATGCTGTGAATCGTCATTATCATCATAATAAATAATAATATATATCAATTTATAAAGCGCAAAACCAATGTCCGAAATACACGTTTTCCAACGCAGGTGCTTGGTGACACTACAAATGGTAGCTATGTGATTCTCCTAAGTGATGGTGGAGAAAATGTGTCTCCATACATCAGAGACACCATGCAAGCCATCAATGAGTCCGGTGTTGTGATGGACACCATTGCCGTCACCAACTCGGCCGATGAGCAGATGGAGGATCTTTCGTCCATGACAGGTGGGAAACCTTATTTCTGTATTGATGGAGGTAGCAGCGCTTGTCTTACCGAAGCCTTCCTAGCAACGGTGTCTGAACGCCCCGAACTCAACTTTATTCCCATTCCAATTCAGGTCAGTATATGAATGATAATTTTGTCAGTTGTTTCTTGATAATAACATATAAGAAGCTCAGATTGTTCTCAAACTGGACTATACACAAAACTGGTCCCGACTTTGGAAGATGTAGGCCTAAATAGTTAGGTGAAAAGACTTTTCGTCCCTGTGATGTTGCCCGTTTTTACTAATCAAGTTATTGATTATACAGTTGATTCTAACTATGTTCCGTAGTCATTTTGGGTGAAAGAGTCACACTGAATAAAGATAATGAAGTAATGACTTACTAAGTGAATGTAGAATGCGTTTCGTTTAATGCCTCATCAGACACGATGTAATTGCATTTATGTTGAAAGCATGAATAAAAAGAAAATTAATGCTCAGATGTTTCTTAAACTTGAAATCAAACATCGCGATACATTGCTCAGTTAGAAGAGATCGAGAATTATAAGACTGTGGCCCACAATGTTGAAGAACTTGCTAGATATATCATTCTTGTTGCCAAACAAGTCAGAAGTTTGTATGAAGGCAAATTTCACTGCTTCTTTCCAGTTACGAATGGACGATGTGATGGTGTCCGGCAATGGACAGGAAATACTCTCTTTCGTTATCGGCGAAGAGGAGGGTAACGACACGGTGATAGCAGTAACTCGGTTCGTCGATGATGACGTCGAAGTCATTGTCGAAGGACCAAACGGAGAATATTATGATAAAAACTCTCAAGGCTACGTGTCAGACTCCCTGAGAAGGATAATATCTCTTACAATTCCCATCACTGAAGTAAGTTCGCTGAAGTATGTTGTCAATTTAAAATTTTGAGGTCTGGGAAGGACTGAAGTAGCTTGCGTTATACAGGGCTATAAAGAACTAATATATCGTATATGAATAATTGTGTAATAGATTTGTAGGGTCTTGTTTGTATTCATTGTGCTTGTCATGGACATATTACGTAAATGTGATGCGAGATGTGTTTGTATTGTCATGATTATTTTGGTACAATGTAATGTCAGTGGAAACCAAATTTTTATGTTTGACCCTATGGACCAATAAAGATGAATGATGAAGTTTTCAAGTATGACTTTCTCTGACGTACGTGCCAATGTGGATTACACTTTGAAACCCAAGAGTAGTAAAATGATCTATTCAACGCTAAATTTAAAAAAATAAATAAATGGAAATAAATTTTTCTAACAGGTGGAAAGAAGTTTTAACTTTTAGAGGTACAGAGTAGCCCCTGATTATGCAGAATATGCAGAATACAATTGAATGAATTGAATTGTTCGCTGTTGCTCGTCCTGTATGACATTGTTTTCAGTCAGACATTTTTATTGTTTGAAGTGTCGTCGGTGCTCAATGCACAGTATGATAACTACAAAGTTAATTAAAGATGCCATGCCATAGGTAGACTCAATTTTGGGAAATATTATTCTACATATTTACATGTATTTGTATTTGCTTTTCATCCTTAAACAGGGTCTATTTGTTTGTTGTGTTTGTCTTGAGTTCAGTTAGGTGTGATTGAAAGCTCACGTTGTATACTTTCCCTATCCAATATGTTCAGTGAATTTACCTGTCATTTTCAACTTGTCCTCCAGAAAGATTTAAATTAAGACTCTCTGCCCAAGTATTGGTTTAATTTCAAACTTTTTAACACTTTATACACACGAGTGATTCAATTTCTTGTTCAAATCAAATGATTTTATTAAGTTGCTGTCGGTTACACAAATTCCCTTGAAGAACGTAAATATAATCTGCACTTTTGTGTGCGAGGAAGAAAGTGAGGTCAATCTCTTCAGCCAATGGCTGTTCTTCTGTAAGTCCATGTAGTTTAAAAACCATACAATTACAAAAGAGAACTATCGTACTTTTCTCCAATTTTTTTTTCTTTTTTTTTCACTATACTGCAGAATGATCTGCCTGCGTGTGTATACTTCATTGAAATAATTCAAATCAATCAACCAATTTAAACGCATGTATGGGAGTTTGTGTTGAGAAAGTTATTAAATTCATATCACTATTAGCACTCACTGTTGAAGTAGGCGATTCTTCTTTCTTTCATCTTTCACCTTTCTCTTCTGTGCATACTTTAGTTATGAAAAATATATGTTTGGTTCTCATTTCAATAAGCCTGCGAACTTGAAGTGGTTCCCCCATTCAATGTCATTAGTTTACACTGATGATATTTTGAATTTACACATGGATGGACAATTTACATAAACATCCCACCGCTTGCAAAACGCATCTTGACACCATAGGAACGTAACAATAGCAATTATACGTATTTGACAACCTATACTCAATCCTATACTTGAACTGAGAGAGAAAGAGGCTGAACGTGAGATTGGAGTTTTCTGTTTACTCACTGTCAAATTCTCTTTCAAAAAAAATCGGGAAAATCCCATTACTTTGAAACATTACCTCAAACCACGTATTAACGTAAAATGTAAACTCTACCTCAGTTCTACTTGGACTTTGATTCTATTCAACAGGCAGGTAATTGGACAGTGACCCTCTATAATACTTATAATTACGACCAAACAGTGGGTTTGATGATCACAACCAAACAACGGGACGAGACCGGGGTGGTGAGCATTGACGTCATTCTCGGATCTCGGGTAGGTATGAGTTTATCAACCTCCTTAGTTTATCTTTTCATGTTCGCAGAGATAGGGAGGCGTTGGTTCACTGAAGCAAACGTACGCTTTTAACATGATTAAGATTGCACTCATCCATGACATTTCCTGCTTACACCTTTGTCAAGATTAGCATGGGAAAAGCAGGGAATAAATTTACATTTCTGTCTAATGATATCGTCAACCGACAAAGGTCTATTTCGTGAAATACTCACTGTCAAGATAATTGAAAATCTCACAGATTGTATAGATAACAGTAGGACTTTAGCATTGAGTCTCCGAATTAGAACGTTTCCGTGAAACCCTTGGAAGAAGAAGACATTACATCTTCTAAAACTTGTCCGTACTACAATCAAGATTTTATCCCAGATAGAATACATGATGCCCATCAGCCTATGTTGTATATCTGACACTAATGTTTGCATTCTGTCATGTTTTGTCCAATATCCCTATGGTAAACCATACAGTCAATGTAGACCCTCTGGTTGACAAGGATGTCCATTGAAGGAAACCATTTGAAATAATTTTCTCCTCGGCACAGAAAGAATCATCAACAAAGAAATAAAGACAAGCGAATGATATAATAACATGTAGGCTTCGGTGGGCAGTGTTAACTGATTTTTTTTTGAACGGTATACAAATCTTTACAATTTCTAAGACCTTACATTGTTCCTTTGTTATCATAGAGTATAGACCACCACACCACTCCCATGCTCGCGGTGTACGGCATGGTGCAAAAAAACTACCAACCCGTTTTAGGAGCCAGCGCTGAAGCGATCATCCAGAGTTCAGTCGGTACTACATGGCCTCTACAGCTGTCTGATTCGGGAAAAGGTAAAACTTCATCATGTTTGCTGACAATTTTTCGTTTACTAACATTATCCAATATCACATTTATTACAAAACATACATTTATAACAAAGAATATTTCCCTGACAACAAGAAAGCTAGCTTGATGCTTGGCTAAGGCTTGCCCGGCATAGCAACAATTAATGTACCGATGTGCAATGTGTTCAATTCAATTCAATTCAAGTAATACAAAGTAATGTACATAGTCCTTACATGAGTACCTTATATTTAAAGAAACTTTGAATCACGTCAGTTTCAACAAAACGTGAATACAATTATTTGGATAAATAAACAAGTAAGCAATACAATCTTAATTTATGACTCTACATGTACATTGAAAAGAGCAATTCACTAAAAAGCATAGCTTGTAAAATTGTTAATTATTCTAGAAGGTGAGGGCATCTCAAGATCCGTCAAGGACACCATGTATAAAGATTGTCAATTTATCACTAGGTATGTGGAGAAAATGTAGGGCCTATATTAACTTCGAACACATTAGTAAGCCGACCAATTCTATTGTTTCACGTGCTCAATGATTTAGTAACTCTATAGGAGATATTTCAGCTGTAGTATGATAGCACTCTCCTTGAGAATGTCAGCAAGTGTAGCGGTGACATAATATTATTTCAAACATGAAAAATTGTGTGAAAATACGGAAATGATTGATAATCATTGCATATCATTTGTATCCAATATTTAGCAGCAGCACGAGGTGCTTTAGATGCTAATCATCTATATAAATCATATGCGAAATAAAAGGAAGTTATATTTTGAAAGTTCACAATTTTTGAGGAAAACATTTTTTGGCCAGTCCTAACAAATATTCAAATTAGCAAGTTGATGTTTTGAGTATATACCCTCACAATTTTCCATGTATATGTTATATACGAAGTTCGAAAAAAAAGTCATTTCTTGCTAATGCAGGCAAAATGCATATTCCCATGCAAAAATATATATATTAGAGGTAACGTTTGTTCTTTTGTTATTTTGAGTGGTTTTATATTCATACAGCTGAAATGTGAGATTTTCGTCATTTCTGTATATGAAATAAATAAGAAATTGTGAGGGCATGCTGATTTGACTAATCACAACGACTGCTCAAGAAGTGTTTTCCGAACAGAAAAAAAAATGAAATTTCAGAATGTCACAACTTCGCTATTTTTAATCCCATTTTGGTCATTTTTTGCACTGTTTTTGGAAAGTATTCTTCGTTGTTGTTGTTGTTGTTGTGAAATTGAACTAATCTTGGAGTTGATCTCCATAAACTGAACTGACGCAGATCGTTACGTAATAAACAGGGAGATGTTAAGGTGGTATTTTCCCCCTTAGCTAACGAAGACGCTTTCTTCCCGAGGAAAACAACCCTGTTATTTCTTTGACAAAGTGTTAAGAATTGGTTATGAGTATCATCGAGTTGTATCGTTTCTTCTTCTTCTTCACAAAAAAAAAAAAAAAAAAAATGTGAGAATATTATTGCCGAATTTCTGAGCTGACCGGATGACACATCTCGATATTAAATCTCGAGTTTTCTGGTGGTAAAATTGCTTATTACTATGTTTAAAGGTTTTGATAAGGTCAAGGACGATGGAGTGTACTCAGGAGTCTTCCTTGATTTTGACGGAGATGGTCGATATGGTGTGACGGCCAGAGTTGAGGGTATGGTGATTGAACCACAGACTGAGGGCAGCAGGCGACGTGAGTACGATTGAAGTTCCGCACACTACTCCCATATGACTTCATTCACATTTTTTTTTTTTCATTTTACATGATTAGTTTGGTTCGACTTAGTGTAACTTAAAGTACTACAAATTTTACTGAGTCTGACCAAACTAATTAAACAACTAACTAACCAAAACAGAATCAAAACTAACTAAAATATCTAGCTTTTTCGAAATTGTCGCATAAGCATTATCATTATTACTAGAAAACGTTTTCTGTTCTTTTCAGTTGGACTAAAACAAAAAGAAGAAAAGGAACGAAATGAGATACTGGTTTAGCTCTGTGAATTATATTATCTACGGTTATTTTCTTCTGTAAGAGCTTGGGAATATGAAATTACAATCTGTACTCACTTTCTGGGGGTTATTGTTGCACTGCAGGTCGCCGATCTGTTGGAACAACTATAGCGCCATCACAAACGGCATTCATGCGATCTGCCTCGGGCGGAGCGTTTGTTGTTGAGAACTACTCACCTACTGCCCCTGATATCCTTGCACCCTCCACCATCATGGACCTTAGGCACACAGAGTTATACAACAACAGTGCGGTGATCCTTGCATGGACTGCAGTCGGAGATGACTTCGATCATGGCCTAGGTATCGATAATGTTAGCCATCTCTCATATCCTTGGCTCCCTTTCCATGCTCAGCAAAGAAAACGTAATACTTTTGTGTTATCATCAACATGTGGTACAGTTATGAATTAACATAACAATGGCATGATACCAAAGTGAAAATCGTTCTTGTCTGAGGACCAGACCAATCTGTCCTTAGGTCTTGCCAGTCATAGGTCATACCAAAGTTGTCCTTTAAAGGATGCGACTGGTGTTGATTTTTTTTAAGGACCTGTAAAAATTTAACTGTTATTTATAATCGTTTTGTACATTGCAAACATAAAAATTAAGGAATAAAATTCCTTTAACATCATCAAAACAGTTAAAATGAGCCCACTGATTGTAATCATTCCTCTTCAGCAAAAGAAATTAAATGCTTGCAGGTAGCTAAGATAATGAGAATATGACATACCATTGTTATAAAGATATTCCAGAAAGATGTCACATATCTCTTTTTTCTCTTTATCAAAAATATCCTAAACGTTATCACAAAATACAATACAGGCATTGTCATTAGGTATGGAAAATTTAACAAAGAATACTTGCTAATACGATATCATGATTACTATGATTAATTCTATGTCACTTCCCATCGATTTCGACTAGAATTAGACCGAGTATTTTAGAAGCATTGGAGAATAAGGTGATGACCTATTTTTTTCGTTTGTCCAGCTTCTTCGTATGAATTGAGACATTGTACTGACTTCACCACACTGAGGACCAACTTCACAGATTGTACTCTGGTAGACAACGATCAGCTGGTTGAGGGTAACCTATCCGATATCGCCATCGCCGGCGTCGAGGAGAGCGTCACAGTACAGCTCCCCGAAGGTTCCCTGAATGTCTCGCATCACTTTTCCCTGCGAGCATCTGACGAGGCTGGCAACGTGGGTTCGACGTCCAACATCGTATCAACGTCCGTTATCTTTGCCGCTCAGGCAAACACTACCCAAGCTCCGACTTCGGGACAACCAACAGATATTTTGACTGATATTTGGACAGATGACACAACCCCCTTATTGGAAACCTCTACCATGTCTACTAACTTCCTCAGTTCTTCTGGTAGCACAACGCCATTATCGGTTACACCTACGAATTCGCTAATTTCTTCTGCTGCTGGAACTGATGGTAGTATGCCTTCATCGGTTACCACCAACCCTTTTTCCAGTTATTCTGCCGAATTGTCTACAACTGACAAAACCTATTCTTCTCCTGGTGTACCATTAACTACTGCAGAAGAAGGCATCAAAGAACCAACAGTCACCGAGGAAAGCTATCCTATGACAACGGACACACCCACTGAGGAACCGCCAGAAGATAACAAAGCTCTCATCATAGCCATATCGGTCGTCCTGTCTGTCGTGATCCTTGGTGGTGGAATCAGTCTCTTCCTTTACATCCGTTCCCCTCCAAAGGTTCACCCTTCTGGAGAGTCCGATGCAGAGAGAGATGTGATGGATACCAAGGAAAATGAGAGTCACGTACATGAGCATTCCAACCCAGTCTTTGACGAATCTTAAACCTATAGTATTCTCACTTTACCACGAAATGATAATGAAAGTCTTAAACATCCACAACCATGAGATCCTATCCCGTAAACATGCTTTAAAAATTATCAAGACAGCAGTTTTAACCAGATTGAGTCTAGCAGTACTGATACTGAGATTAAATGATTACATGTATAATTGTATCAAAGAATATCGTCTACATGATAGCTCCAATGTAGTATAATTCTTTCCGATTTTAGCACATTTTACTCATTATATTCAGACCAAAGTTAATACTCAGGATTTCGCGCTGTTTTGTTAGCAAGATAATTTCATAGTCCATAGTTGATAGTCCAGATTAGGGATATCGAGGATTCGAGATCTGCTCAAACATGGTCTCATGAAAGAAGGCACTCAACACTTTAATACAACGCTCCTCCCACTTATAAACACAGGTGTATGTCATAAGTTGCTGTGTGAGTACACCGTAGTACGGGTTTGGTTCTATGGCAAATTTATAAACTGTAATTCTCCTGTTTAAGAAAAGATAAGCAATAAACCAGAAATGTCGCTATGCGACTGGTATGCCTCCGGCATAATACATGATTCTCCTAATAAGTTTACAGTACATTTTGACAATGTGTGATGACAGTTTCACATAATTGGTAAAATATTAGAATGACATGTTTTTCACAAATGTGTTCAGGTTCACTTCCCTTGAACTAGATTTAATTGGATGAATGGGAGAGCATGGATTTGGGGATTTGAGGACTTTTACTTGACTTTTGATCCTTTTATAAGTTTATGATTGACTTATTTTCAAGGTAAGGAGAGAAAATGCAACTTCTGTATTGAATAGTAAATTGTTGGCATTTTGACCTGGCCTTTGACCCTTGACCTCTGACCTTATGACCATAAAATTCCCAATAGCATCACCGTCAGGCAGAACATGCATAAATATGTACTAAGTTTCAAGATACCTTGAGTTACTTCCGAGATATAGAGGAGGAAGTGAAATCAAGCACTTTTACTTGATATATCTAACCTTTTGACCTTTGACCACTTTGGCAAACAACTTCCCAGAGAATTTCTGCTGGGTAATACATGTATTCACCAAGTTAAAACAAAACAAAAAACAAATCCTACAGGCACTGCATTTATATGAGTGAAAAAGGTCAAAATTTCAAGAGTTGACCTTGATTTGTTACACTGACCTTTGACCCCATGACCGCAGACCCCCAAATTTTCCTGACAATCACTGCCAGTCAGTACATGCATATTATGTACTATGTTCCATGAAGATATCTTGAACCATTTCCGAGATTTGGAGAAAAAAGTGAAATTCTAACATTTTCACTTGATCTTTGACCCTTGACCTTTGACCTCACGACCCAAATTCTCTCTGGAGAATATTTATTTGGTAGTACATGTACATTCATACACTAAGTTTAAAGAAAATACCTTCAGGCCATGCATAGATATGGGGGAAATAGTGACATTTTGAGCACTCGACCTTGAGCATGTGCATTCAAAAGGTGATAGGCACAACATCACCCCGTCATATATACATATCCATGCCAAGTTTCATTCTTGTACCTCAAAAGATTTTTTTTTTTTTAGTTACGCTGTCCACAAAATTAACTACAGACGGACGGACGGAAGGACGGACAACCAGAAAGCATAATGTCTCCGGCACCACTTCGTGGCGGAGGCATAAAACATGCATGTAGGCCTGTATTTGCAACGATTGTAAATTTTGTATGTTTTACTGCTACTTGTGATAAACAGAAGTTAACAGAATAAAATCTAATTTGTTACTTGTCAAGTAATAAACTGCGGAAGGCGCATCGTTTGTTTTTTTTTCTTCAAATTCCCAAGATTGACGGAATGCATGTATTTTTGTCTCACTTTCTTCTGTACTTGGTAGAGACCGTATAATTCAATAAGCGCAATATCTTTTAGTCTTTCATCAAATTCAGGTAAAGGTTAGGGAAGTCATGAAGTTTTCCTAATCTTCACAACAGTTCTTGAGCAATCAATATGAATATACAAATGAGTAAGGTGATAGTGTCATTGCCTCACAACTTACTATGTACTTGTTTGTATTCAACTCTTGAAATGATCTTTTTTTTTTGTTCATGCCACGTAAGATATCCCAAAATTACCGACTTACCATAATCTTTAAGTTATTGAGCCAGGAATAGCATTTATATGTTACACTTTTATAAGCGAAAACTTTTATTTCGGCTGGCTTTTTTTAGCAATTTATAGAAACTGATTAGATAATTACATCATTAGCTCACTCATTTGTATATTCATACCAACGTGGTTCAAGATCCCTTTGGTAAAAATTAGTGAAATTTTATACTTTAGATTTCAAAACTTTTCGTGATTTTTTATCATCTTTTATCAAATGTGACCCTGCACCTCAAAACAAACAAAAAGTCGCCAGACATGAATTTTTAGTTAAGACCATATTCTGAAAGAGCAGACTTTAAGCTTTAATATGTTGTACAAATCAAATAAAATGGACTCTCCTAACCTATCTAAATATTGGAAAGAAAGCACAAACTCAGGAAAAGTGTGAACTGAGAAAAGACGCTCTGTAGTACAGTGTCTATTCAAGCGCTTAATCTTTACCAAACCGTGCTGGCTGTGCGATGAATGGGACAAAAAACAGGAAGTAAACCACCAGTATAACAACAATGAAGGGATTATCAAATTAAAGTGAAATTAAGCTTGCCTCATTAACACATTCTGTCCATAATTAATGCCAACTTTCAAAGCAGTAGCACTATCTTTTCAAAAGTTATTAGAGATGAAAGTGAAGAGTGTGGACAAGGTTTTTCAAAAATGAAAAAGGAATTCTAAAGACACACCTAATCACACTATTCTACCAAAATGTTCGAGATAAACTGCTAAAAAAAAAAACCACTTTCCTGCCCGTTTTATGATACCAAATTTTAGCATAATGTTAAAGAAGTCCCGCTCTTTCAGAAAATATGAAAAAGTTAAGTTCGGCTAGGTTTGACCCATTTCACTCATTTTCAGTCCTCACGCAAAATCAGTGTGTGCGACTTTATGTTCGTTTTGAGATGCACGGTCACAAATATTAATGTTAACCATTGCACTTGAAGAGCTGTTCCTTTATTCCGAAATAAGTAGCCCAGTTTTTCAAGATTAATAGTCATATTCGGTGTGAAATTACAACTTCATTTGATTTTCTTGAAATGTTGCAATCATTGATAATCGTTCTTTCTTTCCGTTCGAGAATACTTTGCGACTTATATGCCTACCAGAGCTTTCTTTAGGTTTCTCCATATTTCTGTCATTTAAGATCTCTGACATGTTAACTATTTCCCCTTCCCTGCGCTTGATTTCGTTCCTTCTGAATTTTCAAGTCTGTTTGCCCAGCATCCGTAGTATATGATCATTATAATCTACCGCGGTCATGATACCTTTATCCTATGAAACAATGTACATCCGTCTCCTGTCGCGTTTACCTTTAAGCCTTTTTATCTTCAGTAACCAGTTATTGTATATTCGGTGTATTATATTTCATTGTGTATGGAAAAGTTTAAATCGTGTCACGTCACATGAAAATCGATAACAAATAGTCGAATATACAATGATAATTATGTGAGTGATGTATAAATTGTCTTAAATCGGATAAAGTATTCAATTTTTTTTTGCAGCTTATTAGAAGTAAGCAAAGCATGCATTTGTATATGTGTTAATACTACGCGAGAATTCCAACGACACAAAAACAATATTTAGTAACACTTTGTTCAATGGAGTATGACGAATAATGCCCCATGGTACAATTCTATAATTAGGGTAAGGCAATATCAAGGAGGGGAATGGCATAAGTGATTATTTTTTGTACGGATATGAAACTAGTTTATCAATTCTACCCACGCCAATACTCGAAATAGCCCTGCAAAGTAATCTATGTATTCTCCAGAAAAGTTAGTTGTCTAGAGTAATTTCAATGAAATTCATAGAGGATACAGTTTTCATAGCACATTTCATAATTCAATCTTATTTTATCAATATCTGAATTCTTATTAGGAATACTCAAAACCTGCTTAAGTAAAAAAAAAGTGGCATAATCTCCCAATGTCTAAAATGCAAAGTGCTTATATGTCTGTATTAAAGAGAAAATAAAGGATATTATTGTAAATATAAATTCATTCCAGCCTTCCTGTTGCAGTCCTATAGTCCTCGATGTCAGTATAGAGAACTTAATGATTTCTGTTTTGCTCTAATTTTATCTTGCTTATCTCAATGTTAGACGTAATAACCTTTACATTTTATTAAGGTAGAAGCATTGACAGCCAGGTCAATGGCCTTTGCCTTTTCTTCCGTCAGTTGTATAGCGTATTACTTTCATGATGCTTTGTGCTGTTTTATTATTTTCATTTACAGAAGTTTGTTAAAAATAAGATGAAATAAAAAATACCGTATTTTCCATGTCATACTGATTTGTCAATAACTACTGCATGAGACAGTAGTACTACTGCATGAGACAGTAGTATTGTTTATTACCCTTGTGAAATATCATTTGTTTTTCTACACGCAGTATCGTGTTCCATACATGTGAAGAGTTTGTTCGCAAAAACCGATAAGCCCATATTTGCCAAATAGAGATATATGCAATTTAAGGTCAAGAAAAATAAAGAGAATACGGAAATTTTTCCTTCTTTTGACCATAACATCAAAAAATATACCTTAATATCTAGTGACCAATATATCATTTAAAAGGTATTATTTTGTACTTTATGACAGAGACCGTACTTCAAAATCTTCAAAAATGGACTTATCGGTTTTTGCGAACAAACTCTTCATGTGTTTTTGAGTGTTAAATTTTTCAAATTCGTTTTGTATTGATGATAAAGTCACTCTTTCCTTAGAATTGCAAATAAAAAAAAGTGTCTTTCGATGAGAGATAAAGTATATATATATATATATATATATATATATATATATATATAGCCAGTCAGTCGTTTTGTTTTGGAACTATAGCATCTACATTGCACTATGGTTACCAGTTGGCGGTTTCCGTAAATGATGACACAACAGATTAATATCACTTACACACACATGTCCAATAGGTATAATTGTCAAGGGCCTCTGAAATCGTGGCAAATTTTCATGCGAGACCCTATCTGAGAGATAAGACATGAAATACAACTCCATCACTGTATTTTCGCAAATATCTATGATATACAGAGTGTATCAAAAAAGGTAATGCAACTTTGGAGGGCTACCATTTCTTGTCAGCTGTGGAGAGTACAATGTTGGTTGTGAGTATAGAGGATTTCCTCTTTCCTCTTTCCATTGGTATCTAATCATGTCGACAAAATATGATGTATGATGATGTCACGTGAAGGAACAGTGCATGCCTCACTGAATGAATGAGATCAGTCAATGATTGTATCCAAATAAATACAGTAGGCCAGCCTATACGAATGCACGTTTGTGTTTAGGTTTGTGTTCAGGGTTTTTATTTACAATTTGGGGTCCATATTAAACCTGCAACATGGCCACCTGTCCGACTCTTACAAGGCCAACCCACACCGTTCATTTTCTCTGTTCGTATTCAACGCATAGCTCGTAGCGACAAACCATGTTTTGAAAATGAAGGGAGAAAGTGGATAAAGGCTTAACCTTTGTGGGAGTGACCAAGTTATCAACAACATGGCCACGTTGAAGGATATGGACCATAAAAGGTTAGAAGAAACCCTAAATACATATAACGCAATATATATATATATATATATATATATATATATATATATGGGTGAGAATTTTGAACGATGTACAATTGCCAATTTTCGTACCTTATGACATTCTTTCCCTTAGAACACGCCAGGATGATCTAAGAAACCAGATTTTTTCATGTCATCTCAAAGACTGGTAAATTCCCTTTCAGGAAATATATGGTTTGGTTTACTTTTGCCTGATATTTTTCATTTCACAAGGACTTAAAGCGTAAAAACACGGTAAAAACGCTATTTTCAAAATAATTTTTGTTTTTCAAACTAATGATGTGCATTCTTAATGGTACGTGGCATCTAATATCTGACCATGTTCTGGATCTGACATATCATGGGTATGTACCACAAAATTATAAGAACTTTATGAGCACGTAAAAAATTACAGAGAACAATCAAAATATCAAAGTCCTAAACAGACGAACGTCCGTGATGCTTTTATTTCTATCGCTGCTGCAAATTCTACTTTGTTGTCCCAACTGTAACGTATACGAAAATTTGGTGTTCCACCTAATGAACATATCCTGCAAAAATTGTACGTCTGCTGGCTGTACATGGGACGTAATATTCTTTTATGCAAAATTATACTCAGTTTTCGTCACGGACGTGCTTCCGCTATTTTCTAATAAAGATCGTAGCCCATGAAACTTTATTGGCGATATTGTTCTGAGTCGTAATCAACTAAGATCTAGCAACACGATAATATGTTTGTTTTGAGTTTCTGTCCATCCTTTGTCAAATAGGAACCGAAATTGTATTTTTAGACGAACCTCCAAGAAAAAAAGAACGTCCGTGATGATTAAAACGTTTTCGAGTGCGACACCATCTTGCTTTGATGGCGAAGGTGCATTTTACCTTTGGCTCTCTAGCCGAGGAGCTGCATGCCATTTTTGGAGCGGACTGAGGTTCGTCCGCAGTTTTTGGACCATGCAATTCACCAAAAACCAAGCAAATAATTGATATTTTCTGTGAAAATTCACCTCCTGATCCCCCTCTGAGCAATACATATGTTGTAAGGATGTCAAATTTCTTATAATTTGCATTGACAATACCTTTTCAAATTTTTGAAAGAGTTAGGAAGGCTAGGTACTCTCTTCCGATTAGTTATCCGTCCTGGAACATGACCCTAGTAGTAGAACGAACGTCCGTGATAATTCCAGAGAACGTCCGTGACGTATGCAATTCCTCCGATAGGGATAACTTGTCCCGAAAGTGTCCTGTATTCTTTAAAACTTTTGGCTCGAATAGCGACAAATAAAGTTTTACAAAGTAAACAATGAGTTTAGAGCAGTAGTTTCAGAATTTTTAAGGCGTTATGTGATCATGATGAACAAACAATTGAAAATTTACTCACAATTTTACGCTTGTTTTCCCTCTAATTATACAAAAACAGCTAAACACTTAAAACAAAGTTATAGGAAAATGGAATTTTGCGTAATCTGTCATTTCTGTGCGTTTAAATTTCTTTCTAATGAGGTTTTGGAGACAATTTGTACTGTTACAGGTTCTGAAAGTTTCGCTCCCGGACGTTCTGTCCGAGAAAGGAAATTTCTGACAATTACAAATATATCACTGCACATAAGATTAATGTTAGTTGAAAATATTACCAAATCACCGAGCCGCCCATACCCGAAAGTGAATAGCGTTCAGCACTCAATTTACCTGTAATAACAAACGGAAAATGTTTTTTTTCACGGATGTTCGTTGGTTGAATAAGTCAATGGATTACATAGTAGGAGAAAGAAGATCAGTGCCACTATTTAGTCACAGGTGCTCTAAGTGTTTATCTTTTGAGTATGGTAGCTGCCGTCTCAAACAGAACACATCCAGTTTTGGTCTCCATAACGGACGTTCGCTGTAATTGTCATGATATTAAATGCCTTAATTCATTCTTATTTTTCTCTTCATGACGATTTTCTCTCATTCCCTCAATAGCCTGAACATGCTGCGACCAAACAGAAAACAAAAACAAAACAAAACAAACCAAAACAAATCCGAAAAGTGCTATGCAATCACATCCAGGATAATGACGGAAGAAGTCTGTAATGAGCATGTGTTGAATAAGAAACGGAAAAGTTTCAAAAGGACCTGGAAGCAGTTGAATGAAAATGACTGAGAAACAGAGAAGGGATCGAGCTCCAACACACAGAGAAAAGAATTGCCAGTGCACTCCCGTTATACCAAATTCCTCTGGAGAAGTTTTTGTTTGTTTCTTTATGTTTTTTATTCATCGAAATGCCGTCACAAGCGAACAAAAATCATGCAGTATACAAGTATTGTCTGATGAAAACACACAAATCCTCCGCTTATCATCACATGGTGTTGTTTTATACTCATCAATGAAAAGCAATATTCATTTGTAATTTTTTCCAAGATTTTTTTTTTCATTTTACATTTAAGAGACAGAGAGATCGTCAATTTGTTTGTGTTTTTGTGCTTACTTTGAAAACACATGTTAAAAAAAGTAATGATTAAGAATAGGTTTATGGTTGCACTTTGATACGTTCGCTCTTCCAAAGATTCGTTACTCCGATGTCCAAAGGTTTGTTATTCCAAAATGAAAAAAAAAAATTGTAGTTAATTCAGGAGGTTTGTTATTAGAAATGTTCTTCGAAAAATAGATATTAAGGATCATTATTTTTAGGTCCGTTTTTCTAAAAGTGGAATGGGCCTGATATTCGTTTAGGTGAAAACGGTTATTATGAGGTTTTGAAATTGGAGGATTTTAGTTGTTAACCTGTTTCTCCACCTTTGGATAAGCGAACATAATTTTTCATGTTCCAATTAATAAGCCCTTCGATTAACCTTCGGAGATTCCTATCATTTACCGAATAAAAAAGCGTCATAATTATACGAACTCTATCAATTTTTGTATTGACAAACTGTATGAATAACGAGCCTCCGAAATGACGCGCTACAAAAGGTTTGTTATAACAAACCATATTGTATAATATCGAAGTCACAAACATCCATCCAAGTTATATGGACTTATTGTGTCATGTTATGACGAAACTTCGCAGTATCGAACCTATTATCATTTCTGACTAATATAATAACACAAATTCTCCTCGGTAACAGTGTGTAACACAAGGAGCAAACACAGAGGGATTTCTTCCTAACTTATTCGTTTGCCCTCCCCAGCTAAACTTCGTATTTCTATAACGGAGCACATTTCTTCTGTTTTTCTATGTTAATCCTTTGTCATAATTTTAGCTGTGACCATGTTCGTTATATAAAAAGCAAATTTTGCATTGTAGACTTTATATAACAAGTTTAGGACCTGAATATTTACTTCATGATAACGAAATTTTGATAAATATATTCGTTCTCAAGGATGGACTACGTCACTGAGATTACACGTACGTTTGTACGTTCATTTACGAGAGATGGAAAAATTGTTTTCTTTGATTCCTCAGTATGAGAAGATAAACAAGCTTATATAATTGAGAATTGGTAATATCTATTCAGGATTTTGCAGAGGAGTTTGTTCTCGATATGAAATTGCTGTCTGTTGTGAGTAGAATGCGTTTCCAACTCAAGAGAGCTGCTTTGTTCAATATCTTGTTTGTTCCGAACGTCCGTGGGCTACATGCGAACCTCCGTGATGAAAACTATGCTATGTTTGTTGGGTTATAGAGACTGCCCAGATGAGATACATCTTAAAAAGGTATATTATTATTTGGGAGTGAGGATTAAAGTATGGGATAGTGAAATAAGAGGTGAAAATATTGAGTTTCTGTAAAATGCGCGTAAAGTTAAGAAAGTGTTTAGCGGAAGAGCAATATTTCCACAGAAATGACGAATTTAGTTAAATCATCAGTTGTCTACCATTACGTACAGGTTAAGAGTACAAGCTTAATATTCTGCAATCACGTACACATGTCCCTTAAGATATTTCGTTAGGATTTTGAACTGAATCAGATCTTTGGAAACTATGTTAAATGGTATTCAAATGTATGTGCAGTACTTTTCCTCACGGACGTTCGCTGCTCTGGACATAGTAAACTTCAGCGGTGAATAAAAACCTGTTCCTCTGGGAAAATCCTAGTATAATTGGGTTCATATTAAAGCTTGAGTTATACTCTTTCAGGTAAGATGAATGATTTGGAGAATTTCCTACTTTTTAAATTTTGCCTTGTTTTGGCTCAATTGTACATCGTTCAAAATTCTGACCCATACATATATACAGCACTGTATACAGTATATATATATATATATTGTTGGCATCCATTCGTCTCGAGAAACGATGGCGTAGCACTAGCTAGGCAAGAAGTTTGCACTGCCTTGAGTGGCTGTAAAGCCCCACTCTTGAGTGGCAATCCTTAGAGCACTTGCAGCAGATGAAGTCTGTTGGGGCCAATACTAAGACTGGATATATATATATATATATATATATATATATATATATATATATAATATGTATTAACATTATATATATATATATATATATATATATATATATATATATATATATATAATGAATGTAAACGGTCCATAGGGCGAATATACTTCTGAAAACGAGGTATCTTACGGGGAATTCGCTCCAAAGGGGAAATTTTTGAGTCCCCTTAAGGTTTCGACAATGTTTTTCAATGTCTTATCAGTGATCTGGGGCCTAAGGACCACTCCACAGTAGGACACAGATGGCGCAGTGTGTGCAGATTGAGGACTGTACATCATTACCATTTAGGGGAGATTGTCAGCGATGTAAAACACACACACACACACACACACACACAAATGGGTGTATATGATGTCCATAGAAAATGGGTCATTGGGAGAATGTAGGTATATCTGCTTTTTCTCAAAAAACGTATTTTCTCATAAACGTACAATATTTAGTGGTATAAGATATATTTTGTGCTCTTGTCAATTCAATGCTTCATTGAGCCCATATTAACACATAATTTTTCAAAAATGGAATATTGGCATTTTTGTGAGAATATTATTATGCTTTTTATCAAAATTCCCCCAAACAATCATTCATTCCGCATTTCCACTTATGGCTGGAAGTAGCGTTATGTATAGTATACATATTATATTTAGATAATTATGCACTGTGTATATATATATATATATATATATATATATATATTGGATGAAAAATTTGTCTTCCATTGATTGGTTAAAAGAGCTTCACGTGATTGTAGGTATTTTGAACTATTTTAGAGTGTTGGTGTGTTTGACACTCCATGAAGTACTATTTGCAAAATGATGTCACAATCACCCTTCTTTACAATCCAGTGTACCCGTCCGCGTCCGGTCCCGAATTCTAGTGTTCAGGTTTTCAGCGGCCATACGAGCGCTTGGATACATGCGACGGGAAACTCTGGCGGTGCCACGTCTACTACGTTTTTCAATTTCCGATCTCTCGCACTGTTGCGTATTGCAGGCGCTGCGCTGCCGCCGCAGTGCGGCTATAGCCTAGCTAGGGCCTATATAAAATGATTTTCACTTTTTAATTCAAATTTTTGATCCAAAATATAAAACAAATATACTTTGCCTAGTTTCGAGTTTCTTGTTAAAACTATGGTCCTCGGTGACTCCAAACTAGTACTATTCACTTCGGGGCTGCGCCCCTCAGTGAATAGTATTAGTTTGGAGTCACCTCTGCCCATAGTTTTAACAAGAAACTCTCAAGGCCAAGTATATTTGTATAATACTAGGTGTTTCAAAAAACATTTCCCACTTTTGATTCTTAATAATTCATAAACTATATATTAGATAACACTGTCATTGACATGAGTGATAACTCAATACTGTACAATTTGGTTGAAGGTGGTTTAAATATGAAAGCATGAATCAATTTCATGAAATCCATAATTTATTTCACAGTTAGGTTCCAGATTTTGCTCTATTTTCAACCCTCTGTACACTATTTCACTTTGCACAGGGGTCAATGGGTGTGTATGGGAGTGTGTGGTTAACACCCTGACAATGGTCCTGAACAATGGCCAGGGTTTGAATGCTTCATTATTTATTCATGAGAAATTCCACTGTCACAACTAGTCTTTATTCAGGCTCTGGCAGTATCTGTGTAAAGTCAAACACCTGCTGATACTGTCTTTGAGTCGCGACAGTGCTCTCCCTACTTCTGAAAAACGAAATTATAATTAATACCTTCTGTTCTATCGTAAACATGGTGACAGGAAGCAAAGAAAATCAATTAGAGTATACACTTGTGTATATGGAGCCTTAAACAAATCTACTGTGAAACAAATCAGTCCAATGATAAATGCTGCTGAACTCTTTACCAAAAATAATCTCTTTTTATCGAAAAAGCGAAAATTTGTCAGACTATTTCATTAGTAGACAGTTGTATAAAAATTAGGAACTTTAGATCATTTATACTTAATTATACCCCAAATTTAGCGATATGTGAAGCAAAATTTGAAAATGATTGCCAGCTGGAATGAAATGTGGTGTTTGCAAGCACATGGAAACATGTGCTTACTTTTTCCATGTGCATGCATTTTACCCTTTACCGTGCATGAATCCAGACTAGCAGTGCCCAGGGCAATCAACATGAGTTATTGATTAAGCATTCATGTGCCAGGGAGCGCCAGACTGACGCCTTGTCAACAGGTGGTTCAGGCATGTCCATTGTTCAGGGCCATTGTCAGCACACACTCACATACACATCATTGGTTTCTGTGTAAAGTTCATTTTTGTACAGAGGGTTAAAATTTGACCAAAATCTGAAACCTTACTTCAAAATCAATCTTAGATTTAATGAAACTGATTTATGCTTTCACATTCTAATTACCTTCAACAAAATTGTACACTATTCAGCTATTACTCATATCAATGACAATTTTATCGGATGAACAGTTTTAGAACTATTAATGATCAAAAGTGGGAAATGTTTTTTGAAACACCTAGTATGACCATGCATCACAAAACGAACAAAAAGTCGCACCCACTAATTTTGCGTGGGGACTCAAGAAAGGTCAAATGAGTCAACCAGGTCAATCGTGAGTTTTTAATATTTTCTGAAAGAGCTATCCTTCTACACTATTCTTTAGTTTGGGATCATAACATGAATGGGAAAGTGTGTTTTCAGCAGTTTTTCTACAACCCTTTTTTGGGGGAGAGTAGAATGATCAGGTATGTCTTAGAGGCCCCTTTCCATTTCTTAAAATCCTTTGCACACTCTTTACTTTCAAGTCTAATAACTTGTGAAAGGATAAAGCTACTGCTTTGAAATTTAGCAATAATCATGATCATAATGTCTTAATAGAGCATGCTTAATTTCAGCTTTTCTGATAATTCCTTCATTGTTGTTGCTCTGGTGGTTTACATCCTGTGTTTTGTCACTTCACCGCAAAGCTAGTACGGCTTGGTAAAGATTAAGCGCATGAATAGACTCTTTACTTCAGAGGCTCTTTTCTCAGTTCCCACTTTTCCAGGGTGTCTGCTTTCTTTCCAGTATTTAGATAGGTTAGGAGAGTCCATTTGAATTGAATTATACATCATTTTAAAGCTTACAGTCTGCTCTTTCAGAATCTGTCCCTAACTAAAAATCCATGTCTGGCGACTTTTTGTTGGTTTTGTGATGCAGGGTCACATATATTGTTGTGTAGCGGTGTTTCGCTACTCGGGATCGGTTGATATTTTTGAGAGGTACACGCAGAAAAAGGACTGGCGACACAGTTCAGTTAAGTTTCCATGTGCACTTTATTTGGGGGGCGTTTTGGAGGCGATCCTCTCTCTTCGAGCGTCAGAATCCAAGTCTTTCTTCTCTGCATGTTATACAACTTGTAATCCACTTCATACATTCAGTCACAGGTATTACACTGCTGGTTACTGGTTACACTGTTGTAACACACTATGAATGGGTGAATGGGGGTGGAGTCTTTGTGTTAAAGAGGGGTTTTAATTGGGCCAAACTTTGGTTGTTGTAGGAACAAAGGCGGGACTAGTTTTAAAGAGGAGGTAGTATTCTTGGATTTGGATTTGACAACAATTCTAAGTATTCAATGGAGGAAGGGCAGGATGTTTAGGTTTGGCTTAGTCTGGTCGTAAATTAGATGGGGCTAGAAGTACTCAAGGGATGATGAAGGTCGATGACTCACTGGATGAGGTGGAGAGTATTGGTAGGGGTCATTGACTGGCCGGAGGTGAAGAGATGTATCCGGTCATCGTGGAATGGGAGGGGGTAGTGATGACTTTGTGCATCATTACACAACATCCCTTTTGTTTGGAAATTAAGACTCCTCTCTTATTTTTTTTTTTTTTTTTTGGAAAGGGAAGGGCTTACACACAAGAATTCAGTATATATTGGATGACAAAATTAAAGCTGATTGACCATGTACAAGACATGCTTGTGAAACCGTCTATCATTGTTCCAGACTCTCTCATACTTTCTCTCTTGCTCAAATCCCTACAATTATAATTTACAGTTAAATCAATTAGACCAATTACTGTAAATGAAATGCACAATGAAGACATTTACCTTCTGCTTAAATGACTTAGTCGTACCGAGGGGGTATGATACATATATGAACTTATTTTACCACTGAGTGAGCTTTCCTTGTCTTGTATGTATTTTGGGAACTATTCACGTTACCAAGTCAAAGTATACACATTATATTCAATAATGCCTATACCCTTTGTAAGATATAGGTTAAAAGAAAACAAATTGAATTGTGCAGACTTATGCACTATACCAATACATGTATTTACACAATGTTGTGCAGACTTACACAGTAAACAAAGCATTAATGTGATTTTGCCTATCAAACAACGGCAATTCTGTAACACATAATAAAGTAAAAATAATTCGCTGGTCATTATTCTGTGCAGATGGATAAAACATTCGATCTAAATGACAACCTTGAGTGCTTGCATATTATACGAATAATTTATGAGTTGTGAGTGCATAGGGCACGAATATCGCACGAGGCGCGAGATAAGCCACTGGTCTATTCAACAAGGCGCGTAGCGCCGCGTTGAATAGACCAGTGGCGAATCTCGCGCCGAGTGCGGTATTACGTGCCCCAATGCACGACCAAAATCATAAATTATTCGTTTTATACAATACCTTGTCCACAATCACAGTACTAAATTAGTGACCGCTAACTCAGGAAGGCCCAAAAATAAATGTAACAATTAGGCCGAGAATTGTAAACCACCCTGTGTACTGCTTTCAAACACTCGTCATGATTCGACCACACAGTCACAGGAATCACAAACTCCGCAGGGTCTATACCCATTCTACGCTAACGTTAGATCGAGTTAGGCCTGACTGTTAAGCCTACCTGAGATGTCGGTAGATCTAGTAGTAGGTCTAGACTTTCTCTATTTCCGAAAATGATTTTGTATAAAAACACAGAAAAATAATCAAATTACGGTTTCTCAACTTGAAATGAAGTCTTGATTTTGGGATCACTGTGGTCCACGTAGCAGATCAGAGTCAAAACTAAAAACACAGCAGTAGGTAACTAGGTAGGCCGCAATACATGCAACTAGCTAGGTAAAGTAGCTGCGCGTACACGTTAACGTTGCAGTACTCCGCCGCGACTGGTCTGTTTACCGGCAGCGCATCGCAGCGCAGCCGGCCAGCACGTACAATGTACTTTGCTGGCGCTTTGCTGCTGTGAGCCACAGAACTCTGTGAGCGGCCATGCATTAGTAGCCCCCCACGAAGCCGTGCTATAGTACCTTCGAGCCATGCAATAGGCCCATGCCAGGGGCCTATTGTATGGCTGTCACTCTCAATGAGTTTGGTAGGTATTTTCTATTGAATGTCATGTGACATGTTCTTGGCCAATCACAATTCGACATCATTCTGAGGTGTTGTATAAAATGCACTATCCATGCATTTGTCTTCATTGTAAATTCTTTGGGAAGATAATAGGAACGCTCAAGGAGTGAAAGTCAAATCTATGATCCAGGTAAAATTTCATTCAATTTTGAAAGACTATCATAGAATATCATTGCTTACAAACCTTTCCTACTAAAGCATAAATGCAAATTTCCCAATTAAGAAAATTAACTTATAAAATGAACGAAGGATCAAGCACTTTCAAGCTTGTGCCTTAATTCTAACAAGTACAATCTCAACTTGCAAATAAATGTATGTTCACTTAAACAATTATGATCGTTCATGACAAGTACTCTCAAACTTGTATATATTCATGTCACATGTATATTACTAGAAACAATCAAATTGAGTCAAATGTCATCCATCCATGCACGCTGAACTATACTTGATCAAATCTTTCACGAAAAGAGTATGCTGAAATAACTTCAAATTTAATGGAACATGCCACTGAATATCTCATTAATATGGTGGAAGGTCAACAGGTATACTCAAGGTATTAATAGCGTCTATGTTATAACGGGCCCATGTACTTCATATTGAAGAATCAACATAGAATGAATTCACTATCAATCCTATCCTGTTAAGTAAGGGTTTCCTTCCATAGTCTCCCATACTAATGTCGAATTGACGAACGACTGAACAAGTACTTTCAAACTTGTTAATATCATACACGAGTGCACATTCTAGCTCGTTACACATCAAATTGATGCCATATATGATTGATATCGTTCAAAACTGAGCATACTGTCTTGCAAAAGATTATCGAAGTCAGCATTTAATGGATAGGATGACTATCCTAGCATAGCCTATGTTTCACACTAAAAGGAAGTTATATAACATAAGAACATAACATAACATAACATAACATAACATAACATAACATAACATAACATAACATAACATAACAATATGATATTTTTTTTGATAGTTCGCCTGGAACTCTATATGCTACTAGAAAAAAAAAGGATGCATGAGACTATTTACATGTTATACAATAATCAGGAGAATTGGTCAGTCTTCTACTACGTGTTTCAAAAAACATTTCCCACTTTTGATTCTTACTAATTCATAAACTATTAATCAGATAACACTGTCATTGATATGAGTGATAGCTGAATACTGTACAATTTGGTTGAAGGTGGTTTAAATATGAAAGCATAAATCAGTTTCATGAAATCCATGATTAATTTCACAGTTAGGTTCCAGATTTTGCTCTATTTTCAACCCTCTGTATAAAATTTCACTTTGCACAGGGGTCAATGGGTGTGTATGGGTGTGTGTGGTTAACACCTGACAATGGTCCTGAACAATGGACAGGGTTTGAATGCTTCATTATTTATTCATGAGAAATTCCACTGTCACAACTAGTCTTTATTCAGGCTCTGGCAGTATAGAACTGTGTAAAGTCAAACACCTGCCGATACTGTCTTTGAGTCGCGACAGTCCTCTCCCTACTCTTGAAAAACGAAATTACAATGAATACCTTCTGTTCTATCGTAAACATGGTGACAGGAAGCAAAGAAAATCAATTAGAGTATACACTTGTGTAAATGGAGCCTTAAATAAATCTACTGTGAAACAAATCGGCCCAATGATAAATGCTGCTGAACTCTTTACCAAAAATGATCTCTTTTTATCGAAAAAGCGAAAATTGGTCAGACTATTTAATTAGTATATATAGACAGTTGTACAAAAATGAGGAACTTTAGATTATTAAATGCTTAATTATACCCCAAATTTAGTGATATGTGAAGCAAAATTTGAAAATGATTGCCATCTGGAATGAAATGTGGTGTTTGCAAGCACATGGAAACATGTGCTTACTTTTTCCATGTGCATGCATTTTACTCTTTACCGAGCGTGAATTCAGACTAGCAGTGCCCAGGGCAATCAACATGAATTATTGATTAAGCATTCATGTGCCTGGGAGCGCGAGACTGACGCCCAGTCAACAGGTGGTTCAGGCATGTCCATTGTTCAGGGCCATTGTCAGCACACACTCACATACACATCATTGGTTTCTGTGTAAAGTGTATTTTTGTACAGAGGGTTAAAATTTGACCAAAATCTGAAACCTTACTTCAAAATCAATCTTAGATTTAATGAAACTGATTTATGCTTTCACATTCAAATTACCTTCAACAAAATTGTACACTATTCAGCTATTACTCATATCAATGACAGTTTTATCGAATGAACAGTTCCAGAATTATTAATGATCAAAAGTGGGAAATGTTTTTTGAAACACCTAGTATTATTGTTTTCTCTAATTAGGTCTGTATAGTTCGTACTCTTGTACTATCCTATGTCCAACCTCTAAGTTAAGTCATGTTAATATTGCCCGAGGAGGCAGTCATGAACTGGTCAACTTGTCTTTTGCCATGAAACGTGATAAAATAAATGGTGGGGCTGCATGGGATGTGCAGCTTTCATTTTTTTTTCTTTGTTAGTGCGAGATCTTGTCGACTTCATTTTTGTTTTGTTTGAGCTGTCCAGCTACAGTATCATGTTATTTATGGTCAAGAGTGTTAGGGGTGAACAGTTCGAAGTAGTTCTTCTCTGGGCAATGGTCCTTGGGGGCACATTGCATTTAATTCTGTCTGTCGTCAAGTCTGGGTTCAGTGGAAACCTAATTGGGTCTGTTAGTTTTATGGTAGGACACATTTTATGTCATTGTTACACGGTAGAAATGAAAGGATATTAGTTGTGCATGTTGTTGAACAATGCTGGTAGTGATTTTTTATAGTAACAGAATGAAAAACTCTTGATTGTTGAAAAAAGAGAGTAAAATTATGCCATTGAGTTTATGTCTAGTGTAAATTAGTGCAGACTGCTAATAATCTAGCCAATTTATATACTCCATACTCCACTCTAATGCTCGCTCTCATTCAAATTGGAACAATGAAAGTGTGTTTCACTTTAATACCGGTCATAATGAAGGATTTGACAAATGTTGACGCATAGGATGCCAAGGATGTGTCGAAACAAGGTAAAATTTAAGCAAAAAAGGATAAAAAAGGCAATAAATGTGTTCGAATCAAAGTGTCACTGTTCAGAAAAATCTATTCCAGGGATTAATTATTAATTCCAAGTGTCTATGTCCTCTACAAATTTTCTTTGGGTAGCGGTAGTCGTCGTCCGTTGTTGGGGTTGAGTTGATTATGTCGCGCGCCAAAGCAATGCTGGTTGGCGGTGTTATCGTCAGACGGTTGTCGTCGCGGGATTTTTCGTGGGGCGTCGTCTGGCAAGTCGGGCTGTCATCAGTGGTGGCCGGGTGGGTCAGTCTGTCAATCCTGTTAAGGGTAGTTCGTCGTCTGGGTCGTCGGTATCAATCATCTTCGGTTCTGGTGGATGGTTCGTCATCGAATGGCAATGTTTTGTTGAAATTAAAACTCAGTCAGGCAAAATGGTTGCTAAATGTTGATGCAGCAGTTCTAATGAAGAGTTGTACCGTCACAGAGCTGGCAAATTGTGCAGTGATAAGTTTAGTCAGTTTATTAGTCTTCGACCTGATCCACGGCAAGACAAGGATTGCCTGGTCCTGGGAAGATGACACTTTGCTCCTTCTATTGGTTAGAGATGGCAGGGCTCTACAACTATACTAGTAGCTCCACGATGTTGGTGATGAATTGTTCCAATCAAGCCGGGTTCTCCACCATGTTGTGTAGCGGTGTTTCGCTACTCGGGATCGGTTAATATTTATGAGAGGTACACATCACAGTAAAAATGAGTGGCGACACAGTTCAGTTAAGTTTCCATGTGCACTTTATTTGAGAGGCGTTTTGGAGGCGATCCTCTCTCTTCGAGCGTCAGAATCCAAGTCTTTCTTCTCTGCATGTTATACAACTTCATACATTCAATCACGGGTATTACTGTACACTGTTGGTTACTGGTTTAACACTGTTGTAACACACTATGAATGGGTGAATGGGGGTGGAGTCTTCATGTTAAAGAGGGGTTTTAATTGGGCAAAACTTTGGTTGTTATAGGAACAAAGGCGGGATTAGTTTTATAGAGGAGGTAGTATTCTTGGATTTGGATTTGACAACAATTCTAAGTAATCAATGGAGGAAGGGCAGGATGTTTAGGTTTGGCTTAGCCTGGTCGTAAATTAGATGGGGCTAGAAGTACTCAAGGGATGATGAAGGTCGATGACTCACTGGATGAGGTGGAGAGTATTGGTAGGGGTCATTGACTGGCTGGAGGTGAAGAGATGTATCCGGTCATAGTGGAATGGGAGGGGGTAGTGATGACTTTGTGCATCATTACACAACAATATAACTATATTAAATGGGTTAGTCAAGTACCGGTTAGTGATTGGCTGAACACAGACACGTGATGGAGGCACATTGGTTATGGTCGCCCATGGGCAGAACATTCTTGTAATGTTCTCCCATAAGAAAACATAATTGAGGGTATCGCCAATATGTAGGTGCCGTGCGCAGAGCAGCGTTTTAGATGCATTATGGGATAGCTCATGGGACAAACTTGCCCCGGTTTTCAATGTGGCTGCACATGCACTTACGTCACGCTCTGTCTTTATAAAGAGGTATTTTTTGTTGAAGATTTCTTCGTTTTCCATCATGTGACCAGCACATTGAAGCCTTGCAGTAGTGAACCATGACTCTAGTGACCGCAAATCAGTAAAGCTTAGACACTTTCAACTCTTTTATTAAAAGCTGAATTATAGCCAAGAAAAAAGGGTTACAACGGAAAAGCAGACGAAGAACTCCATTGAATCGTATGGGAACTGCGACTCGCGTGAGACAACCGGAAGCGAACAAGGGACCAAGGAATTCCACAGTGCATCTGTGACAGAGCTCTCCAGCGTGCACAGGAGTTTTTCACGTCATTGGCGATAGCGAGAATTATGTGACCCGGTCGGCCGTCAGATGGTAAAACGGTCTATCTCGAAAAGTGCTGTCTGAGAAAAATGACTTTAAAGTTTAGAGATTTGAGCTTTTTTAGGAGATGGGTATAATGCATTTTTAGCAATGGGACAAGAAGAAGCATATTAAACACTGATAACTGAAGAATTTTGTGCTTATTTGGGTTTTAATTATAAAATAAATGATAGACTGTTTAACCACAGCACATGTATACACTCCCGCTACACATCATAAGATGATAAAATGGTCTATCGTCTAGATAGACCACAAACACTATGTAAACTGGTCTAACTTGAAGATAGACCATTTTACCATCTGACAGCGATGATTTAAAAAATCTCAGATAAGAAGGTTGGTTTATGTAAAAGATAGCTCGTTTTACCTCCAAACAATATTACCGACAATGGGCTAACTCAAAGATAGACTGTTTTACCATCAAATCTGAAGGAAAAATACAAAAAAGGACCAAGATAGCGGAAATTATCTCTAAAACAAGACATGATGGGATTTTCTCGATAGCACCATTGGAAAGAGCACCCTCACATGTCCCGGAAAGTGAATTTACCTAAAAAAGTCAAATTTTCGAGTTAGACTGTTTTACCATCTGACGGCCGCGGTACAACAAAAGGATCCTAAAGGCGCTGACGGGTGAGCCGAGAAAATCGAGTTTTGAAGTCAGATCATCAATATCCGTCTAAACGTACGGATTTCTGTTTTTGACATAATTTTGTAGTCTAATGTATCTTCTATCTATCTACCGAAATTTCGAAGCTAAATTATCACAGGAAATGAAAGAAACTATCGTTTTCCTGGGCTATGATTTTCCGACTTTCAATGGAACAAAAACGTGTCGGAAGATTTGGATTTAATAGCGCCGCAGCTAGACTCGGCCCCTAGCAACGAGGGAGTGATCTCATTGGTCAGTGCGTGGCATCCTGGTTACTGATTGGTCGTGCGTAGACTGCTGGCGCTAAGCTTGGATGAGCATCGCCGCGGATGTTGCTAGGAGCATACCTTCTATTGTCAAACGGTGAAAGCTGTCTTGCTTCCCCTTGATCGTGATAGCGTCGTTTCTTAAACCACTCGACATGCGCTAATAAAATCATCGATATCTCTGCAACCGAGTACTTTTATGAGTCATGTTATTGTGACCGTGCACCTCAAAACGAACATAAAGTCGCACACACTGATTTTGCGTGAGGACTGAAAATAAATGAAATGGGTCAACCTCACTAGCCGAACTTGACATTTTCATATTTTCTGAAAGAGCGGGTCTTCTTCTACATTATGCTAAACTTTGGTATCATAAATCGGGCAGGAAAGTGTGTTTTTTCGCACTTTATCTCGAACATTTTTGGTAGAATAGTGTGATTAGGTGTGTCTTTAGAATCCCTTTTTCATTTCTGAAAAAACCTTGTCCACACTCTTCACTTTCAACTCTAATAAATTTTGAAAGGATAGCGCCACTACTTTGAAAGTTGGCATTAATTATGGACAGAATGTGTTAATGAGGCATGCTTAATTTTAGTTCAATCTGATAATAACTTCATTGTTGTTACTCTGGTGGTTTACTTCCTGTTTTTTGTCCCATTCATCGCACAGCCAGCACGGTTTGGTAAAGATTAAGCGCTTGAATAGACACTGTACTTCAGAGCCTCTTTTCTCAGTTTACACTTTTCCTGAGTTTGTGCTATCTTTCCGATATTTAGATAGGTTAGGAGAGTCCATTTGATTTGAGTTATACATCATTTTAAAGCTTAAAGTCTGCTCTTTCAGAATATGGTCTTATTAAAGTAAAAATTCATGCCTGGCGACTTTTTGTTTGTTTTGAGATGCAGGGTCACATATGACATTAAAGTGAAAGAGTAAGGGAATAATGGCATGTCATTTTCAAAAAATTATCCTCCCCGATTTTCGGATCCTTTTGTTGCAGCGGGTCACATTTTCACGTAACAAATGACAAACGATACTAAACGATTGAAAGATCATATTTTTCACGCAGTCGATAGGATAAATTTGGCTATTCCATACAATGTGAAAAAGCAGATTTAACTAACCCATATAATATAACAGATGGTGACTTTTGTTGTCGGGAACATGTACCAAACGTTCGACTCTCAGGATTTAAAATGCTATTTCAGGAGGCTATAAGACCCTCGACTTCGTCTCGGGACTTATAACCTCCCTCAATAGCATTTCAAACCCTTCTGGTGGAACATTCGGTATGTTTTCTCCCCCGCCAGTCATCATTTATATATATATATGTATATATATATATATATATTTTTTTTTTTTTTTGGGGGGGGGGAGGTCTATGGAAATGCCTACAAAAACAACTTAAAAAAGTTGTTTTTTGTCATAAACGTACAGAATTGAGTGGTATAAGATGCATTTTGTGCTCTTGTCAATTCAATGCTTCATTGATCCCATATTTACGCGTAATTTTTCAAAAAAGGCAATATTGGCATTTTTTGTGAATATAATTATGCTTTTCATCAAAATTTCCCCAATCATTTATTCATTATTATGGCTAGAAATAGCGTTATATATACATGTATATATATATATATACATATATATATATATATATATATTATATATATATACATGTATATACATAGGACGAAGAAGAGTGGTAATGCATTTTGACAAATGCATTACCACTCTACTTCGTCATCTTTTCTACACCAGCTGTTACCAACACGCGGACTACAAGTATCAACAATTATCATTATATGTATGTATACATTATCATATATACATATATATATATATATATATATATATTTTTTTTTTTTTTTTGGGGGGGGGGGGAGGTCTATTGAAAATACCTGCAAAAACATTGCTGCTTCCAGGGACGCAATCCCCCCCCCCCCCTTCATAAAGACAATGATTATTATTCATTCTACATAGCCCATCAGTAAAAACGCATTCAAAACTACACGATTTGCAGATATCATCATTGTGCACGAAGTATTGTGTAGTGCTTGGACAATTTTTCAGGTCATACGACCTAGATTCTGGCAAACATGTACCTATTTAATCTTTGTGGGGAAAAATACATGAAATCATATATGAGAGCCTTTCGCAAAGACGGCTCGCAATGGAATAGCATACGACGGGCGGTGGACGCGCGCACACAGCCATCGGATGGGAGCTATAAACTCGCGCAGCCGGTCGTGTGTGCTTCTGCTGAAATTATAGCGAGATGCCTTTGCAAAAGGCTACGATTATGCGATCCCAGATATGAACAGTCCACACACATCTAGGAGAATGGTTTATTATTCTGAAGATTCGTTATTTTGTATAATGATGTACATCTATGCAATTCGACCTTCAGCCGCCAGTCAGATTTTGAATAAAGGTCTTTACAATGTAATTCAGTTCAATTCAATTCAATTCCGAAAGCTCATCATTCTGATTTTATCAGGAGCAGACATGTTTTCCTCCTCTTTTTATTTGTAGTTTGATTAATTCGTCTAGTCATGGTTTGGCCATTGTGATTATAATTGTGAAAGAAATGTTTTAATCATTCGTGCCAGATACAATGTATTTGGATTGTTTCCGTGGAGAGTAACCATGGCGCGTATGAACGCGCTGGAGACGAAGACAAAAGGTCACATGGGGAAGCACGAGTTCCCCAACGAATCATGGCACGCAGCTTGACGTCATAATATCCACAAACTACAGGATATCCCAGCAACATTTAGCTACAGTAGCAGAAGACTCACAGAAGCGAACAGACCGGGGTCTCAACCTCGTGGGGGCAAACTTTAATATTGTTGTCGTAAGGGCAAAATGGATATTTCTGTTATCTTTCTTGATATTTCTTGCAGTGTATTTTCATTATCAATAGCAAAATGGAAACATGCAACTTATGCTCAGTTAAGTCATCTACAAAATCTTGATTTGAAACTTGTTTTGTTATTGGCATACCACATAATCTAAAGAAAGATAATAGAACATCATTATGATATGTATGTCACGCATTACATTACTCATTGGGCAACATTAGTGATGTTGGGGGTATTGTAAATCAACAAGAGTCAGCATACATTTGCACTTTAACGATTAAAGGAGGTTATACGAAAACTTTTAGGTATTGATTGTGTCACGCACTAGGTGCCTGTATTCTTTTTTTTTAAACTCCAATATTTATTTTAATAAGGAAGGTTTTAGCTTGAAATCATGCATAGTGTTATAGTTTATCAAAATGGGCTTTAAGATATCTGCAACCTGATTGGTCAATATCATGCATTTATTTTTTACTGATCCACACACAGCAGTACATCCGGTAAAATCCGAACGCATGGCTCAAACATTGTATAATGTTGTATCTATATCGATCTAGGTGTACCGGACGTGTAATGGGGGTAGAGCTCATGTTATAAAACGAATAATGCACAGACCTATACCGTGGATCAGTGAGAATTGGATGGTCTCGTTTAATGTTGGAAACAGTCTAAAAACATTTGCTTCGCTCTTGGGTTTAAACAGTTCCAAAGTTAAACTCACGCATCCAATTATCACCGAGCCACTCTGTCCAGTGTTTTGTATGATGATTTATGATGTACGTTGTATAAAATACAGGTAATGAAGGTATGATTTTGATGGCAATAATCTGTATGTGCTCATTATGAAACTGGTTAGTCCCAAATGTATCAGAAGAGTTTGTGTGGAAATTGCATTTACATGACCATAAACTCACTGAAATCTAAATCATAATCTGAATCTGAAGTGTTCAAAATGGAACTTGAATTGAATGTCTGCGACACATGTAGACATAAGAGAGCACATTCAGTGTTTCGCATATCATACATATTGAGGGCGTTTACACTTGAAAAGGAGCATTATTTGAGGTACCAAAAATATGTACAGACAATCAGGATGTTCCTTTGTAGTCTGTAAAAAGTTTGATTTGTTGTTGATTGTACCAATTCCAACTCCCTTAGACCATTTTTTTAAAATGATCAGGTACAATCCACAATAATTAGACAATTACAACCAGGATAATGCTCAGAAAACTTTTGATTTGATTTGGCTTGATTTGATACGTGATGGAACACAAAGTAAGTACTAGAGACATATCTAAAAGCTAAAATGTTGACGTATAAAGGACAAAATATGTGAAAAAAGGGAAACTCTGAAGATAAAAAGCTACCATAGGTATACAACCACAGCTATCATATTGTCAAGTTCGTAATAAAATCAAGTTTGAGAATATGCGTGATGAGGCTATTGAAGCAAAAACAAAATTTTGTATGCATATGCAATAAGAAAGGATAATGTAGGTAATATTAAGGTTGAATTATTTTTAATCCCTTAAAGTAAAACAAATAGTTCAGGGCAATTGGTATATTCCTAACTCCCACATCCCCTAAATATCAAACTTTTATAAAAGCACATTTCGTTGCATAATAGTAAATCATGTAAACATATCAAGAATTGAATACATAGAATACACAGAATCACTGCTTTAAGGATGTAAATTCCCAGACGCTATAAATGAATATTTAATGCTTACATGAAGTTTACAGTTCCATTTAATCACAAAAGAGCATGATTACCAGAACGAGACGCTAGAACATTACAAACGCCGGGGACGTTCCGCAAGAAAAGACGGAGAGACCACCATTGTTCAGAAATAGAAAGGCCACCTCCCCAGATCATCACCTGCTTCACTGAATCCCCCGCAGAGTTCCATCAAAAGGCAATAAAACATGAACATGCAGATACATGATTCGCATATTGTTAATGTATTGTATATACACAACAGTCCTTGCCCCTTACTGGAATTCCCCAAACTTAAAAAAAAAAAGAAAAAGAAAAGAAAAATCATAGCACATACCTCTTTGAGGTTGTGTAATGAGGGAAAACCCCGTCTTTTTCAGTCAACAGCTATCAGACTAATCGCAGCCGATGCGGAATTTGCTTACCAGTAACTACTGCTTTCTGATAGCACATCAGTGATTAATCATCAATGTATTTAGTTAATGATGAAAATATCAAACTAAAATTCAGAACACCCTGTTGGTATACACATTTTAACAAATTTATATTCATTTTGCTCGTTTGTTTGTTTGTCTGTTTTTTTCTGCTATTCATTCCAACACGGACAAATCTTACAGTCACCCCTAAGGCTGAACTTCAGCAAGTCCGTATAAAACATGCCATGATACTATATAGGATTGTCATTACAGTTATTTTATAGAGTCATCTGTGTAATCATAAGCAATAATTAAAAGTGATTATAGTTATGAAAAATAAATGTATTAAGACATGATAATGTGCAGCGCTTCAGGGATCTATATTGGGACCTCTTTTAAGGTCTATTGAGTATAATGTTTAAGTTTAAAGTAATTTGTAAAGTATTGTATTGTTTATGTTATTTTTTCTTGCCAATGATATAAACGTACTTCTTCGCTCATAGATATTCAAGAATTGCAGATTATTCCGAACCAAGCACTTTATACTCAGAATACAAAATGGTTTTATTCAAATAAACTTACAATGAAGGCCAAGACAACTTATCTTAATATGTTTATTCAAATTCCTGAAATTCTTCCGTCGAGTTGTTGATGTCATTCACCAAAAGGGACATTGAAAATTTCTCTGTCAGCATATTATATGCGTCTCAGGTGAAATATGCACCGAGTTTAAAGTTCGTAAGATTGATACTTAATGGGCAGGCTACCGGAAGTGCTAATGTATATTATAATATCTGTAGTATGTTGTCTATGAACGTTGGCTTTATGTATGAATTGAAGTCAATGCTTAAGGTATTTTTGTAAATGATTCATAATTCAATAGAACCACATTTTTCATATGGGCTAAGACCACGTTTCAGGCATTGCCAATTCAAAATCAAATTTCCATGTGTATAAAAGGCTGCAATTCAATGATATTTATTTATTTATTTATTTATTTTGCAGTCAGCTATATCTGTGTTCTTACACTTGCTAAAAGTTACTTCCAGAATCACTTCTAGACTGCTTTTTCTCGCCGCACTGTGTCATTCATCATTACGACACTTAACACTGCAAACTATCACTTTACATTATGCTAATAAGCACCTCATATTTTAAAGATATAATTTATATATCAGGGCCTTTAACATAAAATTCTATCCTTAGAGAAATTAAAGCGTCAAACACCCTCAATCATTTAAAAATTGAAATATAAGCAATTTCCTATGGAAGGTTATGCAATATTTATAGCTAGTTCAAGGAATATCCGTTTTTATTGTTATCGCCCATATCTTTGTTGTCCTGATATTTCATTTTCTGTTAAAGGTATGCAAATTAATTCAAAGCACATGGGTTAGCATTTCGAAAGTTTTTTTTTCTTTCTTGATGTTCCCCCACCAATTTCATCGTCCTTGATGAGGTACTTATATTATTTACATTGTTTCGAATTGTATGTTGCTTGATATCATAACTTCAAGTATCTGTACTTCATCTTGTACCTTCTTGTTTTATAAAATGATCTGTATACATACTTTCAGTGCTTGGTGAAAATAAACTAATTTGAACTCAGTTAAACTTAACTAAGCTAAATAAGAATAATTACATATTAATTAGAAAACAAGACAAGACATAGTAATAAACGAATTAAAAAAAAAACATATATATGGATACCGGGACAAGTGATCAGCCACAATTCAAGAACAAACTCCATCATGTTTAGAAGGTCGAGAGTTTTGTTTCTCTTTTTTTTTTAACTTGGTTCATCTATGAACCAATTTCAAGCCATGTCTACTCACTATTGTACATTATAGATACCAAGTTAAGGTCTTTTTATTTTAAAATGTTTCATATCACAATAGCCCTTAACTCTTTTTTGTGTGTGTGTATAAAATTGGTCGAAGTGATTCTCCATTCTGTTATTTTTGTAAGAAGTTTCCTGAAACCTTGAAACATATATTTTGTGATTGTACAGCAGTATTGTATGGACTATATGATTAACAAGAGAGTCACTACGGTATAACTTGATTTTAATTACCTATTTGGTGTTGATACTGGAAATAGGCACAACAAATAAATTACTTTTTTATTCTTATGTGTGAAATATTATATAATTCGCTGCAAAGTTCAGCAGGTACATTTAAATTTTCAATTCCTTATGTCTTTTGTTCGAATGAAACAAAAAAGTGAATATAAAATAGATGAGAAAAGGGGTAATTTGGGCTCTCACTCTAAAAAAAAAAATGACACTTTCATTTATACAATAGTTTGATTCCTCTTCCCCCTACGTACATGTACCACAGTGATGAATCAGTAAAGGAATGATATTTTATTCTAATTTTATGCAGACATGGGTAATATGCAGTGGAGCCTAACCTTGGCAGAGTGGTTTTTGTGTTTTTGAAGTGAATGATGGGGCATTTGCCCTTGTTATTATGCTATATAGAGAGATTGGTAGGGAGTTTATTGGTCGACAAATCTGTATTTGATTCCCTTTTCCTTCAAAAGTGGCACCCGACTGTCATCTCAAATTATTGTGAATGCTTTTCCCTGTTATTGTCTGATTTCAACACAGTAATTATTATTCTATAGAAGGTAATTTCCATGTCTCTTGTTATGGTGGGACTCAACTGCATATGCAGGGAGACATTTTCATTGTGTTGTGTTGTGTTGTGTTGTGTTGTGTTGTGTTGTGTTGTGTTGTGTTGTGTTGTGTTGTGTTGTGTTGTGTTGCATTATATTGTATTGTATTGTATTGTATTGTATTGCATTGTATTGTATTGTATTGTATTGTATTGTATTGGTTGTGTGTTCATTTATGCTCCATTGAGCATTTTACTTTCACAGGTGTGATATGTACTTTGTTTCATGGCAAATGCTATAGTTTTCAATAAAAACAGAAATACAAAAAAAATAACTTCCAAACAACTGAAGTGTTCTGATCTGCTCCTCCCCACCCCACCCCCATGTTAAGAAAAGAGAGAGAAAATATTTGTAGTGTACTTGCTTCCTGTGCGTGTGTGTCTGTATGTATTTATGTGCGTTTGTGTCTGTTTGTGTGTATATAATAATGGAAATTAAAGAGATTTCATTTCATTGATAGATTAGTTTGAAGCAAGAATCAGCCATCAACAAAAGTCTCTGATCTTTTTCGTCCCTATACTTGTGTACTGAATAATTGTTTTTACCTATTAACTTTCAGGTTCAGCCTGAGCACTCTTTGATATGTGTTGCAGAAAATATCAACCACCTCTTTCAAGTTGATTGCTCCCTGGTAATGGATATGAAAGAGTGCGAGTGACGTCAGTGGAGTTGATAGCCGCACGCAGAGTGTTTTCACGGGGTGCAATAAAAAAAAAAATACGTAAGCGAGGTAAAGGGTGGGGGAGGGAAGAGGGGAAACCCCCTGAGGTCATAACAAGAATCGGACACCCTCGTGTCCGACGACGATCTCGACACTGAAAAAAGTTTTATGTGTCGTACAGCCCATGAGGTCGACACTAGGTAAACAAGGTCCACCGTCGAGTTCGACACTACACGAAAAAACAAACAAACACACAAACAAATAAAAAACGAAAACGAAACTGACGCTGTGCCCATTAAGCCCATGATGTAATGAGTGTTGCACTCACGGAAATTCCCATGTGGGATACCTTCTCTAATATGTACGAGGGAGTTTTTGCATTGTGTAGCCAAGTTTTAACAGCGCCTTTCAAACCACAGTTACCGCTTGAACGTCGGGAATTTTTTGTTTTCATTTTTCAATTTATTCTATTGTTTTTTCCCTACCCTGTCGTAAATTTTGCCAAAGGGTAATTACCACATTACCCTGACAGCGTAATTACCACGACAATACCCCGATAGCCCTAATATGTTAAAACGCTCTTGCAGTACTATTTCTTTTGATACACTCAACACGCATGCGGGAAGATTTTCAGTGTATGTCTACTAAAACGGTATACCCCTCTCTCTCTCTCTCTCTCTCTCTCTCTCTCTCTCTTACGGTTTTGTTGCCCGAAGCGAGGAATTTTATTCTCCGGACGTTGTCTGAAGTTTCCGGGGTAAGGTGTGCTAAACCAGGGTTTTAGAATTGAAATGTAACCGTCACGTGAACACCTTACGGGAGGATTTTTGATAATAAAAGGAGGAAAGATAAATATTTCAGTTGAAATTTAAGTGTGAATTCGTTGTATATCTGTCACCTCTCGTTCCGCTCATGCTATTTTTCTATGTACTATAACAGGGAGCTTTAGATTTGCTGCGCGGACGCTTGAGACGACGCTTGAGCTTGACGTTCTCCTCTTCCCTGTGTCGTTCTGAAAAGTAGCTTTAGATTACGCTGAGACACAACGTATAAAGCAGTGGTATAAAGCAGAACCTTCTATCAAATTAATAGAAGGCTCTGGTGTAAAGAACAAAATGGCGCTCCCATATGATCGGTGCATGAAGTAGCTCTCTACGTCGTGAACTGAGCGGACGTAAAAATAGCCTAGAACGCGTAGTGAAAACTTAGGCGGGCGAGCTATAAATAAATCGACTTTGATACGCGATTCTGCGCATGCTCAGACCATTTTTTTCCCTCTTAGCGTCGCCGTCGCGAAAATCTAAAGCTCCCTAATGTCAAAATAAACGGCAGTTAACAGAGTGGCGATAGATAGTACGATGACATCATAATTTCCACAGTAGGATAATGAGAGCGATAAAAAAAAAATGTAATCATCAAATTTAGGAAAAATAAAGAAGTTCTGTGGCTTTGCATGATATTCTCACTTACTGATCAAAATTCATTTTGAAAATCTAGCATGAAAGCCTAAAGAAAAAGTTGGTTAGAAAACCTTTCATGTGTTCATCCAGCTGCGTACACACAAACGCGCGAGCTAATCAATTATTATGCCACAGGACGTTGACAGCTTCTCGCGCGATTTTTTCCCCTATAATATCCCAATAAAATGCATAAAAGCAAACGGGCTCATTTTTTTTCTACATCTTTCTTATATACACTTGGTGTACTGATAACAAGGAGCCTTCCAAAATCATTCTTGCGTAGCGGGCTCCTCGTATTATGGCACTTATAGAGTTTACAAAGTCGTTGCACACAAACAGTTAGATAATGACCCCCCCCCCCCTAGTTTTCTCATTGCCTATGTGATATGATTTCGTCATCATTTTTATAGCCAGTAGATGTCTTTTCTTTGTATCGAGCTGACTGCTCGAACAAAGTTCTGGAGTTCGGTGGAAGAGCTCGACAGCAGCAGGATATTGGTGGCTAAAACTTCTCTCAATTTCGTTGCTTTAGTTCTGGACAATTCTTCGCATTTAAAGTTAAAGAAAAAAGAAGAATGATTTTGTGGCGTTTTGCTCTACTTTGCCTTTTGATGGCGTCCTGGATGTTTTGCAGGGGCTCGTGCGAAGACAAAAATGAAATTCATCTTCAGAATGGGAGATACACCAACATTCTCGTAGCCATTGATTCGGATGTTGAGGAAGACGACACATTGATAGAACACATCAAGGTATGAGTTTTTACCCACTTTTCAGCAGCACACTGTTGCATAGATTACAATTGAAGGATTTCCCATTCAATTACACACTTGGAGTTCCTATAACAGATGCTTTCACAAATATGCACACAGGGTGTTTATTTGCTAGTTTTGTTCATTCTTCATTTTTTTTTCTGATCAATTTCCCAATGTTCACACACAAACACAAATAACTCACTGTGGTGATCTCTTGCATTTATCACCGAATTGATTTCTTTTTTTTTCTTTTTAATATTGTGATTAATTCATATCACATATTTGTGATCCGTTTGTTTGAATACATTATGTGTGATTCAAAACATTGCATCGATTCGATGATCCATTACAATTTGATATTCCATAGCCGATTTTTAGCCTTCTGTCCTGACGGAGGATGTGCTGTCAATCTTCAAGTCATTACAGTGGCTTAAACAATCTTGAATAATGGCCATGTTAGATCATCGCCTTGTAAATTTGTGTATGTGACTATATTTCGATGCAATGAATTGTTACATAATTTTGGTAAGTGGCTGCAGGTACAATTAAACGTTATTGTGGCCTAGTTGAAAAAGAAACAAATCTGTTTTTAATATAATATATTGGTCGTTCCGAAAATGAAGCACCATTATGTAAGCGGAATGAAGGTTTAGAATAATTCTTAGCGCCTTCTTTGGCAATAAGAAGATCTTTTAGTATTAAAATATATCGTAATATGCATTGTTCCATGATTCCATAATTTAGATTCGGTAATATAATATTTCAGTCTGTTAACCTAGACTGCTCATTACAGGTGTATTGAAGAAGTAATCGTGGTATTATTACTGCTCGAGTATAGCACTTAATTCCATGAAAGTCTTACAAATTCAAACATTTATGCATTTAGATAAATAAACTTAAGCATATATTGTGTCTTTTCAATCTTAATGAAAATTCATTTCCGTGGAACTATTGTAAAATATTTCATTTGTACGAAAAGCATATAGAAAGGTTAATTTATTCATTTCATATCTCCTAGCCCAGGGGCAAAATTGCATACTTAGTGTAACATTACACAATACATACACATTTGAACATTCAGACAGTTACAAATTAAAGCATTTACACGTATGATGAAAATGAGTGGGAAAATATCATAATTACACAAATCAATAGGTTGAGCATTATCCGATATATATCATGCAAGATAAGATCATATTCCACATAAAATATGTCAAAACAAGCAGAACTATATAAAAAATACTGTGACGACTGGTTTGCCTCTACTCAAATAAAGCTACAAAACATCATACACTGGACACCAATTTTGCAAGACTGATAATAACCAAAAATAAGATATTTATAGAAATGTGATTGCTCAAACCCCAAATAATTATAATATCAACTGTTTTTATATTTCATTGCCAAATTTCTTTCTAATGACTAAATTATCAAACGTAACATATACTTGGGAACCCTAGCACTCTCACCCGACCCCTCCAAGTCCTCGTGACCCACATATTTCTTTAAACATCATCCAAATAACAACATCAAATTTACAAAATGATCCTCTAACCGTCCGAAAACATACATGCATAACTTCAGTTCAAATCAATCTAAATATATATTTTGACAAAATATAACATACACTTCTCTCCTTTTAATAAGATAAGAATGATTGAGAAGTTACATTGTGAAATGAACAGATATATTTCTTAAAGCGAAAGAATTAAATAGGCCTATGCCAATATTCAATTCATTATTCAACACTATTCTATTCTATTTTCCACTTCTGAAATTTCTTATGGCTGCGTACATACACATTACATTGGTACAAATAGAATGAATACATAGATAGCATTTATCACTGTAATGTACGAAAATGAATGGCTTCTGTGAACGGCGACAAACGATGTATATGCTATCTCTGTAGAGTTATTGATGCTTGAGCTTTATAGAGCCAGGGTAGCATGATTAACTTGATGAAGTGTCCGCTTCTTATCTCGTTCCATTTCATGTTATCAAGGAAAAAGCAGTGAAAATGTTCACTCATGAAGGAGTGGAGAAAAGAGTGAGTTTTAAGAGTGAAATTGGAGTGGATTTCGAGCAAAAGTATTCATTTTCAATAATTTTTGATTGACGTCAGGGATCACTAAAAACAGCTTCGAGTGATCCCAGAGGTCACTCCAAAATTATTGAAAATAAACGTTTTCATTCAAAATTTACGCCAAGTTCACTTTAAACTCATTATTTTCTGTTATTCACTTCTTCAAGAGTGAACATTCTCAACCGTTTTTTACGAGTATTTTACAGTCTCATGATCCTATCTCCCAATTCGGTTCCCCATCCTTTCATTGTGTTGTTGTTGTTGTTGTGGTGGTGGTGGTGGTTTTTCGGGCCGCGGGGGGGGGGGGGGGGCGTTGGGAGGGCTCGGAGGAAGGATTAGGTGTTCGTTCTTATATTCGTTCTAACGTTCTTAAGTTTCGGTTTTTTTTCAAATTCTTACAAATATGATCTGTTTATGCATTGTATATACGTTTTCCTGTTTATTTAATAAAAATGAAAATAAAGTTGAAGTTGAAATTGAAGTTTGTGTGTAAAGCCGAGAAATCGTTAGCATGTTTAGAATGACTGCAAAGAATTCAACTTTGTGCTTGCTGAAGTAACGCAGTTCTGTGCCGACAGAACCGTTCTATTCTCTTTTTCTTTTTCTTTTTTTTTTTGATCAGGACACCTTCAGGACAGGCTCGGGGATTCTATTCAATGCGACCCACAACAGACTGTACTGGGGTGAGATCCAAATTCTCGTTCCCATCACATGGAGTAGAAAACCCGATGTCTACGAGACGGCCTCCTACCAGTCCTTTGGGAGCGCCAACATCCGGGTCGTGGAGGGAGCTGCTAGGGACCCTTCGGTAACAAACCACGCCGGGTGCGGGGAGCCAGGGCTGCATATGACGCTTACATCCGCGTACCTTCTGCAGAACGTCGACACATGCAGGGGTAGGACATGCATTCCGACCATTATGAATGTAACGATCCTTCATAATTGTTGTCACCGCATTAATCTTTGTGATTTGTTGTTATAGTTTTGTCAAAATATATAATTAAAAACAAAATCATCACAGAACCAACATTAGCGAATTCACGAGTGATGGAATTTTCTAGAGTAAGACGGTTTCTTCAGTTTTACGCGTAATTGTAAACATGATAAAGTGAAAATAATACAAACACAAATGCTTGTAATCGCAATTAATGACTCAAATAGAGGGCGTGAGTGAGCGTATGTTAAGAGGAGACATTGACATTGGGAGGGGGGGATCATCGTCATGTCACATTTCTTTTCTTTTATGTACCCTTTTATTTTATGTTTTATTTTTTAATATACTTCCATAGTTAAACAATGTTTGGTTTTGGGCGTATGGAGAGGATGGATAGATTTTACTTCAGTCTCTATAGATCTGATAGGCAGGTGTCGAAAGAGAGTGTGTGAATACCGAACCCTGATCATCTGTGTTTTTGTTATGAGGTTATGTTTACGGCTTGCCCAGTCTGTAGGTCTACATGTCCTGTCGTATGACTTTGTTTCTTGATGTCAGTATTTTACGTGTTTCATTCGTATGAATACCTTTTTGGTAATATCTATTGTCTCTTTTACGATGTAATTCTATGTGCAATTCAGTCGTATGACTGCGAGACATGAATACTTCAATAAAATACCATTTATCTATTTTTTTAAATTTAGAGCATTATCGAATGTATCGTTCTGATCGTTACTTAGGCAAGGGAGGTGGGGTTGCTTTCTACATTAGAAATAACATTGATATAAAAGTCAGGCATGACTTCCATATCGAGGGTACGGAAGATAGTTTTGTTGAAATTGTGAACAGTAAAGCAAAAAATATAATAATAGGTAATATATATAGGTCCCCAAGAAATAACATTGATTGTTTTTTAGAAAGTTTTGATCAAATTCTGAGTATTATTTCTCAGGAAAAGAAAGACACTTTTATAATGGGAGATTTTAATATTGATCTTTTAAATAATTCTGATAATCATACAATGCAGTTGGTAAGTTTATTAGCAACTTTCTCATTTCAACCACATATCAACAACCCAACAAGAATTTCTAGTACATCAAAAACTCTTATTGATAATATATTTTCAAATGTAATAAACACAGAATTCACAAATGGTATATTTTATTATGATATAATAACCTACCTGATCAATTAAAGCAGTGTACTTCACTGTTTTCCTTTAAAGCTCATTTAAAAAAGTATTTATTATTGAAATATGTTTCCAGTTAGTAGTTTTTGATCAATGTACTTTTTCTTCTTTTTTTCTGAAGTCTCAGTAGTAAAAGCCCTGATCCATGCAAAGTGTTTTTTTTTCATTCCCTCCCGTTCCTTTCCTTTCTTTGATAATGATATTGCATACATTCATTAAAGCGTATACCTTACCCCCAAAATAGGCATGCTACAGCCTTTATTCTCTCTTGCACTGTCACCTGCACACACGACGCACTGTCACTCGCACACAGCTACACTTTTATTGTCTACTATACCATGCAGCAGTCAATGGTGCTGCGTGCTGGTTTTTTTTCTTGTTCTAAAGCGCCAAGTCACTATTTTTCTTTTCTGTTTTTTTTTTTCTGTGGCAAAATGTGTTTTGTGTATTAAGATTAAGAGTTTTATGAGTACATATATAATTGGTGTTGTATTACATTGGTATCACATATTCAGATAGGGCCTCATCCACGTCAAGCTCTGCTTATGATGACGGTCCCCTGTATTGATTTCTCCTTTGTTATTAGATACAGTAAGCCTTAATATGTTATTTTGATTCATAATTATGCCACTTCAGACTGAATGTTGTTACGCAAATGATTTTTTTTTTTTGTATTGATTTGTATGTATCTGTATCATTTTGTTTTCATTTGCAATTGTATTCGGAGAAAGAAAATGCAGAAATAAACCAAACAAACAAACAAACAAACAAACAAACTATCTATCTATCTATCTATCGATATATATATATTCTAGATCAATAAAGCGTCACTAATTTCTGCTTGTCTTGTCTAAGGGAAAGCCATGGTACGGGAATGGGGCCGCCTGAGGTGGAGTCTCTTTCCCGAGCACTTCACTGGCTCAGTTTTTGGGGAAGCCAACCAGTACTACGATTACACCACACATTGCTTGGAACCGACAAGGTGTTCGCGTGATCTAACTGGAACCATGAGAGATGGGAACGACATGTGGTGTAAAGCGAATTGTCCTCGCGGGAAAGTGGACGAGGAGTGTGTATTCACTCCTGGCAGTGGGCAAACGGCCATTGCTTCATTACTCTTTGGCTCGCATTGCGTAGACTCTGTGAGTTAACAAAACCATCCCCACTTTGGTCATACCAGTGCACTCTCGTTATAACTTACGCGGTTATAACGAAAAAAGCAGTTACCACGAAGTTAAAATTCAGGCCGCAACATTATCGACTCTATGTAATTTTATTGTTTATTTGTTCGGTTATAACGAAATTTCGATATAACGAAAGAAAACTGCCGGTCCCGAGGACTTCGGTAGAAAGGGAGCCCACTGTAATTACTAGTCATAGATAGCGCGGTAGATGGGTAGGCCTACTCTTCTGGTCGTATAATAGACTGTTCACCTGAAGTATTTGAATTTGTTCAATTTCATATTTTGCAATCTAATACCTTCCTGACAGCTGGTTATATTCAGGCAGACAATATTTAGGCTATTGGAATCGAAATAACTGTGTGACTGGAGACATTGTATAAACTAGTATCTAGTTTAACCATTGTAGAGTAATATTTGACCGATTACAGCTGTGAATAGACTGAATTTTGCCAAGAAGTTAAGCGGCGATCTTCCAACTATGGACGCGTTGCACTTGATTCGTAATAGTTAATAAAACTGTCGACATTGGTGCAAAACGGTATTGTAACCTCCTGCACTATATGCTAATAATAACTATTTTGTTCAGCAAAACTTTATTGAATTCTGTAAAGTATAGCAGTCGGTAAAACAATGCAGAAATTCCTATAAGGAACAGATTTCTTCAATTACAGAAATGTAGGATGTTGATAAAAGAGCGGAACGACTACCCCAACCCCCTTAAATGTCGTCTAACGAAGATAGCATTGCATGTATATGCACGCGTACACGTAGCAACAGGAAAGTGTTTATAGATATACGCGTAATGTCGTATGCAGGCGATCTTGCAACAACAATACAGACAATGCGCTTGCTACTTGTAAGGAAGGATTTACTGCGGCTAATTTCAGACTAACCTCGTCCACAATGACTTAAATCTTAATAATTAACGAGAATCAAACGTAATTTGTAGGCTTTACTCACGTTTGATGTGAGTTTGCGTACATTGATATACATAATATTTGGAATGCAACTCTTCCGTCTTTCAAACCACAGATCTACCAATTTTGCGACCAATCACAGCATAATTATGATGCAGATAATCTTCAAAACTATCACTGTGGAAGAAAGAGTGCCTGGGAAGTCATGAGAGGTACCGAAGACTTCACAAATGAAAATAACTTCCTAGACCCAAGCCAGGTGGACACTGAGCCTTCGTTCACCATCCTTCAACAACCTGTCCGACGAGTGGTTCTTGTCCTAGACATCAGTGGCAGTATGTCGGTGAGTCGGACGCATTTTCCTATCGGAGAAATCTGGACGGTTTAGAAGTTAGTCCGACAAGCAAGGGTGGAAGTAAACAGGGCTGGCACAACAGTTCAAATTTTGTTCAAAATTGGATAAAAAAACTAGAAAAGCAATGACAGCTCTTGAATAGGCGATATGAGTATGCAAATGAGTGAGCTGATGATGTCATCACCTCGCCATCACCGCACAGTTTTTCATTGTTCGTTTATAAAAACTGTTGAACATTCACTTCTGCTAATGAAATAAAGATTAAAAGAGCGAAACATATATAGCATTGTTCATGGCTTGATAACTCCAAATAATGATAGTTCAGACATATCGGGACTTGATAGTGGGTCATAAATGCATCTGAAAAAAAGTAAAAAAAAATTCTGTCAGTGGAAACTGAATGGTAAATGTTTACGTCTGTGCTCATAAGATTTCACTCTTTCTTTTCAGACTGACGTTTACCTGCTCCAAATATCTCCTTCAATAGACACTTGCACACATTATCAGAGGAATAGTTTATTGTTATTCTTTTGTTGAGAACTAAAGACATGATATAAAAAGTAGTTAAATGACTGGTTGTATAATATTATTAGCTAAATAATTCTGAAATGACGATTTTGACTGAAAATAAAACATTGTGATTATACATTACTTTGCATCATTTTCCATCGTTATAAACATTGTCATCATGATACTGAAAACAAATTAGACAGTTGTGACTTTACTTCAATTGATACAAAGAACTGCTTGCATAGAACTGGATGTAACCTTATGCTGTAATTTCGAAACACTTCATCAGTGCTCATATTCAGAATGGCAAGAAAACTAACAAACAGACAACAAACAAACAAGCCAAGCTCCAGCAATACAGACTCTATGACATATTTTCCATGATTTTCTTTCCAGCGTCGAATGTATTTTGAATGTCTTGTCCCCAGCCCTAACCCGGTCCGTCCTCGGATTAAAAAGGGGACTGCGACTAGTGAAATCAAACATGAATGCAATTTTATATATTTTTCTCTGATTTGGTTTGTCGTCTACCGCAAGACATCAAACAGAATCGACAAGCTGATTCAGTCTTCGGCCATCTTTATTCGTCACTACATCCCCGCTGGTAGCCACCTTGGCATCGTTACATTTCACACGTATGCCACGGTCAACGCAAACCTTACTTTGGTCGAAGACGACGACAGCTCTCGAGATGTTCTTGTCAACGCGCTGCCCACGGGCGTTTTATGGGCTACCTGCATCGGCTGCGGTATAGAGACCTCCCAGAACGTGAGCCTCTTTCCTGAATTTATAGTCTTGTTGCAATTTAAGTTGGGGAAATTGAACCGTGACGAAGAGAGAAAGTGACGGACTTTCATTGGACGAAACTGGCAAAGACTAGGTATAGTAAATTCTTGGATTCTCACATAGGATGGGGATAGGCCTTGGATGCTACGGGTTTTCCCATTCATTTTCAAACTTTTTTCATTCAATTTCACAAATTTTTACTTTAATTTCGTCGCAGGATGTCGGGACTATGCCAATCTTACTTTCAAATTCGTTTTTCGTCGTTCATTTTCAAATAAAGTCCATTCAATTTAGTCATTTGGCATACATTTTCGTCGTTTACAGTTAAAATTCGTCAGTCTCACTCGCAGCACTCAAAACAGCAGGATCGATTTCGTCTTTTGTCAATCATTTTCGTTAAATTTTCATTCATATTCGTCTCATCTCTCTATCCGGTATGATTTTCCAGTCATTCACGTATTTTTTTTTTCTGTAACCGTTCACATTTTACATTCAGGAGTTTACATACACACAAGTGCCCCCCCCCCACACACACAGAACCACAGATACAGATACACACACACAAGCAACCCGAGTACACACTGATACAAACAGACGTACCGTCTCGCAAACGAAAACACTGACAAACAATTTCTAGGCAAACATAATTAAAGGCAAAATTTCAGTGTAGAATTGTAACCTGTTTAATGTCAAAGAATGGATAACATAATTATGTTTGCTGCTTTCCAGGGTACAAAATTTAAAGTTTGCTTCATGCATTATAATGCGAAAACCTGAACATCACGAGTTATCACATACATCACATACTGTCCTGGGTTATGACTTTTGACTGTCGTTTATCCTTGCAATCAATTTTGGTTGGCAGTCATGTTTTTCGTGTGTATTGTCTATGCAAATGGTTTATAGGGAATACTGTGTAACAATACAATTTACTAGAGAAAGTAAAAAATACGTCGGCTTAAAGTTGGTTCACCATCAAAATAAAGAATCGACAACATCTGACTAATTTGACTGAAAACTTCATTAAATTGTGTGAACAAAAACGAATTTGATTTTCACATTCTGCGATCCGTCAGTAGCATAGCGGGAGGGATGAATTTGAATGACAATTGACGATTCTGAATGCTATGTCTTCGAAAATGTTCGAATTACAATGACAATTAACGAAACTGAAGTTAGGATTTGCGTTCCACGTGCTTCTCGGGACGAAATTGAATAATAGATCTTTGAAATTAAATGACAAAAGTGCGAAAATGTATGGGGAAACCTTATAGTGTTGGACTGCTGCCACTAAAACTTTAGATTCATACATATTATAACGAGAATTCATAATACATGTTTTCTTTTTCTTTTTCGCGCAGGTACTTGGGGATACTACAAATGGAAGCTATGTACTTCTGCTGAGTGATGGTGGAGAAAACCAATCTCCGTATATTAGGGACACCATCTCCGCAATTAGGACGTCAGGTGTTGTGATGGACACCATTGCCGTCACCGACGCGGCCGATGAGCAGATGGAGGATCTTTCGTCCATGACAGGTGGGAAACCTTATTTCTGTAGTGATGGAGGTAGCAGCGCTTGTCTTACCGAAGCCTTCCTAGCAACGGTGTCTGAACGTCCCGAGTTGAACTTCGTTCCCATACCAATTCAGGTCAGTGTATAAACGATAATTTTTATGCTCCTATAGCTTTTCTTTGTTTTGTTTTGTTTGTAGTGTAATTTTCCTCTTCTCGAATGGCACAATGCGCCTTGTTGATGCTTGTAGTTGACTTTGTCTAGTCATCTGGGCGAACCGCGAGGGGACTACATCATTAGCTTGTTTTTCTTGTGTGGGTATTTAGGTAGGTGGACCAACTCTCACCATCAGGTTAGCGCCTAGCTGCCTTTTGCGATAAATGAATGAAGTGGATTCTTTTGTGTATGTAAGTCGTGAGAAACTCACACAAGGGATCTCCATTTAATGTCTTATCAGAGGGACAGAGTGTTTTGCCTCATACTAGAGAAGACGGTGTGATTACACACAATATAGCTCATAGACAGTTACACTCGAGAATCGAACCCGAGTCCTTCGGATGTGGAGGCAGGCGCGCTATATAGGGACTGAGCCAAATCACCGCCCTATACTTTTAATGAAAAGATAGAAACATTGGCCGTGCCATACACTCTCACACAAGACTACATGAAGCTGATCCCGACTTTATGAGGTGTACTTTGTTTTATGCCAAGATTTTGTCGGCCTTATTACGGCGCCGTTTTTGAAAATGGCAAGTCGTTGACTAAAAAGTCTTACTGTGACTATAATTTGTTACAAGGTGACTAATTTGTTACTGTACTTGAACAACATCTTGGTGTTAATAAATGAATGAATATACAGTTAGCTTTCTAAGGTTCCTTTTATGATCAAAACGTCACTTTGGGTGGAACACACAACATCCGTTATAAAGATTAAAGACTGACTTATCGGTAACGAATGACTGACAGCGTGAATAGATGTAACCAACAAATTCCTCAATTATTAATTGATCAGAAAATTGTATATTGGCAGTGACAGCATGCTTTTGAAAACTTTTACGTTTAGGGGGTTCTTCATGTATTTGAATATCATGGTACACCGCTCAGTTATCAGAGTTCAACAATTCCAAACACCTGTCAGACATTCTACAGCCACTCGTTGGCAACACAGAACACCACATTAACAATTCCAAACACTTCATTGACATTCTCTCTCAAACCACCATCAACCCTACAGACACCCTCGTCAGCTTTGATGTAGAATCACTCTTCACCAGCGTTCCTGTCAACGAAGCCTGTGACATCATCAAACAACGTCTCACCGATGACCCTTCTCTTTCTTCCAGAACACAACTCACACCACAACAGATACACGACCTCCTCCTGACATGTCTCAATTCTAAATCCTTCCGATGGAGGGACACACACTACAAACAGCAACAAGGCGCAGCTATGGGCTCCCCCCTCTCACCGATCATTGCCAACATCTACATGGAACATTTCGAAAGCCACGCACTAGCCACAGCACAGCACAAACCTTCACTCTGGCTCCGGTATGTCGACGACATCTTCACCATCTGGCCACACCAAGCAGATCAACTGGACGACTTCCTCTCACACCTCAACGAACAACACTCCAACATCTCATTCACAGTGGAAACGGAACACAATCATTCTCTCCCCTTCCTCGATGTTCTCGTCACAAAGACCAACGCTGGCACTTTCTCTCACCAGGTCTACCGCAAACCCACTCACACTGACAGATATCTTCACTACCGCTCCTTCCATCATCCAGCAGTCCGCCAGTCAGTACCGAACGCTCTCGTCCGACGTGCTCATCAAATCAGCGACAAAGAACATCTTCGACAAGAACTCGAACATATCACAGACACACTCACCACTATCAACCAATACCCCAAGCACAAAATCAACACTCAGGCACCTTCTCATCCCAACCAAGCAGCCAAGGAACAGCCCATCACAACTGTAAATCTTCCCTACCTCGGCGCCACCTCGCACAAACTACAACGCATCTTCAAGTCCGCCAACATCCAGGTCCGTCATACATCTTCCAACAAACTTCACAATTCACTGCACTCACACAAAGACAAGCACCCCAAACACAAACAACCAGGTGTCTACCGTATCCCTTGCGAATGCGGCAAAGTCTACATAGGTGAAACAGGGAGATCGCTAGAGACCAGACTGAAAGAACACAAAACATGCTACAGACGTTCGGAATGGGAAAAGTCAGCCATCGTGAAACACGCTCAACAGTCGGAACATCGCATCAACTGGGAAGACAGCAAACTCATCACATCCATCAAAAACTGGAACACACGACGCATCAGCGAAGCCATAGAAATTCACACACACGACACTGTTACACAGGATACTGGACTCCACATCAACAACATCTGGCTCCCTCTCATCAACAAACCATCGAACACCAACAACGACAACAACAACAACACACTCTCTCCACAGCACATTCCCCCCTCTACTTCTTCCTCTCATATCTCTTCCCCCACCTCTTCACAACAGCGCCCACGACGTCAACCGCGCCTCCCACTCACGACCACACCTATCGCTGGTTCGAGAAGACGCCCTCACCGACACAAGTCATCCACACCACCGGCGTCCACCCCAACCACTAACCCGGACTCCAATCTCCGGCCACGACCTACTAACAGCCAAGTTAGCTCTCACAGATATACTCCGCCATCAACACACTCCGAGAACAATAGAACGCATCAACGACCGCAACACTCCACCAACAGCCGACGCTCAGCTCGCCTGCGAGCCCGCCTCAACCGACCACTTCCTTCTAGGTCCGCATTCTCCATATATAGCCGCCTCTTCTCAGATCACGCTTCACTTCTGACGAAGGACAGTCAACCTGCCCGAAACGTCAAGTTCCTCGGTTCTCCTAGTTATTCTTATAACTAGATTTCTTGCGCTACTTTCACTAGCACCTTTACTCAGTGTTTCATTTCTCTTTCCTCTCTCTCTCTCTCTCTTACACTTTTGTCTGTTTCTACACTACTTATCTTTCTTTTCTTTTCTGTTCTCTTCTCTTCTTTCTTCTTTTTGTTTTATTTCTTCCTTCCATACAACCCAACGGCCCTTTTCAGGACCACTACTTAATTTACACATTTCTCCACAGGTTATTTCTCTTGTCTTCTCTCCTCAGGTCTACACTTTAACCTCATTTTGATTTCTTATTTTTGCTTTTCTCCCACAGGAACCTTTTCAGGACTTAACTGTCATCAATTTTCCTTTCCATTTTTTTTTCTCCCTCTCAGCAGCATTTCATTCTAGGATCCATACTAGCTCCCTCTGATTTACGTATTGAATTTCAATTTGTTCTTTTCTACTTCTTTTCTTTGTCCCCCCCCCCCGCCTCTCTCTCTCTCTCTCTCTCTATCTCCCTTCTATCAACATATTCTCATCTCTCCTCTACTTACCCTTCTTTCGAGGGATTATTTGTCCTTTCTCCATTGATTCCGCATTCCATAGTCACACTGTTCGCCGACTTCGTTTTTCTTCTCTTGGTTTGATGAACCTTTGCTGCTCTCTCCTATCTCCATGATTCTCCAACATTCAACTCCTTCCTCTTCCTCTTCCCTTCTATTTCATCTTTCCCCTTCTAACGATGTCCGAACATCCTACTTGATTCTCACACTATTCTTCCTTACCACTCTCTGTGTTCCTTTCTCTACTGTCTCCACTAGTGCAACTTCAACCTCTAGCCCATTGCTGTCTCCCACTCTTCACTTTCTGCCCTCCTCACAACCCCCATATGTCGCTTCCCTCTTCGTTTCTCCTCTTTCTAGGCTCTTCTGCCAAACAGCGATCCGATTAAGGACTACATACACGTGGTGTCACCGCAAATCTTTCTTCCTCATTTACTTCACCATGCAAACCTTCAAACAACACATAATTCCAATATTGTGTCCCCACCATATTGATCAACGTGTTTAGTATTATTTCTATGGTCAGAAACTTGGAAGAAAGCAAATTTCACTGCTCCTTTCCAGTTACGAATGGACGATGTGAACATAAATGCAACTGGACAGCAAGTTCGCTCTTTTTTCATCGGTGAAGGAGAGGGCAACGACACGGTGATAGCAGTAACTCGGTTCCTGGATGAAGACGTCGAAGTCATTGTCGAAGGACCAAACGGAGAATATTTCGATGAAAACTCGCTAGAATACGAATCAGACACCCAGAGAAGGATTGTATATATCACAATCCCCACTGCTGAAGTGAGTATGTCAACGGTGTTTTCGTTTGATTTACCCAACAATTCCAATAAGCACACCACAACTTTCGTAATACCTGAGTAATCAAAGGATCCAACACTATTCAAATGGAAATTAATTTAACCCAACTGGCGAAAAGAAATGTTCACTTTTTTCTGGTATATAGTGTAGCCCCATCGGTTATTAACATTCATTTTTCTTTTCTGATCTTTCGTTACTGTGATCACCTTTGTGGAATAAATTGTTTGCCATATCAAACAAGCAGCCTTTGGGCTTGCAACAGCTCCTCCATTCACGACCATTATTGCACCAATTGTATTTTGAGTTTTATATGGAATTATCTTCGACTTATTAACATGAAAATCCCATCGCTTATAGCGTTTCAACGCATGTCAACGGTAATCATACTAAATTGTTTACCAAATCTGCTTTGATTCTGCTCAACAGGCGGGAAACTGGACAGTCACCCTCGTTAATACTCAGCACTACGACCAAACAGTGGGTTTGATGATCACAACCAAACAACGGAGCGGGACCGGGGTGGTGAGCGTTGACGTCATTCTCGGATCACGGGTAGGTTTAGGCCCATTTCATGTTTCCATGTTCGAAGCCGGTGATTTGAAGAAGACTTTTAGATCATCACGGAAACAAAATGTGTTATAAAAATTACACAAGTTATGACTTCTCCAGCTTATGCCTTTTTCAAGAATAGAGCAAGTAAATCAGCAAATACATGTACATACAATTTTATTCATCTTGTCTTAAGGAGGTTTATCGCCAATAGAGGAACCTCTATTTCCTAAAAGCATACATCGCAAAGATAATTGTAAATATCAGGTTGTATGGATCACAGTAAGACTGTATCATTGAGAATCCGAGCATTAATTCCCCCAACAATAATTGTTTAAGAAGACTCGTGCTTACTACTACTTTAGACTTCTTTACGAACGTATCTGAGAAATAGTACACGATGTCAGCACTCCGTGTATATCTTACATCAATGTTTGCATCATTTTATATGCATTATCCCTCGCCATGCAGTCAAGAGGAGGCTCGCCTGGATGAGCTTGCAGTCAGTTGAAGAAAGTCCGAAATCATACAGATATACATTTCTTTTCTCTTTTGCACAGAAACAATGATAAAGACACACACACACAAACAGACAACAAAATAAATCACTGCACAAACTGTGATGGTAGGTGATAAATCAAGAGACATGTTCATGATCTGTACATGTTTTTTTAATCATTTTCAAATGCCTGAATTCCTGTTAACATTACAGAATATCAATCATGGCTTCACTCCCATGCTTGAGGTGTACGCTTTGGTGCAAAGAAATTACCAGCCCGTTTTAGGGGCCAGCGCTGAGGCGATAATCCAGAATGCCGGTAAAACATGGCAACTACCGCTGTCTGATTCAGGGAAAGGTAAGCCCTCATCATCTTCGTCAGTAGTTCATTTGTTTAAAGTCTACAATCTAGTTGTAATTACATAACCACCTAAGAAATATTTCCAGTAAAACATAATCACACTCTTCTTCATATCAACTAAGCTCCGTGTGCAGCACGAAATATCTTATGCAACATGGAGAATAATGTGACAACGCCGATATGACAAATGACATGACCTGCCTTGATATAGCGATTCAACGTATCCCGAAAATTTTTTAAAATTTACTTTGGTTACACATTTCAATGTGTTTTCATGTAATCTAACGTCATCATGTGTATACTCTATATATCTATCTTTTCACTTTTCAAGCGCCATGAGCACTGAAAGGTGGACCTGTGCGCTATTCAAGTAGTCACTATCATTATCATTATTATTATCATAACAAATCTTGAAATCAGAAAGCGCATCCTATTATTGATAACGCTCCTTCCTAAAGGAAATGTTGACAAGGTTTCAAAGAGTAATCATCATAATATCGATAAGTCGTATTGTCTCTACCTTCAAGAATGTTTTGTTTTTGAGAGGATTATTGCTGCATTCTGAGCTGAAAATGTTGACGTGAAATCCCGAGTGCTCACTGCTCTAATTCTAAAATTGCTTCTCACTTTGTCTAAAGGTTCTGATAAGGTCAAAGACGACGGGGTGTACTCAGGAGTCTTCCTTGATTTCGTCGGAAATGGTCGATATAGCGTTGTGGTCAGAGTCGAGGGATTAACGACTGAACCACGGAGCGCGAACCGTGGGCGACGTGAGTAGAATCCAAATCCTACTTTCCGCTTACTTTATTGTCCTTTCAATGACATGATTATGTTTGGTTTGACTGCTTTGCCGAATTGTTGTATACGTTGTTAGTTTCCTGGTACTAGAAGTGTCAAATAAAATGGAGAAATTACCCATTGTACTAAACCACCCTCGCTCGTTATACTTATCTCGGTTTGGGCGATTGATAACAATGCACTACAGGTCGCCGATCTGTTGGAACAACAGTAGCGCCCTCCCAGACGGGATTCATGCGATCTGCCTCGGGCGGAGCTTTCGTGGTTCAGAACTACTCGGCCAATGCCCCTGATATCCTGGCGCCGTCCACCATCACGGACCTTAGGCACACAGAGTTGTACAACATCAGCGCGGTGAGGCTGGTCTGGACAGCCGTTGGAGACGACCTGGATCACGGCCGAGGTATTGTGTTAATTACTTATCACACTCCTGCCTCATTTTCTATATTCAACACAATGAACATAAATTCACATTGATTAATATCCTATTTCCCGCTAAAACTTATATAGAAAGAAATGAATTCCTAAGTGGCAATTATCCTGGATGGAGAACCTTAACCATCTGAACGCGGGTTTTGTTCTTTTCTTATTGTTGTTGTTTTTGAGGGGCCTGGAACGAAATGTAACCGTCTTGTAGAAAGAATTTCAAATAAGAAATACTGCAAGAAGGTATGAATATTTCTACAACAAAATAATGTTCCATTAGATATATTAAGATAACCCTACAAGGACGAGAATTTGATTTATTCCAATCAATCATTCTAAAACAAAAGGGATTAAATGGATATTAGTAGGCAATGAAACATGCTTCTGGAATTTCTGATTTTGTAGAATGATTAAGCGCAGCTCTCAAGTCGATTGAGAGCTGCGCTTGATTATTCATGATTGCACTTTTTTTTTTCTTTATCAAATGCCAATGAAACATATTTGATGTTAAGTTTAGCTGAAAGCATCCTTGGTATTCTAGTCAAAAGCATTCATTGCAATATTGTGCCTCACATTGCAAACACAAAAGAGGTATGGAAGATTTGACCAAAAATCAAAACAAAACAAAAACTATTCACTGATGCGATATGACTATCGTGAATAATCTCACGTCAATTACCCAAGTAATTGATAATAGTACTTGAGCTTGTCTGAGTATGTTGAATGTTTGACGATCGGAATTCCCACGTATTTTACGAGCATGTTAGAAGAAGCTGATAACAAGTTTGTTATCTTTTTCTTTTTTCATTTGTCCAGCTTCATCGTATGAATTAAGGTATTGTACTGACTTCACCACACTGAGGACCAACTTCACAGAGTGTACTCTGGTAGACAACGATCAGCTGGTCGAGGGTAACCTATCCGATATCGCCACGGCTGGCGTCGAGGAGAGCGTCACAGTACAGCTCCCTGAAGGGTCCTTGAATGTCTCGCATCACTTTTCCCTGCGAGCATCTGACGAGGCTGGCAACGTGGGTTCGACGTCCAACATAGTATCAACAACCGTTATCATTGCCGCTCTGGCAGACACTACCCAAGCTCCAACTTCCGGACAACCAACGGATATGTCGTCTGCCACAACAACAAATGACACAACGTCCTTGACTACCTCTGCTTACTTCTTCAGTTCTTCTGCCAGCAGAGCAGGGAACACAACACCATCATCAGTTACCCATACGGGCCCGCTAATATCTTCTGCTACGAGTGATGGTACGATACCCACATTCGTTACCTCTACGGCCATCAGTAGTTCTTCAGCTACTAAAACTGATAGCAGTTCTTTCTCATCGGTTGTCCCTACAACCTTCAGTAATTCCCCTGCTGAAACCGATAGCAGTACTTCCCCCTCGGTTACCTCTACGGCTGTCAGTAGTTCTCCTGCAACCAGAACAGATGGAACTATGACCCCATTGGTTACCTCTACGGCCATCAGTAGTTCTGCACCCCCTGGTGTACCATTAACTACTGCAGAAGAAGGCATCAACGAGCCAACAGTCACCGAGGGAAGCTATCCTATGACAACGGACACAGCCACTGAGGAACCATCTGGCCACAACCAAACCCTTATCATAGCCATATCGGTCGTCCTATCCATCACAGTCCTTGGTGGTGGCATCGGTCTCTTTCTTTACATCCATTCTTCTCCAGTGTTCGGGGGAAAGGTGCACCCTTCTGCACAGTGCGATACAGAGAAAAATGTGATGGGTACCAAGGAAGATGAGTGTTACGTAGAGGAGTACTCCGACCCCGTCTTTGATAAATCTTAAACCTATAGCAGGTGTATAGTACTTCTACTTTACAACAGAAATTTGAAAGCCATTAACTTCCACAAGTATGAAAACTCACCGGCGACAACAATAAATCAAAGCAACAGTTTTTTATTCAGATTTAGTCTAGCAGTGTTGATGTTGATCTCAAATGATAACATGGATAATAACATTGTGTTTGGCTGGGTAAATATCGCATAAATATTTGCTTCAATCTATTACTTCATACTTTCTTCCTATATAACTAGAAGTAAATATTACATCAGAACAAGGGTAAATCACCCGGGATGTTTCATAGTCCAAGGTTGATGATCCAAATAAGGAAGGTCCAGGACTTGAGATCTGCTCTGAGAGATGAATCATGTAACAGACACTTAAAAAGAATGAATTTCGTCAGCTCTTTTCTACGCAATCAGAGGACAATTTTGAGGTGATAGCATCATCACCTCATATCTATACTGACTGTTCGTGAATTACATCTATTCAAGTGAAATAGCCATGATTTTTTTTTTTTTTTTTAGATCATGGCTTTTACTCTGACACCGAATAATTGCTGTTTATTTACGTCTATGAAACATAATTGGTCAATCAGTAGCACTAAGACTATTTCTCGAAAAACTTAATGTTTGGTAAAACCTAGAGAAACTTAACAATTTCATAACTTTCCTAATTTTTAACCACGGCGCGTCGTGGTCAAAAGTTGTACTCAAATTCTTACCGCCGTGGAGCCAATAATTTGAGTGCGACTTTTGACCACGGCGCGCCGTGGCTGTTATTCTCTCTTTTTTTTTCTTTTTTTTTGTTCAGAATAACTTTAAGTGGTCCGACAATGCCTTTTAAATTATATTGAGTGACATTCCATATGAAATTACCACTTCATTTGAATTTGTTGATATATTTCAATCCATTCTATATATATATATGTATATATGCATATCTTTCCTTCTTTTGTATACATTTATAATGCCACGGCTATGATACCTTTAACCTATGAAACAAAGTAAATATTTCACTATTGCTTTCACCTTTTAATGAGACCTCTTCCCTTTCAGTTGCCGGAATGTATGTATATTTGGTTTATGTGTGTAATTTGTGGTATGACAACATCAAAACTGAACCCCCTGGTTTTATTTATTTTCGCCATTGAAATTTAGAGAACATACCATTTAAATTCACTTGTCAAGAACTATCATTTGATAGGAGAGAGAGAGAGAGAGAGAAAGTGGGAGAGAAAGAAATGTGGGGGAATTTATTTGCACTAAAATGTTGCATGAAAGTATGTAACAAGCATTCACTAAAGTAAGAGCTCTTAGTAAAATTTGAAGAAGGATATCACATAAATACTACCACAGCTACTAGATTGACGGTCTTGCTATATCTTGACTGCCCTTTGTGAGTTCTAGGAAGAGCCAGATTTTATGTATTTACTTCCGAGTCGAATATCTATTGTATATTCGGTAGATGGTCATGGTCTTGTAATTTTGTCAGTGTAGATTGTAAATCGTAACTCACTTAGAGTTTTGTTTTCGTTTGTTCTGTTTGCTTGCTTCTTTGTTTGTTTGAGTTTTTCTTGTGTTTGTGTGTGTGTGTGTGTGTGTGTGTGTGTGTGCCTGTGTTTATAAAAGCGTGTGACTCGGGAGGCATGGATCATCAAATTCAGCCTATGTTTTACCTGCTGTTGAACATGTTTCGATGTTACGCATCCTGCGGAATCAAAACTTCAAATGGATAATAAAATGCTATGCAGTTCAATTAAAGTTGTTTCTTCTTCTCCACGTGTTGCAGTTGGGTGCACGTGGGGAGTTAAACACCCACGAGTCATTACAGTTCACGATTCATACAGCCTATAGCTTTTTGCAAATAAGGCAGCTCGCTATAATTTCAGGACACGCACACAGAGAACAGTGGACATAAAAATAATATAAATAATAAACAGCAACAACAAAATACCCCTGAAACAAATCTCTGTAATTTCTGAATCATTAACCTCTGAGGAACTATAAATATGAATACAGGGACATGAAGTTGCATTTCTTTGCTACTGTACCTTTCATGTGATATTCAGTAGATATCAGTCGGTTACGCTTCAGGGGGCACGCTCTAAAGGCATTATGGCTACTTTGTGAAGTTCACAAGCCCTATTTCGTAAATTTTATTCAATGATATCGGAACAAATATCAATTTTCCAGCATAAACGAAGGCATGCAACTTACAATCGATGCGCCTCCTATGATACCATATGACTTGTGGTCAAAATTTTATGGTTGAATAACCACGGAGTCAACATTGCAAAAATGGCAGTTTGGACATGTTTAACAGATGGACTTTATGTTTTGGAGAATTAACAACGACTTTTGCACGCAGTATTGCTTAATTCACGGTTGAACGTTCACATTATAAAACAAAGAGAAAATCATATTAAAATTATGCAGTAAGTAGTTCTTTGAATTTGTGCACTTGAATCAACTGAATGACATTTTTAATTGCGTTTAAGATCGACGTGCATGTACAACGATCCTGTGGCACTTCCTTCAAGGTGTCACGCTTCGATGAGAACGGGGGTTTGAAAACCATGTATACCCTATAAATAGACTTTCAGTTCCAGCATTGTGTGGATTTTAAAATCATTCGTGGGAATTGAATGGTCCAATTTAATTTAGATAAACATTCCGCTATGTTATGTTTCAGAGAGAACAACAGATCTGCCTATCAATTTTTTTCATGGATTTAAATCTGCCACTTGGTACAATTTTAATGATAAATTCGTGCTTCCTTGTGACAAGACCTCAATCCATATATCCAAGAACTCACTGTAACACAAACACAAATTGTCAAAACAGTAATAATATAAGTGCTAAATTTCAGCATCTATTTCCACCATTATTAAGAATGCGTTCTCACAGTAAATGTCTAGGGAAACAGATGTTTGATAGAACGTCAGTGCTTTCATGATAGAATGACCTTAGAAAATAAATCAAACATATTCCAGTTAACTTTAAATGTCAATTTAAAAGGAATGTCAAGCAGTGGATGCATATAATTACTATTTTGTAATGATTTTCCATACTTCAGTCAGTGATTTCTTTATTATTCTTTATTCCTTGTTAAACGCCCCCTTTTCATTCACAAATCCAAATAATATAATTCAACAAGAAGGAAAAGGATCTTGCTCTTGCATTACTGCAAGCAAGTGTCAGTCTCGTGTGAGACAAATTATTTTTGATGAAATTCTAAAGAAACTGAATTCAAAAGGTTTACAAAATTTCTTTTATTTATGAAGAAGTATGTAGGACCTAATGTGAGAATGCAGATATTACCCAACCTGCATTATATTGTCAGAATTATCACATTATCACAAAGTCTGCAACCATTCTGGCGTATTGTTTATAAAGAAGTAATCTGGTGATGTCATATGTGTTGAATGTGTCGAATAGCCTTATCATATTTTCCAAGAACCTAACATGTCTTCTTTGGTCACACACAATATATAAAAAGTTTGTACATTATATCAAATATCTGCTTCCTTACTGTCATACCATACTTCCAACAACGGAACAGAAGTGAAATTTGGCACCTCTTGACTGTTTAATCATGTTCATTTTTACTGTGAGTTAATGCATGACTTCAGGACGTCACCAAGAATGAAGAACTTAACGCCAAATCAGTATCTAATAGCAAGCTCCCAAGGAATTAATTTCCACAATTGCTCACCTGTGCTTACTGAAGGGCAACGCAGTGAGACTTTTATCCAAATAAGATCGGAATAGAAGAATGCTTCAATATGTAATCAAAGGTAGCTATTGAAGTTTAATCCATTGGCGTAAAAGGGGTTTTCCAGACTCACGTGCTTATTGAGGCTTGAAATTTCGAAAGAAATGCCATAGGTCATAGGCCCAGAATAGGCACAGAATGAATTACTAGTACTAGAACAATACATATGCTTATTGTAGGCAAACATTCATTTGCTTTCTAAAACATGAATTTCGTCTTTTAAGATAAAATTCACCCTGAGAAACATGTCAAAACTGTAGTATGTTATGCTCAACCGTGAAATTTTTCCCACAAGTTTCATGGTACGATGGGAATCGCATAAATTGCATATTGCCTTCCTTCTTCTGCTGGTAAATTGACATTTGTACCAATATCATCAAATCGAAGCTAAGAAATTGAGCTTGTGAACTTCAAAACTTGACCATTTTGCCTTTAGAATATGCTCACTGAAGCGTGACCAACTGATATCTACTGAATATTATTTGAGAGGTAGCTGAGAAATACATTTACACGCCCCTGTATTCAGATTTCCTCAAAGGTTCCAGATTTTGAAATCACAGAGATTTGCCCTGGGGGCAACTTATTTTTTGTTTCGTGTTATTATCCCAGGACAGGCATGCTCATACAAAATCCTATGTCGTCATACTTTAGCATAATATCGATAGAGGAATTTATAGTGACAAATATTTTTTTTTTTCCGATTGGTGATTTGAACTGCCTCTCACGTTTACAACCTGCACAATATTTTGCATACGTTTACATGGCTGTTTTACACCAAACAGTGTTCACTCAAGTGTGAAAAATATCTATTATAAACACAAACTGTCAGTAATCTCTGGAAAAACCCACTCCAGCTATAAAAAAAAAAAAAAAAAACCCAACAACACTATTTCTGCCTATAGTGTGGTAGTGTGAAGCTCGTGGGCCTGTTAATTAGTGTCTATATCCCGTCACTGCCTGTGGACTGGGATATGACTTGCGGGTGTATAACTCGGGGACCTTTTTTGTCATTGTCTATAGATCTTTGGAATACCCCATGTGGCTTATGACGTAAAACACATTATTATCTGAAGAATGGAATTTTAAAATTGACGAAGAATCTATCAACTGATGGACAAAGCATTCAACGTCGAGGGGTGCGGAAGAAGAAGAAGGAGAAGATGATGGTGGTGATGATTTACAGCATTTGTAGGCGCCTTATTATCTATGGTAGAAGATGTACCTCGGATGGAAACTTGTGATGTTTTGACTTGGAATTACAAGAACAAATAACGTTAAAGGAGTTAAATCCAATGACTCCTTACGTAAACAATTGAATTTCAATTTCAAACATTCTCATGCTTTTCAAGCAGACATATAAGTTTAAATCTATTTATGTGAAATGAGTTCATGATGCCGAAATATTACACTAACATACGTACTCACTTCATTTCGAAGTGAATTGAACTGAACATTCGTACTTATTTTTAGAAAATGTTCTGCAAATTGTTTGAAATATAATAATATGAAACAAATAATAACTATGAAGTATTTAGTTGGGATAGCATGTAACAGTTATGATTTTACAGGGAAAGATGCCCCCCCCCCCCCCCCCACCGGAAAACGCAGTTTATGCACACATATAAACACATCGCAGATACTGCGTTTTTCGGGGGGGGGGGGGGGCAGAGAGGTTGCAGCTGTTTCATTGCATCTTATATACGATCACTTTTGTATTTTTGTATCTGCAATACAAAGGGCGTGTGAGGATTATGATGTCATTTTCATTCCTCTATATAGTATTCATGTGGTTGTGGAAATACAAAACGAAATCTTGAGATTCATTTGAGTTTTTATGTAGCATTCATTTGAAGCTTCTATAGTTCTCTATGTTTGAATTTACGCTATTTTTAAAAATCAGTTTTAAGTGGACCGTCATGACGTGATGAGCAAAATGAACTTGACAAAAATAAAATGCAAACAGGTTTTGGACGCATATTATTAACATGAATGAAGGGTTATTTTGTTTAAAGGACGTAATACAGTTACGTATCATAAATTTATACTATTCTGTGATGCGTCATAAACACAAACATTCGATGCCTAACTTTGATCTGATATTCTTACAACATTAAAAAACTCAATTAGCCGGATAAGAAACCGACCTCATGTTTCTTTTCAGACATCACGTCTTCAACTTAAAATGTATTTTTTGTTATTTTTTACTACTTTCAAATTTCAACATTAATTTAGACCTTGATTCAGCCAAATAGTTTCCTCACTATACATGTGGGAAAAATTACCTGTTAGTTCATTTTCACCATGTACAGTATATCACCATTAACTTTTTCGATTTATTTTCTTTCTTTTATTTCTTTCCTCCCTATTATCGACATTTCCTACAATACACAAATTTTCAGTTCAACCAACTCATTGTTTTCTATGTTTATTCTTTTCAAGTTTATAGCACCCACGATCAAAGTCGAAGGACTTAATTTGTTTACCCAGCAATTGCCCAGTCATAGATCGTTGTCAAGGATGTGAGGCATAACAGAGGAGATAAATGTCTGACTACACTTGTCTTACGTGACAAATTATGAATGCACCGCTTTTCATATCTATTGTTTTGCAAAATGTGTTAGCACATCAATAAGAACAAAAGTTGTGAATATACATTAATGTTTGTGTGTGTGTGTGTGTGTGTGTGTGTTCCAATCCTACAACCAAATCTGAAGTTATCTTACACATTTTTAATGTATTCTTAGAATTGGTCTATCCCCCCCCCCCTCAAAAAAAAATGTTTAATGTTATTATTCTGGAGCTTTAATATAAGTACTTTGCATAATGCGTTGCTTATATTTCCATGAGCCACCGATTTCTGCATCATTTACTACTCCTATGTATCAGTGTGATACGTATGTTACAATACCTGGATTCTTCAAGATCTTTTAACCATCTTTCTCTTTCTCTCTTTCTATGTCTCTCTCTAGTATACTCTAACTATAATAAGTAAAATACAAGTAAATAATATATACACATCATACAGATGTTTTGACTTAAAACTTCCTCGTTGCTTTTGGAATGTAGATTTTGATCGTTTTTTTTTAACCCAATCTGTGATAAAGCTTGACATTAATCAGTAATACAGCACAAAGTACAAAGACAGTCTCAATGACGCACGGATGTAAATAAATCAGTGTGAATCAATTATACATGAATAGAGAATAACGGTTCAGGCTTCATGACAGTTAAAAGAGAATCTGGACGCCATGGGTTTAAGTTGTAGAGGTATTATCATAAAAATAATACGTGTACACATGCACTTATGTGCACACGTATGATACATTCATAATAATTATCATACATATTTCGGTTCACAATCTCAAACGGAATAGACATTATCTATAGAGAAATGTGAGATGAATATTTTTTGTTTAATAGATACTTTATTTTCTGCAAATCAATAAATCAATCAACAATTCAATATACATAAGGCACATAATCATGAGCATGTGGGAAATATACGAAGTAAATTCAAAACAGAGTCGTTTGACTTGCATAAACAAAGACATGAAAGGAAAATGATGATATAATATACAGTATGCAAATCTATGCAGCGGGGATTACACCAATTACAATTATGGAGCGATTGTGCAGAGGGCCGCCATTGTAAGCATAGCTTGAAAAGATGGCCGGCCCGAGGAATATTAATAGTAAAGTGATATTAATAGTAAAGTATTTTGTCTCTGTCTCTTTCTCTCTCATACATCTAGTTCTGACCCTTTTTTTTTTCCTTTTATGACCCTCCATCTATTTTTAAACCACGGAATTCCAAGATCTGCATGAGCGGGGAATAATCCACGAACATTATTTAGCCTCCTCTCTTCCTCATTGGTTTCTCAATGCGCAATTTTGATTGAACTTTATCCTCTATCAAGTCGACTCCGTACAGTGCCTGCTGGTGCTTTTAGCGTATGGGAAGGGCACATACAAAACATAAATGATCGTTATTCCCCTTACTATTCATTACAGTCCTACGCTCTCATTGCTATGAGATTTCATTGCATGTCGATGAGTGAATTAAGGTGAAAGATGCCTTCGTGGCGCTTTGCTCTGCTCTGTACTTTGATGGCTTCCTGGTTGTTTGCCAGGGGCTCATCCAAGAACACCATTCATCTCGACAAAGGAAAGTACACCAACATCCTGGTCGCCATTGATTCCGGTGTTACAGAAAACGACACGTTGATAGAACATATCAAGGTATGAATTTCTATTCATCTCTCAGTCACATGCTGCCATGTAGATCACAGTTGAAGTAGTGCATTGTTCATTTCCCTTAATTCTTTCCAATGTTTAAAATAACTATAAGTTTTCTGGCACTTTTCTTTTATCCCTATACCCCTCTAGAAGATTATTGTGTTAGCTTTATTTTGCAAAGTGTAAATTGATGTGATTGAAGAGCCCATGGATGAGAATCATGAATCGTCAAAACCATACAAGAAATGTTAGTGTAACAAATTGGGACCAGTGTGAACTTGGGCAAATAAGTATCTGTCGCATAATGCATTTATTTTGCAATACAAGCTATACTGCGAAACCTGGAGATCATTAAATATTTTTGAAATCTAAGCACTTTGCACAAACATTTTCATTATTTCCATTGAATGCATTTTAATGTAATTCACATCTTTAAAACAATCTATATGCGATTATTTTTTGCATGAAGAGTTGGGATTCTTAGATGCAATTTCAGCTTTTATACACTTTAGAACCATCATTCAAAAGATTCAAATGATTATTCTGCAATAATCTTACCAAAGCAAAGTGTTTTCTCCTTAAAAAATACATTCTTTGTTGTCACCAAAGACTCGACGAAAATTGGTATTCGCACACACACACACACACACAAAAGTATTCCATACAAGAGTATATTTGACACAATGTTGTTGTTCGTCTTTGTCAAAGTGGGCTTTCTATTCAGTATCTTTTGATATTTCTTGGGAATTTTTATTTAAACACTGAGAACGACACTTTAAGGTTTCCCAATTGAGTGAAGCTGTTCCTTTTTACATAAATCACTCGTTTTACTGAATCTGCGTGATCTTTAAATCAAGTCTTTGTTCAATGAATTGAAAATAATAAGATGATCGATGGTCACTAATGAAAGTTACATTAAATGATAATCGAAAGCATAAATATAATGTAACTGTCCATGCAAATTTCAATTTGGCAATTATCTTGGAGTTCCCCTGTGAATATAGATAATCATTCATATCATCTTTTTCTTCATATATTTCAATTTGTATACATAATATTCCCATACCGGACAATGTAGGTAAAATATTATTATTTGAAAGAGGAACTAGCGTTTTTGTTGTTGCTGCTGTTGTTGTCATAGTGTTTGACATGATACTCTATAATGAAAAACGCTTTAGGATTTCCTCCTACAACGTGGTGGTACAATGGTACAAACGGTACAAAATGTTAATAAATCTTTCATGTGACTATGAGCTTACACGTGAATTATATTTAGTCAAATACCGGGATGCGCGCTCCTAATCAAAAACGTATTAATCATATAAAAATTGTCGGAGTACACAACAAAGCCGAACAAAGCATTCACAAGGTCATAACGCGACCCGTACACAGCTTGCAAACCCTCTAACCTTTTAACATGAACTTCTAAACCTTTTAACATGAAGTAAAGAAGAGGGAAAGAGAAGGGAAATGAAAAATACCCTCCCCCACCAATCACTAATCTTACAAATTAAAGACGATTTCAGAGTCTCACATTATAACATATTGTACAATTATTGTATAGGGCTTTTTACACTTGTGTTTCTTAACCCCGGACTTTCTCTGACCCAGGACTATCGTTAGTCCCGTACCATTTTTTCAGCTTTTTACACTCGCCAATTAGTCCCGTACTATCTCTTGTCCGGGGCTAAGGAGAAAACTGACCTTTTTACACTCGTATTTCTTAGCCCCGGACTTTCCAAACCACATGAATATTCATAATTACGCTGTGTACTGTACACGTACACGCACGCACCGGCAGCACTTGATTACCTCGTTTCTGATTGGTCAGTGAGGGTCGGACTTCGTCTCCGTCGCTTAGCCAAGGATTATTTTTTCGTTCTGTTTACACTCACTTGCTTGGCACCGCAATTGCGGTGCTAACTTCTGCTATTTTGCAGGGCCAGATAGTACCGTACTATCGGTGGGGCTAGCCCACTTTGGCAAAAACGAGTGTAAACAGAAAGTGGGCTAAGGATAGTCCCGTACCAACGGTGGGGCTAAGGCCCCCCCCCCCCCCCCCCCCTTAGCCCCACCGTTGGTCCGGGGCTAAGCAAAATTTTACAAGTGTAAAAAGCCCTTATGACAATTCTGCACTTTGGGAGATATTTTGGGAGTATCGTTCAGAGTTTTTTGATCCTCGGAAACAGTGAGAATGTCAAAATCATTTTTACATGCTATTTACAGGAATCCACATCTGAATAACTTGTCAATCAACTACTGAAACAGAGCAGGAAGAATCCTTTTGAGCAAGGGCGCCGGAAATGGGGGCGGGGGCTCCCTGAAAGATAACAATTAATCGCTAATTTAAAGACTAAATTGAGCAATAAAGGCATTTTTCTTGTCTAAACATTTTCCAGTTTCATAACTGAAAAAATGCAAAATTTTCCTCCCTAACGGCGCACTTACACGTATTTAAGTACACTTAGTGTCTAGATGGTAAATCCTCCCGTCCTTCGACGAGTGTGCCTTCTGAAACATACCTTCAGTAAACCCTTTCATTCCTTTCTTTTCTTCTAAGCTTTTCAGCAATATTAAAGGGATAGTACAGTATTGGTGGAAATGAGAATTGGGGTTCTAACTTTTTGCGAGATACCAAGAAAATACTTATGATATAGTATAGAGCATACCATTTTAAGAGGAATTCAAAGTTTATTTGATGAAAATCGGGTTTGGAATGACTGGAACTTCCAAAAACAAAGTAAAACAAAGCGATCGTAATAAAGTGTGGGTCCCACACTTTATTAGAATCACTCTTTTTTGGATACCTCGGCCATTTCAAAACCAATTTTCATCAAATAAACATTGAATTCCTCATAGAATTTCATGCTCTTTCATATTTCATAAGAGGTTTCTCATTATCTCACCTAAAAATGTCAGAAACCTGAACTTAGGTCTCAACCAAAACTATACGATCCCTTTAAAATATTTTTTGATACTCGAACAAGGCGATCATGTTTAAGCTCTGTAATGAATACATTTCAGACTAAAACCGAATGGCAAAGTGAAAGCGGCTCACCAATGCATGCTGGCGCTGACCAGTAACCCATGCACCCAACGCACCCACCCCTGCGGCCCATTTACACTATAAAATCTTGGGTTACAGCTCGTTATTCCAAAGGTTCGATATCCCGAAGGCTCTTTATTCCTAAGGTTCATTATTCCGAAGGTTCGTTGTTCCGAATTTCATTTTCGGATTGACCAATCTTCGGAATTACGAACCTTCGGAATAACGCCACAAATTTTCGCCGGGATTAACGAACCCTTTTTCATTTTCGGATTAACGAACCTGTAGGTATAGGGAATTTGCGTGTTTCGGATTAACGACCCTCCGGAATAACGAACCTTCGGAATAGCGAACCTTCGGAATACCGAACAGCACCCAAGTCTTAGAGGTAATGACCAATCCTAATATGGTGAACGAGTAATACTTTAGGGACTTCATCATGAACATTTCCAACAGTTTCGGCTTATTGTTTATATCAATGAACTTTGTCAGGCATCTGAAGTATTTTCCTTTATTCACTTTGCTGACGATACCAATGTATTTTTTAGCCCACAATGATATCATTTTTTTGTTCAAAAAGTGAATTTTGTATTATACAAAGTGGGGTAAGAGCCAATAAATTATTGTTGAATGCCTCAAAAAACGAAATACATGATTTTTAGTAATACTGTTGACACTTTGAGTGCAGCTAGAGTTTTAGATGATTTTCATCTAGAAAGAGTTTCACATTTTAAATTCTTCGGAATTATTGTTGATGACAAACTTTCCTGGAAGTTATATTATTGACTATTTTTGCCATATAATCTCTCGTTATATAGGCGTTATAAATAGAGTGATACTGTATATCCCTCAAAAATCATTACTTACGTTATATTCGTCATTGATATTGCCCAAAGAGATTATACCTATAGAGTAAGTAGTCGCCATACGCGTGCGTACAAATAGTGCGTCCAAAATTGAAGAGGGAGCGCACACTCAGCTCCTGGCACTGGATCTAAGTCTACGTTCAAGTCATATCTTCTCATATCATATCTGGAATGATATGTTATTCTTCATTACACATTTTCATTTTCAGAATCTCAATGTGTTTATTTGTTTGAATATTAGTTTTTACGATGGTATCATATCATTTGAACCATTTGGTAGAGTCCAGACCTTTTTGTTGTTCGCAAAATAAAGAGTGGGAACTTGGGTGTAGACTAGACAGTACTTGAGCATTATGACGTTTGTTTCGCGTACATTCCCACTCAAGCCATAAAATCAAACAACCTCAGCACCATTATGACGCTTAAACATGACCATTGTGACGACACAATAAAACAACGCAAGGTCACTGCGCCGAATATTCAAGTCGAGCGCATTAAACAGTGCGCTGCCAGGATCCGTGCAATGGCGGCTCCCACAACGGGAAATGGCAGCTCCCTCGCGCGGCTGCCTCCCCACTGGACTACGCCCTCTTGTGTTATAATCTCTTTGATATTGCCTTATCTTAATTATGTGTTTGAATATGGGGCAACACTCACCAGAACCTAAAGGATAGAGTATCACTTCTGCAAAGGGAAGCTCTCTGTGTCATCTGTTATCCCTCCATACCCTCCCACACAAATTTGTTATCAATAAGCTGTTAAAAATCAAATATTTGTTTTTTATTTATTTTGGGGCAATTTGTACAGCAACAACTCACTACAGTCCATTTTCGATTTTATGTTTCCAAGAAATCAATCATTCCATGAGTATCCTACTCGACGTTCCAATGAACTTCATTGACCTCTTTTCGAATGATTCTTGCTAAGAACACATTTATTTATACTGGCACAACTTACTGGAATTTTTTGAATAATGATATAAAAGAATACCCGTTCTATATGTAACCCTGCACCACAAAACAAACAAAAAGTCGCTAGACATGGACTTTAGTTAAGAGCATATTCTGAAAGAGCAGAAAATATGCTTTAAAATGGTGTATAACTCAAATCAAATGGACTCTCCTAATCTATCTAAATATTGGAAAGAAAGCACACACTGCAGAAAAGTGTGAACTGAGAAAAGAGGCTCTGAAGTACAGTGTCTATTCAAGCGCTTTAGTCTTTACCAAGCCGTGCTACCTGTGCAATGAATGGGACAACAAACAGGATGAAAACCACTGGTTTAACGACAATGAAGGGATTATTAGATTAAGCTGAAATTGAGCATGTTCTATCAACACATTCTGTCCATGATAAATGCCAACTTTCAAAGCAGTAGCATCATCCTTTCTAAAGTTATTAGAGTTGGAAGTGAAGAGTGTGTGCAGGGTATTTTAAGAACTAAAAGAGGGACTCTAAAGACACACCTAGTCACACTATTCTGAAAAAAAAAGTGTTCGAGATAGACTGCTAAAAAATCACGATAAAAAACTACAAAATCTCTCCAGAATTATATTCCAGTTCATTTCGTTATGCTTAAATTCCTGAGTATTCTCACGAAATTATAAAATCTCTAGTGGGGGCGCTGTGGCATAGTGGATAAGACTCTCGACTTCCTATCGGAGGACCCGAGTTCGATTCCCGCCCAGTGCTTACGTCCTTGGACAAGATGTTTTTACCCTCCATGTCCCTCTCGACCCAGGTGTATAAATGGGTACCTGGCAACGCTGGGGTAATAATAATGGCAGGGCCCTCTGGTAGAGCAGTGGCAACACTGAAGAGGCTATCATGGATAAATAAGACCTAATTATTATTATTATCATTATTATAAATATTCACTGCTCTTATAAAACCTCACCAGATACGGGGCTATAATATTTCACAATCCAAATCTCGAACAAACAGGCGAAACCCTGCTTTGTGTTGAATTTAATGTTGTTTGGGGTTTTTTGCTTGTTTGTCTGTCTGTTTGTTATAAATTGTTGCTTTTGTTTTGTTACAAAGGGCCAAAGTGATACAGTAGCCTTCCATCTCCAATTCGAAGACACCTATTCATTTGAATCATAACTAGTCTTGCTCATTTAGATAAATCTTGTTTGTTTTGCCCGGTTGTAGGGAGAATATGACTTATTTCCTTCTAACATTGTCCACCATGTAGACGTTGAAGTATTTTCTTCATATCGTTTTATTGTTTCGATCGTTTTATTCTTTGTATGCTTTGAGGTGAATGTGTAACATTTTATGTATTTCTCCTTTAATGACAGAAACAAACGCATTCATGGACGACCGGCATAACAGAAACGATTTGGGCATCACAATTCAATTCAATTAAATTCATTTCATTTTACTCGTGCAATAAAAAACATTACAGAAAATTCAGTACGTGATTTGTACATACAAATGACGAAGCATTAATGACAAATACAATATATAATATATATATATATATATATATATATATATATATATATACATAATTATATATACATATATATATATATATCCCTAGTTGGCACCTTAGGGAGACATATTGGGGGGAAGTGTCTTCATTAGGGAGACAACTGGTCATTAGGGAGACAATTTTCGTGTCTCCATTGCGTAAACTGCCATTGAACATGTATATAAAAATTTGCATATAAAACAAATGGAAATGTCTTCCAAATGACCCATCTAGGAGCATATATATATATATATAGAGAGAGAGAGAGAGAGAGAGGGAGAGAGAGAGAGAGAGAGAGAGGGAGAGAGAGAGAGAGAACACGAAGTAGTACATGATAAAAAACATAAATAACTGAACATGCATGCAAGGTCAAAATGAATAGAACAATCGTATAAAAACGTGGCATAAAACCGTCTCAATTATTGGCATGATGTTAAAAACTAAAGAAACCTTCCCTGTTGTTAGATTCTGAGTCTCACCCCCCCCCCCCCGTCCCCATGTCAGTCCGTGATAAAATGAAACAACTCAAACCAACTCGCCCTAAAATACAACGCAAAAAGCAAATTTGATACATTCGAAAATAATATGTGATTATATCATCACGTATTACGTATACAGTATATTGCAGAGCGTGTGTTATAATAATATGTATATATACCGTATACAGTATTACAATTATACAGAAATTTCATAGCGAAGAAGGAATTGTCATGAAAATATCGTGCTGTATCTATCTTATCTTATCAGGAAACATTTAAGAAAGGCTCAGGGATTCTCTTTGAAGCAACAAAAAGAAGTCTGTACTGGGGTGAAATCCAAATTCTCGTTCCCATCACATGGAAGCAAAAACCCGATGTCTACGAGACGGCCACCTTTCAGTCATTTGGGAGCGCCAACATCCGGGTCGTGGAGGGAGCTGTCAGGGACCCTTCGGTAACAAACCATGCCGGGTGCGGGGAGCCAGGGCTGGACATGACGCTTACATCCGGGTACCTTCTGCAGAACGTCGACACATGCAGTGGTAAGACTAGAGCTATTGCAGATTTACTGCAAAATTATGTATTTGTATGTATCCTTGGACGAAAACGTATGCTTGTTCGTCCTGGCAGTGATTGCATGAAATACCTGCAGTTCAACGCGTGGAACTATTGATGAAAGTGCCCTCTATCATATTGATGCCGGATTCTTGTATAATGTGTTCTTCCATATACAAGAATGATAATTGTAACACGGATTAGAACATCATTCAAAAAATACATGTCAACACGTAATGTGAACACAGACACATAATATACCTAATACCTAATTGTTACTATACACGTAGGCCTAAACATCACTAAACATCACTGCAGCTGATGCTCGTCGAGTGAACACGCATTTTTTTTTTTGAGCTCTCTCCCGATACCCCGCAACCCAATAGTATTCTACAAGCATGAGTAACCCAAGAAATAGCGGGAAAGGGGCAGCGAAGCGTCAACGGCCAGATACTGGAACGCCGCCCACACTGTAAAAAATGCGACATGCGACATGTTTATGAACTAAACACAGCGTTAAAAATCTAAACACTTTGTTTAACATCTAAACACCCGGTGTGTATAGCACGTGTAAAGTATTGAGAGTTAAAGTGTTTAGCTTGGAGTGTTTAGTTGGAGTGTTTATTCTGGTCACGCTATGTTAATCTCAATATGTCCATATATATTATGGAGAAGTGTTGGAAATGGCGTGTGAATTGCAATTTCGTAGTTTCCTTTTATCACGAGAAAGTGGAAACTGTTACGACATCAAGATGCACTATGAAATAATTCATGTTTTAGGCCTTTCATGGAAATGCCTAATCAATAAGGAAAAAGGATAACCTAAAAATATGTAATACAACTGTAATAAATTTAAATTTTTGTTTCGCATGTACAGTCCTATATTTTAACTGCTAGAAAAAAATGGTAGTCGCCTTTGTTAATGATTTCGTTCATGGTTTAGGGCATTACCCAAATGTTTGTTGGTTAGGCCTAAACACTTCTACTGTCAGGGTAAACAGACGCGTTTACATTTAGAACGCCTCGTAAACACGTTCTAAACACCGCACATGTTTAACATAAACACTGTGATACTCGTACTCTACAAGTCAGCAGCACATGTGACATGACGGCCGCGGCCGGCCACAACGCACGCAGTGGTGCCCTGCACAATTGGCGGGAAAGGAGATGTGCGCGTACGTACCTGTACGGATAGATCTGTCTGATTGGCTGGCTGGTACGGTGCTGCCCTAGCAGCGTGATGTGCGTAGGCCTACAGTACGTGCGCATTTGTTCTAGGCTTGGTATCGTCCACTACACTGTACAATACGACTCGATCGACAGCACTGACTGTTAACGTTGTACTGCATAAAGGAGCGGATCTAGCTAAAAAAAAGATGGCGTCGAAGCGATAAAGTTCCAGCCTGGCCGGTCTGCATGAAAGCGGTAAGTCTGCTAAGTCTGCTAAGTCGGTGAATAACAAGATTTATTGCAAAATTGCCCTCGTGTAATGTAGAACTGTAGTAGGCGTAGAAATAGGCTACGCCCTTAAAGATTTTGCTCGTTTGTTTTAGTTTTCTATTTCTAAATCTAACGTTAGAACGGGGAACGCTCTAACTGTAACGTGTTAGTGTAATACAATAGGCCTACACTCTACAGATTACCGGTACCGTAGTTATGGGTAAACTCGGCCAAGCGGGCAAACTCACTGTATCTTTAATTTTACGAAGTTATGAAGTATCTTTCATGTGAATGACGATGAGTCAGTGACTAGACTCTATATTTTGAGTGAAATGGCGTCGAAGCGATAAAGTTCCAGCCTGGCCGGTCTGCATGAAAGCGGTAAGTCTGCTAAGTCTGCTAAGTCGGTGAATAACAAGATTTATTGCAAAATTGCCCTCGTGTAATGTAGAACTGTAGTAGGCGTAGAAATAGGCTACGCCCTTAAAGATTTTGCTCGTTTGTTTTAGTTTTCTATTTCTAAATCTAACGTTAGAACGGGGAACGCTCTAACTGTAACGTGTTAGTGTTGTTAACGTTACAATCAATACAATAGGCCTACACTCTACAGATTACCGGTACCGTAGTTATGGGTAAACTCGGCCAAGCGGGCAAACTCACTGTATCTTTAATTTTACGAAGTTATGAAGTATCTTTCATGTGAATGACGATGAGTTAGTGACTAGACTCTATATTTTGAGTGAAATTCAGTTTTATTCCCTGTAAATTCTTCATAACTCAACAGGTGGTGAAAATTGAATGTAAAGCCCATTAGGATGTCTTGGAAAGGGATGCCGATGGCACCAAAGTGGGTGACGATGATGTCCTGACGACTGTATAAATTCTGCAAGACATTACCTCTGCTGGCAGAGAACGAGGCATGGTGCAGTCAGCAGAGTAAATCAACTGGGGATAGTACATCACTGTATACTACCAATGTGGAAAGTGGAAATCAAGTAAGTAGTCTACTCAAAATTGCAGAGCCAAATCAATGAATATTATGTACTTAAAGGGCATGTAAATGAGTTTCTATGAAATGCAGATTTTAGATGCTTTAAGTTCTTCTATTTGTTTGTTTGGGTTTTTTTTTTTTTTGGGGGGGGGGGGAATTACCTACTCCTGACTCCTGAATCCAATCCATTAGCTAAAATAAATATGGAAAATTTATTTATTGCAAATTGCAAATACTGTTGAAAGTGTAAATTACAGATGTGAAAATCTTCACCCAAGAGACAAAGGATACAGTAATGGTCGTAACTCTGCTTGATAATGATGATGAATAAGAAAGAATCAACAGTAACAACAAAAAGACTTGAATTATTTCCAGAAAATTCAGCAAAGTAAGTAAAAACTGACGCAAGACACTAAGTGCTAATGTGATGAAGGGATTCTGTCATTCCTTTTCATTTGAACTTGCTTATGGATTCAGTCAACTTCTTTGCTATCCATTCATTTTCAGAATCTATGGGAGCAGTTAAGTCCATTGTATTGCAAAGCCACCTGATTTGTTTTCCTTGTGTAATCATTTCTTTTTACCAGCACCAGTACGTCATGGAAGAATTGATCAGGGATCACGCCAAACCTGTCTGGATTAGACTGAAAGATGCATGCGCTTACTTCTATACAACCCGTCTAAAAGTGCAAACATCTGAGGATTACAAGGACATCGCAAGATATACTGATATACAGTATATCTATAGGCCTACATGCCATATGAAGGAAATGAACCATGGATACCGGTAATAATTTTGAATGTTAATAATCTTTTTCCCGCTAGCCATGTGATGTCTCACATCGTCATGATGCACTACAGACCTATTAGGAGGCATCCCACCTGTTAGAGCAACCTTTCTATTGTTTTTTTTTTCTTCACTGACAGTGTGCATCTAAACCTGTATACTAGAATAAAGTAAATCATATGGAGGATGATAGGGTTTTGTATGCGATGGGGCTTCAGTTCTCCTTGTGTGTGTAAATGCGTGTGTGTATTACATAATGACGAACCTCTAAAGAAATATGAAGGTAGGGGGCCTATATAATTCGAAGATGAATTCAATGCTTTTTTGATGAAAATTGGTTTTGAAATGGCAGGGATATCCAAAACAAAGCGATTCTATATTTCCTCTGTGCTTACGATAATGGTCACCTGCATTCTTATTGCTCATAGATATGTGTAATTGTCTTTTTTTTTAACAGCTGGTACGTAAAATTGTAATTTTATCTAATATGTAAAGACACTCTCTCGAAATCGTTTTGCACTATTAAGAAAAACAGTTTTATTCACTTCATTTTATTCATTAACCAATGTCCTTGTAATTCACTGTTACGATATTACTCAAGAACTTTGTTCGATTGGCTTTCTGTTATATTCTTGTGCAAAAAGGAATATAAAAATCAAAACAAATCAAATCAAAATATCAGCCATTTCATTTTTTCCCCCTAAGGTGCTTCCAATACAATCAGCAGATATTGGACGCAAATAAGAGGCCAGTAGTTGCATTTGTTTGGAATTCTTTGCAATTTTCTTGTAGACCTGATAGGAAATGCAGTATCCGGTAGTTAATATTTTCTTTCTGAGATATTCTTGAAATCGGTGACATGGAGAGAAGTATTAGAAATGTAGTACAACATGTATGAAGAATAGGGAGGAGTCTTGCAACTGACTGACAAATTGACAAGGGAGGAGTCCTGCTGATCACATCGCGTGTTCATGACAGCCTTGCATACCCTCCCGCCTCCAGTTGCAATGCTTTATTTTTTCTTTGTTCATATCCTCTTGTCTTTACCAAAAATTCTGCTGTGTCGAGATTGAAAGTAGCCCTCCATACCATGATTATGTGGAGTATGATGAGACTGATTAGACTCTAATAGACTATTCATGTATACCCATTGAGTTTGACTTCTTTCTCCAAGGTTCTAGCAACGTAGAAGTTTTTTCTCACTCACCCCTTGATATCCACTAACATTCTAATATTTCTCTCAAAATAGCAAAAGTGAAAAATCCATACAGTACTGTTAGCCTACATGTACTTTCAGTGATCGTCGCAGTGAAAAGAACAATATCATGTATGTATTTAAGTTCCATTATTGGTACTGATCAGGGAGTGCAGATGTTCACCACAGGCTAAATACAGTGAAAACCTTTTTTTTTTTTTTTTTTTTTTTTTGGTCTCTTTATGACGGAGTGCATCATCTACACTCCCTGATCAGTACCAATACGACCATAGTGTTGTGCATGGTATAATTTGCCGTGAGCCTAATCTGGTTCGGGTACACCCCAAAGCACTTTGCCAATAATTGATGCAATCTTTAAGGTCGGCATGTATTTGTTCACAGACTGCAGTTATGTTCCTGGAGGTGTTACATACATGTCAAGCTTCCGAAGCGTCGAGTTGCAATTCACAATCAACAAGTTTATTAATTTGTTTTACAATACTGTGAATAAGTTCTGAATACAGTAGAAAGACGGCAATTCTTGAAAGTAGGCCAAGAATTACATTACATTTTTTTCTCCAAAATGAGTTGTGTGCCATTTCCTGCATATACAAATTTTACTATGTGTATAGGAGAGAATTTCATTTACGTCTTCGTGTACAGGCCAGTGACTCCCAGGTATCTTGCATTAACTCAGTATGGTGTCGTATAGCAAAACATGGCAATATTTAAAGGGGAAATCCAGTCCAAATACATGTTAGTCTGATAAGAAAGAGTTAAATACATGTATCAAGAGTTCATTGGTAAAATTTTGATCGAAATCGGATGTAAAATAAGGAAGTTATGACATTTTGAAGTTTCGCTAATTTTTGAGGAAACAGTTCTTGAATGGTTGATATGAATATGCAAATGGCAACGTGGGCATGTCATTCCCTCACAACTTACTTAATTTCAAGTTTTTCATTCAAACGCAATTATTCCCAAGGCTCAAGTCCTGATATACCTAACTGATCACTTTTCTGAAGTTATTCAACCAGCAATACCATAATGTTTCACATTTCATTGACATAAACATTGAATTTCATCATTTTTTTTTTGTATACGATCAATGAAAAATTGTGAGGTTATGGCATGGTCAACTCACTTATTTGCATATTCATATCCACTTTTAACTACTTTGCAGAAATTAGCAAAACTTCAAAATTTTATAACTTCCTTATTTTTCATCCGATTTCATTCAAATTTTTACTGTTAAACGTTACTCTTCTTTATCAGACTATCTTATTTATTGGACTCGATTTCCCCTTTAAAGGATTTTAACTTACTAATATTGTTCATTAGATATTGCCCAAGTTTGACTGATGTTTTGATAACTTGCATTCAGAGAATTGCCTTTGCCTCTTGTAGCCAAAATGTTTGTGAAAGCTAACCCAGGTCTTCCCAGGTATTATGCGATGTAAGTGTGCTGATGATTTGGTACATACTGGGTAAATTCTATATAATGTTATGCGTTTATCCCATTCCATGCACAAAAAAAAAAAAAAAAAAATGTGGAAACAATCCACTGTACACTAATAAATACATGGGAATTAACATGCATGATGATGTCTCATTTAAACACGTATAAATTAGCATGTATGAATGTATGATGTGTAAACATGTCTCGTATAAACACGTGGAAATTACCATGTATGATGTGTAAACATGTCTCATATAAACACTCAGCATGTATAAGGTGTAAACATGTATCATATAAACACTGAGAAATTGCGATGTTTAATATGTAAACATGTCACATGTTTAGTGTATGCAATTTTGTGATCGATCTAAAAATCAGACATGTGTTCTGAGAATAAACACTAAAATGGCAAATAAACATGTCGCAGTGTTTTTAATCTGTCACAGCGAATAAACATGTCGCAGTGTTTACATAGTAAACAGTGCGTCATGTTTATTTTTTGGTTCAGTGTTTAGATCTTAAACATTGTGGGTGATTATGTGAATGTGCGGTGTTCAGTATTTAAACACTGTGAGTGATTATGGTGTAAACGTTTGGTGTTTAGGCTATAAACAGAGCAGGTGTTTAGTTTTTAAACATCAGAACCGTTTAAAACATAAACATGTGTGTGTGATAAACACCTAGGGTGTGCTGAAAATAAACACAGCATGTGTTTAGTTTCTAAACATGTTTAATATATAAACGCGTCGCAGTGTTTTTAAACTGTCACAGAAAAGTGTTTAGTTAGGTGTTTAGAAACTAAACAAATTTTTTACAGTGCAGCCCGGAGGCGAGCCTGCTACCTAGCATCCGGCAGCTGATGGACAGGCAGCTAGATAAAATTGAGGAACGTTTCGAAGTCCTGGAACTGAAATTGGAAAAACAAGTTAAGCGAATGGACTTAAAGTTCGCTGAGCTTAAGGAAGCCATCACGTTCCAGGGGAAAGAAACAGAGGAGCTGAAAACAAAAGTAAAAACGTTGGAGGCGAAACTGAGAGAAAACGAAACAAGCCTTCAGGAAGAGATAGACAGACTTTCTACCTATGTGGCGCGGGAGAATCTCGTCTTTCTTGGCATCCCGGAGAAAGGCGCGCAAGGGGAGGAGGACACCCAACAAGTAATGCATGAGTTTCTCATTAACTCCCTCAAAATGTCTGCGAACGAGGTGGATGGAATTGAATATCAACGCATTCACAGAGTGCCTGCCAAGAACAAGCCTCGACCGATCAAGGCTCGCTATGTGCGCTTCCCGGACAAGGAAAAAATCCTCAAAAATGCTAAAAATTTGAAAGGCACCAGCATGTACATTACACAGGATCTTCCACATCGGATCCGCATGTCTCGGCGTGCTCAGATGCCAGCGCTGATTGCGGCACGGAAGGAAGGCAAGATGGCGTACTTCTCCCACAGCGAACCCGGTAAGCTTTTCGTGGACAAGGTGTGGATGCCTATCGCAGAGCAGTCAAAGTTCGTGGAAAATCTCCGGGATGAGGTCAACGGTAGAGATGCAACCTCGAGACCCAAGTAGCCTGCACCTAATGTATGTCTATGGAGCCTATTGGAAAAAGGAAAGGAGCGACTAGTTTTTGAGAGAACAATTTACTTTGAAGGAACCCGAGAAACAAGGTGCGTAACATGAATACTGGCCTCCTATGTTTCAAGCCATGACAAGCTGTTTATTTGGCGGAAAGAACCTAGTCTTCGGTTTTGTATAACAATTGTATTCTGCTACGGCGAAAAGCTTATTTTGCGTATTTTGGAATGATGATTTAGGTTGTTTCGTGGCATAATGGAACGACAGTATATTTTTGTTTCATTAAAATGCATGATAAAAAATGAAATTAAGGTTTGAGGGAAACAGAAATGTGAACGCGATGTATAATGACCTTTGACAGACTGTAAAGTGATTTCTTTTCTCTTCTTTGAAATTAAAGATTTAATAGATTTATTTTGTTTTGTGTAATTCTGATGAATGATGAGATTGTACATATTGCCCGGTCTCCAAAACCCTAGCATGTTCTCTCTCAAAGATTCATATTTGTTGAAAGTTGAATCATTAGGCAGAATAACTAAATTACAAGGGAAAGATGAGCATTGTGTATGTATGCCACGTTTTTGCAGTGCACCATTTGGCATTGTATAATCAAAAGTAGAAAATGAGATTAAGATTCAACGTTATATGTGAATGTGATGTACAATGACCCCTGACAGACTGTCAAATGACAGTTGTTTCAACAAAAGATCCACTAAATGTATCTGTTTTATATAATTTTGACTGATGGTAAGATATATTATTGCCAGGTCTTCAAAACCTCGGCATGTTCTCCCTCACATGAAAATGTCTGAATGCAGAATCTCATAGGTAGAATAATTACACGGAAGTGAAGCGAGCATTGTACGTGCATTTCACTTCATATAAACCCTAGATAATGATATATATGTGTTAGCAGTGCACCATCTTTCTGGGTTTTTTTTTTCTTTCTTTTTTGTGTCTGCAATTCTGAACAATTTGACTTTGATAGTTGAATAAAGTTACAACCGATAACACAGAATTCTAACTTGAACAACTGTATAAAACAACCCCTGATAGATTTAAATGATTTTTTTTTTCTGATATGATTTTTCCCTTCAACAAATGACCAATTGAATTCATATACTTTATTCAACTCTGACAGATGATAAGAATTTAAGGTACATAATAATATCGTCAGATATCCCAATCCTTGATGTGTATATGTATGCTTTTCTTAAATAGATATAATAATTATATACTATACACCATTTTTGTTTTGTGAGTGTGTGTATGTGTCATTAGTTTAGAACAATTTTGATGCTATGTATCAAATGGTAACATATAATTTTAATTGGATTAATTAGTATTGAAAGTTTTGTATTATGTAAACCGAAAGGAATATGTGAAAAGAAGTTTCACTGGGAATGTAAATGTGACGTATAATGATGACCCCTGACAGATTGTTAAATGATTTTTTTCCTTAACGAAAGGTCCACCAAATTTAACTTTTTGTGTAACTCTGACGGATAATAAGACCGTACATAATGTCAGGTCTTTAAAACCTCGGCATATTTCCTCTCAAAAGAGGCGTATCTGTCTGAATGTAGAATTGCTCGGCAGAGTGATTACACCAAATGAGCACTGCACGACGCATATCACTTCATTCAAACCTTAAGGAAATGATATGCAGTGTACCATTTTATTTATTTATTTTTTTGTATAAGTACTGTTGAACAATTTGATTTTTGATAGTTGTATAGAGTTACAAGTGGTAATATAGAATTTTCATTTGAACAACTGGCATCAAACATTTTTTATTATTCAAACGAATGATTATAAAAGAAACCAAATTCAACGGATATGTGAATGTGACGTATAATGACCCCTGGCAGATTATCTTATGATATATTTTTTTTATGTGTGTGTGTGTGTGTCCTAGCAAAAGGTCTGCCAAATTTGTCTGTTCTTGTCCTTCAATTTTATCCTCCTGGCTGGTACAAACCTTGATTTTGTCCTCCCGTGGGATATAGTAACGTCATATTTGATTTTTGTATGAGTACGTTTTCTATGCAAATCCTGAATTGGATGAATACCACAACTCAGTTAACCAATGCGTGTGCATGATCCTGCAGGGGCGGATCCAGGAATTCTGTAAGGGGGGGGGGGGGGCGTGACTAATATTTCTGGTGCCACTTCCGGGTTTCATTTCAGTTTTTCTTTCTTTTTATTTTCTTTGTTTTTAACGAAAATTAAAGGGGGGGGCGTGCGCCGGTTGCGCCCCCCTCTGGATCCGCCACTGTCCTGTATATAGCATCTTTGTCCAAACGCTTGACATCACTACATGTTTTGTTTGTGTTTTTTTTTATTTTTATGGGCTTTTAATCTGTTTAGTCCCCCGAATTGGATGGAGTCGAATGACCCCGTGCTCTTGCAATCAACTCCTTTCCTTTTTCCATTTTCCTAATAATTTTCTACACGAACGTACCCGCAACTAAACTCTTACATCTTCATTGTAGATGATAAAACCAGGGTGGTGCACCACGGAGTTGATCTTGTATAAAACATACAAAGTTCTGTATTTTGGAATTGAATGATTTTACTGTGTAAAGCAATGCGTCACTTTTCCACACCATGTATAGTAATGAGGTACATGATGAAGCATGCTCCTGCACCTGCTTATTTCTTGGGTCTTTCTTCTGCTTGCTCGCTTTTCTTCATTATTCTCTTTTATTTCTTTTCTCTCTCTCCTTCATTGAAACCAGTTGTAAATTGTACAAACGCAACAGGTGATTCCATTTGGTCATTACCCCCAGGGAGGCACGCTTTACACCATTTTGGGGTGAGGAAGTAGACAACTCAATAGGTTTGACTCAATTAACACGTTATGTAATCCCGAGCCTGATGGAGCGGGGTATCGCTCTGACTGATCCTGTTTTGCTTTGTCAGTTGCTAGGTGTTACTTTCACTCCCAGTACACCGTATCTGGTTTGCATGGCATTATTGTTGTTAGAATGTGTTAATTCGACTTGGAAGCACGTCATATATTTGACAGATGATCTACAGCTTTATTATTTCGATGGGTCAATAACACTTAAAGGACCTTATTTTCGTGTTTGTCCAGCAATGTGTCATGGATGATACTCAGTAACCCAAATACCTCTGTTTGTTCATTTCGTTGCCTTTTAATCAAGACGACATTCACAATGTAGCGTGCTATGTTCGTGCTTTCTTTCTCTCGTTCACCCTCTCTTCCTTTTCATTAAGAAATAGCTGACAATCTGAATGGTTCCTTCGCACCTTGTTATGACCATGATCTTCGTGACGATTACTTGTGACATGAGATTTTTTCTCTGTTCATCCTCTGAAAAGGTGGCGTGACATCGCCTGTCAGTTCAGTGAACTGCGAATGTAGTGTAACGATGTCACGTATATTGTAATACGAATCTTGGAGATTGGAAGTAGCAGTGTTGCGTATTGAAATCCCGAGTTCAATTGGAAAGGTGTCATGTCTTTATACCGGGTGTTACCTATTTTCTCTCTTTACTCTTAACAAATTGAATTTGAATTGCATTGACTTAATGCTTTTGTTTAAGATGCAATGGCACGCCACGAATTCGGTTTTACTTTCATTTTCCTTTTGAAATTAGGGTAACCAAACTGCAAGCCTTGTTTCATTTAAGATGAGGTGCTTCCAGATTCTATTACATTATAATGTAATGGATGTTTGACTGCTACCTTGTTGCTTTTTCCGAGGATTGGTTTAATTCGTCCCTTCTCCTTTGTTAGGAGAATTTTTGTTTCAACTCTGAGTTGGAGAATAATTTGATTTTTATTGAATTTATAGTTTGGGTTCGGCAAACCTTGATGGGGTGGGAAGGGCTCTCTTTTTTGCAAGTTGTTCACTACTCATGAATATGAGCTATAGAATTATGTGTAACAAGCTGTATTTTTTTCTTGTCTTTGTGTTGTCCTTGTTTATCGTCGGTACTCTGCTCTCGTAACCCTTGTACCTTGTCTTCTCCTGCTTCTCTCCCCCCTTCTACTATTCCATTCTTCTCGCAGCGTTGCTCGCATTCTTCCGTTATCCCTTTTCTTCTGTTCCTTGGGTCATTGCCTTGTGCACTCGAACACACTCTGCAGGGTTCTCGCTGCAACTCGAGTTCGGTCTTGCCATCCATCTTTTATATTTTAGATGATGCGAATTGAAAACTTCGCTTTCAGTTCACTAAATAACGACGAATTTTTTGAAATGTTTCATCAAGATTCAGTATCATACACAGTTAATGACTCCCAAAATGATGAGTATCCTGCTGTTTATGATTTCGATTTCTGTGAAACAGATGTAGAATTTGATGAGGATAATAATGAACGATATTTAAGCTCCAAGTGTTATACTATGAATCAATTCAAATCTTTAACCGGACTCACCGATTGTTTTTCATTGTTGCATTTGAACATAAGGAGTTTGAACAAGAATTTTGATAAATTCTGTTGTTTTTTTGGATAATACTCATGATATATCTTTTTCTATAATAGGTCTTACTGAAACATGGATTACTCAGGATTCTGCTTCCGCATATTCTCTTCCAGGCTATGATTTTATAGAGAATAGTAGAGGCGATAGAATGGGCGGAGGTGTTGGTTTATACGTTAAACAAAACCTTGATTACGTTATACAAAAAGATTTAATTTGTATGAACGGAATCGTTGAATCATTATGTGTCGAAATTAAGGTCGCCCATGCCAAAAATATACTTGTAATTATAATGTATAGACCTCCTAATTTTAACACCCAAGATTTTTTTGGATTATTTGCGATTTCTATTCCATAATCCAATATTTCATAATAAAGACTGTTATATTATGGGAGATTTCAATATAGATTTATCTAAGTTTCAAACAATGAATACTGCTCAATCTTTTCTTGATATTATGATGTCCACATCTTTTTTACCCCTTATAACCAAACCAACTCGAGTAACCAATCACTCGGCAACTCTGATTGATAATATATTTTGTAATATTAACCCCTTACCAGTCTCCGGTATCATCCTTTCAGATTTATCAGATCATTACCCTATTTTCACTCACATTCCCCTTCAGAAAAAAATCACCATAAACGACCCGGTGTCAACTTTCCGGAAGGTGACACCTGGAAATATAGAGAGGTTGCAAAATGACCTCGGTAATGTGGATTGGTCTTTTGTATATAATACCGAAAATACAAATGAGGCTTATGACTTGTTTATGAGTACTTTAATTTCGGTTATGGATAAGCATGTTCCTGTTGTTAAAAAGAAATCCAGAAATTATAAAAGATCCCCTAGACTTCCATGGGTATCCAAGTCCTTACTGCGATCAATCAATCGAAAGAATAATTTGTATTATGCTGACAAAATTAAACGTACCCAGCAATCTCATGATAAATACACTTCATATAAAAACGTCCTCACTCAAATATTACGTTATGAGAAACGGAAATATTTCACTACTCAGATAAGTTTGTTTAAACATGATGTTCAAAATACTTGGAAAGTTATCAATATGGCTTTTAACAAAAGTAAGGATAAACCCCGTATTACATCAATCAAACATGGTGATGTATTTGTTGATGATGTTTCCTCAATAGTTGATATTTTCAACCAGTATTTTTCACAAATAGGAAGTAATCTTGCCCAAAATATTCCACATAGTCATCTGAATTTTCAAGATTATTTAGAAGTCCCCAATCCAAGCTCATTGTTTTTCGTGCCTTTGCATAGAAATGAATTATTTGATATAGTTCAGAATCTGAAAAATAAAAAAAGCTCTGGATATGACGGCATTGATAATGTCCTTTTGAAAAGTATTATTGATTATATTGTTGATCCACTTGTATATGTCTATAAGTAATGGCGTTGTCCCTGAGGCTATGAAAGTCTCCAAAGTAATTCCCGTCCATAAAAAGGGGGAAAGGGAAGATGTCTCCAATTATAGACCAATATCCCTGCTAACCTCTGTTTCGAAAATATTAGAAAAGGTTGTTTACACCAGGCTTTTGAAGTTCTTAGACACCCACGAAATTATTTCTGATTATCAATTCGGATTTCGGCAAAAGCATTGCACATCTCATGCAATCCTTACCTTCCTTGATAGGGTTTCAAAAGCGATAGACACATTTCATCATACTATTGGAGTCTTCCTGGACCTCTCCAAGGCCTTTGATACCATAGACCACAGCATACTACTTCACAAATTATCACATTATGGTATCAGAGGAAAGGCCTTGGAGTGGTTCAGGAGTTACCTTACTAATCGAAAACAGTTTGTATTTATCAACGGACATGCATCGACTACACAAAATGTTAACTGTGGTGTTCCTCAAGGTAGCTTACTAGGTCCCCTTTTATTTATTCTCTATGTGAATGATATGTCAAATTCTTCAAACATCCTCTCTTTCTTATTATTTGCGGATGATACCAATGTGTTTTTATCTGATCTGATTCTGATCGATTAATTGATAATTTGAATAGTGAATTAATGAAGTTACTTCAGTGGATAAGAGTGAACAAATTATCAATAAATTTGCAAAAAAACTAAATGCATGTTGTTCAGTAATTCGCGGGAAAATTTACCGAGAAATATTTTCCTGGAAGACACGGTCATAGAAGAAGTTTCCTCCATCAAATTCTTCAAAGGTTTGATCCTGGACAATAAACTTACCTGGGGTTCGCATATTGATACTGTATGTCGTGTTATTTCAAGGAATATAGGTGTTATAAACAAAGTTAAATTTTATCTTCCCAAAAATGTACTTTTTATGTTATATTCTACTTTGATACTACCTTACTTAAATTATGGAATACTCGCATGGGGAAACACTTTTTCTACTTATACAGAAAGAATATTATTATTACAGAAAAAAGCTCTTCGTATCATTTGTCACGAATCGTGGAGAAGTCATACTAATAATTTATTCCACGAAAATAATATTTTGAAAATTCATGATCTTTATCGTTTGCAATTAGGACAATTCATGTATAAACTCACCAACCATTCTCTCCCCCTTGTGTTTGATTCCATGTTTTTAAAGAATGAAACTGTTCATGCATATCCAACCCGTCAATCCCATGAATGTCATTTGCCTTTGACTAGAACGGTTTTTGCAAAATCTTTATTCTCCTTTTCTGGACCAAAATTCTGGAATTCTCTGGATAATAACATAAAAGAAGCTTTAAGTTTTCATACATTTTCTTTAAAGTTAAAGAATTATCTAAAAACTTCGTACGCAACATAATTCATTTTTCTTTTTTTACTTTTGATTTTCAAAGTTGTTGTTGCTTCGTTATTCTCACTACTCTTTCTTCATCAGCGAGCCCGTGCTTCTGTGCCTCCAGTGCCCTGGATATGACCCACCATTTTCCTCTCCTCTCCCCTCCCCCCCCCCCCCCCCCTTGTCCACCTCGGAGTTACTACCTTCTTCACTACTATATCTTTCTATCCTCCTCAATTTTTTCCTTACAAGAGAGCCGCCATGTGTTTGTTAATGTGCGTCCGTAAATGTGCTTGTATCTGTGTATTACTCTTGTCTGTTTTTTTGTTTTTGTTTTTGTTTTTTTTTTTGCTACCGCTTAGGGAAATTTGTTGTTGTTTTTTGCATTTTTTTTGCATTTTTTGCATTTTTTTTCTTGATGAGGGGACTGCATTCTACAAGCTCTGCTTTTTAGCAGTCCCCTCCATTTCCAGCAATATCGTTTATGCATTTACCACAGTAACGTAACAGATATTTGTATCTCTGTTGATAATTTACCTATATTTTTCTTACAATGTTATTCTGTTCATCGCATTGTGGTACTGATTTCATGACGTCTGTGTATATGAGTGTTTCTTTGTAGTTCTTATTTGTTTGTTGGAAGTGAAATAAAATCAACTTGAAACTTGAAAAAACTTGAAACATGCTAAATGCGTCTTTACAGAAAGAGAAACTACACGTTCTGAGACTCAGGACATGCCATATTGCAAAATTTTGCAATAATAAAGGTGTGGTAAGACTATAGGTGTTACAAAAACGTTTTCTACTTTTGATCCTTAATAGTTCGGAAATTATACATCAGAGAACACTGTCATTGATATGAATAATAGCTGAATATTGTACAATTTAGTTGGAGGTGATTTAAATATGAGAGCATGCATCACTTTTGTTAAAGCCATGACTAATTCAAAAGTTAATTTCCAGATTTGGGTCAAATTTGAACCCTGTGTACAAAATTTAAAGTATGGTGAACGAGACATTAAAATCAAGAAAATCATATAAAAGATGTCAAAGCAGAGGGAAATGTCTCCTAAAACAGATGTTTAAAGGGGATGGCTAGTAACTGATCAGTGGGAATCAGTGGGAATTCTGGGGGATGATTGTTCCAATCTTTGTGGGATTCATTTAAGAGTATACATTATATATCTATTGTTGTGTGAATTTCTTTTTTTTTTCCTTCAGAATGGTCTCATATTCAAGTAATGTGCAGTTTAATGTTTCCAGGTTAGCATGCTTGTACAGTGACGGGGCATTAAACTGTACATTACTTGAATATAAGACCGTTCTGCAACAAATAATTTTCACCCAACAATAATAGATCCGTATATATAATGCACTCTTAAATGAATCCCACAAGAATGGGAACAATCATCGCCCAGCATTCCCACTGATTTCCACTGATCGGTTACCAGCCATGCCCTTTAATCTGACTTATCAAAAGATATTCGCGCTACTAAGAAACCGCGAGTTAAAACTGACTGATTTGCTTCACCGATATTCTCTCCAGAACAGCCGTCTTTTTCGAGCACTAAAATATGACGTCACGAAATGAGCAAAACCCTTACGAGTGCAGCGGGACATCGAGGCCGCCATTCATAAAGCACGTATTTCTTTGTGAGCGGATGCGATATCTGGCCTGTCTTTTGTCGCATCTTCTTTCTCGGCTGAGACATTAAAACGTCCAATTTCTACCTTATAATTTACGGAAAGACTTTGAGTTTGACATCGAGAGTGAATTGAGTGATGACAGTGACAATGACACTGATGGTGACAGTGGAAAAGTCGGGGTGGTAGAAGAAGCGAGGGAGAGGCGACGGATATGGAAGGCCGTTGCGGACATAATTCGTATGGGGCATACGTATGAAAACAGGCATACGTAAGCAACTGCCTTTAGCAAGCGGTTGCTACTAAGTAATTGACCAATCAGCGAGTGTTGTTCGGTAAACGTTTGTAGGGTGTTTAGCAAACGTTTGCATGTTATCTATTATACGTATGCCCCATTCCATACACTCTTATTTCTGCAGCGTCAAAAATAACTCGGAAAGTGTGAAACGTGACTCGGAAATGGCGCCAGCTGGGAGTCAACTCCTTCCGAGTGAAAGCTACTCGGACTTCCAAGTCAAATGATTTCACTCGGATTCCGAGTCACTTTCCGAGTCATTTCTGTGGCGTCAAATTAATTCTGAAAGTGTCAAATTTGACTCGGAAATGGGGTCAGTTAGATGCAATCTATTCCAGCAAAATGACACGGATTTCCGAATCAAAAGATCACAATTTCACTCTGATACGGTGTCGTTTCCCGCATTGTAAGTAACCCATTTAGGTGTCGTAATGACTCGGATTTGGTGTGCACTTTTCTAGAGGAATGCGGAATTGAGGAATACATAGGAGTTTTCATCGGTGAGTACCCACCTCATTCACAACACTCATGTAAATAATTGCCTGAAACATGGTCTAAACAGTCAGTTTTATTTAGGGCAAAATGAACTTTCGACACGGGGCACATTGACTGGTAATGGCGTAGCCGTAGGCGGCCGTACGGTTGCTCGAATTAGTAATGAAGATCGTATGTGTATTTTATGCATGTACAGTGGAGGTGTAGCTAGGTAGGTTCACATGTATTGTAGATTGGTTCTAACGTTTAGCATATAGACCAAGGCTACGTACAAAAGGTACGAGCTACCGTACGGCCGCCTACGGCTACGCCATTACCAGTCAATGTGTCCGTGTCGAAAGTTCATTTTGCCCTAAATAAATCTGACTGTTTAGACCATGTTTCAGGCAATTATTTATATGAGTGTTGTGAATGAGGTGGGTACTCACCGATGAAAACTCCTATGTATTCCTCCATTCCGCATTCCTCTCAAGAAAAGTGCACACAAAATTGTCCATCTTGAAGACAAAAAGTTGCAAGACATCTCGCGGCCGCGGCGGATCGTCGAGAAATGACGCTTTTTTTTCGCAGGAGTACTACGTCACATAGGACACATGACATGTTTTGTAGCGCGCGTATGTCATGTACACCGCGCTGGGTATTTCTGATGTGACTCTGCGCGGATGTAAAAAGTCCGATAATCAAAATGATAACTCGGATTTGAGTCAGAAGTACACGGTTGGTGTTAAATTTACACGGATCGGAGTGATGATTTTTTGACTCGGATTCAGAGTTGAAATTTTGACTCGGCAGAAATAAAAGTGTACGTATGTTAATTTACTGCGCATATGTATGCAATTGATCGACCAATCAGGTACTTCGTTTGATATCCGTTTGTTTAAGTGTGTGTGTGTTGAGTGTTTTTAGTGTGCACGGGAAGTACTCACGCCCGATCTGAGCAAGGAGGTACTAAGTGTACGGCCTTGCGCAACGGCCTTCCCTAGACGGAGCCCACTTTGTGGATAGACTGCGTAGCACAGTGCACATTTCGTGACGTCATGATTTTGGTCACCTAAATTTCGATCGGGTTCAGGTGGTCTAAAAAGGGGTCTCAGTACACCATCTTTCCATCGTTCTGAAGACGTTTTTACCTTCTGAAAGTTAATTATTCATATCCCTAGATACTTGAGCTTTTCAGAAATGTATAAATCACCTTTTTTATGAATATCGTCCTTTTTTCTCGTTCACCATACTTTAACTTTACACAGGAATCAATGATGTGTATGTGAGTACGTGCTGACAATGACCCCGAATAATAGACATGAATGCCATAAATAACAACTTTTCAGAGCTCTGCTGACTAGGATTCTGGACTCTTGCTCCAAGGCACATGATCTATTTATTAATGATTCATGATGGATTGCCCTGGGCAATGCTGGTCTGAATTCATGGTAAACGGTAAAATGCATGCACATCATAAAAAGAAGTGTTTTCATGTACTTGCATACACTGCATTTCAAGATGAATAAAGACTAGCTGTGACAGTGGAATTTCTCATGAATATGTAATAGAGCATTCGGATCCAAGCCATTGTTCAGGACCACTGCCAGGGTGTTTACCACACACTCCCATATAATACACACCAATTGACCCCTGTGCAAAATTGAAGTTTTGTACAGAGGGTTGAAAACAGAGCAAAATCTGAAACCTTACTTACAAATAAATCTTCATTCTAATGAAATTGATTTATGTTATCGTTTTTAAATTACCTCCAACGAAATTGTACACTGTTCAGCTATTGGTCATATGATTGTCAGTGTTATCTGATGTATACTATTCAGGATGAAAAGTGGGACATGTCTTTTGTGTCAACGCTAAACACCTAGTACTTTGGTTGGCTGTTTGTTGCCTGTTCGATGGGTTGGCTTACAAAGAGTTGAAATGAATTTCGCCTGTGTAAAATGATGTAATATACTCCAAGGCTTCAAGATGGTACCCTGCAATGGGGGCCGTATGGATGCACTTAAAGAAAAGTGAAATGGTAAGTCGACATTTTAAATGTCGTCATACCAACCTTTTGTTGAATGTTAGCTTTTACACCCAAAATGTTAAATTTAACACTCAAAATGTCAAATTACCATTTATAAAAGGTAAACCTACCATTTCCAGTGTAAAATTTGACATTTTGTTGAATGTTGCATTTATTCAACACTCAAAATGTTGAACTTCGCTTTTAAAATGGGTAAATTTAATATTTTGGGTGTTAAAACTATTTTTAAAGATTTACAAGAACCTTGGGGGAGTGACAAGCATCTAAATGTTGATTTACCATTTCGTTTTTATTTTGGAGTGTATACAAAAATTATCATCATTTTCATTGTTTACTTTGGGTAGTTTTGGATATAATCAGTGTAACTGAGACACGAAATAATAACCCATGTGTTCCTCTTGTCCATATCACAGAAAGGTCCACTTTTCCAATTTTGACCCCCCCCCCCCCCATGAAAGCCCTTTATTAGTTACGAGCCTGCATTTGTACCTATTAATACCGAAGTGGCTCTTTTTGAGTAGAGCTACTTAAAGGTCCAGTTTACCTTTGGGAGCAGTGATTTTAAAAAAATGTTCAAGACATCACATTTGATGAATATGTGTAGGTCTGTTGTATCACAAAACATCCTGCTTTGTATCATTTTTGCAGTAAAGCCTATAAATTATATAAAGGAGATATCAATATTTTTCTCAATAGAAATAGACGGTTTAGTCTGAAAACATTTTTATTATGATTATTGTTCACATTTTGTGTATTTAATATTCAACCCTAACATCGATTATACGGATTTTTTTTTTTTTACATTGATTGTTTCTATCCCTAACTCACATTTTTCAACTATTTTAAAGCACTAAAGCTGGGTTTTTGTTTCATCTGCAAATAGTAAATTACATCATTAAAGGTGAATAACCTTCAATACCTAATTGTTTATGGGGATTCAGTGAAGCAGCTATGATATTTGTGATCTCAGTTATGATCTTTTAAGGTGTCGGAATGTAAAATGCTACATTTTTTCATTACCGCATGCTTGGACAACAATATAAGAATAATGGAAGTGTTGCCAACCGTTTTATTATCCACCACAATGAAAACCACTTGATTTACAGCACTCCCCCCCCCCCCCCCCCAAAAAAAAAAAAAATAATCAAAACAAAACAAAAACGGGGATTTATATTACTTTTAACGTGTAAAGCAATTATCGAGAGGGGGTATGTTTACTTCTCATTTAAAGCAAAATTGGTTTTGTGGAATTCTTCACATTTTCCGTATTCCTGCCCCTGGCGTGATCACCATTCGTTATAACTACACAAAGCCCAGTCGCTGTAAGTAGCGCACAGCGTACTAACAGCGTCTGGTCGGGCTACATTCGTTATAGTCTTCTCATTCAACAATGGAGAAACCCAAACTGTAAAAATGTAATTTTCGAACGGATTGTCCAATTTTCCTTTACTGTGTTCTACTATCGACTGTCTCATTTACTCAGTCCATCTAACTTTATTTTTCAAATTCCACTTCACTTCAGCGTGATCATGGAGAAGAAATGATCAGTCTAGCATTAATGATTTTTTTTTTCCTTCTTTGTCTCTAAGGGAAAGCGATGGTACGAGAATGGGGCCGTCTGAGATGGAGTCTTTTTCCCGAACACTTCACTGGCTCAGGTAATGAAGATGCTGAAGCCAACCAGTACGAAGATTGGAACACGGGTCTATATCAACCGACAAGGTGTTCGCTCGCTGTAACTGGAGATATGAGAGATGAGGGAGGCTCTAAGTGCGACGTGGACCCTTTAGAGAAAGTGAAGGAGGACGATTGTGTATTCATTCCCTACAGTAGTGACCAAGATGCCAACGCTTCTCTGCTCTTTGGTTCTCACTGCGTGGACTCTGTGAGTTCATCATGAATAACAGACTAGCTAGTTTTTTGAGTTCAAAACCAGATTATTGATTTTGACTGAAAGTAACTAAGACACTTGCGTAACAAAGAACATTTATGTTTCTCTACATTAGTCAAACCTTCGAATTCCGATAAATAATGCGCTGGGTAGCCTGTTTTCGTAGAAGACAAATGTCCCCTGGTAGTTATGGAAGAATGAACTGTATGACTCATTGGATCTAGAATTTATCTGATTTCTGAAGATGTCTTACAGCAAGCTTTGTGGAAGAAAATGATCAATGTTGTTCAAAAAACAAGTTAATCGACCAGGCGGTAAAGCTATTGCATTTAGGTTTAATATCAATATAGATATGTTCTCATTACAAAAAACCTCCACATATTTATAAAGATTTATTGACGGAAAATTATCAACAACGCTATACTTGCTCAAAAATTACTGGAGTGTCAACACTGGAATCATTGAATCATAAAGCCACATTAATTACGTCACCCATCTCCCTGCCTAAGCACTACTTTAGTCCTAACAAGGGAGATGGAAAGAGACTTCTCGGCTGATCCCAAGTGAAATTAGTAAAAATATATTTTTCATGACATAATTGCTATACAATTTTAAGAACCTCTCGATCTTTCTCAAGCGAAGTAGTTTATTGAAGCAGAATTTCGTTCCTCGTACAATACTCAGTTCGACCTCAAAACGTTTATCTCCTGTAATCTCATCATGGCTTATATAAACATATATACGTATATATATATATACATATATATAAACTTTTTAATAAACTACACGTATTTTTCACTTTTTTCATTAAGACAACAATTATCTGCCTTTTATCCTAAGAATATTGTGCACGTATTAAAATAATAAATCCTTGAACATTCATAAGTGACTTTTCTATACCTGCCGTAGATCTATCAATTTTGCAACCGGTCACAACACAATTATCAGGCAGCTAATCTACACAACTATCACTGTAGAAGATGGAGTGCCTGGGAAGTTATGGAGTCTACCGAAGATTTCTTCGAGGAAAACTTCGCGGACCCAAATCTGATGGACACCGAGCCTTCATTCACCATCCTTCAACAACCTGTCCGACGAGTGGTTCTTGCTCTCGACTTCAGTAGCAGCATGGGGGTGAGTGGGACTAATTCCTCGCGAATGCATTGCTCTCGTAGTTTTGACCACACATCCTGCTCGTGAATTTGCGTTTTCGTACAGAAATAACTTGTTATACGAAAATGAAGTGAAGTGAGTCTTTCCCCTGTAGGAAGGTCATGGTATTGAAGGCTTGGAGTTCATCATTCTAGCGTTTTTGCTCCAGAAAAAAAAAAAAAAACTCAAGAAAACTTCATATAAAGGACATAATGCGAATGATGCCACATCAAATGAGCATGAGGTAATTTAGTGGAATAAAGACTTCAAAGTAATGTTGAAACAACACTGTGCATAAGATGTTGGAAAGGGGGATTGTGTTTAGACGAATGATTTCTGAGAGTATAGCGCCAGACACAGGAGTGATGGATACGAAGGTGTTATCCTATGACAAACATTCATGAATGCATTCAACGCCAACTAGAATATGGACAGTCCGTGCATATCCCTGGACACTTGAAGTCAAAGGGAGGTGTATCAGAGTATTACCGATATAATATTGATGTCTTGTCTATTCTAGGCATCATTCCGAGTCGACAAGCTGATCCAGTCTGCATCCATCTTTATCCGACACTACATCCCTGCTGGTAGCCACCTTGGTATTGTCACATTTGACGATTCGGCCACAGTCAACGCAGACCTTACTTTGGTCCAGGACGACGACAGCTCTCGAGAAGACCTGGTCAACGCACTGCCCACGGCCCCTTATGGATCCTCTTGCATTGGATGTGGGATAGAGGCGGCCTTGAGCGTAAGCCCATTCGATTCGATACTACAGCTTCATTTAATCGAGTCAAGAAGCCAAATCTTTTTGTTGTAAGAAACTGACCGACTGCGAACAACGTCGCCTCATTTCGCATTGTCTCAAGTATGATTACGGGACATGCTGAACAATTAAGGGTATGACAAATGAAACCTGTCCAGACTAAGTTACGGTAGGCTAAAACATTCTCGCAATATTATCAATAGTGGTTATACATTAGTTACATTATTCGTTTAGTGACACAAAAGTCTGACGTATTCAATAAACCTTCAACTCGTATCACATGAATACGTAGGTCTAAATAAGTATATCAATGTATGCATTTTCGTATTGCGTGCCACACAGTGTCCAATATGTAAAATCATTATTATCATGATAACACATGCGTGTGAACGATCACTCTGTAGGTACTAGGGAACAATACAAACGGTAGCTACATACTCGTGCTGAGTGATGGCGAAGAAAACCGGTCCCCGTTTATTAGAGACACCATCCCAGCCGCAGTGGCGGATGGTGTTGTGATTGACACCATTGCCGTCACCAACGACGCCGATGAGCAGATGGAAAACCTGACATCGATCACTGGTGGGAAACCCTTCTTTTGTCCAGATGAAGGTAGCAGCGCTTGTCTCACCGAAGCCTTTCTCTCAACTGTTTCTGAGCGCCCCGAACTCAACTTCATCCCGAGTCACATTCAGGTCTGTATAGTGTTGTCTATGTTAACCTTTTTTTAAATTTCTTTTCATTCAGGTCTTTCTACAGTGAAGACTATTATTTTCCCTACTGAAATCAGTCAATATGTCATAGCAACACTGATTACTACCAAATGTCCCTCACAGCCATAAGCGCACTCAGTATATACACGAATAACGTGATTTAATTCATTCTTGCCAAGTTGGAACTCAGTAGGATGTCATGAAATAAACATATATATAAATATATATTACATAGAACAACTAACATGACTTGTTTTGATAAAGAGTGAAGAAAAGTACTTTGTTGTAGGGACATTGTGAGTATGCCAAACTATTAAAAAAAATGCCAAGTGAATGAATGACGGAACGAATGAATAAATGGATTAATTACAGAATGAACAGTTGAATGAATGAATAAATGAATGAATGAAAAATAATTACTTACTGGTTAAATGGTAGCCATATATTCTCCTGCTCAGATACGGATGGACGACGTAATGATTTCTACAAGAACAGAAGAAAAACGATCATTTGTCATTGGGGAAGAAGAGGGCAATGACACAGTGATAGCAGTAACTCGCTTCTTCTATGACGATATCGCTGTCACTGTCGAAGGACCAATTGGAGAATATTTCGACAAATACTCTCCTGAAGGATACGAATCAGACTTCTTCAAAAAAACTGCGTGGATTACAATCCCTGTTGCTGCGGTATACATTTTTTTTTATTTCACCTATTTCATTTCCAACATATTAGCAACATTGATGTAAATTTTATTACAATTACCAACATATCTATGATTTCACCGATTGATGTGTAACATTTAACCAACAAAGCAGCATTTTAACTCTTTACCTGCAGTATGTAGAATGTTGTGACTAATCAGTCATTTTGAAGAAGCAAACACAGGCGCATTATTCAGGGTTATACAGGCAAATAATGAAATCATTCTATTTCCCATTCCGCTTCTCTAGTATACAGAAGATCGTTACAGTATTCTCAGACTCTAAAACCTAATGCTCTATAATGCTGTCGGTGATCTATAAGATAATAAGATTTTTTTTTAAGGTGTTGGCCCATTAAAATCACGAGAATATCATTACCTTAACGCCGAGTCCTCTTTTTCTTTCTTTTTTAAGTCTTGATTTTACTCTGACAATTTGACAAGTGATTAAAACCAAGGTGGGAGTACATTTGTTTTCACACATAGTCTGGGCCGATAAGGTAAGGCTTGGTAGAAATATTTAAAAAAAAAGATACGTGCGTGTCATCAATATGAATCCTCAAGTGCAATAACAAACAACAAAGGTCAATTAATTGATTATTTGTTCAAATGATATGCTATCAGTGATGCTAACCAGTTACATAGAAAATAAGACAAGTTTCTTTTTGTTTTGTTTTTTATCTGCACGAGGAAGAGAGAAAAACAAGCAAAAGGAAACAATATAAACATTAAAAGAAAGAAGAACACAGAATCCAGCATGTGTCCTTTGTTTGGACTCTTCCTCAACAATCGGGAAAATCCCGTATTTTGCAGTCGCCGCTTTATATCATGTACACACCTACTGTGTAAACACTGTCTAAACTGTTTTGCTACATTTCTCGGACTTTGATTCCATTTATCAGGCGGGTAATTGGACAGTTACCCTCGAGAATCCTCATCATTACGACCAAACAGTAGGGTTGATGGTTACAACCAAACAACGCGACGCAACCAGGGTGGTGAGTGTCGACGCTGTTCTCGAATCGCGGGTAAGTTTGCCCAAGCTTCCCATTCACGTAGTAGTGATAAGGAGGAATAAAAAAATAATAAAAAACCCTCACTAAAATTAACGATGAGTGCTATTAATCTCTTTTTATCTTCTTATCTATTGACTGATGAAATGGTTGATTCATGGTATAGATAAAATGGTTGTAATAGAAAAAATAATTGATCATTGAAGACAATTTACCTTCAGGGATATTACGATATGATTGGGCAATATGTATTCAAGATAAAAATTGGCTACTCATAAGGACAAACTTTAGCCAATCAGGACTTAAGGAAAGAATGAAGTGACTTGAGTAAATCATCATAAAGTTTATACGATTATTGACTTTTTGCATATTTATGTCTGGAAAGGTGCAGCTAATAAACGGAATGAGGTTAATTTCGTGTCAAGGGAAATATCTTCCATTTTCCCAGCGAGATACCCGTTTGTTTATATCTATTTATTTATTTTATATTTATAGCGAAAATATTTGCACAGGGATAATTTTTTGACCGTATGGATATTGGTAAGACGGGGCTCATGATTATACCGTCATTATTGGCATCTCGTGGATATTGCAAAAAGACATTCTGTCAATCATCATCGTCGGTCCAAACATTGCAGGGGCCGCGGAACCGGGGGAGGGGGGCTTGGAGGGGGAGGCTCCCACATATACTTTTGGCTCACAAAAAAAAGGTAAAATCGAGAAACAAGGAAAAGTAGAAATTACGCGTTGCGTAACATATGTCCCCGCCGGAAGTAGCATTTTGTAACAAAATGTGCAATATAGGTAAAAAATCAAGGTCAAAGGTCAAAGAAGTCAAAGGTCAAAATTCTGTGTAGAAGTTTTGAAGCCCTCACCTAGTGCCATCACATAAAGCAAATGGAATCGAAATTGGGTTAGAAATGGCGAAGGAGTAGCATTTTGTAGCCAATGTACAATATAGGTCAAAAATCAAGGTCAAAGGTCAAAGAAGACAAAGGTCAAAATTCTGTGTAGAAGTTTTGAAGCCCTCACCTAGTGCTATCACATAAAGCAAACGGAATCGAAATCGGGTTAAAAATGGCGAAGGAGTAGCATTTCGTAGCAAATGTGCAATATAGGTTAAAAATCAAGGTCAAAGGTCAAAGAAGTCAAAGGTCAAAATTCTGTGTAGAAGTTTTGAAGCCCTCACCTAGTGCCATCACATAAAGCAAACGGAATCAAAATCGGGTTAGAAATGGCGAAGGAGTAGCATTTTGTAGCAAAATGTACAATATAGGTCAAAAAATCAAGGTCAAAGGTCAAAGAAGTCAAAGGTCAAAATTCTGTGTAAAAGTTTTGAAGCCCTCACCTAGTGCCATCACATAAAGCAAACGGAATCGAAATCGGGTCAGAAATGGCGAAGGAGTAGCATTTTGTAGCAAAATGTACAATATAGGTCAAAGGTCAAGGTCAAAGGTCACGACTGAAATTCTGTGTAGAAGTTTCAAAGCTCCCATGTAGTGCTATCATATAAAGCAAACAGAATCAAAATTGGCTCATAAATGACAGAGAAGTAGCAAATTGAAGATTTTGATCACACACGGACGCACACACGGACACACGGACGGACGGACACACGGACGGACGGACACACGGACACACACACGTACGGAGCCCGTTTCATAGTCCCCTGCTCGAACTCGTTCGGCGGGGACAAAAATGGGAACAAATCACAACACCCATGAATGAAAATTTCCAAAGATTTCGATCTTAGATCCTTCTTGTCTAAGCGGCAGGGGGGGGGGGGGAGGGCATTGTCCTCAACAAGTCACAACAAATAATGAATTAATCATAACACAAACTGGCCATTGATGACTATATATATTAAAAAAAAAAAGTATTCATGATTCAATGTGCATGCCATATTACCTTTAAGATAAATGTCTTGTATTTTCAATTTTTGTTGCAGAGTGTCAATCACCATACTACTCCTAAGTTAGGAGTGTATGGTGTCGTGCAGAGAGACGAAGAACCGGTTCTAGGGACTAGTGTTGAAGCAACCATCCAGAACTCGGCTGGCTCTACATACACAGTACAGCTGTTGGATTCTGGAACAGGTCAGAAGTCATTACCTCCCTGACATGAATCGTTCGTTGTAGTCTGTACATGTACCTGCCTATGTTTAATATTTTCACTTTTTATCAAGATTATGATTATACATTTGACGGGACCAAGCAATTATAGAGACCTAACATACTTTGCGAAAAATGTGATATGAGGATAATTGCAAACACTGACCAGAAAGCCCTTTGTGTGTGGTATCTTGATGTGAGGTAGTGGAAAATAAACACATGAGCAATTAGGGAGATACTCTAAAATTTCGAATAGAAGCAGAGCACGAGAATAATATTCAGCAGTTAAATAGGATAGATTAGTGTCATTACTTTCTCTTTCGGATCTGTGAGAGGAAAGTTCTTGTTGAGGTTTAGATGAATTAATGAGCTGGAAGCAGCGCAGCAGAACAGGTGTGTGTGTGTGTGTGGGGGGGGGGGGTGCACCTTTGACCCAACCACGACCAAACCTTGCTCCTCCCTCCCCCTCCCCCCCCCCCCCCCCCCTCACCGTTTTGCGGTCCCTTGTAAGGACTGATGGAGGGCTACATGTCCCACATAATGTTCGACGTGGAATCCAAGAGTCGTTGAATCAGTGTTTCTACAATCGTGGCATTATCGGGTTTTTTTTCTCTCTCCTCTCTCTCTCTCTCTCTCTCTCTCTCTCTCTCTCTCACTGTATCTGAAGGTTCTGATAAGGTAAAGGATGATGGGATATACTCGGGAGTCTTCCTCGAATTTGACAGTGACGGTCGTTACGGAGTGACAGTCAGAGTTCTGGGTATGACGACTGAAACAGAGAATGGGAGTAGCAGACGACGTAAGTTAAGCTTTAATTAATCTTACAACGTGAGGTGTTTGAAATGTGATATTTAATTATGTATATATGTATGTATATTGATTATAATACGTATATATGTATATGTGTGTGTGTGTGTGTATGTGTGTGTATATTATATGCATGGACTTACATGTACAAATTGTATGAATCATTTGCATCCAAACACATTCATTTCTTTTAAACAAAAGAAAAAAATCAAGTTTGATATGTTTGTAAAGACGTTGGGAGAATTTTTCTCTAAAATTCGAAGATCGGCATGTTGCTTGGTCAATCGCACCCAGGTCGTCGTGCTGTTGGAACAACTGTAGCGCCCTCACAAACGGCATTCATGCGAACTGCATCGGGGGGAGCGTTTGTTGTCGAGAACTACTCACCCAACGCCCCTGATATCCTGGCGCCATCCACGATTACGGACCTTAGGCGCACAGAGTTATACGAACGCAGTGCGGTGAGGCTGGTCTGGACAGCAGTCGGCGACGATCTCGATCATGGTCAAGGTATTACGTCAGCCATCTGTCATACATGTATTTTCATCTAGGTTTGTGAACTTTAGTGAATTACGTTAGTGAACTTACTTATTTCAGCCAAAAGTCCCCCTATGAATATCAATATCCATTAATTGGGGTTGTGTAGGTTACGATATAGGGCCTACATGACATTTAAAGATCTGAGAACCTGTTGAATGTATTACTTAAATAAAACTGTGGCTACAAATTACAATCAGCTTTCGATGGAACCATTAAACCCAACTTTATGGCCTAATTATGAAATGGCTATGACTGACTGACAATAACTTTAAAACTTAGATGACCGGAATGATTTTTCTTTTATGTGTTTTAGGAGCATGTCAATATAAGATGTTACATTCTTTTCCTTTGTTCAGCTTCATCGTATGAATTGAGGTATTGTACTGACTTCACCACACTGAGGACCAACTTCACAGAGTGTACTCTGGTAGACAACGATCAGCTGGTCGAGGGTAACCTATCCGATGTCGCCATCGCCGGCGTCGAGGAGAGCGTCACAGTACAGCTCCCTGAAGGTTCTCTGAATGTGTCGCATCACTTTTCCCTGCGAGCATGGGACGAGGCTGGCAACGTGGGTTCGACGTCCAACATCGTATCTACATCCGTTATCATTGCCGGTCAGGCAAACACAACCCAAGCTCCGACTTTGGGACAACCAACAGATTTGACTACTGAAACCACTACAACTAGAAGAAATGATGTAACGTCCTCATCGGCAACCTCAGCTCCGTTTGTCAGGACCTCCACTGTGCCGCCAACAACTACAGATGACGACATCAAAGAGCCAACAGTCACGGAAAGGGGTTATCCCGTGACAACAGACCAACCGACAACAGACCAACCGACCAAACCTTCTAAGGACATCCACATTATAATCTTATCGGTTGTCCTATCTTTAGTGGCACTCTTTGGTGTCGTCGGTCTACTCCTGTTCATGTGCTCCTCTCATACTAGTACGAAAGGTGTGCACCCTTCTGATAATCAGAATGAAAATAAAATTGTGGCAGATTCAAAGATGGGTAATTGTTACACACCTGGCTTTTCTAATCCGGCCACTGACGAGTCAAAAGGTGATGGATATCAAACAACTCGTAAGGATTCCCTGGAAGAATTTGGTGTGGTCACTGAGATTCCTATGAAACCCGTGAATTAATAATGGCATAACTCAACGAATTGTGCCAGAGACATAAGAAAGAGTAAGGTTGTTACTAAAGGTAAACTAGGAAACAGTCGTAGTGGTTTTCCACAATTAAGATTTGGCCAAGAAGGGCATGACAGTAGGGAAAATTATACAAGACAGAAAACAAAGACTGCCAAGTAATCAGGAAAACTACTGACGAGATTTGTTACCATGGTACTGCCAACAAAGAGCGAATTACATGAGACGTCAGTAGAACACTAAATCATGACAATCAGGGAAACTGCTTGAATGTTGATTCATAAAATAGTATGAAATAGTGTCTGTGTCGGCCAAATAGTGTCTGTGCCATAATATTACTATGTTACAATATGTTTCATTCGCATTCTAAGACAAAATTGGTAGTATTTTCGGCCTCTTTTTGATACACACAGGCAAAATTAGGTTTTTGCAGGATTTTACGTTGTTTCATCGTGGAGATACAATAACCTGGTCCATAGCTAATATAGATTATCATTACCTTGAATTTTACACCGTTTTGTTTAAACATGACTGTTTTATAGTCCATGGTTGATGGCAGATTGAAAAGGTCCAGGATTCGAACTTCGCTATGTTAAGTATTTTATTGAGAAACCTTTAAATATATTTGCAGTAGGTAATTTTCATTTTTTTTCTTATGCTTGTCAATATAGTTATAGCATTTTCATGCTAGCATTCTATTAGATTTACTTACAAGTTTATTGTATCGTATAGTATTGTCTTATCAAATTTATTAATTGTAGTTAAGTTTAATGAAGTGTATGTATTTATGCATCTTTAATAAAACGCTTATTGATAGTAAACATTTGGATAAGGAGCTATAGACATGTAATTTGATATCATTAAGACACGTTATATCTTTATTCAAGATGCTACTCTCGACACTGGTGTCAAGATGTGTACCCCATAAAGATTTGAACAGCTGCGTGGCCACCTCGCATTGGTGTGTTGTAAAAAGGCATCCTATCTAGAACGTTCCCGAGACAGTGAGTGTGCACTCCAGGGGCCTGTTTCATAGAACTTGTCATCAGTGACAAATTTTCATAAATGTGACAAGCTACTGAAATCCTTGCATCTGATTGGCAGAGAGCAAATTTGTCAGGGAAATGTGGCAGTTGTCACTGATAAAAACTTTTATGAAACAGGCCCCAGATTCTGGCGTAATTGATTCCACTGACCGGATAGTTGGAGAAATATCATTCCTCTTTTGACAATATCTTCTGTTATGTCCCCTTACGTCTATTCCCCACAAACTTATCTAATTTTTTTTCTTTCTTATTGCAAAATATCATAATCATGTACTAGCGATGTATTTTGGTACTACATGTATATGCTGGCAGCCATTTCAGTGGAGGGAATTTAGGTGCAAATAAGTTTAATATCCTATTTAGAATGTCTTCATTAAAATTAAAAAAAAAATGATTTACATAACTTGCATTTTTTGACAACAATCATTGTAGTTGATTACTAGTATGTGACAAATAAAACTTGTTCAATATAACTAGAAATAGTGTTCAGGTCATATTTATACACAGATATATTTCTCATACAACCAGGAACTATATATGCTACATACATCCAAGTACACTGTATATCGTCATGTCTACGCAGTTACGATGCATTTCTTATTATTACTCTGATATTCCCTTTGACTTTGTTGGTTTGTCTGTCTGTCAGTTTGTTTGTTTGATGTCTTGGTTTGTTTAAACAAATGATGAAGAACCGACAATCTAAACCCAAAGCTGGATGAGGAGACTATAAGAGTTCATGACGTCACATGTGAACAACAATATAGATAAAATATAAAGGGAATTCCACTAACATTCATTTTATTGCACATTCATACCGACATACCTTAAGGGTAGTAATTATTCCCCTGCTTTCTGAAAGCGATTAGTGAAGTGATCTTTCATTACCCAAGAAAAGTGAAATCCTGTTTAATTTTCATATTTTCTTCATAATTTCATAATAGTCCACACATGATGCCATAAACTCGAGTAGTCTCCTCATCCAGCGGCTTCAACACAAACACTTTATTCATAACTTTTGCATCGATTGTCAGATTTCCACAAGCTTTCCCAGATAGTGTTCTACTTACATTGCTGCTTTCACTCATTCCACATTCCTCTTTGGGTTTGGGTTTCCTTTAAGCAGCCATACTTACTTACATATTTTGCCTTTTGTCTGAAACGTTATTCCATGCTGTTGTTTGATTGATTGATTGATTTTATTTTCGTTATAAAAACAACAACGGCTGGATGACCCATATTGTTGTCAATTTAATCAAGCTTCAGTGTGCATGATTTCTTGTATCCATATTATGTGTAAACAAATATGAATTCTTACATTAAAAAGTGCATGATTGGAGTATTTCATTGTATTAATTTTAAGAGTTTATCCTTGAAAAGTATACATTATAATGATAATATATTATAATAATAATAATAATAATAATTGATATGATTTATATAGCGCCAAATCCACTCTGCAGAGTGCTCTAGGCGCGGAAGGAAGAGAAAGTGAAGGAGATAAAGGACATACAAATATCAAGTACATGTAATGAGTAGTCAAATTGAGGCTTTAAACAAGTGAGTTTTTAGACTGCTTTTAAAGGAGTCTGATGAAGAACAATTTTTTACGGCTGAAGGTAAGTTATTCCATAAGGTGGGAGCAGCATGGCCAAAGGCACGTGTGCCCCATATTGTAGTGAATCTTGGAATTATCAGAGAACCGGAGTTGGATGAGCGTAAAGATCTAGCAGGGATGTAATTTAATTATATTGAACAAATGTCCTCGACATATCTGTTGAAACACTGAAAAAACACTAAGACCAATGGTTAGCGTCACCACTCCACTGTTATACCTGGAGTAGATCCTTTCGCAGTAATCCAGCACGTACAAATAAGCATTAACATGTGAGACAAAAATATGGTACTCATTGAAAGTAAATACTCCAGCCGAATAAATTCTTACAGTAACAAAACACAAGACAGAACGTTTTTATTGTATTTATAAATTCCACTTAAATCGGGACATGGAGACAGAGACAAAGATATAATTCCTTTGACACACAAGCCGTCTGTAGGCTGCTACCCATTTTCACATGTATTTTGTCAATTTACGTTTTTGCAATAATTACAAATATGTTCTGCTTACACGTTGTATATGATTTCTCTTTTTATTTGATGGAAATGAAAATAAATTTGAAATTAAACTTGAACTTGAACCTGTGGTCATTTTGTAAATTATTTATAACGTGGCAACGTTTTATGATGCAGCATCTTTACAAGTTCTTATTACCTTGTTTTATAATGTCTTAGTTACAGTCGTATCTCCTTCCTCTTTTAGTGTACTTTATATCGTTTCATTGTTTTTATTTGATTTTATTAATATCAATTCCTTTAACTGCTTTAATGTCATGCGATGGTAATATTTTTCTCTGCTCATTATGGCAACAAAGAAAACTTCTCAACTTACGAGAATTTCATCTTTGGTCGGTTGGGGGACAATCCAAGTGATGTCATTGTAATGTATCGCTTCTTATCAGTATCATTGTTCAGTAAAGTGCCAATTAAAGAGAGTCAAGCAGCATTTCTCAGCACTTGTCAAATCATTGTCCAAAAACATATCATCTTCTTTCAGTTCAGTTCATTTAAATTACACTCAATTTCCATCAAACCAAATGTAATGAATAAAATCACTCAAGAAAAAAACAAAACTTGCAAAATTGATTTATGTACCGTTAGAATATTTGGTGATTGATAGATATGATGGTTAAGATACATATTAAAACATATCGTACACAAAAAGTGCCGGCACAGACATTTTAGCGGTGTGTATACAAGGAAAAGATGGGGATAAAAGCAAGGATACATAGAAAGACACATAGGTAGTCACGCAAAAGAAAAAAAAAACGAAAAAGAAATGCACGCATGAACAATACGCGACAATGGAGCAAGAACTAAGAACTCAGTGGCATTACAACACAACAACAATCAAGGCGAAAGAAGAAGGGGCAGAGAAGAGATGTCTGTGAACTCCATCGCCAGGTGAGGGGAAAGTACAAAGGTTAAACAATTAAATGCTGCATGTACAAATAAGTGTCATCTTCTTTTTCAGTTTTCATCTAAATGTAGTGATTCCAGAGGAAGATTTAAAGCTGTTGTATAAGCTATTTCAAAATCTGGGTCCAGAATAAACAAACGTAATTTGGGTATGTACAGTTCTCATTTAAAAGGAGACCTAATTCATTAGATCGCTGCCAGGGATAGTTGTTCACGTGACTTTTTGAAGAAATGAATCGTAAGATATTTTTGGCATGTGATTGCAATTGTAATTTAACATTATCAGGGGCGGATCCAGGGAGGACAGCAACCAGCGCACGCCCCCCTTTATTTTTTGTTGAAACAAAATAAATAAAAAGGAAAAAATGGGGGAGGGGTGCGTGCGCCCCCCCCCCCTTTAATTTTGTAAACGCGCCCCCTCTTTACAGAATTCCTGGATCCGCCCCTGATTATCCTGCCAGTTTGAAATGAATCAAATTCTTAAATTTTCAGAATTTCCTGTTTAGAAAACAACGCATCAGCATATGCTCAGGTATGAAGGTTAATACGATTGTGAGATCATCTTTTGCATAAAAGTTTGTTTAGCAACATCGGATATTTACGATTATACAACACCTTAGAATGATGTCGAATTGTGATTGGCCAAGAACATGTCACATGACATTCAATAGAAAATACCTATCAAACTCATTGAGAGTGACAGCCGTGCAATAGGCCCCTGGCATGGGCCTATTGCACGGCTCAAAGGTACTATAGCACGGCTTCGCGGGGGGCTACTAATGCACGGCCGCCGCTCACACTGGCAAAGCGCCAGCAAACTACGTGCTGGCCGGCTGCGCTGCCAGTAAGTCTCACAGACCAGGCGCGGGGGAGTACTGCAACGTTAACGTGTACGCGCAGCTACTTTACCTAGCTAGTTGCATGTATTGCGGCCTTTGCCTACGGCTGGGCTTTTACTTTTGACTCTGATCTGCTACGTGGACCACAGTGATCCCAAAATCAAGACTTCATTTCAAGTTGAGAAACCGTAATTTGATTATTTTACTGTGCTTTTATACAAAATCATTTTCGGAAATAGACAAAGTCTAGACCTACTACTAGATCTACCGACATCTCAGATCGGCGTAACAGTCAGGCCTAACTCGATCTAACGTAGTGTAGAATGGGCATAGACCCAGCAGAGTTTGTGATTCCTGTGACTGTGTGGTCGAATCATGACGAGTGTTTGAAAGCAGTACACTGGGTAGTTTACAATTCTCGGCCTAATTGTTACATTTATTTTTGGGCCTTCCTGAGTTGGTGGTCACTAATTTAGTACTGTGATTGTGGACAAGGTGTTGTATAAAACGAATAATTTATGATTTTGTTCGTGCATTAGGGCACGTAATATCGCACTCGGCGCGAGATTCGCCACTGGTCTATTCAACGCGGCGCTACGCGCCTTGTTGAATAGACCAGTGGCTTATCTCGCGCCTCGTGCGATATTCGTGCCCTAATGCACTCACAACTCATAAATTATTCGTATATTATATCCCTCACAAATTGCTTCTCGTCCTCTGATTGGTCGAGAGCACTGTAAACAACAAAACATAATTCTACCATACACTTATCCGCGTATGACTATACTCCCTAGGGAAATGGTAAAAACTATATCACGCTGGTGAAATTCGCGCCTTTTTTGCTTCGCGTCGCGACGCGAAAATTTTTACGTGTAAATGAATGGGTATCGCAGCACCTTCGCTTCGCGAGAGATTTCATGTACAAATGAATGGGTATCGCGGCGCCTTCACTTCGCGAGAACCACAAGACACGCATACTGTAGACAATACACTCAATACGTGTAACGTTAGAGAAAATAAGAGACTCAGAGAGACTCTTCCGCGGCCCTCATTCTACCTAAAAAGATGCTCATGGCATTGTGGAATAGAATATTACAGTGCGTTACAACAGAGTAGGTCTAGGCGATATCGTAGATCTTATAAATAGAAAACAACAATAAGCAAGCTAGGGCTCTTCGACGTACCGTAAGTCCGTAGGCCTATGATCTAAACGTTGGTTAGGCCTCATTCGGCCCTGGTTTTGAAGATGCATGTCGTATACTCTACAGATACTGATTGGAAGATCGTTCCAAGGTTTTGGTACAATGTATGAGAAAGTATGATCCTCTAACTACGGTATGCTAGATTTCCTATGCCTAGAAATTTATATCCCAGTGTAGGACTGTCTAACTTTGGGGAGTTCATGCTTCGACCCCTTCGTACCTTCGTCGCTTGAAATTTGCTTATTTGATCTCGCAGTTCACTAACTCGAGCGACCCACCCAAAAGATGTTGACAAATTGCAGTAGGCCTAGATAGTAGGCCTGCTTAATTATTTAAATTCTAGCGTAAGTTAGATCTAGTTAAGCCTAGTTCTACCTGTCTAACAGTAGTTCCCGTAATCTCATCCTAATAATAATTTTTCAGAGTGTCTAACGAGTTTACTAGAGTCTAACGTTAACTTGTTAACTGTTACGAACTACACGAATTTACAGTGGCACTCGATGCTAACTGCTAGAATTTTTTCAGTGCCTAACCTTAGACTCGCTGTTACTGAATGTTCTACCCAAATGTACAATGTATACTTGCATTTTTAACAGGAAAGGATAGTCCATATTCATGTACAGACAGCTAGAAAACGCCAGAAAGACGACAGAAAACACAATCAACTGCACAGCTCACAGTTACATCGTTGATCAGCTCGAGCACGCACGTCATCACCGTGGTACCGCACCAACGTACTTGTTGACAGATCGGATACATAGAGATGTATACTAATAATATACTAGAGCGCGGACTGCGTGTGGCGCGTACGCAGTGCTCGTGTGCCGATGTGAAGAGGCCGCGCGCCATCTTTGTCCGGGCAAAAACAAGCATCGCGTCCGGGCAGCGCAGTAGTGGTGGACACGTGAACACGTATACAACAAGCGCTCAAACACGTATTGCCTTTCAGCAAAAAGATGAGGGGGTCGGAGATGAGAGAAGGAAACAACTCAAAAATTTAAGTTGCTAGCAATCTCTTATTATGAGTGGTAAAGAAAATGAAAAAAAAAAATTACTTTATTCTCAACGAGGTAAAACTTTCAAGCCGACCAACACGACCATGGTCCATGCAATACAAAGGGTTATCTTGGTCTCTAGACTGCCGGATGCCCCTTGTGATACAGTATACTGCGTCATTTTTTTTTTTTTTTTTTTTGCAGTTATATTTTTTTTTCTGTATGAGGGGACTGCATTCTATAGTCCTATCTGTGTATACGAGTGTTTCATTGTGTTTCTATTTTTTTTTTTTCTGGTGGTGGTGGAAATGAAATAAATCATTTTTATAAGTACGTGTAGGCATATTGGTTCCATGACATATTGATGTTCAAGCTCGAAATGCTAATGTTGAAGCTTACATAAACCCTAACCCAAATCATAACACCCACGGTGACCCTAATCCTAATCCTCACCCTGCCTTTCTTACAAGAACCAAAAGCCCAATCAGACCCATGATGGTAATTCTATTTTCAGAAAGATATCAATGCCGGAGCATATGTCCTGTCACCAGGCATATATTACGTATTCTGAGCTTTTCTCACACTATCTTAGTGAAATTAACTGCTGGTATAGCAAAGGGTGGAGGAACGATTTTTTTTTTTTTTTTTTTTGGGGGGGGGGGGGGGGGCTCAAGGGCCAAATAGGGCACTTAGAAGTGAGCACTTTTTTAACTTAAAAAGGGGAGTTTTTTTTTTTTTTTTTTATGGGGCAAATGCCCCCTCCCCCGTTCCGCCGACCTTGCATATAGTTATGTACTGTAGCTATCTATATTATAGTAGCAATAGATCGAGAATAGCTGAGGGAGGGCGGAGTGCCCCTGACGAATTTTGCAAGACCTTTTCTTTTCTTTTTCCTTCTTTTTTTTTTTGCCTTGAATCAATCTGTTTAACACACACTATAAATGTAATTTTAGTTACTCGTGAAAGGAAACTCCGCTCCCCTTCTTTTCTCCTGTTTCTACATCCAAAAGCAGCACATGAACCAGGCATTTTGCAACATAGATCTATGCTACTTTAAGTAGAATTTGCGAATTTAAGAACATTTTTCGATTTCCAAACTCCGATGGAGATATTGGCATAGATGTTAGCCTACTGCCGTTGCATCCCGTCGTCGATCTCCCTGCATGCTCCGCTAGCGCTACACGTTATCGGTACGGTCACTAGTCGAAATTTGCCCGGACCAAAATGGCGAACGCCTCCTTCTATCGGTCACAGGGATTTTACGGAGTCCGCCCTCTAGTGTTCTTAGTATACATCTCTATGATCGGATATAGCTAGGACGCGCGTAGTGAGTTTGCAGTTTGCGCATGTTTACCAGTACGTTGTACAGCAATGCTCCGAGTACTTTAGCGGCTGAGCGCGCAGTTGTCTCTTCATAGTACGCGTACGCGCTGCCCTCCTGCTGCTTTCCCAAGCGTGAATGACTTGTCAGTCTTCTTGAAAAGAGTAAAGCAAGATGCCCTTAAAAAGGGGTAAATTACAGAATACAAGCAGTCAAATACTCTTAGATTCATTGGGAGGGATATAAAACAAATAAACCAGGCCAATTTTTCGAGGCACCGGTTGAAACTATGTGCCTTCGGTGACTTCAGTAGCACTATTTTCTTCGGGGCTGCGCCCCTCAGAAAATAGTACTACTGAAGTCACCGAAGGCACATAGTTTCAAGCAGAGCCTCTCAGGCCTGGTATATTTGTATAATATTGAACTTGAATAAAGTGTCACTGCGAGTCATATAATAATGAAATAAAGGTTGTCATTCAAAAAAGCATTGTAAATATGTTTCAATCTCTATTCACACACACACACACACACACACAATGTTTGGATAATTCACTGCTTATTTAAATGTTCCATATGTGACCGTGCATCACAACACGAACAAAAAGTCGCACACACTGATTTTGCGTGAGGACTGAAAATAAGTGAAATGGGTCAACCTTGTCGATCTTGACTTTTTCATATTTTCTGAAAGAGCAAGTCTTCTTATACATAATGCTAAAATTTGGGATCATGAAACGGGCAGGAAAGTGTGTTTTTTAGCAGTTTATCTCGAACATTTTCGGTAGAATAGTGCATGTGATTAGGTGTGTCTTTAGAGTCCCCTTTTCATTTCTGAAAAACCTTGTACACACTCTTCACTTTCAACTTTTGAAAGGATAATGCTACTGCTTTGAAAGTTTGCATTTAATAAAGGCATGCTTAATTTCAATTTAATCTGATAATCCCTTTATTGTTATAACTCTGGTAGATTACTTCCTGTTTTTTGCCCCATTCATCACACAGCCAGCGCGGTTAGGTACTGTACTTAAGAGCCTCTTTTCTCAGTTCACACTTTTCCTGAGTTTGTGCTTTCTTTCCAATATTGACATAGGTTAGGAGCGTCCATTTCATTTAATTTATACATCATTTTAAACCTTAAAGTTTGCTCTTTCAGAATATGGTCTTAACTAAAAATTCATGTCTGGCGACTTTTTGTTTGTTTTGTGGTGCAGGGTCACATATAGCTTTTTATTTGCCAACGATGATTGTTGTTCAACATTCTTTATTATGCGAATGCACAACGAAATAACAAGAAATGGGTTGTTTCCTAGATTAAGCAGTAGATACAAGGCACGGACAGATCAACTGAGGTTATCGCCAAGAGATGGGTAATATACGCTCTTGTGATAAAGTTAATGGCTTCTTGGGACAGAAAATACAAATATGTATTAAGATTATCAATTCACGTGCGTTATTAGTTTGCTTACCTATAAGTGACTTTATTCCGTCTTTACCTTAATCTCTGAATGTTCCGTTCAATTAAATGCATGTTTCTGTATAGTGCTAATGTAGCCACAATGAACACTATCTCAACTATTTTTAATATCATTTTGGTCAACCCCTATTCCTTCAGGTTTAGAAATCAACCAGTCTTCTTCCTTTATCATAAACCAATGGCGTATAGGTCCTTATATAGGAATTAAAATTTGCTAAACTTTTTTTTTATGAGTGCTTTGCCATGAACGGTATTCCTTCAAACAATTCTTTTTCAATTCAATTCAATAATGGTTTTATTTCGATCGCATCGCAGTCAGAGACTGAATTGCACGATGTTACAAAAGAATAACACATAAACAATATAGATAAAATAATGATAAAATTACAAAGAGCATTTCCATTATGAACACATCATATTATATTCAGTCGGATATGGACTCGAGAGGAAGTGAGGAAGGGAAGAAAGACAGACAGAGGTTCTGATAGGGATTATGGAGGCAGAAATGAGGGTGGGAGAAAAAGAGAAAGCGGGAGTCCGCGTAAGAAAAAAAACATAAACATCATCAGTTAAGATACATTTATAAGTTCAATCATTTGTATGCAACTTTTCATTACTTCAAAATGCTGGAGCATTAAAAATAAATTAACAATTCCATAAAATGAATCATATCATAATAAAGATATAAACAGTCCGCGGAAGAAAAAATGGAATTGATGAAATTATCAAGTGTACAAAGACTAGAACAATTAACAGAATTACAAATATACATATTTTCATAACATAAATCAAATTCCTCTATGAAATTTACACTCTTTCATATCAAATAAAATATTTCGCATTATCTCGAAATCATCGTAAAAAAAAACAAAACACACACACACATTGGAACCCATAAGCCCAATCGAAACAGTAACCGTACCATCCTCTTGGAAACAAAAGATACAACCGTAATTGTATTTAGAAAGAGAGAGAGAGAGAGAGAGAGAGAGAGAACGCGCAAAAGAACGGAGGGATAACTATGCAAGGGAGAAAGAAGGTGAGAAGAAGAGGAGTGTTATATAGTCTAGTGAAGAGTAAGAGGAATCAATGTAACCAAAAACTATAGCGGATGCGAGGGAAGATATGTGAGACTTAGAAAAAAAAAATACCCCGAAAACAGAAACATAGCAGTCTGCCTTGTAAACATTCTCATAATACTAACATGAGTTTCAAACATCAGTATTGACATAGGGGAAAAACAACAACAACAACAACAACGGACCGTGCATATCTGGAATAAAAAAAAAGATACCACGTATACACACATAGGCATTACATATTTAAACGGACGTATTGCTCAAAAGACATTGATAAACCTCAAATGAGAGCAAATTGCAAAAGTGTTGGAGGTTAAGTACAATGTACAATAAGTACAAGTATTTGTCACAAAAGAAAAGAAGGAGAGAGAGAGAGAGAGAGAGAGAGAGTGAAGAAAAAGAAATAACAGCTTGATCATTGACGATTCCATGTTGGAAGCGTACGTGAATACAATGCAATAGAGCAGTAGAGCACAATACAATACAAATACAATGCAATAAAGCACAATACAATACAATACGATGCAATAGAGCACAATACAATACAAGAGTGGACACTTTTATGACACTTAGATAAAAAACAAAAAACCCTGATCGAAATTACGTCATCGCAATTCCGTTTCCTCTTTGCTTGCGCAATATTTAACTTTGACCATTTTTGAACTTTATTCTTTACACATCAGCTCAATGTATTTACTGGGTGTCGGAATGACTTCTTAACCATTTTCTCAGAAAGTTTATTGGGAGAACGCAAACAGAATACTCATGGCAATTTCAGTCCTTCGTTCCTCTCAAACAATTTCGTTCTTTGTATAGCCCACCACATTTCGATTGGAGAAGTATTAAAAGCAAGATGGGTTCGTGGCGCAGTAATCTGCTTCCCGTACTGCTGGTATTCTGTTTTTATACAATTGCCTCGTGCGAAGACAAGAACAATATGAATCTTCAAAATGGGAGGTACACCAACATTCTAGTAGCCATTGATTCAGATGTGGAAGAAGACGACACTTTGATAGAACATATAAAGGTATGAATTTTTATCCAATTTTCAGTCATCATCTCATAGACATACGGTAGATTACAGCTAAAGGACGTTTCATCCCCTAACAGCCTAACCCTTCACTTCTTTCCTATTCTTATATTGGATGTTCTCATCAGTATACATAGAATATAGAATCTGACATGTGCCATCTACTGATTCATCATAAATGATCTTTATACATGAGTCATTATTCTACTGTAGGAAGCTAGGCATTCAAACTTTTGTTGGCGCTCCTAGATTCGGTGGATGTTAAAACCCTTATTTATCATTTGCAGATGAAAAAAAAAATGCTTCAAAATAGTTCTAAAATGTGAGTTAGGAATAGAAACAGCCAAAGTTAGAATCTTAAATGGTCTAATTAATGTTACACAAATTGTGACCAATAGTTTCATTAAAAATCGTTTTTTTTTTTTAATAAACCGCCTGTAGATAGGTCTATGGTTATTGGGTAAATGAGTGATATTTCCCTATACCCGTCATTTTATTGCCAGAGTTTTATGTGGTAGGATGATTTGTGATAATTTGAAAATTTCTTTTTTTATCACTGTCACAAATGGTAAACAGTTGCTTTAGATACCAGGTTAAATTACAAAGTGTCTGGCTTATTATAACATATTAGTCCTTCAACTGCTCCAAAGAACGATGTACACAACTACATATTTCGTTCCCCATTCCCCCCCCCCTTTTTTTTCCTCTAATTTTCTGATGGGTTGTGATCAGATATCCACTATAAACATGCACATGGAGATAAAGTAGCCCACCCTAATTCATTGTACTTGCTTTTTAAAGAAAACTACTGCACTTGTATATTGAAGATATACGAATAGTCGGACATTTTTAGAATGCAATACATATAGCAGAGTTCGTTGCAAAGAGATAGCATTTGTGAACTGATCTGTTGTCGTTATTTTTATTTTATCAGGAAACCTTTAAGACAGGCTCAGGGGTTCTATTCAATGCTACCGACCACAGACTTTACTGGGGTGAGATCCAAATTCTCGTTCCCATCACATGGAGTAGAAAACCCGACGTCTACGAGACGGCCACCCATCAGACGTTCGGGAGCGCCAACATCCGGGTCGTGGAGGGAGCTGCTAGGAACCCTTCGGTAACTAACCACGCCGGGTGTGGAAAGCCAGGTCTGGATATGACGCTAACATCCGGGTACCTTCTTCAGAACGTCGACACATGCAGTGGTAGGATATACAATTCAACCTCACAGATTCTTCTAAGATTCCAACGCTATTTTAACCATAGCATAGCAATCTATCGTTACTGTGCCTATTCAGCACGTTTCTTTCACTATTTCTGCAAATGATATTTGCCTGTTTCCACCATAATTACGGAACAACCGATGAATTGTCCTCTATCACTGACTATAGTGCAAATCCGTTTTGCTTGATTTTGTTTAAGGTTTTGTTACGTCATTTGTCACAAAAAACCCCGAATGATCTTTTTTTTTTCTTGAGAGTTAAATGAACGAGATCAATTTGATTCGAGTCAGTTTATTTTCCACCCAAAGAGTGAAACAGACTATATAAAGCATGCATGGAACTGTCATATTGTTTGATCAATTGACAAAAAGCGTATACTGTGAATCTAGAGTATGCAATAAGATATGATTATACTTCAGTAGAAAAATAAAAAACACATATGCATATTCTGAGGGTTGGCAGTACAGTAACTATGGAAAAGAGTGATCCGTCTATGGAATCTGTTTCACGTTACACTGTTCCGATGTATTGACTATATTCAATAGAATTGCTTTGCTTTGTTGCTTTGTAGGCATAAATAATACATCATATCGTTTTAAGATTGAAGCACAGGCTACCTTTTGTCGTATCAATTGCACAGTCAGAACGAGCAGAAGGGCAAGCTGTGTATCACATCTTGATTAAAGTGTCGCTGTTACATCTATGGTTGATATTCAGTGTTTATATATTTAGCTTCACTATCACAACTTCGTCAAGTGTTACGTTTAGATATTTGGTTTATTGTTTATATATCTAGCGTCACTTAGGGGTGATATAATCCACCAGCACCATGCACTTCTGGGTTACGGTTCAAAGACTGTTTGAAAAAGAAAGACCCCCCCCCCCCCCCCCCCCCCGAAAAAAAAGAAGAAGAAAGAAACAAATATAAAAACAAAACAGAACAACAGCAACAGACAGACGATATATCCAAGGACGAGATGGGATCAGTCGAAGTATCGCTGATTTTTTTTTTCTTGTCTTGTCTAAGGGAAAGCGATGGTACGGGAATGGGGCCGCCTAAGATGGAGTCTCTTTCCCGAACACTTCACGGGATCAGGTTATGGGGAGGCAAACCAGTACTACGATTCGACCACATATCGCTATGAACCGACTAGGTGTTCCCCTAATCTATCTGGCGATATGAGAGATGGAAGTGGCTCTAAGTGTCTAAAGCAGGATACGTATGGGAAAGTAGACGACGCGTGTGTCTTCACTCCCTACAATGACCAAACAGCCAATGCTTCTTTGCTCTTTGGTTCTCACTGTGTAGACTCTGTGAGTTGAACTTTTAATCACAACTATTACCGCTTTATGTTTAAGTACTAGTAGTTCAATCAGGATAGGCCTACTGTAACACTGAACGTATATATTTGGTCGTTTGTGTGCATTTTTTAATCGAAATATAAAAGATTTGGGTCTCTTTCCCAGTTTAAGCATAATATCTGAAATCAGCCTGTACACGGTAGAAGATAAGTGTTGATGGTTGGTGAACTTACATTACATGGTTTAGAAAAACGGGGATTCACTATCTGCGAAATGTTCCTTAATCTCTTTAAGGGCAAGTCCAAGAGGTCCCCTCAGAAGGCAAAATTTCATCTTCGCTCAATATTGACATGTTTGGTATCATTTTGAAGCTCATGAGTTGAAATTTTGATTTCCATGGAGGAAAAAAATGATATTATGTAAATTTATGCAAATTTCAAGGGCTTCATTTGCAGAAATGTAAAGTACAGCGTTACGTATGGGACATTTATGAAAACTCATATTTATTCAAAGGAAAGCAAATGATATTTGATTAATATGTGGACATAAGAAGTCCATCAAATAGTTTAACTTGGTATGAAAATTTAGGGATTATGCAAATGATTATGCAAATTAGCTCGTGTCTTATCATGAGATGTCCCATACGTAACAAATTGAGGTCATTTTTTTAAGGTTTTCTCTAAAATTTCTAAGGTTATTTGAACGCCCTTTTGGAAAGTTCTAATTTATTGTTTAGAGAAGTTAAATACCATAGAAAAAAGAAAAAAACCGTAAAAGAAATATTTTTATTAGGCAATTAAATAATGTTACGTATGGGACAAATGCGTTACGTATGGGACATCCTCATACATTTTGCATGTGAATGCATGTAGCTAGCCTGGAGGGTCTCTCAGTACACAAATGGTCAATCATTCTGAAGAAAGCATCCCAACTTTGCAGATACTTTTGAGTTATAGAAACTTGAAACAATACGTGTACTTGACTGAACAATTTTCAGAAAGGGGGAGGGGGAGATGGCAAAATACACAATGAAAATCAGCATTAAAGGGATGGTATAGTTTTTGTAGAAATGGGGATTCAGTTTTCAACATTTTACAAGATGATTGGAAACCAATTATAATACCCTTGATTATGAATTATTAAAGAGCATTACAATTCTAAGACTAGAGGAATTCAAAGTTTATTTGATGGAGATCCAATTTGAAATGGCCGAGATATAAAAAAAAAACCAAACAAACAAACAAATAAAAAGTAAAATGAAGTGGTCCTAATAAAAAATGTGACCCACCTTTTGTTAGGACACATTTCTGGATATCTCAGCCATTTCAAAACAGATTTTTGTCATGTTAACTTTGAATTCCTCTTAAAATTGTATGCTATTTAAATATTTCATAAAAGAAGTGCTAATTATCTTGTAAAAGTTGAAATCAGAATTCCCATCTGAACCAGAACTGTACAGTCCCTTTAAGTAGAGACCTCTGATTTAAAGGGTGCTGAAACCAAATACACAAGCAGATTGAAAAACTGCAGTTCAACTACAAGTATGGGTACTGATTACCACACAATGTAGAGCTCTAGCTACATTGTAGCTGCATTGAACACATCATGTATAGTTATGTGATGATAATGAAGATGTTACTTCAAATTAGTGTTTTTGTATCATTTTTTTTATTGCAAGTGATAAACAAATTGTTCTTACTAAATTTTCAATAGTAGCCATGACAAAAATCATGGGTATACAATGTACCGGTACATATCAAGGTGTGACTCGAATCAATGACCTGATTGCTAGACAGACATCATATATCCACTCGATTACTGGGGTTCCACGCAGCAGGTATTGCATATTTATTAAAATTAATATTTCTTTTGTCCAGTTGTTTTTTATTGAAACTGAATGGCAAACTGTCCTTCATCAATGGAAGTAAACACTTGAGTATTCGATTTTTTAGTAGTAATTATCCTGATAAAAATACAGGGCATACATACTCGGGTTGGTCATAAAAATATAGAATATGATTAAAGATTATGATGGTAAATATTTTGGGCATACTGTTCCCTTGACAATCTGGATCAGTATTTGAGTAATTTCAACTGATTCTACCTCAATAATAATGCAAAAATTTGTTTATGGGTATTTTACAAAATTATTTTGCAAAATACCCATAAACATGGTTCTCCACACACTAAACGAATGGGGGACAAGGGGCATGCATACTCAGGTTGGTCATAAAAATATAAAAATATGATTGAATATGATTATGATGGTAAATATTTGGGGAATATTGTGTCCTTGACAATCTGGATCAGTATTAAGTAGTTTCAACTGGTTTTACTTCAATAATTATGCAAAATACCCAAAACATGGTTCTCCACACACTAAACGAATGGGGGACAAAGTGTCCCATACGTAACTGTCCCATACGTAACACGTCATGTCTGTCTTTAATTCGAACCTGTAATTAAAGCTTTTTGCCTCATGACATGAAACTTACCTCTGATAATTTTGAGTGTTGTGACTTTCATCACAGTGAGTTACAAGTTGTAGAATGAAATACTTTCAGAGAGTTTTGAGGTTGAAAAAAAAATTGTTCAAAAAAACAAAATTTTTCTGGTCCCATACGTAACGGCACATATTTTTTTTTCTTCTAGAATATAATTGTGAAGGTCATTTTTCTCTATCTTTTACATGATTATACTTCTTCTAGATATCAATCACCATGATAAAGTTCAATATGATCAAAGGCCATTAACACTATTTTTCAGGTCATAAGAGTCTTTGAATGTCCCATACGTAACGTGCGCGTTATCTTGGACTTGCCCTTAAGCGTCTTTGGGCAGTGTATTGATGTAGATTTGAAGTCATTCAGGTACTATGATCCAAAAGTGCATAATTACGCCCTAAATCTGTTCCACTGGACTTATTACGGAGAGAGCATTCATGAATCGTCTGAGTCACTTCTTCAGCTATATCTGGCTGGCAATGATGCAACTCCGATCACGCGATTGGTGAATGGGCCTTTCCAGACTAAACCGTCTACAGTTATGGTTTAATGAGAAAAATAGTGACATCTCCTTATATTTAAGCTTTATTGCAAAAATTGTATATGGTATGATGTTTTGTGATACATCTGACCTACACATACGCATCAAAAGTGATATCTTGATTTTTTTTTTAAAAATCACTGCTCCTAAAGGTAAACAGGACCTTTAAGCTACACTTGTGGTAGATTCATGCACTACTCATGAGTAATCATACTTGTTTGTCAAATGTATTCCACTTTGTATTTTTTATTGTCTTGCTTTATTCCAGTCTTTGTTTTGTTTTTTCTTCAAAAGTAATATTTTGTATTTATCTGAATGTATTTTACACACACACACACACACACACACATTATATATATATATATATATATATGTGACCCTGCACCTCAAAACAAACAAAAAGTCGCCAGACATGAATTTTTAGTTAAGACCATATTCTGAAAGAGCAGACTTTAAGCTTTAAAATGATGTATAACTCAAATCAAATTGACTCTCCTAACCTACCTAAATATTGGAAAGAAAGCACAAACTCAGGAAAAGTGTGAACTGAGAAAAGAGGCTCTGAAGTACAGTGTCTATTCAAGCGCTTAATCTTTACCAAACCGTGCTGGCTGTGCGATGAATGGGACAAAAAACAGGAAGTAAACCACCAGAGTAACAACAATGAAGGGATTATCAGATTAAACTGTAATTAAGCATGCCTCATTAACACACTCTGTTCATAATTAATGCCAACCTTCAAAGCAGTAGCATTTTCCTTTCAAAAGTTATTAGAGTTGAAAGTGAAGAGTGTGGACAAGGTTTTTCAGAAATGAAAAAGGGATTCTAAAGACACACCTAATCACACTATTCTACCAAAAATGTTGGAGATAAACTGCTAAAAAAACACACTTTCCTGCCCGTTTTATGACACCAAATTTTAGCATAATGTAAAAGAAGACCCGCCCTTTCAGAAAATATGAAAAAGTCAAGTTCGGCTAGGCTGACCCATTTTACTTATTTTCAGTCCTCACGCAAAATCAGTGTGTGCGACTTTATGTTCGTTTTGAGGTGCACTGTCACATATATATATATATACAGGGCTCGACACTAACGGTGGCCCGGTGGCCCGGGGCCACCGAAAATGAAAGTCGGGCCACCAAATTTCAAAAAAGGGCAAATTTTGTGGCCCGCCTCGGGCCACCAACATTTTTTGAAAAGTATGTCAATAAATTCGTAACTTTTTGCGCCGGAAATTAGCAGTTAAATTTGTTTAAAGGATGGACGAAAAGGACTGAATGAGTGCCCGAGAGTGAGTGTTGCAAGTTTGTTGAAGTTTATTTATGAGTAGATATGTCCAACTTCTAATTCTTACTATCATAAAACTTAAATATTTGACTCATTAAAAAAAAGTACTTTTAATGTTTTTTATTGTTTCTTTTTTCGGGACACCAAATTTTTCTTTTGGGCCACCAAAAAATTGAAATTTAGGATTTTGGTGGCCCCATCTGGCCACCAAACAAAAAAGTTAGTGTCGAGCCATGATATATATATATATATATATATATATATATATATATATATATATATATAATATATATATATATATATATGTTATACGAATATATACATGTATATTCTTATATCATTCAGATTCAGATTCAGATTCAGATTCATTTTATTGTTGGCATATGTGTATACACATAGGAATATCTGCACACATACATACATACATACGTACATTCATGTACATGTACACATATAAATAAATACAATTTTCAATATATATATATACACAATCGTACAAGCATAATTTATACTCACAATACAGTAAACACATACATCGTTACAAATTTATATTTCATCACAATTAATTATAATTACCGATCAACAACAAAACAAGAGTTTAGAAAACATGAAGCCCGTCCTTTCTAAAGGAGTGCATATTTTACGTAACCTTTGCACACCCACACATACACACACTCGCACGTACTCCGAAGGATAACACTTCGCGTCGCGCCCTTTATGACACATGTACATCACTGGATACATACAGGTGAAGGCAGACAAACGCATGCGCGCACTCACAAATACAATAACACACACGTTCGCACACACACACATACTCCGTTGGCTTAGTCACATCATACACATAAGACTGTCAGGAGAATTTACGTGTCCTACGTCATGCTCTGAAGCACCATTGAGCATAACGCACCCAAACGCAGGCACACCACTGCGCATGCGCTAGTCATAGCACCCGCGAACGTACAGACATGTACATTCAGCGGTGTGCACACTTTGACTCTAAACACACACACACATACACACACACACACACACACCTACACACACAAACACACACACACGCACACACACACGCACACACGCCTATATACACACAGTCGCACCATCTATATAATTACACTTAAATAGAAACTCGGGGGACAGTGCATCCAATCATGACCTATATAGCATACGTAGGCCTACATAAACGCACACATACCCCTAAAAACATTCACAATCATATACCCTAGAGCAGACACAAAAAAGGAACCCAAAAGAGTGAAAGTTACAGTTCACATGAACGTAAAACGATTGGGGAAATATGATAAATCAGAAACTTTGGATTTGGCGCTAGTGTTTTGTTATGAAACTCGTCAAATAAATAAATAATTAACAAATCATGAGAGTGGTGAAATTAAGGGGAAAAAGACTAAGCATTCAGAATGATCAAACTTATACATCAGTAACCGAAACTGAAATTACACTGTAATTACTTATATGTATCATGCGGTTGAAATATCATATTATTGCAACTTAGATATACATGACTGATTGACAAAAACGATGAAGCGAGAGGTAGTAAAATATAGAATCACTTATTGTGATTCATTGTATTTTCGGATCGAGAACGAAACAAAAGAATTAAGGAAACGCGAAGTCCGTGCTTTCATTGACCTGTATCATTTCCCTGACCGCATTAGAGTGTAACATTGATGAAGAGGGTGATTAGCACTTCCTAGGATTTGGGACACTTGTTTCAGAATCATATCATTGCACTCTTGTTTCAGATTTGTCACCTCATGTATACATATCACGTATGTATATATTTCAACTGTAGAAATGTGATTTGAATTATATACTGTAATAGAATTAGCAAAATTCCCTTCAATAAATACCAATCGACCTTATGCTTTGTGTGTGATTTTTAGAAGTAAAAAAGTGCCCAAAGAACTTTTTTCGCTCTTGTTCCAATAACCGACATGTTAAATCACGTTTATTGACATACAATGAGTCCTTTGAAAACTGCATTGCTAAAAAATGGATATGATTTCAGTTAGAAGGCATTATAGTCTTTATTGATGAGATTATGCTCATTGACAGTACAATGTGGTCTTGTTTAGTAATTATTCACCTTTTCACAATTTTATTTCACCTGCAATATGATCAATAAGACAAATATTTCCAGCTAACATAGTAGATTATTCATTGCTTTTTTTCATTTGATATCATTTTACTATCCGCACACAATATAATTATGTCTGTATATTTAATGTGGGCAGGGGTTGCTATGTTGTAAGGTTACTATACGTGTATAACATTTCTTATACGCATATATCTCTCTGGACATGTGAATAATGTTTGTGTGATGAATATGTGCGTATCTGCATGCAGATCTACAAATTTTGCGATCGATCACAACACAATTACGAGGCAAATAATTTGCAAAACTATCACTGTGGAAGAAGGAGTGCCTGGGAAGTCATGGAGTCTACCGAAGACTTCACCAATGAGGAAAACTTCGCGGACCCAAGTCTGATGGACACTGATCCTTCGTTTACTATCTTTCAACAACCTGTCCGTAGAGTGGTTCTTGTCCTTGACATCAGTGGCAGTATGGATGTGAGTCGCGTGATCCCACTCCCTCCTTTTTTCCTAGTGGGAGTCATTTTCGTCATTCTTTCCGTGCATCTGTATTATCTGAAGGTATACTGTTTGAAAGAGTTGTAAAGATAATGAAATCAAATTGGTATAAATCAAATTGTCATCGGGAAGAATGATGGTCTAAGATAAAGCTAATGTTTATAAAGAATGATATGCTTTAGACAAACATTTACAAAATAATACGAACAGACATTTCCATAGTCTTGGCATCAGTTCACATTCATGTTGGCACTTAACCTTCAAAATAATGATAATGTAAAGAATTGGAAATAAAGAGCAAGACTCTTTTAATATCTTTCAATAATAGCGTTTAAGCCTACATTTCGATATCTATATGGAACATCAGGTTTGAGAAATAATACGAAACGGAACAAATTTTAATGAGTAATTTCTGAGATTATTCCTAAAAAAACAGCCCATCATTAGATATTGTAATAACACAAACGCGCGTTCGATCACTAAGCAACTCCTCGAAATCAATAGGGAGGTCTGACTGGCGATCGTTTCTTTATGGACAGTATCCTTGGTTTATGTTCTATAAAAGGACTTCAACAGAATCGACAAGCTGATTCAGTCTTCGGCCATCTTTATTCGGCACTACATCCCCGCCGGTAGCCACCTTGGCATCGTTACATTTGACACGGATGCAACAACCAAGGCAGACCTTACATTAGTTCAGAACGACGACAGCTCTCGAGACGACCTGGTCAACAGACTGCCCCCGGACGCCGAGGGGTGGACCTGCATCGGATGTGGCATAGAGACGGCCCTAAACGTGAGTCTGTATCCATACGCATCTGCTATCGAGTTCGATGATCGAGTTCGATACTCCGGCTGCAGTTGTATATCCTACAGAAAGATATAGGTATTATTGCTCTCGTCGGACTCATAACTATCTGAACTATGTTAAGTACATAAGTACAACCCCCTGTTCATGGCCGGCGAGACGGGGGAGGGATGGGGGGGGGGGGAGCCCTCGGCCCCCACTTTTTTTTTCCATCATACATAGAATACATAGGGTGTCACCATTTGTCCACCCCCCCCCCCCACACACACACACCTTTTTTCACCCCAGAAGTGGCACTAGAGATAGAATGAAAGCTTGAAGTGTGAGCGCGGTAAGGCCTTTGTTTTTGCACTGAAGATCTTTTTTTTTTTTTTGCTTGTTAGCCGATGAAAACTGCCCCCTCCCCCCCCCCCCTTTTTTTTTTAAGTGCGCCGGCGGTGCTGTTCATAGTACACCGGCAGCAACACTTTTACTTGTGTCATCCTGAGACAAACCAGCCCATTAGTGAATACGCCCTTCCATGTACCACATAAACCCACATCCATTCCTCCTCCGCTCTTATCATCCCTTTGTACCAAACTATCTTGGTAAAGTCACTTCCCCATTCTCATTGAGAATGAATATATTCTTTTTAAATAATCAATATAATCCTATACATTTTACTGTCATTGAGAATATATTTGATTTCAAGTAATCAGTATAATAATATATTCTACCAATCTGGATTCAATTGTAACTGTCTTAGCGGAGAAGATCTCCTCGAGTCATATAAAGAAGTATGAGATGCTGCAACATATACAGAATCAGACTCAGATGGAGTGGAGCATCGAGCAGCATGCTACTTTCTGATCAGCTGCTACTCACATGCATTCCGATATTACAGTATGGCAAATGGGTACTCCGCTGACGTGAGATTGTACTGAAACATGTTCGTGTTTTGGAGATCCAAGCTTGGAATAAATTCAACTTTTGTCAATCTAATTTCGGTTCCCTGACTTACCTTCATCAGTGTTGGACTCCCAACACACATCATGCACACATCCCACAACAATGAAATACGATCCAAATACACAACACTGTAGTCACATAGTTTAGGAAACGTAAGTCTTAAATAAAGAGGTAAACGAACACTACCTGTTTTGAATGGTCGATTATGCAAAGCCAAAATGTTTTACTGGTCAAACTAACCTATAAAATAAAATAAAAAATTCCATGAGGCCATGCAGCAATCACGAGGACAGCATTCCAAGCTGTGAAGTCCATATACGTGTTTAAGGATATAGGTTAAAACACTGACACTGTTTGTTATTTTGCCAGTTTTGCCAGTAATATTATACATCATTATCGTGTATCTAACATTGATTGGTTTGGTCGCACCTCGAATTTCAACGCAGGTACTAGGGGACACTACAAATGGGAGCTACATACTTTTACTGAGTGATGGTATAGAAAACCGGCCCCCTTATATCAGAGAAACCATCCAAGCCGTCATGGAGGCTGGCGTCGTGATTGACACCATTGCCGTCACCAACGACGCCGATGAGCAGATGGAAAACCTGACATCGATCACGGGTGGGAAACCCTTTTTTTGTCCCGATGGAGGTAGCAGTGCTTGTCTTGCTGAGGCCTTTCTCTCAACAGTATCTGACCGCCCCGACCAAAACTTTTTTCCAACTCCATTTCAGGTTTGTACTTGATCAGGTGATAATCCTATTAAGAATTCAACTTACAAGTATTTACTTTTGAAAGTCTGTTGGACCTGAGGATATCTGATTATATATATATATATGTTTATATATAAATATATATATATATATATATATATATATATATATATATATATACATATATATAGTTATCCTTTTTAAGTGGTGCGTTATTCATCTCTTGGAAATTCAGAAATACATATCACTCGGGCATTTTTGGCGACTTGGTGTCAAACAATAAAGATTTTTTTTTATTCCATGTAGAACAGGCTACGCTGCTTATTGATAAGACAGCAATCGATGAGTGACTACATCTTGAGGTATTTTTAGATCGTTTTGTACAAAAAAAAGGAGATAATCACAAAATCCTGTAATAAAAAAGAACCTATTTTTAATACTCGGAAAGGTTACTGTAGGATGTCATATAAAAGTTGCACTATTAAAAATGATCTTTACGTAACCATTGCATTTTTCTTCTTATGGGTGGAGGCATTTTTTTTTTAAATCAAACAAAGTCTAGATTTTTAAGGTATCGTTGAACAATAGAAAAAGAGACACGATTATTGATGTTATTAACTTTGTTCAGTATTCATTATTATTGTCCACGAGAAGACTGCAAAGTAAGATAATGGCTTTTCAGTACGTCTCCTCTATTTCCTGCAATTTTAATTTTAATTCAATGTCATCTGAAAGTATTTTTGTCCGTTCCCACACACTGTATTGATTTCGTGTTATTTTGTGTATGTAAATGTTGTGCATTGTTGTAAATGAAATAAAGAAATGAATGAATTTCTCCTATTAGGTACTGAATGAAGATGTGAATGTATCTGCAAGTGGACAAGAAAATCGGTCTTTCGTCATCAGCGAAGAAGAGGGTAACGACACGGTGATAGCAGTAACTCGGTTCGTCGATGATGACGTCGAAGTCATTGTCGGGGGACCAAATGGAGAATATTTCGATAAAAACTCTCTAGAATACGATCCAGACACCCAGAGAAGGATTGTATATATCACAATCCCCATTGCTGAGGTAAATATGTCTATAGCATTCCGGTTATCAATTTTACTCACTACTTAGGGTACCTAGCAGAAAAAGGGTGAAAAGGTATTTTACCCTCTAGCTTTTCTTTTCTCTTCATTTTGCTTGAATTAACGTCACATTGCAGTAAGCTACAATAACGTTACAAAAAAGACTTCGAAGATTACCTAAGAAAATTGAAATGTTATAGCTGAATTTCAACTTCGAAAAATAAATCAATGTATCATACGATGGCCACCTGCTTGCTTGCTCTACAAAATGATCGTATCCCTTGTTATAGAAGTGAGAAAATCCGCGAGACCTGTTAAGAGTGAGGGAGAGGGGGGAAGGGGTGTAAAGAGAGCAAACATTTTCTATTTACCTCCTGTAAATTTCTTTCAAAAAAAAAGCCGGGAAAATCCCATCGTCAATTACTTCACTGCACGTACTCACCTATAAATTCTACACCAGTGCTACTTGACCTTTCATTCTATTTAACAGGCAGGTAATTGGACAGTCACCCTTGTTAATACTCATAATGACGACCAAGTAGTGGGTTTAATGATAACAACCAAACAACGGAGCGAGTCAGGCATGGCAGGGGTGGTGAGCGTCGACGTAATTCTCGGATCTCGGGTAGGTTTGGCGCCCATTACCTTATCATGTTTACCACCTGTTTACAGTTAAAGGAAGATATTCTTCGTTTTAAAGAGAGCAGTAGCTTAGAGAAGCGATAAAAATTGTTAAATTTTACAGATAGAAGGAAGTTCATGGAAATAATTGTATCACGGTGTGGACATTTTTTCAGCGTCATATTTGCACTTTTGATACGACATTTGGTCTATCAGATACATTTTCTCGTAACACCAACAAACCAATTAGCTATCAAAAAAGAAAGAAAAGGGAAAAGGTGAGCGAAAACCAACATGATGACTGTCAGCAATACCTATACGAAGCGCTTGCTGACAAGTGTTTTAAAGTTCAAAATTTGAATGTAAAAGAAATTTAATTTCTATTTCATCTTAAAAAGAAAATACAGCAACGCAAAAATACAATGTATATATATATATATATATATATATATATATATATATAATTGCTTCCAAGGGGCGCTAAATCAACCATTTTTCAATTTATTTAAGGCCTTTTGGAAGCAAGCTATTCATGTATATATATTATATGATATTTCACGGTAGAATCAGATCTGAAATACAATTCCAAATAGTATTACATATTAACATAGATGAAAATTAGGTCCGATGACATCATGCCTCCTGACACAAGAAAGCGCAGCAGATGTGGAGGATTTGATCTATTAGAGCATAAGCTCTATTTTACTTCATTAATTACATTAATTGCTACAAACATAAACCAATTCAAACAAACTAAAAGCTACAACAAGAAAAAAAATATTCATAAATAAAACACTAGGCAATCTATAAGACTAACATTAAACCTTACAATATATACAATATTACTGTATGATAAATGTTATAAAATTGTAGCGCCGCGACACTTTAAGGGTGAGGGGAGGATCTTTCGTATAAACAGACTTAACACGCAGCGGAAGGATTTTGTTGGGCAATTTGTTATGTGCAGGTGATATACGTTTAACATACACTAACACTCAAATACATATCCCCACCTTTCGGTCTACTGGAAAGAGGTTTTAAATACATACATGCAACAAGTAACATCAATATCACTCAGACACAGCTATACACATGTACACCAATACATTCAAACAGACAGCATGGTGAAACAGTTTCATTTACAGTCACCATCATACATACCATGCTCACCAGTAAAGAGTGGTTAAATAAATTCGCTACCATGACTGCTGATCAATAACTATATAAACAACTGTCTTTAGAGGAAATGTATAACTTCCTTTAATGGTTATGATAAGAAACACATATACATTATTTACAATAAGATTCAATAATGCCACCGGCATCGCAATTAAATCCTACATGTCTGGATTACTGTATTGTTTCTCAACGGTTTCTTAAATCAACAAAAGCTTGTTCCTAACAGCTTAACCAAATACGGGCCATTGCAAAGAATGAGCAAGTTTTCAGTGCAGACATTTTACTTGAGCCATTGTATCAGGTCACTGTAGTAGGGTTGACCTGAAATACCAAAAGTTGTGAAGACTGTCAAAAGCTGGGATGCTCAACACATCCTCGCTCTTTGAAGAGCAGGAGCAAAAGAGGATTATCAAATGATAACTCATACTTAACTTCAAAGACGTAGTCTATTAAATGAAGCGAAGCTTCATGTATCAAACATGAATCAATTAATCTTAAAACGGGGTAGTGTTAAAACATGAATAACATTCGATACAAAAACACATGTTATCAATTGACTTCATTCAAATACTTGAAATACAGCAAAATTCTTATTCGTCCTTAACATTGCTTCAACACAATCACATATCTTATCAATAACGACACAAATAGAATTGAGTACAAATAGCTTACCTGAAATACCAAAGTTGTGCAGACTGTAAAAATTGGGATGCTCAACACATCCTCGCTCTTTGAAGAGCGGGAGCAAAAGAGGAGGAAGTTTGAGCCAAAATGATGCAAGATGAGATGGACGGTACCATCTTGCCTAATAAGAGGGTGGATACTGTTATCTGAGGGGGGGGGGGGGGGGCGTTGTGGAGTATTCAGGTGAAGCATGTTTGTACTACATAGTGTGCTGTTTACCACATTGTAATTATCATTTATTAACATAGGTAGCACATAAAACACATTTTCTTAAACTAATTACTCTCAAATATCATAATTTCAATACTTGAATAACTTTTATCCACCTTCATCTGTTGAAATGGAAGAGTTCATTTCTCATTAAATGACTAATTCTATTTTCTCGAGAAAAAGACAATAGAGAGGGGACGGGAGAGGAAGTGGTAGGTAAAGAGAATAAGGGGAGACAGGGACAGTAGATAAAGCAAGAGAGGTGAGAGAGAGAAAGAAAAGAGCAATGACGCAAGCTCCAACCAGAAGCTGGTATATATCATGTGCATTACCATGGCAACCACACAGCCTGTACTTGAGAACATGTCAGCACCCAGGTGTGTGTTTAGAGTAGTCCATTACTGACTAGTAGTGACCATAGTGCTTAGGAATGTGTGCTGCTTGCCCACTTTCATTTTGTTATAACATCCTAATCATCCTCAATTCAATTCAATTCAATTTTATTTCCACTTCCATTGAATAAGCAGAAAAAAATATATACAATACATTTACAGAACAAATTTATAACAATTTCAAGGAAAACGTACAAGTGGTCACGAGTAACAACAGAATTTCGTTTCTGAGGTAAATACCTAATACAAAGATTAGAATGGAAATGGAGGGTCCCACTTAAAAGCAAAGCTTGTAGGGTATGGGACTCTCAAAAAATACGTACACAAAGTCAAAGAAACCAATGTCAACTGACATGAAATTAACTTAGGAAGGAGAAAAAAAGGAGAAAAAGAAAAAGAAAAAAGAAAAAAAACAAAAAAGGGGGAAATGAGACTATGAGACTATGGTACAACACACGCCATCGTGGACACAAGCATACTGTACTTCATGATGAAAATGCAATAACAAAACAATACAACGCTCCCTGGTTTGAAATTGCGATTGATTCGTCGTATAGTCCTCGTATAGTTTAGACTATTTTAACATACATTACAAAACATGTTATTTAATGTTGCACCAAACAGGGGCTACAAAATCATGCTATTTTACAAATTTATTGAAATTATAAATAGTGGTGGTTTTTTTTTTTTTTTTGATCATTCATGTTCATAGTGTTCTTTATATTCAAATTAAAACTCTCTTGATCATATGAAATATATGTATCAATAATCATCAATTTGCCAGTGTTGTCCGTCTTTTTGTTTTCAGTATACCATACATGCTATAACATTATGTTTCTTTGTTATTATAGAATGTAGACCACAGTACCAGCCCCATGATGGGGGTGTATGGTATCGTCCAGCAAAACTACCAACCCGTCCCAGGTGCACGTGTCGTAGCAACCATACAGAGCTCGATAAGCACTTCAAGCCTAGTGGAGATGTTTGACTCAGGAACAGGTTGGGCATCATTACCTGTGTGGACATATCACGTGTTTCACATGCGCAATGATTTTTTTCCCCTTTCCACAGGGTTCCTTTATTGAATAATATCATACACACAAATATATACAAAAAGAGATATGTATGTACATGCAGATTTAACACATGATATTCTTGGCCATTCTAAATACAATAAGAACAGCAAACAGTTACAAAAATCAATTATAAATTGCAAAATCTTTTCAAAGTGTCAGAAAATTACCTGACAAATCATTTCATAAGAAAACACAATCAGAAACATTTAGTAAAATGTAACCACTTTTTCATAAATTTCTTTTCTTTCAGATTTGTTTTACATATATACTTTTCCATATCATAATAACTTTTTATCGCTGACATGATTTGTTCAAAAACTGGCAAACAATTTTTGCATTTGGCTGTAAAAATTTCTTTCCTTACTATAATCATAATGCAATTGAGGGCACTGTTATTACGTCCATAAAAACCAAATAATTTATTTTGATTTGTAAGCTTAATATGAATAGCATTACGGGACAGCCAAAGCTCAAGTTTTGACCATATCTCGTTTAAATATATACAAGAACAAAATATATGCATAATTGTTTCTTCGCTGTTATTACAAAAAGTACATAAGTTATCTGTTACTAATTTAAATCTCAATAAAGCGTCTTTCATATAAAGAATTCTATTTAGCATCTTGAACTGAAACCATCTCATGTTTACATCGACAGTTGAATAAAAGGGAATTTGGTAATAAAAACTCCAAATGATATTGTCAAAATCAAACTCCTGTTTCCATTTTATAAGACTTTTACATTCCTTTGTCTTATGTTTCAAGAAAGCCTGGTAGATATGTGCACAACCTTTTTTCACTTTCAGTATTAAAAGCAATGTTTCAGGGATAATACATGTAGGTTCCATAATCTTAGGTATGACATTTTTATTATAACCAAATCGAATAGCATTACACAAACCATAATATTGAAGAAAGTTTACTTGTACATTGTATTTACGTTGAAAATCAAAATATGAAAGAAATTTTCCATCTGCTTCTAGAACATCGTTAACAAAACGTACCCCCTTAGCACACCATGACTTATAATAAATTACATTATTATTAACTTGTATTCTAGGATTGTTCCAAAGGGGCTGACATGCGATATCATCTACAATGGACTGAGTTAAATCTGAAAAGGCTAATAATACCTCTTTCCAAAATGGGTTGCGCATTGAAATTGCTAATTCTTTGTAATGTTCAGCCCCCATGAATAAGTGGAGAGATGTGTATGATGGAGGCAAGAATGATTGGAACATATGTAAAGTGAAATTTTCGTTACTTGGATAACAAAAGAATCTTCTTATCCATGATATTTTGAGTGATTTAGAATGTATAAAAATATCTGTCATTTTAACCCCACCATCACTGTATAATTGACACATTTGTTTCCTACTTATTTTATCAGGTTTATCGTGCCATATAAATTTATAAAAAGATCGGTTAACATCATTCATAATTTCTAATTTTGGTTCTGGAAGAGATAAAAGCAAATAATTCAGTTTGGGTATCAATAAAGATTTTACTATCGTTACTCTCCCTAAGGGAGTCAATGTTCTTTTCAGCCATATCGCTATCTGACGTTTTATCTCTTTAACCTTTTCTTGATAATTGTGATTAACCATTTCAGATAATTTAACTGAAAAATCAATGCCCAGGTACCTGAAATATCCTTCAGATATCCAGTTTAATTTGTACTCATGTAAAATCTCTTTTTTGAAAGTTCTGTTCTTCCCAATCCATATTACTTGAGTTTTAGTTACGTTAATTTTGAGGTTGGACATATTTGCAAATTCATTAAGTATTGTAAGAGCACTTTGTAAATCCTGGGTTGAACCGTTGAGTGTCAAAAGGGTATCATCTGCATATTGCAAAAGTTTAAGCGATTTCCCATTCATATGCAATCCAACTAAAGAATCCGAGTGTCGTATTAGGATACCAAGTATTTCACTGACTAACAAAAAGAGGTAGGGGGACAAAGGATCTCCCTGGCGACACCCTCGTCCTATTTCAAATCTATCTGTACAGAATCCGTTAACTAATACACAAGAGGATGCATTTGCATAAAATAACTTGATCCATTTCTTTACAGATGGACCGAAGTGAAAAAAATCCAGGACCTTGAATAGAAAAGTATGCGATACGGAGTCGAAAGCTTTTTCGAAATCGACAACAAGAAGCATGCCTGCTATATCATTTAATTCAGTATAAAGTAGCGTGTCATATAATAGACGTATATTTTCGCCAATGAAGCGACCACTCAAAAATCCTGTTTGATTTTCATGTATCAAAAAAGACAAAATTAATGCAATGATTATGCTATGGGGTAACTATAAGGGGTTACGCCATTTCCTGACCCACTTCATCTGACACACTCTTTCTGACACACTTTTTTTGCCATTCACTTTGTACACGGGGCAGTTTTCATGAGACGGCCTCTGTTATTGGCTACTGTGCTAATGAATATTCAACAGCCTTACGATTTTTTTTTTTTTCATAACGAGTCACTCGGTCTGATTCTGTGTCTGTGATTTGCTTTTAGCTATTGAATATCTAATAGTTATCGGCCAGCTACATAGAGTGATAAAGACGTTGCTGTTCAGCAAATCACGTACGACTAACATGTTAGCGAGAGTGTCGAGCAACGCACGGCCAACCGGCCGAAGGCCGTGGGCCAGCTCCAAGGGATCAATGATAGAAACACATACATTTGAACAACTGACGTTGGTCAAAGCTTTATGTCGCAAGTTTCATGGTCCCTATCTATTGTTAGATTGAAGGAAAAATTGATAAACTGATGATATTTATTTGATATATCAGACCCATCCGGACTAAAAACTTGCAAAATTTACTACATACCTTTTCGTGGAGTGCCTCACGTCATAATCGGTCTGTACGGGATCGAAAGTCCTGCAAGCTGCAGTTGCTGTGACGCGTTTTCCCCGTGCAGCCGTCGAGTGTTCCCCCTCACTTCTTTACACTCGGATCGTTGTTTTTTCAGTGCTTTGTAACATTATGCTGATCTCTATGTGTAATGTACATGCCCTATCGAGTACCGGTAGTTTATGGACGTGCGATTTGCAATTGCAGTTCATTATCTGTAAAAAGCTTGTACTTCCAAATAATAGATTAGTTAACACGTTGATGGCCACTTAAAGAGGAATTCCACCCTAGAAATAAATAAATTTCAAAAGAAAGAAAAACATTTCTCAGCAGAACAAAGCAAAAATGACAAAAATCGGATAAGAAATGAGGAAGATATGACATTTTGAAATTTCCCTTTTTTTTCCCTTATGAATATTCAAATGAGCGAGTTGATGATGTCATTCCCTCACAATTTTTCATGTATATTATATATGAAATTCAGAAAAAAATTGTTGTTTTTAGCTAATACGGGTCTCTAATACTTTGGTCTCACCTAGTACCTCCCTGCACCCATCACACGTGAGTGTATGTAGCGCGCAATTTAAGCAGCTGAAAAAAAAAAAATTAAAAAGGGGTACTGGAAGCGCACGTAGTAGCAAGGCCTACACGTGGATGAGGTTAATATTCATTAGCACAGTAGCCAATAACAGAGGCCGTCTCATGAAAACTGCCCCGTGTACAAAGTGAATGGCAAAAAAAGTGTGTCAGAAAGAGTGTGTCAGATAAAGTGGGTCAGGAAATGGCGTAGCCCGTAACTAACTGAAAAAACAAACAAACAAACACACATTTAGGATTCATCTTAATGACAATCACCTTCAGAGTACTTGCTTTAATACACGAAGAGTTCCAAGTGCACTACTAATTACTGTGTAAAAGTGAATGTGATTAAGAGTTAACTTAAGTAGCTGGCAATAAATTGTGAAAACTAACCATCAAGTGATCGAGTCATCTCAGCTCCTACAAATGGTTTTCTAGAACTGAGGCTTTTTATTACTGTCCAATGAGCATCTTACCATAAACGACGTCATCTTATCAACAATTTCACTGTTACTAGTCTTGCTTCACACATTTTTAACATTTCGGTTTCATTGTATTGATAAGTCGGACTATTTTCTTCATAATTTTTAAGAGCTGAGCATTATTGCTGTTGTTTTAAAGAACATTTTCTGGAATGACAATAATAATGTCTCTATGAAAACAGTGATAATTCTGGTGTCAAACCCAGAAAACTAACATTCCTGCGGGGAGGGCATGACTTCCTCTCTTTTGTGTGTGTCTAACTGTGTCTGAAGGTTTCGATAAGGTGAAGGATGATGGGATTTATTCTGGAGTTTTCACTGACTTTGATGGTGACGGCCGTTATAGCGTGACTGTTAGAGTTCAGGGTATGACAATTGAACAGCAGATTGAGAGCAGCAGGCGACGTGAGTACAATGGTCAAAGCCCCACTTCTGACTTTACTCAGTCTTTAGAATATAATATTATTGCTTTGATATGAATGTTTCTGTGTGGAGTGTTGCATTTGACGTATTCTAGTTACGTTCAATATAATTTGTTGTATTTCGGACCCTCCCCCCCCCCCCAAAAAAAAGAGGGACTTCTGATCCTGTATAAGTCACAATATTTATACCCCCGCCAAACGAAGTTTGAAGGGGGTATATAGGAATCAGCGGACGGTCGGTCGGGCGGTCGGTCGGGCGGTCGGGCGGTCGGGCGGTCGGGCGGTCGGGCGGTCGGTCCGTTGCAAATCTTGCGTCGCGAACTACTTCCTCAGTTTTCAACCGATTCCCATAAAACTTGGCACAGATGTGTGCCTTGGGTTGTAGATGTGCAAGACGTATTTTTTGACAGTACCCAAAAGTACGTTGCCATGGTAACGGCATATTATGGGCAAAAATGGGTACAAATCTTGCGTCGCGAACTCCTCCCACAGTTTTTGATCAATTTTTATGAAATTAGGTACAGATGTTCATCTGAATATGTTAATGTGCAAGACACATATTTCCGCAGTGGCAAAAAGTGCGTTGCCATGGTAACGGCATGTTATTGGTAAAATATAGGGCAAAATGCTTCGTGGCAAAACTGCTTCATCAGTGTTCTTCCAATTCTCATGGAATTCATATTGACTGTTTGTCTTAGGATATAGGTCAGCATGACACATTTCTTGACAGTGACAAAAAGTATGTTGCCATGGTAACAGCTCACATATTATGGGCCAAAATGATGGAAAATTTTGTGTTGCAAACTACTTCCTCAGTTTTTGCCCAATTTCCATGAAACTTGGTACAGATGTGTGCCTTTGGTTGTAGATGTGCAAGACGCATTTTTCGACAGTACCCGAAAGTACGTTGCCATGGTAACGGCATATTAATGGCAGAAGATCAAGGAAAAGATCTTGCGGATTTAACTACTTCCTCAGTTTTTTGACCAAAGCTTATGAAATGTTGTTTTGACCAAAGCTTATGAAATATTGTTTGGCGGGGGTATAACCAGTCGCTGTAGCGACATTTCTAGTTAACAACTGTATTGGCTTCTGTAATACAGTAGGAATACAAGCGATGAAACAACTTTCTGCGTTTGTACTTCCACACTTTTGATGGTGATCTCACTTTGGAGATATTATTTCTGTTCAAATAATTATGCGCTGCAGTTCGTCGTGCTGTTGGAGCAACTGTAGCACCCTCACAGACGGAATTCATGCGATCTGCCTCGGGTGGAGCTTTCGTTGTTGAGAACTACTCACCTACTGCCCCTGATATCCTGGCGCCGTCCACTATCACGGACCTTAGGCACACAGAGTTGTACGACCTCAGTGCAGTGAGGCTGGTCTGGACAGCAGTAGGAGATGACTTCGATCACGGCCGAGGTGTGTGTATATTTCTTGAGGGGTCTAAATAAAACAGAAAAAAGAATACTTAGGAATTATATTTTACTTGCCAAGCATTCATTGAATTAATGCTTTAACATTTTTGTGTTACTAATATTCAAATCATTATTTTGTACCAGCAAACACATTCATTGGCAAAATGTATGTCCTGTGTTTCAAAATACAAAACAGGCAAAAAGATTCACATACCCTTGTAATGTGACTAGGTTTCAATAATACAGTGGACTCCCGTTATAACGAAGTCCTCGGGACCGGCGCTTCTTTATTTTTTATTATCACTTTTTTTTTTACGTTATTTCGAAATTTTTGTGTAACCGAACAAAATAACAATATAAAGACATCACAGAGTGGCAAATGTTTTGGCCTGAATTTCCACTTTGTTGTAACCCAAACTTCGTTATAACCGTGATCGTTCTAACGGGGCTGCACTGTATGTTAAAAAAAGACGTTCTTCAACTTGCAATAGTATCATTATGGTCCCTTTGATGTCACTTGCCTCCTCAAGACAGAAGTGAGACAGAAGTAGCGAAAACGAACATTGTCTTATAATAGTAGAACATGAGTGATGACTCAACATAAGTATATTACCGAATTCTCCCGCGTCAAATGCACATGTCTGAATAGTGGAGGTTTTTCATTTGTCCAGCTTCTTCGTATGAATTGAGATATTGTACTGACTTCACCACACTGAGGACGAACTTCACAGAGTGTACTCTGGTAGACAACGATCAGCTGGTCGAGGGTAACCTATCCGATATCGCCACGGCTGGCGCCGAGGAGAGCGTCACAGTACAGCTTCCTGAAGGTTCCCTGAATGTCTCGCATCACTTTTGCCTGCGAGCATCGGACGAGGCTGGCAACGTGGGTTCGACATCTAATATCGTATCAACAGCCATTATCATTGCACCATCGGCAACCACTACCCTATCTCCGACTACCACCAAAACAGATGACATAACGCCTTCAACGGCTACCGCTTTTCCATTGACAACGGAGAAACCGTCTAACAAGAAAATTCTCATCATTAGTTTATCGGTTGTCTTGTCAGTAGTCGTCATTGGTGGAATAGTTGGTATTTTCTTTTGTAAATTTACCTCTAAATTGTGTTTTGGCCCCACTAGTAAGCATGATGGGCAGGGGAGTATGGCAGCGCCTGATAAAAGTGATAAACATGGGCGTTCAAATCCCGCCTTTGATAGTAATGAAAACGTTTACCCATCAAGCCCGTAGAACAGTTTTTTTTTTTTTTTCAAGGGGGTGCGTAGGTCAAGAAAACCAACCTTTGATCACAGCGGCCCGATTGGAGGGGGGGGGGGGGGAGGGGGTGGAGTGTCAAGGGAAATGGCCCCCCCCCCCCCCTTTTTTTTGGGAGGGGGTGGAATACCTGTAAAATTTTCAAGCAAAAAAAAAGAGAGTAATATTCAGGAACGATGTGAATGGCTAAATTGTGTTGTCTGTCACCTCTTGATCATGTTGATCTACGCTTACAAGTGTCTTCACTGTACTAATGTTTATGAAGGTGGACTAAAGAGGGAGGGTGTGCCCCACACGAGGGAACATTTACATTTTTTTAGAATTGAAATTGACCGATCAGGTGGACACTTTGATGAAATTCGTGATTTTATTTTCAGTCAAAAAGTAATAAAAGTAAATACAGTGTTTTCAGAGATAATGTAAGTGGCTGAACCATGGTTCAGTGTACGTGTTACTTCTTGATCCGCGTATGCATCTTTGCTGTGTACTAATGGGGCACTAGTTGTGGAGATGGGGTGGATCGAAGGGGGAGTATGGGAGAGAGAGTGTCCCCCTCCCACACGAGGGACTTTTTTGCGTTTTTAGAATTTAATCGGTAGTGCTCACTTTGGTGGAATATTTGGGAATTTTTCAATTTGCACTGCTTAATCGTGCATTTGTCACTTCTTGATCTGCTGTATGCGTTTTTTGTTTGCTTGTCTGTTTTTTTTCTCTATATGTACTAAGTTTATTGAGTGGACCAAAGAAGGAGGATGTGGGAATTTCCCACACAAGGTAAGTTTTTACATTTTTAGAATTGAAATTCTGCTATCTGGTGCATATTCTGGTGGGAAATTTATATTTTTGATATAACAAGCAATGACACCCATTGGTCATTATACATGTAGCATGTGTGTTGTCATTGTGTATTAAGTTCATGGAGGTGGAGAGAAGGGGAGGATAATTTATGAGTTTCCTCTTCTACCTAAAGGAAGCTTTTGTATTGTCAGAATTGAAATTTGTTTATCTTGCGTGCACACTTGCAAGAAAATATTTTGAAAAATTTTATTTGAGCATGTTTCATACATACATACATACATACATACATACATAAAATTAGGGTAAGGGGAATGTTAAGCCTTAAAGATCGAGAGGGTTGGGTTGGTCCCCGAGAAGGTCCCAAGAAAGTTCCAACGGGGCTGGTCCCCCATATCCTATCGCCTCCTAAACATGCATCAGAGGTTACAATGAGCAAACGCGAGGCACGACATTCGTGTGTTGTACATGCGTGTTGTACATGCGTGCATGCAGAGGCGGAATAAGATGTGCAAATTAGTGGCCGAGTCACGACTGATGCGTATATCAGCGTACTCACGAGTTTCATTTTACGTATGTTTTAAAGAGGAAATCCAGTCCTAATAAACGTTTGTCTGATTAAAAAAAAACCCGAGTATTATTTTACTAGTTCAACAGTAAAAATTTGAGTGAAATCGGATGAAAAATAAAGAAGTTATGAATTTTTGAAGTTTTGATAATTTCTCCAAAACAGTTCTTGTACAGTGTGTATGAATATGCAAATGAGTGAGCTAATCATGTCATACCCTCACGTTTTTTTATGTAATTGATTATGTACAAAAAAGTGATGACAATTCAATCATGACGCAAATCTCTCGTTTGAAGAGGCTACACCCCCGTAAATAATGCCAGTATAGTATAGGCCTATCTAGGCAATCAATGACTTAAAAACCAAAGATATAAAACACCTGTTTCTTGACCCTGGCTTAATCTAAGCATCAGTCATCGCCACAGCGCCACGGGGGGGGGGGGGGGGGGGGGGGGGCACCTCGAGAGGAGGAGATTGTTTTGGTTTTGGCATGGGCTATATAGCTCCATGGTGCGTGTGTGTGTACGTGTGTGTACGTGTGCATTACACATTGTCAGCACCGGTAAACTGGCAATGCTCTCCTTCTTATTCCTGTATTTTCGTTATTTACTGGTCATTTTTTTTTCGTTCGAAATGTAAAATGGATGACCATAGAATTTCTCAATAGAATATGAAATTGAAAACTTTAGAAAGGATAGAGAAAATTGAGTTCACTTTGAATGGTCTGCCACAGGCAGATATCCTTATCATGCTCTTACGTAATACGACAGCTGCTGTAGTCATTAAACCCTGGCTTGGCCTCCAGGTTTGTCACGCCTGAGCAGAAAGTTAATTTGTAATGATTTTTTGACTCCTAACTCTCAAACGAAGAATCGTTGGGGGGGGGGGGGGTATAGCACCCCATCAGCTTCGTTAAAGTGGGGTCTCGCCTCAACCGAGGGATTGACGGCATGGTTTCTGTCATGACAGTCACAAACATGACGTCATTCCTGGTTCAATAACTTCAGAATAGTGATCACATACATATATGGGGATTTGAGCCTCGTGCAAAATTGCGTTTGAATGAAAAACAGGACATTTCAAAATTTTTTTTATAAACTGTATATGGTAAGCTGGTCGGAGGGAATGACATGCTCACTTTGCCATTTGCATATTCATATTGACTGTTCAAGAAGTGTTTCCCCCCAAAATAGCGAAACATCAAAATGTCATAACTTCTTTATTTTCATCCGATTTCGATGGAATTTATAACGTTGAACTCGAAATATTTTACTCTTTCTTATCAGGCAAACTTATTTTTGGACTGGTTTTCCCCTTTAAAGGGGATGGCTAGTAACTGATCAGTGGGAATCAGTGGGAATGCGGGGGGGGGGTGATTTTTCCAATTCTTGTGGGATTCATTTAAGAGGACATTATATATCTATTGTTGTGTGAAAATTATTTGCTTCAGAACGGTCTCATATTCAAGTAATGTGCAGTTTAATGCCCCGTCACTGTACAGGCATGCTAGCCTTGAACCATTAAACTGCACATTACTTGAATATGAGATCATTCTGAAGCTAATAATTTTCACACAACATTATATAGATATATAATATTCGATATCTATTTACTAGCATTGGATTTTTATGCCTTTTGTGATGAGGATTTTCATTTACTAAAAATACGTTTTTTATAAAAGTGGACCCACAGATTTTTGTTCGTTTGCTTGTTTGTTTGTGTTTTTTTAGGGGGGAAGCGATACGTAACTTATGGGCCTGCGCATTAACACAGTATTCCAACAGTCCAATATGTTATTTTAAAATCCTATTTAAGTGTTATGTAACGGAGAAACCTGCTAAACGCTGTTCAAAGAAAAATGAGTTAGGAGAATCTCCAGTGAAGATAAACACAGCGAGTAGTTTCTACCCTTGAAATTTGAAACATAATTATGGTATTTCAGCCTGTTGTGTTTCTTTTATTTTCATGTTTGTAAAATATTATGGCACTGATATTCTTGAATATCAGTCTCTAATATCCAAATTGCAATCGCAATGTTTATTCTTCCATACGTGCTCCTAGTTTGATATAATATTCATACAAAACTATTCTACCTGGAGTTTTGAGCGGTATTGGGGTGTTTTCATGCATGTTCAGTAAAACCCTTGCTCAACACCATGACACAAGTCACTTTATTCACAGCGATTCTTATTCAACCAGATTTAGAAATGCCATAGTAGTTATCGGAAGGCAGATTATTGTTAATATGGTTGTATTTAGCTTGTTATACTGTAAGGTGGTAGCCTTGTATAGTGCAATGCTTCTTAATACGGAGTGGGGTTAGAGCCATTTTGGAAATAGTTTAATTACAAGTGTTTAATTACAAGACTCAAAACAGACAAGAAACTGATGTTGATTTTTTTTTTTAATATGACAACGTATACATGTGTTTATGTATTCTCGTTCAATTTTCTTTCTTTCCCAAGGATCTGTGAAGGAAGAAACTGTATTTATGTTAATCATGTTTGTTTTAAGCGAAAACAATATATGTGAGTGATGCTGGGAAGTATGAGAAAGTACTAGTACATAATATTCTGTCTTTATAAGAAGACAGCACTTGAAAAATTTCATATTGTGTTACATGCCAAGCATTGTATGATATTTTGAAAACCCAACATTACAGAAAGCGTCAGGATACAACAGTTGTTGTGTGTAAGGTTACAGTGAAAGTTGTGCTTCAGTAGCACACTTCTATTTTGATTTCATTTAATGTAACCCAAAGAGTCAAAGGATTTATATTGTTTGTATACCGATACGTTACAAAGTCAATGCTAGCAAATGGAAAAACAGTATAGCAAAACACAACCGGCCAGTCACAGGAAAACTGTTGATCAAATTTTGAGTTTTATGTCAACCGATTTGTGTTAAAACAAAAGAATTTGTGTCGTTTTGTATTAATGAAAAAGTGTCGAGTGACAGTGAGGCATAAAGAAGCCAAGATATCATAATGTCACTTTTGTAAATTAATAACCTGTATATGTATTTCGTTACAGAGTGACAGAGTCACATTTGTGTGTCGAGTATAATCTCGATATTTTCCAGAGTTTGCACATACATTGTAGATTATAACATGCTAACGAGTGACAAAACATATATGTGTGGAGTGACAAAGAGAAATATCCGGTGGTTACATTTTTGTTGTTGCTTTGGTTAACTTATGGCGCAGAGTTGACATAAGTATAAGATTTATTAGCAAGCACATTGAGTAGATGTACACATGTGTCATAGTGTTTAAATACGATGTTATAATCAAGAGATGCGTGCTGTTACCTCATTCAGTTAAACTCCAGTGAAAGTTTGGGTCGGTATCTTTGCAACAGTCAGAACTTCAGGAAGAATGTGTATGTTTGGTTTTCACAATTAAAGATGAAGTGTATGTGTTACCAAAAACAAAAATACTATTAATGCCTGAAGTTATGTAAGTTTATTAGTCAAGTATGTGAGGATGTAATTACAGTCGAGACTACCAGAAAATACAGTCTCAGTCAAAATATTGATACTACTGGAAAAATGATTGATTACATTTGGTGTAATCTTTCCGGATTATTGTACACCGGTATGTGCACCCATTGAAAACAGTTTCACGTGTGTATTAATGTAGACACATTGCGTAATTATTGTATCTACATGTTTTGTAGGGGGCTTGTCAGGTTTTCATATATTGTTCTAAAAGTGGACAATTGATGCCGGAGTTAACTGATTCTGATAAGGCTCAAAATCAGTGATTATAAGTGTAGTATGCCAGGTGTGGCTTTAAGAAAACAACACAAAAACTATTTGAGTTTGTAATCTTGTAAGCTGAATTGTACGCAAGAACAGCGAAGTAAGCCATACAACGAAGCTGTTTATAGTCGAAAAGTTACATTCATAACTTTCCTCTTGTTGGGGGGAGGTGTGACGGAGAACCGTAATGTGCCTTGGTGAAACCAGGGTGGGGTAATAAAAGGTGTCCATTCGGGACATGAGAGTTGGAGTTGGCAAACATGGCGTGAACAGCTGTAGTCATTCAGTGCTGATCCAAGAATTTTTTGTCGGTGTATGACAGATGTTATGTCGGTGCTGACGGGTGTTCTGTTGGTGCATGACAGTTATGTATATCCATGCTTACTGGAAAAAAAAATACAGAAACTAAATCCAAACAGTACTATTATGACAAGATATCTTCGTTAAAAAAAAACACACACAAGAAGTACATTCATTGAAATAGTGTATAGTATGTATTGTATGATTTTGTTACCAAATGCAAGAAATCATGATAGGTATAAACAAATAATGCGTAAATGTACGATAATATCTTATTCACTATGATAAAAAAAGAGTAATAGGTATCAAATATGGAAAATTATGGAAAAATCCTCTGATAATACACATGCAAACATATCTGGTGGTATGTTTGTCTCTTGTCTGGCAATAAAGATTACATTGTGATTACTATTATTTCTACTGCGTTCATGGAATGAAACGTTTTTCGAAATTAAAACAACTTTGCAAAATCAATGATATTAAAGAATCAATTCAACATATTAAGACATCAACTGGAAATGCTGCGTTTAGGTTGAAGCTCCTTAATAGAACATGATTATATCAAATATATTTTACATAATGTAATATTCTCGAACTTGCTAAACATTGCATTAGCGATACAGGTAGCAGTATAAAGAAAGAATATATTCAATTCAACTCAATTCAATTATTTTTCATATTTTTCCCAGCAAAACAAAACAGCTGCATAACACAGAATAAATCAGGAGTTATAACAAGGACATGTATTCAACTTCAAATGATAGGAAGGTAATGGTTGACAAAACAAATTCAATTCTCTCATCTAATTATTGTCCTTAAGATGACGAAAAGGTCGTATATAAAAGATCAATTTCTTTGTTTCTTAACAGTTTAATGCGCCCTTAATCAATCCCAGTTTTGTTGTAAGAAAAATCATTCGACAGATTTCGTCGTCTTATAGTTCATAGATAAAGTTGTGATAGAAATAAAGAAAAACACGTTATTTCCACATTTATGAATTTGAGCAAGGTGTCTGATAACACAGGCCTTTAAACTTCCCTATGCAAATTCAATTCTAATCATATACGAGACAAAGCATATGTTTTAGTTATAGTTTTTATTCATCTGATGGACAGTTTACATTTGAATGTATGCAAGGTCACAATTCATCCATGCCAAACATCCAATGTTCAGTCCATCCAAGGAGGTATACCTCCTTGGTCCACCAATGCTCAAAGCTTGATCCCTTAATGATACTGTCATTAAAGATTTATGTATGTATAGAATTATGTAGGATTATGTATATACATGTATACATATATATATATATATATATATATATACACTCAGCAAAAAAAGTAAGGAGGAGATGGCGGCTGGTCATTGCGGGTGGTGGACATATCAATTTTCAAATACTTCACTATATGCTCTTGAAAAGAAAGAGATAGAGAAATATGCAATAACCCATGCTTAAATGTTCAGAATCATGAGTGATTGTTTGATTATTTGTGTAAAAGTCATTGCAAATCACTAAAGTGCAACTTTTGTTTCCATGCATTTTGACATAAAATGCATTTTTTCACACCAATAATGATATCTGGTGGCAATGATTTGCCACTCATGTTATGAGTAATAAAATTCTTTATCCATTTCCGTTTGAATTATGAAAATCGGTTGAATACTTTTTGAGATATATCCACAAATGCTAGGGGGGAACTTACTTTTTTTGCTGAGTGTATATATATATACAGGTGTATATATTTAATATGGTATAAAAAAAATGTGCTTTGTGTGTTTTGATACTAGATTCAGAATTGAAGAAAATACCATCTTGTGGTAGATGCAATAAATTTGATTATGATACATATAAAATATATTTATGTTATATACTTTGGAAAAATCTAAAGAATCATTTAAACTGGGGCCCGTTGCATAAAACGTACCATTGAATTTCAATGGTAAGTACCGTCAAAATTAGGCGTCACAGCCAGTCAACATCAAGTATTATAAAATTTACAGCTAATTTGAAGACTTACCGCTAGAAAGGAGCGGTAAGTCCAGCGGTAAGGGTTTTATGCAACAGGGCCCTGGAATTATCATGTTGCTGATATAATCTTCACAATTAGTCAAAGTCATATGAAACCATGTACAGTAAAACTTGTTTTCCTACATTATATATATATATATATATATATATATATATATATATGTGTGTGTGTGTGTGTGTGTGCGTGTGTGCGTGTGTGTGTGTGTGTGTGTGTGTGACGGAAGTAAAACTTGCAGTATAGACGTTGCAGTGATGTTCAGTCATTTTCAGTGACACCGATTTGCATACATGTATGCAAATCGGTGTCACTGCCTACATTCCGTTTGATTGGCTTCTTGTTATAACTATTTCTATTTCTGTTCAAATGCATGCAAATTGGTTGCTATTTTGCTTTTATGTTATGTCTCATCAAGCCCTTGAAAAAGGCTGGTGAAACAGCCGAAAGCTCGGGGAATAAAGGCAAGACTGAACATCACTGCAACGTCTGTACTGCAAGTTTTCCTTCCGTCACACATATACCAATGATGCAGAACCCACCACGTACGAGGCCAAGCCCGCTTCACATCATATACATATATATATATATATATATATATATATATATATATATATATATATATAATTTTTATATATATATGAATCACTGTTCCCAAGATATCACACCGCAATGTCATGGAGGTTTTCGTTTAAGTATTACATTCTTAAAAAACAAGTTGCAGGAATAAAATGGAATTTAAATTGAAAAATTTGCCATTAATTTTTGTCACCGAAAGCCATCTTGTCTCAACTACTGTACTTATCATGTTTACGAATGATTTAGCCCACAGTATAACTGTCTTTACGTCATGTTATGTCTCACTTCCCTAATGTTCACCTTTTTAAACGTGTTATCTTCTCAGCTCCCTGGTGTAATCTTCCCGACAAACTAAAAACCTTCTTTGCGCTAGTAATTTATTTCTAGATTCACCACCGTACCTGGCTGAAGTTCATGTTTAACCTTTATCTCTGTCACGTTTGGAGAACATTTATTACCCTATACCATCTATCTATCAATGTCTATAGTTTTGCGATACCAGAAGGGTATCAACTATCAGTTTTTTCGTCTCCTTGTTTTCTCTTTCTCTCGAAAGTGTCGACTGAACTTTATCCTTTACCTATAGATGGCATATCTCTGCTATTGTCCTATCAACTGCCCGTAGACAACATAGGTATATACAGTATAAAAGGGTAGTGCTTTTTTTCTCGAAAGAATGTTGATAGGACATTCATTTGTTAATCGTCTTTAAGTTCCGCTATGCACTCATATGCTTTCATTCCTTCTAGTGGTCTCATTCTGATTGCTGAAGTAAATTAAGCATGATGGGTTTGTGGCGCGTTGATTTGTTTCGCATATTGTTGGCCTCTTGGATTTATGCAATAGTCTCGTGCGAAGACAGAAACCAGATTCATCTTCAAAATGGGAAGTACACTAACATTCTAGTAGCCATTGATTCGGATGTTGAAGAAGATGGCACGTTGATAGAACATATCAAGGTTTGAGTTTTCACCTACTTTTCGGGCACAAGCTGTCGAGTATGTATAATGGTGAAGGATTCTTATTTAAGTCACCTTTTACCTAGATTGTATGACAGGTGTCTTTGGTAACATTGTGAATTTGTAGAGCTAGTGGGACAGTTTTGGAGCACTTATTTTTGTGACCGGTCTACTTATTACAAAATCTACAGCTATTTTAATTGTCGAAAGTGTCTCGAAACTTGTTCATTAATGTCCTGGTTAAATATATAACCAGCTGTTTGATAACGAAATAACCTTCGATTGATAACAAACAATTTAGGACACAGTATTTCAATTGTCATCGCATCAGATTTTAAGGTATTCTTTTATCACTTGGTTGAGGGAAGGGACGTTATCGGTCAAGCTTGAGGTGAATATGTCCTCTATTCATAATTACATTGTAAACGTCTACACATTAACGCCTACACCGTATAGAGTATCTCTGTAGTAGTTCTACAGGCCCGTAACCAGGATTTTGTTTAAGGGTTCGGAATCGGAAAAAGTGGATCTTTTAGTTCAAGTTTGTGTCTCACATTCGGGGCGCAAAAAAAAAATAAATAAAATTGAAATTAAAATCTGGTTCCACTTCCGGGTTTCTTCGGCTGACAAGTAAGCGGGAAAAAGGCTTCAGCTCGATTTTCTGGTATACCACTACCATTGCATCACAAAGATGATATCTTGATTTCTTTGACCAAAAAAAAAAAAAATAAATAAATGGGCACACTTTTCTTTTTCTTTCTTTTCTTTCTATTTCTTTTGGCTGCTGACAAACGGGAGGGGAGGTTCCGCCATACATTTTTTTTTTTATTTCTTTTCTCTTTTTTCTGTTGGCAAACGGGGGTTCCGCGGAACCCCTTGAACACCCCCCCCCCCCCCTCCTTAGTTACGGGCCTGTTCTATTATACTCAAGTTTACATTTAAAGAGCAATTATCAGCGTTCATATCAAAATGAGCAGCGCTTTTACTCCTCGCTTTGATGTTCTCTATTTATATCACCAGGAAACCTTTAAGACAGGCTCAGAAATTCTGTTTAATGCAACCGACCACAGACTGTACTGGGGTGAGATCCAAATTCTCGTTCCTATCACATGGAGTCGAAAACCCGATGTCTACGAGACGGCCACCTATCAAACGTTTGGGAGCGCCAACATCCGGGTCGTGGAGGGTGCTGCCAGGGATCCTTCGGTAATTAACCACGCCGGTTGCGGAGTCCAAGGGCTTGATATGACGCTTACATCCGGGTACCTTCTTCAGAACGTCGACTCGTGCAGTGGTAGGGCACACATTCCCAGTATCAAAAAGTGTTTCTCATATTCCACCTTGACCGGATTGTTTGTTTGTTTGTTTGCTTGCTTGCTTCTTCCTTTTATATAAGAAGCCTGAGCTGTTAGCTGGTTATCAGTAGATTAACCGTCAACATTTATGACATGGTGGGCATTTACAAACAAAATGTATTAATTTGCAATGATTAGGAGGTAAACAAAACGTACAGAGACTTAAAGTTACCTGGAAATTCATATAGAAAATAAATGAAGACACGAATAGTCCCACTTTGAGGAAGCATACTCTGCAATTGGTCAAACCTACGTTTTGTAAGATGCGGCTTTGACATTAGAGGATTTCATGCAAAGATTACGTCTTGAAATGCAAGGACGTTATTGGCTTTATTGACAGTATAATTGATGCGTTGGGTCCACTTCAAATCAGAAGTGATGGTTCCACCCAAGTACTTCACGGAATCAGTAGATTAAAGAGGGGCGTTATTTAGATGAACGTCTTGCACCTTTCTCCTTTTCCTGGAAATTGTCAAAACCTTGCATTTATCTGTGTTCAAAATCATCATCCATTTTTCGCCCAGTCACCAATTTCGTTTAGGTCCTCTTGAAGATTTCGTGTATGATGTTAATTGTCAATGGTCGTGTAGGAAATTTCAACATCGGCATTAAAGCGAACATTTGACGACAGACCATCAGGGAAGTCTTTAATGTGAAGCAGAGCGAGGGTGGCCCCAAAACCGACCCTTGAGGCACTACAGATCCCGGGTCCCGAATCTACCACTGTTGGAGAAGATTTAATACCATCCAAAACGACCTTCACCTCTTCCATCGAGAAAGCTTTGAATCCATTTAAGATTTCCCCCCTAATATCATAGAAGTCCAATTAACGTAAAAGCCGCTCATGTCAAACCTTGTCAAAAGCTTTTGAGAAGTCCATGATGACATTGTATAACATCCGTTTGACGCCCTTCATCCATATTCTTGTGATGCATAGATCGCTTATGGAACCTAATAATATTGTTGAATTGGAGTCAGAATATTTGCCAACTGTTTCAAGACTCGTGGAGTTACGCTCCATGAGCGTTGTATCTTATTATCTTTAAGCCACAAAGCAACTTTTCTACACCCTTTTGTGTAAATACAATATCCCTCATTTCTTTAGAGTCCGAGGTTGCGGGTAGTAAAAGTCATTCGATATGGGTGTTTCCTTGGTGAAAACACTCTTGAGCTGTCGATTCAGTGCTGCAGCTTTTGCTATCAGAACAGTGATCACTTTTCAGTTCTCTTATTCCTGTACTATCAATCCTGTTGTGTTTGATGAAAATCCAAAATCTCTTCATACTCTCAAATTATGTGTTATCTTCATCGATAGAAAAAACAGATCCACATATAACTAAAAAAAAACTCCTTAGCTCTTGTTGCAGTTATTTCTATTGCTTTTAATTCTTACTCCAAATCAAAAGGGACCACCCGATGGTTTCTCAATTTAATGTTCCGACATTGTTTTGTTCAGCCTTTACCTCTCCTTTTGATCGACCTCTTAATCTTGTTTGTAATCCAAGGTTTGTCATTCTTTTTGGATGTCACCTTATGTGGAACAAACTCTGTCATTCCCTTCTATATTCCTTTCTTAAACATAATCCTAGCCTTATTCACCGAGGCTTGGATAACTCTATACTTTTGTACAGAGTTATGTCTTTTGTTCTTTTATAGCTGGTCAACCATGATTGTCAATTTAATGGAAATCTTAACTTAAAGTGAAAACATAGTTCTGGTAGGGTTTTCAGAACCCGTTTTACACCATTTTAGATTTGCTTGCAATATATCGAAAGAGGCTACCAAGAAACTTACCTGGCTGACGCGATTTGCCGGGATGATGAGTTGTTTTTCAGTATTTTGAGATCAAAAATAATATACAGACTATTATTCCAAAAGGATCCAGGCCAACTTGATCTCAGGGACAACACGGTCCTATTTCAGACAATTTTATACACAAGCGCACGTTCATTTTTTATGCGCGCCAAAGAGGTTCTTGATGAGCCATCAAAGAACCGTCAAAGCGTCGTCAAAGCGAGGCCGAGATGTCTCCGAGTCTGAGTTAGCCTGAGTTAGCCCGATCTGCGATTGCTGCTTCGGCAAATCTTTTTGGTTAATGTTTCGCCTTTTCATCGCTGCCCAGCCGATATCATGTTATTACAGCGTTATTCCACTCATTTTTCTTAGGCATACAGTGTACGTGTTACATTTTGGAGCGGAATTCGACAATACTGCAGGCGTACCAGAACTTTGTTTACCTTTAACATTTCAGCTTATAATGCACTATGAGCTGGAACGTTTGGCGCCGCATGTAAGGCAAGCTTTGATAGCTCATTTCTTATCTCGTTTATCGAGTCACGAGTAACCAGTGTTTAAAAGGCCGCGCACTATGTCAAATCGAAGTTCGGATGCGTCAAAAAGATGTGACTTAGAGACTAGACGTAAGCCCTGGACCATCACCAAATGAAAACTAAAACTCCAAGGAACGGGAGATTTCAAGGACCGATCCAGGAGTCCGAAGATCACAACGGAACAGCAAGACCGTTGAGGGTGCTTGTTCTGCCGGATCGTAGGGGAAAGTCACGAAGTATCAAACAAAGTGTTGTGAGAAGGTACAATCAGACTGTGATTATATGTCTCCATGCCTCACATTTCCTAACAGCCATAACAGGCAGCAACGAATACTCGCAGTCGTTGGGACCGCGAACATTTCAACTGAGACGGACGTCAGTGGCACACGTACGGTGATGTTGAGAGACAAGTTCTGCCTGCGGGAGGTTGATGGGCGGGCGGGTGAGGGTGTAGCCTTGGCAGGGTGAGCTTGAACAAGCGCTGCATGATCGAGCATGATGGTGTTGGACGCCATCTCGATTGATGGCAACCTTACCTCTCGGCTTTACAGACAAGATTCTCCACCCGACCTCTGCCCCGCATCTACAGAGAATGGGGGATGACGCAATCTTGCCAGACTACAGCGAACGACCCTATTGACCGATTCTGTGACGCGCTATGTGTATTTTTGGCATGGGCAGCACCATTACGCGGTGTCTTAGCCGACCCCCCCCCCCCTCCTCGTTTTTAATCTTCTTTAGTCATGTAATTAATCAACTTAGTTTGACTAATCATCAAGCAATTGTTTTTTGTAATACTTTGTCGTGTATAATTTACAAAATTTTACAATTATTGTTATTTTTTTTTCTGTTGCTGCTGGTGCCCTGTTACGCATCATTGTTTTACTGTTAAAGTTCACCTTTAGATGTATTAATAGTATATGCCAAATAATTTCACATTATTTCTTATCTAAGGTTATACAAATTGATTTTTACTATATACATAACTTTTCCTCTATGTGTAAATATGTTTTATACTTCAGTGTAAATATGTTTCATCATATTACTGTGTAAATAAGTTTCAAACTGGATTAAGTGAAAATATGTGTAATAGTGTAAAAGTGTTTAAAAGAATCTGCATCAAAGTGTAAATATGCTTCATGTTAATAATTATGTTGAAATTGCGTTCTCCAATACCCTAATGGGGTGACATGAGAATAAATTACTGTCGTTACTGTCATTACTGTCCTCTCCCCCACCCCCTTCCGCGCGCGGAATGAAAAACTGACGCATGGTTGTCTTAGCCGATAGGCGTGTCGTACTGAGTGCGCGAATGCTTGCTGAGTGCGCGAACCTTTGTTACTAGTGCGCGACAAACATGTTGCCCGTGGGGTGGGGGAGAGGAGGGGGTCGGCTAAGACACCTCATGGCTGCGCCCAATGCCACAAAATGTCTGCTGCCCTCAACGAACTCGAATCGGTCAATAGGCGAAGATCGGTGCTCAGCTTCGTTGAGAGAGAGGGTTTCACGAGAATGGACTGCCATGCATGCAGCCCAGAGCTCAATCCATTGGACATTATTTTGTGGGATCAACTGGGCCGAGCTGTACAGAAGATGCATTTAGTTGCGTCAAATACTGATTGACGAGTATGGAATGCCACTCAACCATTTCCATGTTTCAACGGCAACGAATTGCGGTGACAGGCGGTGTTGCAGGCTTTTGGGTCGTCTACCAGATCTGAGCCATGATCATTTCATGGGGGGGGGGGGAGGGGGGGGGGGGGCGCTGTGGCATAGTGGATAAGACTCCCGACTCCCGAACGGAGGACCGCGAGTTCGAATCCCGCCCAGTGCTTACATCCTTGGACAAGATGTTTTTACCCACTTTGTCCCTCTCAACCCAGGTGTATAAATGGGTACCTGGCAACGCTAGGGTAATAATAATAGCAGGGCCCTCTGGTAGAGCAGTGACAACACTGAAGAGGCTACCCTGGGTAAATAAGACCGTATTATTATTGTTATTATTATTATCATTATCATTATTATTATATCAATGAACATTGATGACATCAAGATCCGTGTGACCACAAAGATGAAGATACATGTAAATCAGTCCCCCTGTCACTTCATTTGCGTATGATTCAAAATTGTTGTGTTAATTTGGTCAAGGTTTTGTAATATCAATAATGGTTCACATCCTGTGTTTAAATATCCATACATAATTGCTTGTTTGATTATTTGTTTGCTTTTGCACTCGTTCGTTGAATGCGACTATGTTGATGTCAGAGAGCATAACAACCAAAGAGACATTAGGAAACTCTTTCATCGACAAGGGAAACAATCAGTGACTTACTAAACTTTGGTTGTTTAGCTTTTTTTTCAAATTTGACTTCTCCCCACATGTCAAAGACTTAAACTTCCATATACCCATAGTTATAACAAGTAGACTACAATCTAGAAGAAAATTTAACGATAATTCATTTTTTTTTTTAGTTATCAGGCGTGCGTATTCCATAATTACATGTATGTTCACGTACATCTATGAGTGTGTATAACATCATGAAGGGATATGATCAGTCGAAAGAACGCAGCTTTCCTGATCTCTTCTTTTTCTTTCTCGCAGGAAAAACGATGGTACGGGAATGGGGCCGCCTGAGATGGAGTCTCTTTCCCGAGCACTTTACTGGCTCAGGTTATGGGGAGGCAAACCAGTACCTGGATTGGACCACACATCTCTATGAACCGACCAGGTGTTCCCGTGATCTAACTGGCGATATGAGAGATGAGAATGGCTATATGTGTCAAGAGAATCCTATTAGTGGAAAAGTGGCAGAGGAGTGTGTATTCACTCCAGACAGTAGGCAAACGACGACCGCCTCTCTGCTCTTCGGCTCCCACTGCGTAGACTCTGTGAGTCTGTTTACAATGGAAAGGATTTGACCGCTTAACTGTGCTTAATGTATTCAACATCCTGAGTCCAAAATATTAATGTTCCGAAGTCGGGTATTTCATATTTGAAGCAAAATAACCTGCGAATGGGATATATATATATATATATATATATATATATATATATATATATATGTGGTAGGTGAATATGCCCGACATCCTGTTGAAATTGGAAATACATAATCTACCGAAGTTTCCAAGTTTCTTTCGTTGCCTATTAAAGGCATCTTCCAGTTATATTACGCAGACAAAGATGAATATCTTACAGTATATGTCTACAGATGACAACTATAGAATGCAAAAATTTGAATGTTTGCATTGATATGACCTAACTCAGAAAAAAAATGAATATAGAGTTTTATTTCCATAAGATCTAATAGAACAGTGAACCCTCATTTGCTACTATAATGGCATCTTAATACCACAATGACGATTAAAGAAACACTAAAATGCAAAGAGAGACAGGAATTTGTGTTGCAATCAGAAGCACGCCATACAATTGTTTTTGATATGTTAAAAAAAACTTAAAGTCTGATTGCATAGATAACAATCTAACTGAACGGATATAACGAATTTATGGTTTAAGTGTATGGGTTTCAGACAATACAGATATTACAAATTAGGGTTTAAACCTTTCTTTTTTTGGTATTTCTGGATTTTATTGATCAGATCAAAAAAACATCGTGCTTTTTCATAAGTGTTATGACATATACATTTTTGACATCACAAAACAAACATTTGATAGCAGTCAATGATAGTAAAATTACCAGGCGTCTGATCCTTTTTTGGACTATAATCTCTAACACACGTTAACACCAATAACTCTAGAATCGTATACACAGAAAACGAGGGAAAAGAAAAAAAAAGGAAAAATAGCCTTCAACGGAAACACTAAATATTACCAAAAACCAGACAAAACAACCAAAGGCGCAAAAAACACACGCTACAATCTTAAAAAAAAAACCAAGACAAAGGTACTATTCACCTAACTCATTTATGCACTCTCCGTAACTTCCTTTCTACGATACATATACACCCAGCCCTGGGCTGAAAATGCCAAGTCTCCTGTCCCTTCTCCCGGCCTGGGGGGGGGGGGGGGGGAGAGGGGTTGGTATTCGACGCTGCAATCTTTCGGATGATAATGCAGGACAGAGCAATTGTTTCATAAAACATAAGCTGCAGTTGAACGCCATGACGAGAGAAAGAGAGAGAGAGAGAGAGAGGGAGGGAGGGATTTAGAAAAAGGAATATAAACCGCAGTGAGGAAGAAAGGACCATCAGAGCAAGGGAAAGGAAAAAGAAAGGGGGAAAGGCATTTGACTTTCTATAACGATATGATTTGTTCTATTTTCCTCCATTTTGCCCCATGCAAATCAAATTCATTTTGGCTTTTAGCTATTTCTTCTTCAATCAATCTATATTTTTTTACATATTTCACAAAATGTTGCCTTTGAGGACATAAACTTTGATACTTACAACTTAAAATAAATTGTTTACCTAATAATATTATAAAATTGTATGAGAAAACGAAATCGTTCCTCGGGTGTATAACACCATATAACACCTTTTGACATGAAAACAATTGCAAGGAGTCAATTGTCCTTTTTTCCTCTTTTAAAATGATTCCCAGAATACTGACACCTTCCGGCAATCAAAAAACAAATGTTCTATTGTCTCCGGTTCACTTTTACAAAAGGAACATCTTGAGTCATCTTTTCTCCCAATTCGAGCAAGCCACGAATTAACGGGGATCAAATTATTCAGTATCTTATATTGCGTTACTCTTAATTTTGTATCAATTGTCAGACTGGCAAGTAATTTGAAAAGAGATTGAACATCTTCGAATCCAATGTCATACATAACATCAAAACGATCAAAAACACTAGATTTTCTAGGGTTATTCAAATGCAGATACATATTATATAAATGCTTTGTTGTTACGTTATGTAATTCCAATCATCTACCCTTAATCCAAATTAAAGGAATAATACTCAGGGGTTTAATAAAGGGGTGATAATCTTGACGAAGAAAAAAAAAAAGTTTCCATTCACTTGGGTTTAAACCTTTCGCAGATCTACCAGTTTTGCGGCCCATTACAACACAATTACGAGGCAGATACTCTACAAAACTATCATTGTGCAAGAAGAAGTGCCTGGGAAGTGATGGCGAGTACTGAAGACTTCATCAATGATCACAATTTTCCGGACCCAAGCCAGGTGGACACTGAACCTTCGTTCACCATCCTTCAACTACCTGTCCGACGAGTGGTTCTTGCCCTAGATATCAGTGGCAGTATGGGGGTGAGTCAGACGACCCTTTCTAAGGGATGTTGTTTTTACATTAACGTGCAACACGTGTTACCTACGGCCAATTTTGTTTTGCTGCTGGCATCTAGACATAAAAAGAATTGAAATAGAATTAGAGCAAGATACGAAAGATCGTGCCTTGAGGTAATAGTTGAATCATATGCGATTAAGAAAAAGTCAATGCAGATTTCTCAGATCTCAAACGTTTGATTTAATGAACTTCAAACTAAAAAGTGAAGAAATCCTACTGAAGAGTTGTAATAATATTTGAAATACGACTTATATACCTTCAATATTACTTTTTTATCTTTAGCTAGATAAAGGACAGTAATTTAAGGTCCTCACAGTCCGAGGGTCGTATCAGGGCAATTACCCTCCGAGGATTTATGCTGATCAAACATACACATGTACCGATTCAACCGACATATTGAATGTGTTCTCCACAACCAAAGCTCCTTGATATCACAGATAACTGTCGAAAAGAAAACGTTAATATTTCATATCTACTCATTGGGAATCATTTATCGAAGGAGTTGAAGAGGATCGACAAGCTCATTCAGTCTGCATCCATCTTTATTCGGCATTACATCCCCGCTGGTAGCTACCTTGGTATCGTCACATTTGACGATTCTGCCACAGTCAACGCAGGCCTTACCTTGGTCCAAGACGACGACAGCTCTCGAGATGACCTGGTCAACGCGCTGCCAGTGGACACTACGGGAAGCACATGCATCGGCTGTGGCATAGAGACCGCCCTCAACGTGAGCCAATTTAACTAGAGATTGTAATTTGTCATTACTGACAAATTAAGGTGATCCGATTTTTTTTTAATCAATGATTCGAATCATGATCGCAATAGGCATGACCATACAGGTTTCATCTGTGTTTAGAGACATTGGCCGTGTCATGTTTGGATTCTCATTTAGAAAAGGGAGTCATGTCTGCCATCTTTGATACTAATTCTGTATTCACTAGATAACGAAGATACAGCAACAAATACATATGACCTTTGACCCACCTTTACACTCCCAAGATGGCATCTGAGGAAAAAGTGGTTATTTTATGAAATGATTCTCACAATATGGTCTTTGCGTGTGCAAAATATGGGAAAGATAGGACATGTATTCACCAAGACACAAGATGAAACATTTATGACCTTTGACCCTATTTTACATACCCAAGATGGTGTCCGATCAAGTAGTTGTAATTTTATGAAATTATGTACGTGATATGAACTAAACAGGTGCAAAACATGGAGGTGGTAGGGGCTGTTTTTCTTGAGTTATTGCAAAGAAAGTTGCACAAAGAAAGAAATATCTCAATACATCGAAGATAAGTTTTTAACATGATTCCGACATTGTATGAAAAAACGAAGGCACACTCTCGATAGCGTAAAGTCTCAGCTACAACATATTAAAATCTGGGAGAAATTCACTGAAGGGTAAGTGAGCTAGTGCTCGATAAAGACAATCATGTCAATTGTCACATTTAAAAAAATTCCCTCCCATAGAGATAACACGTCATAACGAAGATAAAGAAAGAAGTACATATTATGACCTTTGACCCCAATTTGCACAGACAAGTTGGCATCTGAGCAAAAAGTGGTGATTTTGTGAAATGATTCTTGTAACATGGTCTTTGCGTGTGCAAGATATGGGAGAGATAGGACATGTATTCACCAAGATACAGGATGAAACATTTATGACCTTTGACCCTAATTTACATACCCAAGATGGTGTCCGATCAAGTAATTGTTATCTTATGAAATAATGTACGTGACATGAACAAAACATGTGCAAAATATGGGATTAATAGCCATTGTTGTTGTTCATCTATTGCACAGAAAGTAGTAGAAAGAAAGAAAAATAAAGAAAAAAATATGTTATTTTTATAGAAATTTGAAGGAGAAGCATGAAAAAAATCAGAAAAAGATAAAGTTAGGAAAGGAGATTAAGACTAACTAAAGAAAAAGAAGAAAAAAAGTGTTTAAAAAATAAAATAAAAATATTGGCAGGGGTGAGCCTCGAACCAGGGACCTTAGGATTACGAGTCGGATGCGCTATGCAATGACCTATTTCATGCTCCATAGGCCCTGTGTATTAAGCAAAATGACGTTGCATCGAAGCCACGTGCCATTTTTCAACCAAGTTTTTCGACGTGATGCCGACGTCGTATGAAAAAATAGAGGGCACACTTACGATAGCCCAAAGTCTCAGCTACAACAACTAAAATCTGGGAAAAATTCACCGAAGCATAAGTGAGCTAGTGCTCGAAAAAGATAGTCATGTCAATTTTCACTGCCAGAAAAACTGCTCTCCCGTAGAGATAACACGTAAACTGGTCAAATCTTACAAGGATACTTTCAATCCATTTTTACGAGGTGATGACGTTATCCAATCAAAATGTTGTTTTTACATTAATGAAAAAACATTTCATAAGCTACAACATACTGAAATCTGGGTGAAAATTGGCGAAATTTAAGTGAGATACGCCCGAGTGAATTTGAAATTTGATGACGTCATTTTGAAAATTTACTTTTTTTAATTTATTAAGAAATTTGATATCTTTTAATCATTTTGTCAGCATAGTCAGCCCATGAAATGACATGTACAACTCTTCAGCTTTCAAAATATGTAAAGAAAATGGGGGGTCACCGTTCATCCTGACGAGTAAAATCAGATTTAAAATCATCGGTTTTTTGGCATAGTTGCACTGTATATCGCCATTGACGCGCACGCGGAATTTCAACTTTGACTGGCCCGTATGACGTCATGTTGAGTCGGATTGACTTGAAACTTGGTAGAAATATACCTTGACATTTCAGACATCCGATCCGTGTGAAGAAATTGGAAATTTCTATTGCATATGAGCTGTGCGTGCGTATATGCGCGCGCGCGTACGCGTCCGTCCGATTTTTTCAATTTTTCAAAAAATGCTCCAAATGGTCTGAAACGTGTGCAAAAAAATTTTGAGCTCGATTTGAACATACAAATATTTTAACACGCGCGTACGCGCACGTTTTAAGGTAAAGATGAATTTTTTAGAATATGAGTAGAATGCGTTTGACTTGAAATATATGTGACGTAAATTTCATTGAAAAACTCCATTCCATTAATGAGATATGATTGAGAATGTGTTTTCATATAATGACGTCATAGTGACGTCACGGTCGACTGATCACTTTGATTTTAGTTTGATTGCCGTCTTTGGGACACAATACATACATGGTATAAGTTTGAACTTGATAGGCATAGCACTTTCTGAGCTAACCTCTGCACAACTTTTGGGGAGAAATAAAGAAAGAAGAAGAAAGAATCCGTACAAATACAGAAGGTGATCCGAGAGGATACTCGGATCACCTAATAACACCACTGCCTGAACTAAAGTAACCTCAACCTAAAAAAATCAGCTAACCGAGAAGCTACCAGAATCTGATTTTGATGACTTTTTAGTCCTGTGTATTGCTTGACAAATCGACCAGCGAAATAGTGAAACAATGCACAAAATTTGTTCAATCTGTGTATCCTACAAGGTTATCATTTTATGGAAGACGATACATATAGGAGTTGCAAAAATAAATCAGTTTTGGTCATGAATGGTAAAACGCAATTGAATGTTGGAAAAAATGCATGTGGTCTTTTATGCGTAAAAGTACAATTTTTCACAATTTATTAATGCAGCTACTCGGGGACTTTACAAATGGCAGCTTCATATTTTTACTGAATGATGGTGCAGAAAACAAATCCCCTTACATCAAAGACACCATCCCAGCCATCATGGCCGCCGGTGTTGTCATTGACACCGGCGCTATAACTAATGGCGCCGATGAACAGTTGGAAAACCTGGCGTCGATCACGGGTGGGAAACCTTATTTCTGTATTGATGGAGGTAGCAGCGCTTGTCTTACCGAAGCCTTCCTAGCAACTGTGTCTGAACGCCCTGAACTCAATTTCGTTCCAGTTCCAGGTCAGGTTAGTACAATCATGAACGACATGATAAAGTTGTTGGAAGAGTGGTTATCTTGTAGTGAGTATGAGATCGACAGGTACTGAATTCACACTCACGTTAGACTACAAGGAGCTGTTATTGACTTCAGCACATAATTGTAGTTTGTTGAAGCTAAGACCCTGTCTAAGACATACATTTATCATGATCAGTTATGATATCTGGCTGTAACGAAAGTATGCAGTTGCTGTGGCTAATGTTCTATCACGTCTATAGTAAATTTGGACGAAAAAAAAAATCCTGTATAAAGAAAAGAACTAGATAGATTAATGGATTCTTAGAAATAGAAGGATGGCGTAAGGTTTTAGTCAGTGGGTTTTTTAACACATTTTCCTCTTCTCTTTCGTTCTTTGTCCCTATTCTATTTTCGTCCTTTTTAAAAGTTGCATATGGGGATGGGGAGAACCCCATCAACGCCCGCGATAAAGGTAGTAGACAATTTTCTAACTCGAATGAATTATAGCCCTACAGATTTCTTGAAAACGAAGGAGCACATATGCTTCAGAAAGGTTGTGCGCAAAACATTTTGCATGTGTTCTTGTCCTGTCGTGAAACACAATGACAAAAATTATTCTCACTACTTCTTTGCAGGTACTGATGAACGATGTGCTGTTGTCTGCAAACGGACAGGAAACGCGCTTTTTTGCTATCGGTGGAGAAGAGGGTATCGACACGGTGATAGCAGTAACTCGGTTCGTCGATGACGACGTCGAAGTTATTGTTGAAGGACCAAACGGAGAATATTACGATGAAAACTCTCAAGGCTACGACTCGGACCCCCAGAGAAAGATTGTATCAGTCACAATACCCATCGCTGAAGTGAGTTTGTCGATGAGTTTTTTTCTTTCTATTTTCATACCGTTATTTATGATACTGTACAAAAATAGATTAAGAATTATCTGATAAATGACATATCTAGCGAGGCTGCTCTAAAAAAAAGAAGAGTTCGCCTTTCTGATCTTTCATCCATTATGATTCAAAATTTCTTCTAATAATTAAATTCCTTGCCCCATTTTACCCCATTTTACCCCTCCCCCCCCCTCTCTCTCTCTCTCTCTGACTTACTGTACTTTCTTAGCATAAAGCTGATTTTAGAAGTTGAGTTAAAGGGATTTTGATAAGAGCCCGTTTAGTTGGGGCTTTAGGTTTCCAACGTTTTTTATGATAATTTTGTTAAGATAATGAGAAATATGTAAGAGCATAATTATAATTCAAAGAGGAATTCAAAGTTCATTAATACTCTGATGAAAATTGGCAATCCCAACGAAAGGTAGAACCCACTTTTATTAGTATCGCTTTGTTTACTTTGTTTTTTATATTAAAGCCATTAAAAAAACGATTTTCACTAAGTAAACTTTTAACTCCCCTTAGATTTGTATGCTCCTAAACACATCATAAAGTGATTTCTATGTATCTTAGTATCTGCAAAACGTTACAAGCTGAATCCTCACCTCAACCAATATCATACCGTCCCTTCAAAACCCATTGCGTTGCAATCTTTTGGCTCTTCCGTGTATTGGTTTCAAATGTCCACAGCGGTTTCTTGCCCTCGCTTATTATATAGGTGTGCCCTTTCTTGAAATATTCCGGATGACCACCGCCTGCCTTCTAAAAGCTGCCCGCACCGCGGAGACATTCAGGAAGTTCATTTTGGTCTCGATCAAAGTTTTTCCCTTTCCTGAAGGTGCAGAAACGTTCGGAAATGTAAATGACAAAAGCAGTAAGCGGAATCTTTCAAGAACTCACAGAAAGTTTGCTAAATTTGCATTCGCGTAATGTCCGTGCCCTAGTCATGCTAGTGGACGCCAGGTTTTAGTGTGTGGACGAACCTCTTCACTTTAGTGATAGCATGGATAGTGTTACCCTCGCCCGCTATGTACACTATTGAGTATGGATTCTTGAGATTTGATTGTACATAACACCTAAATAGATCCGTGTCATTTATTGAATCATTAGTTGTCTCAATTTACTATCACGTCATCATTCTTGTGATTTAGCCTCCGTCTGCCGTAAAATCTTGGATCCATGACTTGGCGATTTGCTCCATTTGCACGCACGCCGAGAGCCCGGCACACTTATGTACGCAAAACGCTTGCATTTACAGTGGTGCATGAGATCAGTTAAGTTCTTTCTGTCTTCTTTCTAAATTCATAAAACATCAAATGACAAGGATCTATTTGTATTATAGAAAAACAAATAATGATTTTTTTCCCATTCGTGTAATGGGCATATTTCCTTTTGAAAGATGAAATCATTGATTCATTCAACGAGAAATATTCTGTTCATTGTACTCATAAACATTTATTATTTGAATACTATTCAACAGGCGGGTATTTGGACAGTTACCCTCAAGAATCCTCACCGTTACGACCAAGCAGTGGGTTTGATGATTACAACCAAACAACGGGATGAGACCGGGGTGGTGAGCGTTGACGTCATTCTCGGATCTCGGGTACGTTTGTTTGTTAGTTTCATTTCCAACTGAAAAGATGGCTGGATAGCCCACATTCAGCTGCAATAGTTTGTCTTCTACAGGGGTACGGCGGGACCTCTTCACCGGGTTAAACACCCTGCTCTTTGAGATGAATAAACGAAGTGGGATCTTTTACGTGCATGAGTTGTGACTCTCTAACATTTTGTGTCCTCTCCGAGGGACAGAGTGTTTTGCCTCTTAGTAGATAGGACGGTATGATTCCACACAACATAGCTCAGTGGGACACGGGAATCAAACCGGGGTCCTTTGGATCAAGAGGCAGACGCCCACCGACTGAGCTAACTTACCGCCCTGAGTTAACGCCAATTTCATGTTTTCATGTTTACAGCGATCTGGAAATCGTCGTATAACTATTAAGGGATAAAACTGAGGAAAAAAATGTGTGACAAAATTTTCCTAAATTTTATGCTTCTTCAGTATATATGACTTCATAAAAAACACACCAAACAAACAGGGTGAGAAAATCAGCCAATAAAAAGGCTAGTTATCATTATTATGATTATGATTATGATTATTATTATTATCATCATCATCAGCATTGTGATTGTTATCACTATCCTAAATGGAAGACCAGAATGGATGATAATAAAACATTTTAATCATAATGAATTAAGTTCAGCGAAACATGCCCCCCCCCCCAAAAAAAGGAGATACAAATTATTGCCAGTAGTGATAACCACGAGACGTTTGCGTGAGATCTACGTCTTTTTGCATGTTTTACTCTGTTGATATTCATTTTGAATTGCAGAGCATTGATCACCATACTACTCCGAAGGTAGGGGTGTATGCCGTAGTACGGGAAAACCATGATCCGGTTGCAGGGGCCAGAGTTGAAGCGACCATCAGTAGCTCAACCGGTACAACGCGGCTCGTGCAATTGTCTGATTCAGGAACAGGTAAGACAACGTAATTAGTCATAGAAATTGTTTGTTTTTACTCTTACTTTCAGTGCACTAGATCGTGTGTTCGATCTGTAATTATAAGGGCGTTAAGTAGCCACTAAACCATAGTGTTCAAGACAACTTAACGCCCTTCTCATTCTCAACAAAGTGACAAAGAGGAGGCTAGCCTGGGATTTGCACCCCCGTCTCTTGTTGCTTACTGGACACCACTGAGCTGAAGCTAGTTCAATTCAATTCAATTCAAAGTTTATTTCATTTTCCGACATAACATATGTTTCACTTCTTTTGATAACAGAGAACAAGGTAAATAGAACATAGTGAAATGAAAAGACTGTACAATAATTGAGGACCTTTAGTAATCATACATTGTATAGTAAAAAAGAAACAGAAGTGATCGAAATGAAGTACATGTATACCGTGCGAAAAATGGAGGGACCCACTAAAAAGACAGAGCTTGTAGTGTGTGGGCCCCTCTGGAGAAGAACATTGATGGAATCGAATCATCGTAGATACAAAAGATAACAAAGTGGAAGAAGTCTGGATACAAAAGATAATAAAGTGGAAGAAGTCTGGAAGCCCACTAAAAATTGGATTACCATATATACACTTTCATAGACGCGAACAAACATGAAACAGGACTAGACAACGAGACAACTACTGAAAAAAAAAAAGGTTGTACAAGACAAACGGAATGGACAAGACTGACAAACTGAAGACAAAATAGCAGACAAAAATGCACAACAGAAACAGAAACAGAACAACAGAAACAGCGATCTTCGGCAGAAGCATGCCAAGAGAATAAGAGGATAGTTGTAGGGGAAAAGTAATATTTTGACGCCTGAAATAAGACAAGAAAATAGAAAATAGAGGGACGTATGAACAGGAGTCACATACGGAAAGTCAACTTCAAGACGCTATGGGCAAAATGGCATAGGTGACAACATTGCGAGCATCCAGGAAAAAGATACCATTAATTCTTTGAAGAGGGGACAAAGTGAGCAGGTAAGTGTAACTGAGAAAAAAGGCCAAATGGTTAATTCGGTATTGTAGAGTCGTACGATTGCAATAAAAAAGACTTCAGTCTCCTCTTGAAAGAACATATGGATGGAGCGTTTTTTATGTCTTGATTCAAAGAATTCCAATAATTTGGGCCTACATAAATAAGTGTGTTTTTAGCAAAAATCGTTCTTAAAAGAGGTAAGTGAAATTCATTGGAACGCCTAGTAGGATATTCATGAAATGATTGATTTTTTAGGAACATAGAGTCAAAAATAGACGGAAGCAAGTTATTACAATACTTGTACATAAATTGTCCTAAATTAAACAAAAACAAATCTGCAATTTTTAAGAGCTTGTTGGAGGCAAACAACATATTTGTATGAGAACGTACAGGGGAATAACAGATAACACGTAGAGCTTTCTTTTGTAAGAGGAACACTCTCTCTAATAAATTCTGATGCGTGTTGCCCCAAACTAATATTCCATAATTAAGATGAGGCAGTATTAACGACGAATATAGCATAAGTAATGATTTTTGTGGAATATGAAATTTCAATCTATTTACAATGCCTATATTACGTGAAATTATATTGCAGACATTTTCAACATGTGATTTCCAGGAAAGTTTTTCATCCACAATGACACCCAAAAATTTGATATGTGAGACTCTTTGTAGATGAGAGTCATCTAATACTATATTTGTACTTAAACTATCAACAATATTACTAAAAAGCATATATTTTGTTTTTTGAGCATTGAGTGATAGCCTATTGGCCCTGACCCAATTTGTCACTTTTTTCAATTCAATGTTAATTTTATGAACAAGAAAATCAATATCATTATGGGCAAAAAATACATTAGTGTCATCTGCAAAATGAATAAAAGAGAGGTCGTCGGATACGCGACAAAAATCATTGATATAAATAATAAACAATAACGGCCCTAAGAGACTTCCCTGTGGGACACCACATTTAACTTCTCTGACAACGGAATCATTGTTTTTAATTGTAACGAATTGTTTTCTATCAACTAAATAACTCTTGAACCACTCCAAGGCCTTCCCACGTATTCCATAATGCGATAACTTATAAAGTAAAATATCGTGATTGATAGTGTCGAAGGCCTTGGAGAAGTCCAAGAAAATGCTAACTAGATGAGAATGGTTATCGATTGCGTGAACAACTCTATCAACAAAATGCAAAAGAGCATGCGTAGTACTATGTTTCTCACGAAAACCAAACTGAAAATTCGTAAAAACGTCGTGTACCTTCATAAAATTGATCATTCTCTGGTAAATAAGTTTTTCTAAAACCTTAGACAATGACGATAATAATGAAATTGGGCGATAATTGCTGACTTCGAACTTATCGCCTGCCTTAAATATTGGGATTACTTTAGCTAATTTCATTTTATCAGGGAATACACCATTAAAAATTGACAGATTAAATATATGAGCAAGTGGATCAGCAATCGAGGAAATAACACCCTTAAGTATGAAATTATCTATCTCATCATAACCAAAACTTCGTTTATTTTCAAAAGAAGAAATTATATCAATAATTTCAAATCTGTTAGTTGGTATAAAAAATATGGAATCAGAATTACGCTGACCTAAAAATTCAGTAAAATGAGAATCTGTTGCAGGAATGTTTTGAGCATAATTTTCGCCTATTTTTGAAAAATAAGAATTAAAAATATTTGCAATATGAAGAGGATCATTAATCAATTCATCATTCAATTTAATTTTATCAATGTCAGAGTGTTTACTCGGAACATTCATGGCCTGTTTTAGGACTTTCCAAGTATTTTTCATATCAAACTTATATTTCGATAATTGCTTAAAGTAATATCTTTTCTTTTCAGAACGTAAAATCATTGTCAAAGTATTTTTATATGATGTATATCTATTCTTCGATCGCTCAGTTTTTTCCAATTTGTATTTGTAATACAAACGATTTTTCCTATTAATTGAACGAAGAATTGATCTGGAAATCCAAGGTAATCTAGGTGTCTTTTTATACTCTGTTCTATTTCTTTGTTTTGGGATTACATCATCTAAATGGTGATTAAAAATTTCCATAAAATTACAAAAGGATATATTAACATCATCGCTGCCAAATACTCCTGACCAGTCAGCATTCTCCAGGGCAACATCAAAACTAGCTAACTTTTCAGGTGAAACTCTACGTCTAAACAAAAGAGGTGAAATAGGTTTAATATTAGCTGGTGTTTTAAGAGTAAAACAAGTCATTATTGGAAAATGATCAGTCATATCTGAAAGGATTATAAAAGAGTCAGGGAGGGGTAGAATATTACAAAACAAGTTGTCAATGAGGGTGGCAGAGCGATCTGTAACACGTGTGGGTTTAGAAATAAGAGGAAGAAAGGACGAGGACAGAAGTGTGTGAAGAAAATCACTAGAGATATTATCATGCTCAGACTTCAGCAAATCAATATTGAAATCGCCGAGTAAAAAGCAATCCTTATTTCGGAAAACGTGTGAATTATCAAGATCTGAAAAATAAGTTAAAAAATCATTGGCGTTTGAATTAGGAGGTCTGTATATAATGCCTACCATAAGATTTCTACATCCTGGGATAAGAATTTCTATAAACAAAGATTCAACAACATTGTCCATTCTAGAAATATCTTCATGAACAATAGTATCAAAGGAACGTGATATGTACAATGCAACGCCCCCTCCATTCTTATCAAGCCTATTGTTAACAAACAAATTATAACCCTCAATTGCGAAATAATTTTCTGTATTGGAAGCTAACCATGTCTCACTTAATCCGATAACGGATAGCGACTGGCTTGCATCAGATTCTAATAGAAATTTTAAATCATCAAAATGTTTATTCAAACTCCTTATATTTAAATGTAACAAAGAAAACGTGTCCTCAGAAAAATTATGAATCATATCTTTGCATTGATTCACTGTAATATAATTGCACAACATATTTTGAGTGAAATCATTACTAAGATCATGAGGCAATTCATTTGCAGCTGTATTCAGGCTATCGGTAACAAAATCATCGTAAGGGGTGGTTCGTGTACTGGTTAACCCACTAACTGGGTCAGAATCTAAGCTTGTGTTCCTAAACAATTCAAAAAAATCATCGTTCGATACGGAATGAAATGGAGCATTCAGAAAATTAGCCATAATTAAAAATACGAGACGAATTTTTAAAAGTCTGCGTTATTAACAAAACTAGGATGTCGTGAATAAGTGGACGATACAAGAAAATACCCAGTCGCCGGGATGTGGCAAGACGCTGGAGTAATCTACGAACATGGGTGACGTCAAAATTATGATAAGCAGAAGATCGCTGAAGAGACGTAGAACGTGAAACGAGAAAGGGCTGAACAAGGTAAGTAAGAACACTGAGAAGCATGGACAGAAAAAGACATAGAACACACACAACATAATAAGAATAAATCCAGTCTCTCTGTGGGCTTCCGAGACGACAGCAAAAACATACATACACAAAAATTTGAGCCGACATTAGACAAGGACAAACGTGGCTTGGCTATTACATTCGATCAATTTCCGGATCATCAATAATATACGATAAGTACAGAATAGCTCCAAAAACCCCAGGCCAATAATGTACCTTCTCGGGCACTTGTTAGCACACCGCAGGTCTGAATACGAAACATAATTATTTTCACACCAATGCCGCCAATGGCATCATTATAACAGTGGTAGTGTGTGTATGCATGGCGTGTAGAGAGTATGATTGTGCTTGAGAGTGTGAGATTTGGGTGTGTGTCTGTGCGTGTGTGTGTGTGTGTGTGTCTTAACGTGTGTGTGTTTGACGTGGGCGTGGCTGCGAGTGTAGGCAGATAAGCAAAGGGTTCGGTTCAGTGCAGACGATACTGGGACCGTACAAGTGAACAATTGCTGTACAAGCAAGTACTGTACTTCACATTACACCAGTTTGGCAGAATGATGAGTACGCAGGAGTTGTGCGCATATGAATATGCAGACAAGCGATAAAGATCTAACGTACGGATAAAAACTTGTAACTTTTCCAAAAATTGTCACAATTAAGAGGGGGATCAGACTTGTAGTAATAATCATCTCAAAAACAAAATGGATGGGGGGGGGGGGTCGTTTATAAAATGCAATATATTCCTCAACTGGTCAAAGTACAACCCAACAAGGAATACAAATGTATTGAAAATATGATACAGACAAATGAAGTTAATACACACTACAGACACAATCAGTTGGAACCCCTGGAAATCGTTTGTTCCATTGTGTAAATATGGTGGGGGGGGGGGGGGACACTCGCAACTGCATAGCCTTTCGGCACTGAAAAAATGAAATTCACTATTGTCGTGTACAAGATATCACTGCAATATTCATGTATATCATTCATTACATCATAACATCAAGTTTGCGTAATTCCCCAACACCAACAAAAAATAAATAAAAAGAAAGAAATCCGAACAGTTACATAAATCTAAATTCGTAAATCCAATTCATCTCTAATTTTACAGGATTTTCAATTAAAGCATACCACAACATATCATATTGTTAAACAAAACAATATTTTGTTGGCATTACCTTATATATGTATATATATTTTTTTGAAAATAGAGGAGAAAACTTATGACCAGTAGAATTATCTATCCTGATTGCACTGTTATGTTTTGCAAAATAATCAAAATTATATGGATATCCTCATCAGACCCGACGGCAGTTGCTGTCAGAAAAACAGTCGAAAACACAACCGCAAACAATATCATATTGTTAGACAATAACATCACATTGCTAAAAGACATATCCTATTGCTAGACAAAGCAATACTTTGTTGACATTTCCATATATATTTTTTTTTGGAAAAAAAAATAAAGGGGAAATAACTTGTAACCAGTGAGAATATTCATCCTGATAACATTTCCATATATATATTTTTTTTTTTGAAAAAAAAATAAAGGGGAAATAACTTGCAATCAGTAACAATATTCATCCTGATTACACTGTAGTGATTTGCAAAATAATCAAATTATAGGTATTCTCAATTCAGACCTGACGGCAATTGTCGTCAGAAACACGGTCAAAAACACAGCCGTAAACAATATATCATTTTGTCACACTATACATCATATTGCCGAACAACACTGTTAGGCAAAGCAATATCTTGTTGGCGTTTCCTTACATTCTTTTTTGAAAAAGGGAAAAAAACTTATAACCAATAACATTGTTAATCCTGAATACACTGCAATGTTTTGCAAAATAATCAAAATCATGGATATTCTTACTTCAGACCTAACGGCACTTGCTGTCAGAAACACGGTCAATGACACAATCGAAAACCATACATTTTCATTCTAATGTCAATAAATTCCATATATATTATTTTCATTACACAAATTAATTGATCTTCAAGTGTGTTCACACGAGAACGAAACTTTACAAACGTGACAGTAATTTTCCATGTTATGTCACATTCATAACACTCTGTCAAGTTGTCTATCTGATCACATCAAACACACAGGGAATACATACTATATCAAAATGAAAATTTGAATTCCATGATCACAAAACATGAGTTTTCATCTATTAAACCATAGCAAGTTGCGCAATACAAATCCTGCATTACGCCAAAATTCATTTTTGTTATCATAATATACTCGGATTCTTTTTCAAAACGGATGTACTCCGTTTAAAAAAACAAAAACAAAAACAAACAACAAACAACAAACAACATTGCATCCAAAGTCATATCGTATGACATAAAAACGTGTCATCCTTTCATTATATTGATGTGCAACTGTTCAGACACGTTTTGTATTCAAGTAACATGCCCCCTGTATTCATTTTGTTTAACCATTCACCATAATATATATTTCACCCATCAATTATAATTCTAATGAACTTAATATACTTCCATATCAAAACTGCACCATGCATATTATCCATGATAAACCAAAGATTACTCTTACAATAATCTTCCAAAAAGACCGAAAGCAACACAACACTATAATTGGGCTTTAGCACATCAGGTAGTTTTCCCAAAAAAGAAATACACACTTGAGAAAGTCTATTACTTAATCAAAGCTAAAAATAATTTACACAGGAAGTTCACAATAGGTTCTGATCCTTTTCAACAAAAAAAGTACACTACGGCCTCTATATTACCCAATAAAAGAGTGTGAACATATTTGTGGAGGCCAGCCATACAACGAAAATACAAAATCCACATTATTACGCAACTAAGTTGTGTTGTAACCAGCAGATATGCGACCATGAACACACAACCAGAACGTAATACACTGTAACGTTGACTCTTGTTTTGTCAAGTTCCTAATGAACTGCAGTAGAATTTAAACAAACAATGTCCTATATTATAAATTCCAGCATTTCGGGTGAGAGTCACCTTCCTCATAATCTCGGATCCTTTTCTGAGAAGAAAAAAAAACACACCCTAATTCATGTTCCATCCAGTTGCCTCAGAGACATAAAAACCAATTTATACATTCCAGAGCATGACCGCATCACTTTGCGACTCTCAACTCAATGTTCTGTTGTTAACTATATATACATTCCCGTTACTTGGCACATAATGCCGCATATACACAGATATGCATTCGTGTTGCCACCATTTCTTTACCAAATTTACCCCCTACAAATGACCTTAACAAAACACAGTGTTACAAAATACAGTGTATCAGTTTGACCCACTACAGATGTCCATTACTCAAAAACTTTGTATATTTGTGGAGGTCAAACCAAATAAACAACGACAAATATTACCCCCAAAAATCAGATTGTTTTACAGCGTTGATTGAAAAAAAAAAAATGTCTCGTCCTTTATTACTAGCTGATACACAACCATAAGCACACAACCAGTACATTAAATGTGAGGTCGATGCTTGTTTGCAACCATGAATACAAACCAGTGCATGATATACATTCCAGAGCATGACCGCATCACTTTGCGACTCTCAACTCATTGTTCTGTTGTTAACTATATATACATTCCCGTTACTTGGCACATAATGTCGCATATACACAGATATGCATTCGTGTTGCCACCATTTCTTTACCAAATTTACCCCCTACAAATGACCTTAACAAAACACAGTGTTACAAAATACAGTGTATCAGTTTAACCCACTACAAATGTCCATTACACAAAAACTTTGTATATTTGTGGAGGTCAAACCAAATAAACAACGACAAATACAATGTACATGTATTACCCCCCAAAATCAGATTGTTTTACAGCGTTGATTGAAAAAAAAAAATGTCTCGTCCTTTATTACTAGCTGATACATAACCATAAGCACACAACCAGTACATTAAATGTGAGGTCGATGCTTGTTTGCAACCATGAATACAAACCAGTGCATGAAATACCTGTAAGGTTGATGCTTGTTTTGGCAAATCTCTAATAACCTCGGACAGAATAAAACGAAGGGCTTCATACATACTAAAATCCAAGTATTCAGCAGAGGTAAGAATCGCTTTCCTCTTTAACTCTTCTCCTTATTACAATGAATACACACTAATACATATTCAGTTCCGTTGACTCGTAACCATAGGAACCAATTTATGCACTCCATGTCTCAGCTGCATTGCTTTGCAACTTTAGAATGTCTGATCCTTCTGTTGTTATAGTTTGGGTGTTTCACATTCCCGGAACGCCGCCTGTAAGCACCCTGCGCACAAGATGCCATTTATAATGAAGTCGTGTTGCTCTTATCAGCTCACCTGAAGAATACAATGCCCAATTTGTTTACTACTAGCATTCCTGCCGACGAAAGTTACAATCATTAGCTACAACAATAACGCAGACATTGAAGACAAATTCCGATTTCCGTTTTCCAACACAGATAGGACTCGAAGAAAATTATGAATTCAAACTTGACTTAATCATTTTACTGTTACTGTGTATCGCTGTACAAAGGGAAGGGAGAGCAAAACGATGGCCGCGTTTCATTTGGCAGAAATCAAACTGGTCCTGATCAATCTGAAACTCAATCTCCAACTACCCTCCATGCCGATAGCGAACCCTTTTCTCTGCATTCCAACAGAACTTTCACCCCGACCACTTTTATTCTGGTTGATTTATTTTCATTCTTCCTCATGTGATAGGCCTTTTGCTCCAACTGAAAGCGTTTCTTTTTGAGTGACGCTGGTAAGTCTGTTGCGAGCCGGAAGTTAGGTCGAGCAGGGGCTTGACCTCTCGTAGTGGCGGGACGCATATGCATTCTCTGGTACGCATTCCAAACCGCATCTCGATCAAACATGGCGCCAAACCTTACAATAATCGGGTCAGGGCCACGCCTGCTCTGTTCGTCACTACCAGCCACCGGACGTCTAGGGAGGCGGTGCGCATTCACCACAAACATTCCTTGCACTTGTTGCTCAGAAAAACCAAGCTGTTTAATTACATCTCTCACAACTTTAACAGCCTTTTCGTTTTGCCGATTTTCTACTCCATAAATCAACAAATTAAGTTTCCTGTCATGCAATTCCATTAAAAGTATCTGTTCTTTCAACTCAGCTTCCATCTTCACTCTATCTCTTTTCATCTGGGGTAAAGTGTCATTCTCAATGGTAGTAAGTCTTGCACTCGAGTCTGAAACAGCAGTTTGCAACTCAGTCAAGGTATTTCGTATGTCAGATACTTCAGTACGAATTGCATTAACGCTCACTGAAAGCGTTTCCAGTTTATCCATAATCTTTTCAGTGACCCTTGTGAATTCGGAATGGCTTAACGTACCTTCAGTCCCAGGCGCCATGGTACTGCACGACGAATGGTGCGTGGGTTGCTGCGTATCCGCTACAGAGTTTTCTTTAACCGGTTCAGTCCGTTGGCTGAGCGCGGAGGTTTCGGGAGGTGCGTCTGCTGCAGTAGCCTGTTGTAGATGTGCCCTGCCGGCTGTTGAAGTGTTGGAACTTAAAAGCTGAGTTCTGGACCTGTTTCTCAAACAGTATGGTTCTCTCGATGGTTGTAGGCTTGTATTACGTTTGCTCATAGTAGTAGTTGACGGGGAGGAGCAAGGTAGACATGTTAGACCCAGAAATAGGTCAAAATCTTAGCCAGCGCCAACACTGAACCGCCCAGTCGACTCCATGCGTGCGTGCGTTAGTTCTTTGAAGTGAGACAATGATATTTGAGCAGATACCCAATACCTATTAGAATACCTAAAGAATTACACAACTCCCTCCCCCCCCCCCCTCTCTCTCTCTCTCCCTCTCCCTCTGTCTGAAGGTTCTGATAAGGTAAAGGATGATGGGATTTACTCAGCCGTCTTCCTCGAATTTGACAGTGACGGTCGTTACGAAGTGACAGTCAGAGTTCAGGGTACGACGACTGAAACAGAGACTGAGAGCAGCGGGCAACGTAAGATCAAATTAACCACTGATCACGTAATCCAAATTCTCATATGTATCAATTTGTAGGACTACACGTATGATTATGCTATTAACAAGATGAACAATATCCCACTAACCATCAGTAAGCATATTTTGTAAACGTAAATAAAAAGAAAGAGAGACTTGTCCACCTGTTTGGATTGTGAAACCAACCATATTTCATTGTGAATATGTTGCGAATAGAATGAGAGGCTATTTTCTATACTCTGCAGCAGGAGATAATAGTCAAATCTCACTCGCTACTGACTTCAATTCAGCTGAAATATATACTACTACATCTAATAACACTTGTTTGCATCTAGTATTTTCCCCCTTCTCATGTGTTTGGAAAAAATGGTGCCATTAATCTTTGTTTTGTTATGTTCACTACATTTCAAAATAGGGTATATTCATGTTGTTGTTGTTGTTTTATAGAAAGAAAGAAGAAAGAGAAAAAATAAAAAAAAAAAAAAAAAAAGAGAAAAAAAAAAAAAAAAAAAAAAAAAAAAAAAACCGTATATTCATGGATTACAATGTCAGAATGTTGTACAGATTTTCTATTACTTATATGTAATGATTTTGTGTAATATCGAGTATCCCAAATGTTATTTGCAATTGCACTTTTTTTTGTTCCATACGAAATAAAGTAGATTAAAGTTTTTAGTTTGGGCTGTTGTTCTGTCAAAATGCACTGACCGTAGGTCGTCGTGCTGTTGGAACAACTGTAGCGCCCTCACAGGCGGCTTTCATGCGAAAAGCTTCTGGCGGAGCGTTCGTTGTTGAGAACTACTCGGCCAATGCCCCTGATATCCTTGCACCATCCACCATCATGGACCTTAGGTACACGGTGTTATACCACCGCAATGCAGTAGAGCTGGTCTGGACAGCAGTCGGAGACGACTTCGATCACGGCCGAGGTATCATGCGAGCCAGCTGTAGTATTCCTACCTTAAAACTCTGCTTATATTGCACAAATTGAATTTACTTACGTAATTTTGGGGGGGAAAAGAAACACATCTGAGAAGGTAGCGGGATATAAACTGATATAGCAATTTGTCTTTTCAAAATAATTATTAGGAATACAACGCAGCTAGAAACGTGCCTTGCATATTTACATTTCTATTCGGTGTTCAAGATACCTGAAGGAACGGTACAAAAAAGATATTACATATTGATACATTCAAATTCAAATTCAACGTTGTGGAAAAGAGAAAACCCCAAAACTGTTTTTTTTTCAATACCTAAATGGCGCATCACTTTGCAACAACGTGGGAAAGGGCAAGAGATAGAGGACAGTTACATTGAAACATAAGGTCAAGAAACTGTGAAATAATACTATTCATTGTGGAAATCAATTGGATCCGCAAAACTCCGAGGATTCTGTATCCCCTTAGCATCAGGGACACAGTAAAGTATATACGGCATCCTTCGGTAATATTTGGACATAATTCACAAAATATCAAACTGAGACAAATGTCTAGAAACCTCTGCAGAGTACAATATCGTCACTTTTTAACGACATGATCACAGATAATATTATGATCTCAGCTTTAGAACAATTAATGGCAAATTTTGTGACTCTCTCTTTAAAGAACTGTCTACTAAAACTACGTCCTACTCGTACATTTATCATTTCTTTTGACCACCAGATTTCTTACTTAGTTTTTAAGGTAATTTTAAAATACGATGACGATACGTTTTTCCCTTTTCCAGCTTCATCGTATGAATTAAGACATTGTACTGACTTCACCAGACTGAGGACGAACTTCACAGCGTGTACCCTGGTAGACAATGATCAGCTGATTGAAGGTGACCTATCCGATATTGCCATCGCCGGCATCGAGGAGAGCGTCACAGTACAGCTTCCTGAAGGGTCCCTGAATGTCTCGCATCACTTTTCCTTGCGAGCATGGGATGAGGCTGGCAACGTGGGGTCGACGTCCAACATCGTATCAACATCCACTGTCATTCCACCAATGGCTACCACTACCCTAGCTCCGACTGCCACCAGAACAGATGACATAACGCCCTCAATGGCTACCTCTTTTCTCTTGACGACGCAGGAACCATTTAACGGGAAAACCCTCATTATAAGTTTATCCGTCGTCTTGTCAGTAGTGGTCATTGGTGGTGTGTTTGGTATTTTCCTTTGTAGGCATTCCTCTAAAGCATGTTTCAGCCCTACCAGCAAGCACGTTAGGGAGGAAACTTGGGCAGATATTAAGAAGGATGACGTTAACATACATGAGCATTCCAACCCAGTCTACGAGCAGCCAAATATAAATCACGAGCCTTACTATCATGATATCATCAACTGAAGTCCTCGTATATTAATGGTGACGAAACTCTAATAAATATGCCGAGATATATTAGCTTAATGTTTAAAAATATATACATAAATTTTTCCAATCCGAAGGAGGATAATAAGTGAATATGATTATAGATGTATTTGTATATGATATGTATAATATAATATTTAATCTATGCCAAGTATTTTCTTGGCCATAGTTCGGGGTGAATCTAAAATCTGGATCTAATTCTTGACCCAACTGCAATCATGTTTACTTATGATCTTGTATTCTATGATATGGGTGTGACAGAATGAGAAATAGAAAACTGTGTCTGTAAGTGTGTGTGTGTTGTGTGTGTGTTTGCGCGCGCGTTTGTGTTCGTGCGTGCGTGTGTGTGCGTGCGCGTGTGTGTACATGTGAGGATGTGTGCGTTTTAGTGTTCCATAATCCCGTCCTCGAGGAGCATTTTAGTGGTCTCATAATACTGGATATACCATCGACTGCTAAAGGAATTTAGTAAGGTGTCGAAGGGAATAGTTTCTGTAAAGATTGACTTTAGTTAGATGCCTGTTGTACGACATCTTTTAAACAGTTAGAAAAAAAATTCGAATGCTCATACAAAATTGTTTTTACACAGTATGTCATTGAAAAAAAACAGAATAGCCGTGCGGCCAACAGTAGTCAAGTTACGTTGTCTGAACCATAATAATTATATATTGAGATAAACTGATTTTAAACATGGTTTATGGCTACTGTAAGGATTCACTCACGTTAACTAAGTAGAACTACTCTCGTACTTTTACATATTCAGACAAAGTTTATTTTACGCAGAATGTCCGTTTTGTTGGTGTCCCAAGTTGACAGTCAGGGAGGCTATAGGTTCGAGTCATGCCATGGGGGTGTTTATTAATCCTTGTTATTGACCAGGTTTATGAATGCAACAATAGGTAACAGGTAGGGAGCATAACGTTATTGTGGTTGTATTTATCTTGTGACGCTGTAAGGTAACAGCCTTGGTGCAACGCTCCTTAAGGAAAGGATTAAGAGTGCGGTTCCAGTGACTAAAAAAAGGGAAAGAAAAAAACGAATTAAAATGTATGTTTATTTCACGTCTTTTTAACCGTACTTTACGGCCATGTTTTTAGCATTAAAATCAAACTCAATTTGGAGTTTAACTTGGTAAAGATATGACAGAGAATCGATGAATACATCAAGAGAGTATAATTTCCTGTGTTACCATTTTCTTTAGAAAAGTTGCCATCAACGCAATTTCTGTTTCTGTCCTTGGTCGAGATAGGCTTGGTTTATTACTACTTTAATTAAATCAATTATACATTTATAATGATATCACATAACATAGTAATACATCAATTATAATGTGTACCAGGCATGTGTATGAAATCAGGTTGGAATATTTTTATCGCATATTCCAATTAATATTTCTATCAGATGTGCGTGTTCGTGAATTGCTGCTGATTATCTGTGCAACTGTATTTCCATGTTCTCTTTATGTAGTATATAATATGCTCTCTTTGTACTTTTGTTATTGTAAATCAGACACAATTCAGTCACTGGGCTGAGAAGCCAACGTATTCAATATGTTATATACATACATGTATAAATATAATTATCATAGATATAATTGACTATACAGATATGCCTACATATTATGTATGTACATATATCGCATGTATATAAATCATGTATAATGTGATATAAGTGTATACCAGTATCTGATTTATATGAAGAGCTTGCTTCCAAAAGGGGCTAAATCCATAATTTTTCAATAGATTTAGCGTCTTATGGTTGCAAGCTCTTCATAAGTATCTTATATACCTTTTGATATTTCAATTACTCATGTCACCTGCCTACGGTGTTAAATTCCTGTATTATCACTACTAAAGATGTGATCTTGTCACATCTAAACTATAAATCGTTGTGTCTGCATAGTTACATTGGAATCATCCCACGAGCGAGACACCCACGAGTCATAGGGCCAACGAGGTAGACAGTAAAGAAAGTCTACCAATCATTCACCCGCCAGTCATACAACCCACGAGATAGACACCAGGTAAAACAGGCCCAGGAGCTAGACACAAAGGCCTTATGTGCCTGTTGTCTATCTCCTAATAGTATCTAAAGTAATGTGCATGAATTCATATAACGAGATATTCAAAATATTTTATCAGGCACTATCGAATCCTGCCTTGTCATAAAGTTCACACATCGGTAAAACTTGAAGGATCTATAAGCATGGCCACAGAGTTCTGTGGAGCACTGAATTGCAACCTGATATGGTAATTGTCAGCAATGGTGTCATGTTCATCTGCTTTACCTCCGATTTGTTAAGTTTTGAAGTTAAAGTTTTGAACTTCACCGAATATCATCTTGTAACTGAATAACATATGTGGCATGAAATTACTTGATCGTGTAAGTATATTTAAAGGTGAATACAATATGACTTTAGTGACTTAATGGAGAAGTATCTTGTATTAACAAAACTATGCTAAATGTTTATAAAAACTAGTTTAAACTGAATGACAATCATATTACGCCACGAGGTATACAGCTATTTTATTAGAAAATGTCATTGTCATTTCCATTCTTTTTATAGAAATGCATCATTGCATTTTTTCATCTTGTAATAATCCATATTTGATGATCTACTATATGTATAATGTATAATATTATATAATATGTAAGTATTTACTGCAATTCATTATTCGACAGCAATCAAGTAAGGACCAGCTTTAAACAATGCAAAGTTTTGTTCTTTTATCTTAAAAAAAAGATAATGTTTTCACTTCTAAGTTCTATTCTATCACCAATTTTTAGAGAGGTCAATGTTTCCAAAACAAATGGACAAGAACTTCAGTGTCGAAATTACAAAAAAAAACACACACACACAAATTTCGTTCACTTAATTAAGTTCAGTCAGTGGTGACTCGTTGATGAATAATACTTTATATTTCAACCAATGCGCAGCAACATCCATTATAGAACTACAATTACAAGAACAGTAATTTGCAATTATCGATTATCTTTGTCAGAGTGATGTTTCCATTTTTCGAAACGTTTGCATTGGTATCAAAATGGTACCATTTGTTAAGAAGTTAGAATATATTTGAGAAATAATTCATCTTTGAATTCACATATAAGTGATAAATTAGTCTCGTTCCCGGCCACTGTATACTCGTGTTCTTCAATTTAAGACTAGAGAAAAGTATGTTCATCATCATTCATATCAATTTTTTGCACTTCGAGTGTACGAGACGGCCACCTATCAGTCGTTTGGTAGCGCCAACATTCGGGTCGTGGAGGGAGCTGCTAGGGATCCTTCGATAACTAACCACGCCGGATGCGAAAAGCCATTGATCTGGATATGGGTTACAGCTCGTTATTCCGAAGGTTCGTTATTCCGAAGATTCGTTATTCCGGAGGGTCGTTAATCCGAAAATGTGATGAGGTTTGTTATTCCGAAGGTTCATTAATCCGAAAATGAGATAAGGTTCGTTATTCCGAAGGTTCGTTAATCCGAAAGTATAACAAAGCTCGTTGTTCCGAAGGTTCGTTACGGACCCTATATCATTTCGGATCAACGAACCTTCGGAATAGCGAACCCTATCTCATTTTCAGATTAACGAACCTTCGGAACAACGAACCTTCGGAATAGGGCAACAAATGTTCGGATTAACGAACCCTTTTTTTCATTTCCGGATTAACGAACCTCTGGGTATAGGGAATTTGTGTGTTTCGGATTAACGAACTTTCGGAATAACGAACAGCACCCCGGGATATGACGCTGAACTGTTTAAATTCGCGCATCCAATTCTCACCGATCCATTATATCCTGTGCATTATTTGTATCATGACGTATTAGGTGTTACAAAAAACATTTCCCACTTTTGATCCTTTAAAAAAAAACTACATAAAAAAAGACTATACGCATGTACGTCAGATAACACTGTAATTGATATGAGTAATAGCTGAATAGTGTACAATTTGGTTGGAGGTGATTTGAATATGACAGCATGAATTAGTTTCGTTTAATCCATGATTAATTTTAGAGTAATATTCCAGATTTTGGTCAAATTTGAACCCTCTGTACAAAATTGAACTTCACACAAGAACCAATGGTGTGTATGTGAGTGTCTGCTGACAATGACCCTGAACTAAATGAATACCATGAATACCTCCTTTTCAGAGCTCCGCTGACTAGGCTTCTGGAATCTTGTCCCAAGGCACATGATTGCTTTATTCATAAGCATGATGGATTGCCCTGGGCACTGCTATTCTGAGATCATGGTAAAGGGTAAAATGCATGCACATGGAAAGAATAAGCACACGTTTGCATGTGCTTGCAAACAATTCATTTTGGGATGAATACAAACTAGCTATTGTAGTGGAATTTCTCATGAATATGTAATAGAGCCTTCAAACCCTGGCCATTGTTCAGGACCATGTCTTGGTGTTAACCACACACTCTCATACACACCAATAATTGACAACTGTGCAAAATTAAAGTTTTGTACAGAGGGTTGAAAATAGAGCAAAATCTGCAACCTTACTAAAAGATAAATCTTGAATTTAATGATACTGATTTATGCTTCCATTTTGTAATTACCGCCAACAAAACTGTACACTATAAAGCTATTGCTCTTATCAATGTCAGTGTTATCTGATATATAGTTCTTGAACTATTAAGGATCAAAAGTGGGAAATGTTTTTTTGTAACACATAGTATGATGTATTCAGGTGATGAAGGAATGATTTTGATGGGCGTGTATAGGAATGGGTATGAGCTCTACATACATGAAGTATTTGTGTGTATTTTTTACATTACAGTAAAACTGACCCATATATAAATTTGAATCTGAATCTGCAGTGTTGAATATAGAACTTGAATTGAATATCTGACACATAGGAGAGCAAATTCAGTGTTAGGCATGTCATACCTATAAAGGGCGTTTTTGATTGAGGGCATTATTTGAAGCACAAAATGCAGAATGTGTAGGGCCTACAGATAATCAGAACTTACCTCTGTAGTCTGTAAAAAAAGTTTGTAGTTGTGTTGAATGTAAATAGCATTCCAACTACAACATATAACATTACACAATAATTTGGCAATTATACATCCAGGATGATGCGCAGAAAATGTTTGATTTGATTTAATAACTGGTGGGACAGAAAGTAATTAAGTACTAGGACATAATATCAAGGTACAAAGGACAAAATAAGTGAAAGAAAAGAAGGAAAACTGCAGTGAAGAAAAAAAAAAAGCTAAACCGGGTATACAACCACATCTATTGCCTAGTTCGTAATAACATCACGTTATGAGAATACACGTGTGATGAGGATTTCTTGAGGCAAAACGCTGCGCGGAAACTAAAAGAAAAGCAAGGGCATACTTTAACTTAATCTGTCATGCATTAAGAAAGGATGAAATGCCCATAACAGAATAAATCATTCTTCAACTCCTTAAAGTAAAGCAAATAATTAAGGGGAACAGGGAATTCCTCACTCCCACATGCCCTACTCTTTCACACTTTGCGTTTCCGTATGAAATGGAACCATGTATTACTTTTATTGAAGCACATTTTGTTGCATACCTCAGCCATCCTTCTTCTTCTTAGTAGAGTATAGTCGTACCGAGTGTAGTGGGGTGCGTGGTCACGGGAACACATGTAGTGAAGAATACAGTGTGATCCCACAGAAATAAAAAGGAGAGCAAAATAAAGGTGATAGTAAAAAAAAACCAAATAACTGGATATTTTAACGGAGGGTGACTGATGAAAGGCGGTGCTTGAAGACCTCAGTGGATGTGGCTGACACCGCTTCGGCTGGGAGAGCATTCCAGACACAGACCATACACTAGAGGAGAAGCTTTACTGGTAAAGATCATATATGTAATGTTGTTGCTTGATTTGTAATTTCCTTCTCCTTCTTGCTGGGAATATGTAGGATGGGGCTGCAGGGATAGCCAAGGCTGTTCATGATTCTATATGATTATCTTGTTGTGGGAATGACATTCATGGAGTGACTGCCATTGTAGTTTCTGCAGCATTAGGGAAACGCTAGTGCTGTTTGTAATCAGACAACGCAACGCGGGCTACCCATCGTGACACCATTTCTATTATCTCAAAAAGTAGCCTACCTTAGCTCAAAAATATCTGGGGCTCTGTATGATTATATGTAGCGCTAAGTTGTTGTTTTTTTTTCATTGTTTGTCTGCTTGTTTGATATAACATATACATTTCATATTCCGCATTTTACCACAGTAAATCATATAACATACACAACATTGAATACAAAGAATGCATAGAAGCATTGATTTAAGGGTGGGCATTCCCAGTGTACAGTTGTAAATACTGAACAATGATGACATGGGAAAACCCACGCCCTCATGGATAGTTTTGGGAAAAATGAATGCGCATTCCATTTAATCACAAAAGAGCTGCATGATTACCAGAACGAGACGCTTGAACATTACCACTGATTACAATCGCGGGGAAGATCCACGAGCGCACAGCAAAGACGGAGAGACAGCCATTGTTGAGCAATAGAAAGGTCCACCTCCCCAGATCACAGTCCTATTAACAGGCAATAAAGCGTGAACATGAAGAGATATGTATACGCATAATATTGTAAGTATATTGCATTTACACGGTATACAACGAACATTCTTGGCCCTGAGTGGAATTCCCCGCATCTTAAAAAAAAAAAAAAAAAAAAAAAAAAAAAATCCTTGTTAGTACACAATAACTCATTTAATTGCTTAATGATGGAAAAACCCGGTATTAAAGTTGTTGGTTAATAATCACATATTCCAGACTGCTGACTGTTTAATTATGTACATGATAATATATACTTTTTTTTCTGGAGGCACAAACCGTCAGTTATTGATATTTTGTATCACTGTATGACATCTAATGTTTCTTCTTCTTCCTCCTCTTCCTCTTTATGTTACTGTTATTTTGGTTTCGTATGTTATTGTGTTTTCTAGTTTTCTTGTATAGATAGCACCAGTGCGTTGAGAAACACCCGTATAAAGCGCCATCGTTAAAATGCCGTTATCACCATTTTTATTACTATATATTCTTATTATTATTATCATTATAATATATATATATATATATATATATATATATATATATATACAATTGTTGTATCATATTTAAGACCGTTCCTAATCTTGAAAACTATTGTCGAGGTATCTCGTTGATGAGGAAAGATATCGATTGAAAGTTCCTAACTACCTGTGTTCGACAAGTTTTGATGAATTTTTATCTATTTTGCCTGCGTGTTTGTCTTATTAATATAGCACGAGTAAGATCTTACAGTCAGCCCTGAGACTGTATTTCAGAAAGTCAGTATACATGCATAATACCATATAGGATGTACGCTTCAGTTTATTTAAGAGCCATTGTGTGATCGTGAACGAGATAATAAGTTTGGGTTTTTTTAACGAAGAAAGCGAAATGTATAGACATAAATATGTGGAGTGCGTCTTCACAGAACTATCTTGGGACATCTTTTATTTATGATGTCTGCAATGACTCATGTTTCTGAGATTATAAAGTTTATTAACATAAACATATTTCTTTGGCACAAGAATATTTTAGAATTACAAAATATTCTGAACCAAGAACTTTCTCCGAATACAAAGTGGTTTCATTGAAATAAAGAAACTTATAATCAATGTTCAGAAAACTATGGAAGACCAGCTTAACGTAGCTGAATATGGGCTATCCAGCCATCTTTTCAGATGGAAATGAACAAACAAACAAATGTTATTAACCGTTGGGTTTGTATGAATTGAAATCAATGCCCAAAGTATTTTTGTTAAAGTGAATTATAATTCAATAATTGTGCCACATTTGTCATGTGGGTTAACAATTTGGGCAATGATTATAACAACCCAATTTATAAAAGTTCGTGTTTTACAAAAAAAAAACCATCCAATATATATAGTGGATCATGCTTCATATCTTGCCGGTTCAAAACCAATTTTTGTTACATGTATAAAACGCTGCAATTCGATGACGTATGATATGTATTCACATTACTAAAAGTTACTTCCAGAATCAGTTTTAGACTATTTTTCCACCGAACCGCGTCATTCATAATCACGACACTTGACAGTTTGCAAGGTATCATCTACCCTCTACATCAGATTTAACTTGTATTTCAGGGCCTTATACATAAACTTCTAGCCTTATTAAAATCAAAGCGTTAAACACCATCAATTAAAAAATGGAAATATTAGCAATTCCCCACGGAAGGTTGTGCATGTAGCAACTTCAAGGCATGATAATCACTCATTGTCATTTGTATTGCTATCGCTCACATCTTTGTAGTTTGTTTTGTACTGTTTCTATTGTATTGGATTGTCCTGTCTTGTCAACTTAACTGATATTTCATACTCTGTTAAAGGCATACACGTGGATTTATAACACTGGGTCAGCTTTTCACATGGGATTTTCCTTCCTTGCCTTTTCCCCACCAACTGCATTATCTTTGCTGATGTACCTAGCGTCACATTATTTCAAATATTGCATGCGTATTGTTTGACTTTTGAACGTCATGTATTGGTATTTCATTTTGTACCTTCTTGTTTTATTGTATGCTGTGTATACTTTGAATGTTTGGTGAAACTAAACTAACATACACTTAAGTCAACTAAATAATCTTATTTATATATTTAGTAAGACACACACACACACACACACACACACACACAAACATACACAAAACGTGAACAAATTCACACCAAAAAAAGAACGTACACACCTGGACAATTAGTGATCAGTCACAAATCAAGAACAAACGCAGTATTCCATACTGTTAAGAACGTCGAGAGTATTGTTCCCCTTTATTTCTTTAATTGATTCATCTATGAAGCAATTTCAAGCTAAATGAAGTATGAACAACTTCCAAACAACTGAAGTGTTTTCATTTGCTACCAACCTGCACCCCATCCCCGACTTAAGAAAAGAGAACAAAAGTACTTACAGTATACATGTTTTGTGTCTGTCTGTCTGTCTGTCTGACCATATAAATGTATACATGAATATAAACCTAAAAGAGAAAAAGGAGAGCACTTTGCTGATACTACAATTATTCTGTGGGGGGATAACGCATTTGAATGATTTCTCCAACCTAATTCCATTTAATTGAATCAAAAAAGTGTGAAACATTAAAAGAAACAAACACTTCAAATGAGCAAAATTTTCTCATCACCTCATTTCAAATAAAGCCGTGCATATCAAAATGATCCCCAATCTCCTGAAAGATTTGGTCCTAAATTCATGATGTAAATCGCTTCTTGAAATACAATCTTTAAATTGATACTTGATGATCACAACTTTGTATATATAACGTTCTATTTATTCTTATCATACAAAATAACTGATCAAACTTTTGATTTTTCAAAACGTACCTATACTGAATTGTTTTAACTTATTATCTGTACAAGTTCTACCTGAGCCTTCTTGGATCTGTGTCGCTGAAAATATCAAATACCTCTTTCAAGTTGAGTACAAGAGATGTCAATCGAGTTTATGGCCGCACATTTCTTTTTCTACGTCTTTGGTATGTACACTTGGTGTTCTGTATATATGTGAACACTTCTGTGCAAGCTACACGGTTTTGATAAAAAAGTGTGTCTTCCAAAAGCGTTCTTGCGTAGCGAGCTCCTCGGACTATGATGGCATTTGGGAGTTGAACCGTAGTGGCACACAGAGAGTTAAAAATTAACATTTTTTTTCTTCTTTCGGTTTCCTCATTGCCTTTGTTATATGATTTCGCCTCGACCTCATTCTTCTCCATTAGATATATTTTCTTTGTATCGAGCTGACTGTTCAAACAAAGTTCTGGAGTTTGGTGGAAGAGCACGAAAGCTGCAGGATATTGGTGACTGTCACTTCTCTCATCTTCGTTGCTATAGTCCTGGATTATTTGTCGCATTAATCTAACAAATAAAAGAACGATGTTATTGCGTTTTGCTCTTCTTTGCCTTTTGATGGCTTCCTGGATGTTTGCCAGGGGCTCGTGCGAAGACAAAAACAAAATTCATCCTCAGAATGGGAAATACACCAACATTCTCGTCGCCATTGACTCGGATGTTGACGAAGACGACACGTTGATAGAACGCATCAAGGTCTGAGTTTTTACCAACTTTTCAGTTGCACGCTGTCGTATTGTTTACAATTAGGTTGGGCCTTACCATCCAGTTTCAGAATCATTCATACAAAAAGAATCGGGAATCGGTGATCCCTTGCATTTACCCCCAATTTAATTCTACGCTATTCTATCGGGTTTATGTTTATGTTTATGTTTATGTTTATGTTTATGTTTATGTTTATGTTTATGTTTGTTTATATTTATGTTTATGTTTATGAATAACTGACCACACGAGCAATGAAATTAAATGGTTTCAGCATCACAGTAATTGAGCTTTCCATAGCTTAGTATGCGGAAAAACACCAGTCTATAACAATCTGGAGGTCTTGGCTTCGAATCTCGATGGATTCTTAATTTTCATTTTCATTTCCCATTTTCATTAAAATCATATTTTTCTGATCAGTTTCCCGCTTTGTTGAATTAATTAAGTGTGATTCAAAAAGTTGTGTCAATTCGATGATCCCTAGCAGTTTAACATTCCCAAGTTGATCTTTATCCTTCTGTATTACCCTTAACATACTGTATGCCACAAACAATCCAATGGAATGTTTATTTCTCATCAAAAATGAAATTTTGTGGAATTCTCCTAACATCTATACCGTTGTCCATTATGACGCCATAAACTGTGGTAGTTTTCTTATCCAGCAAATCACTGCAACGGAACTCTAGATATCGATTTGAATCGATTGTACAATTTTCTTCTAACTTTCACTGATGTATTCTACTACTTTTGCTGCTTTCACTCAATCCACACTTATAGTTGAACTTTGCTCTAGATATCGATTTGAATCGATTGTACAATATTCTTCTAACTTTCACTGATGTATTCTTCTACTTTTGCTGCTTTCACTCAATCCACACTTATAGTTGAACTTTGGTTTCCTATAAGCGTAATGAATAAACAAATGCATTTTGGGTAATTATAGTTCTTATTAAGGGGAGATGGTATTCATTGGATCATCGTGTTGGATATTAAAATTTGTGTTCGCGACTATTTCCATGAAATAAGATATGAACATTTTTGGGTAAGTGATTGCAGCTATATAATTAAACATAAACTGGCCAAGTTGAAATAGATACAAATCTGCTATTTCCAAAGTTGTAAGTTCAGAAAATACCCAGTCAATATTTGATTTTAAAAAAAAAACAATTGTGAACGTCGATCTTTTGCAATAACAAAAAATGTTTGTCTATCAATGTCTGGTATGTGTTGTCCACATGGGCGTAAATCCCGGGGGGACGAGGGGATACAACCCCCCCCCCCCCTCATGAAGGATGGGGATGGCCTGTACAATCGGTGGCCACACACTGCGATACCAGCATACATCGTGCGTGTTTGTCAACCAAAGATGATAGAGTTTTCGCTGCACTCTATCATCTTTAGTGTCCCACTGTCTCTGCAAGCGAATACCTGGGCGATCGAGAAAGCGGGAGTTCCGCGCAATCACTGAATTATGCACGATCAAAGTCTGCGCGTGATAGTTGAAAGAGTCCAGTACGCAGAATTCGGTTAATATAAAACGCTCCGCTCTTTCGTCACGCACATCATGTATTATGCATCATATCTAATTGTGTTTTTTCTTCGCCGCCCTCGACGTCAACACGGAGGCGGAGCGCAGACGAAACCCGGCCCATTCGATGTAAAGGCCCGGTCCCACTGGCCGATGGACACAAAACGTATGCAGAAAGGACACAGCGGACGAGCAAAATTTCGGGGCTGGCTCCATCCGCTTTCATCCGCTCCAGAAATTGACAAAATTGGCGAAAATTTGCGAAAACAGAACGGAAAAAAGAACGGACGTGGGTAGTATGTAGCGGGGATGTTAAACGGATGTTCATCGGATGCCTCGCGGATGAAAGCGGATGGAAGTGGATGACAGCTCCGAAGGGGTTTTACCAGGGATAATTGCGAAACGGACGCATAGCGGAAAGAGCGGATGCAGAGCGGATAAAGCGGATGCATCACGTACAACAGTACGCCTAGCGGAAACAAACGCCATGTCCGTTTTAAATAGTTTATATACGAAATGCATACGCTTACATCCTTTCTATTTCCGTGCTATTAACGATGTATAGACGTTCCATGTACCATATCTTTCCTCCCTCTTTCCGTTTTCAGCTGAAGCGGATGTGAGTTGCAAGGATGCCCAGAGGATGCATAGAGGATACAGCGGACGTTTAACGTATGATAACGGACATACAACGTGTGTTGCTCGTATGTCGCGGATTTACATCGTACACGGCGGAAAGTTCATCCATTCTAAAAGTTTTAAGCAGCTTAAAACTTTTTGCGCGGATGAAATCACAGTGGACGGATTCTCGATGGATAGAGCGTATGAAACACGTTTGCGATAAGTATACAGCGGATGCGTAGCGTTTTCCAACGGATGGCAAGATCTTTTTTTTTTTACATCCTCTTTACATCCGTAAGTGCAGTGGGACCGGGCCTTTAGATACTCTAGCTCCAAGGCACCGTTCGCCCCGGCCCGGAGCAAACGGCTTCGGAGGAGATAGACAATTGAGCAACAGTCGAATAAACAAAGGGGAAAATAAGGCATGATCTCCCGCGTCAAGATGTACGAAAATAGATCACTCCCGTGACAAACGATGCAGCATTCCTGGACAGTTCTTGGTGCTTGATCTTAGAGAGAGGACAGTACCTGGATTTATTTGATGTGTTTCGCTCTACCCTAAATTCCCCTTCATGTTACCCATATCACAGAACGATGTGTCCAATGACAAGTTTAGCTATAATTTTTCACTTCTCCTTGTCCTTGTCCCTCCTGATTTCTTTCTTTTTGGGAGAAGGTAGAAGGAAGGATAATGGTGTTCTTTAATGCATATTTTGTGTATACATGAAGGAGAGTAATATTTAGCTTCGCCGAAAGGATTTCAACTTTGTTGAAATAAAATGTAATAATATAATGTTCAGCACAGTTTGGCGCTCACAGATGATAATTATTCATCACGCTTCTTGTTCGTGTTTGATTTCGTTGATTTCATTAGGAAAACTTCAGGACAGGCTCAGGCATTCTATTTGAAGCTACCGACCACAGACTGTACTGGGATGAGATCCAAATTCTCGTTCCCATCACATGGAGTGGAAAACCCGATGTCTACGAGACGGCCACCTATCAGACGTTTGGGAGCGCCAACATCCGGGTCGTGGAGGGAGCTGCTAGGAACCCATCGGTAACTAACCACGCCGGGTGCGGAAAGCCAGGTCTGGATATGACGCTAACATCCGGATACCTTCTTCAGAACGTCGACACATGCAGTGGTAGGACAAGCATTCCGACCATTATATCTAACAGTATATAAATAGTGAATAGTCATGAGTGCGATGGTACCAGATTTCACCATTTTTTACCAAGTGCGAAATCTTGTTTCATCGCACTAGTTAAGACCATTGTCAACATGACGTCAACAAGTCAGATTTTTGAATCGCGCACAAAAATAGGAACCATTTTCAGTGAAATGCGAATGAGCAGCACAGACACTGTCAGTCTAGTCAGGGGGTGACCGCCTCCCTGATCTAGTCGTGCGTAACTGCTGAGTGTGCGCGGCAAAGGTTTGTTTGTTGTGACATCAGAGCCGTGCAATGGAACAGAAACTTCGAGCCAATCATGAGTTTAACACCGGAGTCAACGCAAATTGATGACGTCAAGATTGCACTCTAACAGAGACAGCGTGCAATGAAAATTTTTATTGCATGTCACATGATAATCGACCAATCTGATAGCTACATTCTTTTAAGGTGTATCATCTTTCATCATTGTTGCGCATGCATAAGTTGCTTGTAAGTGTGTGTGTGTGTGTGTGTGTGTGTGTGTGTGTGTGAGAGAGAGTGAGTGTGTGTGTGTGTGTGTGTGTGAGAGAGTGAGTGTGTGTGTGTGTGTGTGTGTGTGATTTGCTTGTTACGTTTAGTTTTATGTAGATAATACAAGAAAATCAACACTGACGAATTGATGAGATTGTTTATACAGGCCATACGATTTCCTGAAGGTAAACAAAAAAGTAAAAACAAACTCAACCAGCTATAAAGATATGCGGCTTGCAATCCCCATTTCAACGTTAATGACTCAAATAGAAGGTAGAAAGGTGAGTAGTTATAAGAAAGAGAGAGTAGGGCCTACTCAGCATGGCGGAATCCTTTATTTTATTTTTTTTTTCAATTGTTTTTGATTAAGTTGAATAGTTGTATACACGATCTGCTGTGGGGTATATGGAGAGGCTGAATGATATTTACTTGAATCTGTAGATCGAATATAACAGTCATAATCCAGATAAATACAGTGTTATTGATTTCATTTTCATAGGGAAAGCGATGGTACGGGAATGGGGCCGCCTGAGATGGGGTCTCTTTCCCGAGCACTTTACTGGCTCAGGTAATGGAGAAGCCAACCAGTACATGTACCAAGATCCGGATACAGACGATATATACTATGAACCGACGAGGTGTTCGCGTGATCTAAGTGGCGATATGAGAGACGAAAGTGGCATGACGTGTCTGAAGGCCTTCTAATCGGAGAGTGGACGAGGATTGTGTATTCACTAATGGCAGTGGACAAACGACGAGATCTTGTTTACTCTTTGGTTCGCACTGCGTAAACTCTGTGAGTTAAACAAATCCATAATCACTTCAGTAATAATTACTTGTCATAGCATATGTCATAACAACCTGAAGATGAGGTACACCGCTGGGCAGTACGCTGTTCACCTAAAAAAAAAAAAAAAACAAACACAAACAAAGAAAAACACAAAAAACAAACAAACAAAATTGGTTATGCTATTACAATGTATTTTACATTTGTTCGATTTCGAAACTTTTGCAGCTGAAGTGACCCGCAAACACATATCTCTTGCGTGTGTGTGCGTTTGTGTGTTTGTGTGTTTGTGTGTGTTTTGTTTAGCTTAGTTCACTTAAGTTTGGTTTCGTTTAAGCTATAATGTTGCCTTAAAATGAGAATTTGCAACAAAGAGATTTAACTTTATGATGTCGACAAGCAGAAGCATAATTATGTAGGCTATGCACTGTATATTTTCTATTGTGTTGGAGGCACGTCGCCCGAGAATTATAAAGTGTCAAATGAGTGCCTACAAGCAAAAGCCATCTGTCAACATTTTGGGGATATCCATCTAAGGACCGCGAAGGGACCCAGTTGCATCCGTGCTCTTCCTTGATGTCTATGCTAGCTCCGTATATGTGTGGTCCGCGTTCCTACCTTGTCTATCCGTGTAGGCACCGTACTTGGCCGTGTAGACACCCAGGTGGGATCGTATTTACACCGGTATTGTGAGGAAAGTTGCGATTTTGCCTCCGTGGTCATCCGGGAAAGTGTAAAGCACAGAGCCTTGAGTTATTCTCTGTTCTGCAATGGATGCAAAAATCCTATCAAATAATACACACTCACAAACTGTTGATATAGCCCGATGTCTATTTCTGAGGACCCCACAGGCCACCAGGATTCTGCTAATGCCGAGCTTTAATCACATATCATATTCACTCATGATATACACATCAGGGCGTGATATTAGCCATGTCCCGGCGGTCCGGGGCCAATAAACATTTATGTCTCGCCATCAAACTAAAAAAAAAAAACAGTTTTTTGGTGGCCAGATCTGGCGATTTGATTCAGAACGGGTGGTTATGTGTCCTTCATATCTGAGGCGTCTACATTTCCTTTTTTTTTTCGTCGGGCCACAAAGATTATAGATTCTAAGATTTCCATGGCGTGTTTGGGTCCACCAGAAAAAAAAACAGAGTTTAGTGTCGAGTATATATCAGGATTCGATAAGATTTTTTGCTTTCCTCCGGTTGCCCCGTTCAGGCCAGCAAGATAAAATTTAGGTTTCCCAAAGGAGAAATGCAGTGAAAGGAGAAATGGAGAACACACCGAAGGATAACCTTTTCGGATATTTAGTGGCCCGACATCAATGTTTAGTAGCCGAGGGCCGCCGCCGTATATATATATATATATATATATATATATATATATATATAATATCAAGGAGACTTAACATTGATGTGGAGAGCAACTCTTCCGTCTTTCGTACCACAGATCTACCAATTTTGCAACGAATCACAACACAATTATGAGGCAGATAATCTTCAAAATTATCACTGTGGAAGAAGGAGTGCCTGGGAAGTCATGGAGTCTACCGAAGACTTCACCAATGAGGATACCTTCCTAGACCCAAGCCAGGTGGACACTGAGCCTTCGTTCACCATCCTTCAACAACCTGTCCGAAGAGTGGTTCTTGTCCTAGACATCAGTGGCAGTTCGTCAGTGAGTCGGACGCATTTTCCTACCATGCCTACGTAGTGTTATCTTAAAGGAGAAATCTTAACCGGTTAAAACTTAGTCTTGCAAGAAAGGGTGAAATCACTGAACACTGAAAATTTATTTTAAAATGGATAGATAGGAAAGCTATGATATTGGGAAGATTTACTAATTATGCAAAACTGTTCTCGAACAGTCAATACGAGTATACAAATGAGTGAGCTGGTGCTGTCATCATCTCATAACTTTCTATTGATTGAGTACAAGACTGACAAAAACTCACTTTTCTGTTACAATACGGAGTAAAAGTGTTAAACATAGTATTATTACTGGCTAGATAATCTGTCTAGTATCAAATATTGATAGGTCAGACCTATCATCATTTAATACTATAGGGTTAAAATGCATTTGGATAAAAAGTGGAAAATTGAAGCCGTTTGCGAAAACTCAATGGAAAATTGTACGTTTGTGCTTATAAATTTCCCTCTTTCTTTTCAGACTTAATTCGGGGAAAATAAATCTACGGCATACGTTCGAATTATGCATGATTTGTCCCAGCATCTAACCCTGTCCTCGGAGTGAAAAGGGGACCGCGACTTATTTACTGAAATCAAACACGAACTAATTTTCTTTAATTTGATATATCACCTTTTTTAGGAAGCAAACAGAATCGACAAGGTGATTCAGTCTGCAGCCATCTTTATTCGACACTACATACCCGCTGGTAGCCACCTCAGCATCATCATATTTCACACGTATGCTAGAGTCAACGCTCACCTTACATTAGTTCAGAACGACGACAGCTCTCGAGACGACCTGCTCAGTGCCCTGCCTACGGAGACTATGGGGAGTACCTGCATCGCCTGTGGCATAGAGGCCGCCCTCAACGTGAGCCTCTCTCCACCAATCGAATTCATATTCTTGTTGCAATTTGAGTTGAGGAAAATTAAACGTAACGACGAGAGAAAATTACGGAGTTTACCTTTACTGCACGAACGACTTTTAGTAAACTGTTGAATTTCTTGTATGGGTTGGGGATAGGTCTTATACTATAATTAATTATCTCACCTGGACTACTGACACTGAAATAGTATTCATACAGAATGAATTACAGCTGCATTCTTTGTGTTCGCCTGTCGATGTCCGGCACGAATTTCGAAAGTACTTGTAAATTATTTCTTTTTGATATTTGTTTTACTTTCAAATTGAGAAAGTACTAGTACTTACACATGTACTTTTAGTTTAGACAAGTATAGTTTTTTCGTGAGTTTTAGTAAGTTCAGATAGACCCTCGCAACCGCTAAATCAACAACACGCGAAAATATCTGTACGCGAAAAGTTCAGCTCGTACAGTATGTCCAATATACTGTGGGGTTTTTTTTTTCTTTCTTTTTCGAACAGGAACTTGGTGACACTACAAATGGTAGCTATGTACTTCTGCTGAGCGATGGTGGCGAAAACGTGTCCCCGTATATCAGGAACACCATCCCCGCCATCATGGCGTCTGGCGTTGTGTTGGACACCATTGCTGTAACCAACAACGCTGATGAACAGATGGAGGGTCTTTCGTCCATGACAGGTGGGAGACCTTATTTCTGTAGTGATGGAGGTAGCAGCGCTTGTCTTACCGAAGCCTTTCTATCATCGGTGTCTGAACGCCCCGAACTCAACTTCGTTCCCATTCCTCTTCAGGTAGGCCTATGCAAATCGTATCTTAAAGTATGGTGAACGAGACATTAATATCAAGAAAATCATATGAAAGAAGGTGTCAAAACAGAGGGAAATGTCTCCTAAAACATATTTTTAATATGACTTATTAAAAGATATTCGCGCCACTGAGAAATCGCGAGTTAAAAATGACTAATTTGCTTCACCGATATTCACTCCGGAACAGCCGTCTTTTTCGAGCCCTAAAATATGACGTCACGAAATGAACAAAACCCTTTACGAGTGCAGCGGGACATCCAGGCCGCTATTCATAAAGTATTTCTTGGTGAGCGGATGCAATATCTGGCCTGTCTTTAGTCGCCTCTGCTTTCTCGGCTGAGACATTAAAACGTCCAATTTTTACCTTATATTGTACGGAAAGACTTTGAGTTTGACATCGAGAGTGAATTGAGTGATGACAGTGACAATGACACTGATAATGACAGTGGCAAAGTCGGGGTTGTAGAAGAAGCGAGGGAGAGGCGACGGATATGGAAGGCCGCTGCGGACACAACTCGTTTAGGGGCATACATGGAAACGGGCACACTGCCTCTCCATATTATACCCCAAACGAACCACGTCCGTAACGGCCCTCCATAGACGGAGCCCACTGTGTGGATGGTGTGGTAGCACAGCGCACATTTCGTGACGTCATAATTTTGGTCACCAAAATTTCGCCTTCAGATCGGGTTCAGGTGGTCTAAACATGGTCTCAAAACACGATCTCTCCATCGTTCTGGAGACGTTTTTACCTTCTGAAAGTTAATTATTCATATTCCTAGAGACTTAAGCTTTCCAGAAATGTATAAATCACCTTGTTTATTAATATTCACCATACTTTACAACTTTTTTATGCACTCATCCTTTCATCTAATAAAATGATATAACGAGATTGACACGTAGGCCTATGTATTGCTGAAAGTCTGTTAAAATCATCTACACATCCAGTACACATAAGGGAAAATATTTTTCCACTGTATACTATACAATACAAATATCTTTCCATAGGTTTGATAGTAATCTCCATTATAGTCATAAGCTGTATGCATCACAACTTTGCATCTATTATGGTCTTTAATTTTACTACTGGGTGTCAAATAATAAAGACAATCGTGTGAGAATCTGTAGCAAGTCAGCCATTGGGAATGGTCTACAACTTGAGATGATTTTTTTTTAACGAAAAAGTGGATTATAATCAAGGACATTGTGTTACTGCGATCTACAGAATTCTGACAGGTCTCCACGTATTATGTTAATGGTTTTCACGTACCCATCGTAGGTTTTTGTTTTTTGTTTTTGTTTTTTGTTTTTTTTTAGGGGGGAGGTTGTCAATGCTTTCATCCTAAAGGCATAGATTACATGGCATTGGGAAGGGATACAAACATCGTTATTTCTCGTACTCGTTTCCAGGTTCTTATGGTCGATGTAATTGTGTCCGCTAATGGACATAAAGTTCGCTCTTTCTTCATCAGTGAAGTAGAGGGCAACGACACGGTGATAGCAGTAACTCGGTTCATTGATGACGACGTTGAAGTCATTGTCGAGGGACCAAACGGAGAACATTACGATGAAAACTCTCAAGGCTACCAATCAGACTCCCAAAGAAGGATTGTATCTATCACAATACCCGTTGCTGAAGTAAGTTGGTCAGCGACTTTAATTTACTCTCCATAAGACACCCAGGCGTCAAAATGTATTTTTGTTTTAGATAAATCTTTCCCCAATGAAACAAATTATTAAAATGATGCAGTCTTTGACGAAAAATACACACAAAGAACACTAACGTTTTACCGATAATAAGTTTAAGCTGTGAACTATGGGTTGAATTTATTCAATTATGATCGTTTAATCCTGGCTAATATAAAACACTGATAAACTCAGTGCATATTTACCTCGGTGTAGGAAAATTTGTCAGTCGGTAGAATAAAAAAAAACACTCGAACTAAGAACTTCATCACTTGAATAATTACGCAGTACCCGCTTCATGTAATCAGGATCATAGAACCAGCACCTGCTGGCGGGCGGAAGCTCAGTACGTGATCTAGTGGATAAATCGCCGCCTGCCCGGTGATCAGGAGGTCGTAGGTTTGAATCCTGACCGAGTGTACATGCTTATGAGGTGTTTTTTTTCATCGTGGCTACTATCAAAACACTGATCTATTCGGTGTATTCGATGTAGCACAATGTGTCACTCAGTTGCAACCTGTATGTTGGTCAATATACTAGTAGTCCATGCAAAGGCAGTTAGTTGCCATCTTTCCCTTTGCTCTCACTTTAGAGTTTATTTGATCTGATGTTACTTAACTGTTACAACTATAACAACCTGAAGAAAAATTTTAATGATTGTCTGAGAATGAAGAGAGAGAAGAAAGAAAGAGAAAGCGCGCGAAAGAGGGAGAGGGGAAGTTGGGAGAGAAATAGAGACTGAATGTGAAATAGGAAGTTTGTTTCTTCATTCATCGTAGACATCTCTTTCAAAAGATTATCGCTTCGCATAGAAACATTGCTTCACAGCACGTTCTCTCAGCCAGTGTGAACTCTACTTCAATGCTACTTGAAAATTAATTCTACTCAACAGGCAGGTAATTGGACAGTCACCCTCGTTAATACTTATCATTACAACCAAACTGTGGGGTTGATGATTACAACCAAACAACGGAGCGAGACCGGAGCGGTGAGCGTCGACGTCATTCTCGGATCTAGGGTAGGTTTGCCGCCCTTTTCATCATCATGTTCACAGTGTAATGGGAAGTTATTCTTTGTCTTAGCGACGGCAGTAGAGTCATTAAAAACGGTTTAATTTTACAGATAGAAGGAAGTCCAAGAGAATAATAAATCAAACTTACATTACAGCATACCGCATATTATTTTTTCTGTTATGAAAAAGATTTTATGCTTCCTTTTGAAATTGCTAAAAGTGGAACACTGTTTAAACTTCTCTAGTATGATATTCCAAATTACGGGACCTTTTTAAGAAATTACTGTTCTTGAGGAATTGTGTTTATAAAATTATAAAAACAAGAATAATGAGAGTTTCTAGTATCATACAAGTTCATATCAGAATTATGAATAAGAGGGTTATTGAAAAATCACGCAATAGCTCATTGTGAAAGAATACATTAATGAAGTTATTTGAAATGTGTGTATACTGGTGATATCAAATAAATGCATCTTTTTAAACAATTCTTTAGTATGTTGCAAATGATGTGATTTGGTTTTTCTACATATTTCACGTTGTTGAAGTTTAAAAAGTTTCTACAATTAATAAATTGTACAACACCCCAACAATATTACAATATGATAAATGTAATAAAAACATGCTATTTTACACATTCATCAAAATTTTCAATGAAGATATAATTATGTTCTAGATCACTTATGTGATCTTCGAATTGTTCCTGATATTTAAAAAGAAATATGATTAATATGAACGACCTGCTAATGTTATCGATCTCTTATTATCAAACATTTTGTGTTCTTCGTTATTGTAGAAGTTAGACTTCAGTGCCACCCCTATGTTGGTGGTGTATGGTATCGTCCAGCAAAACCACCAACCCGTCCCAGGTGCACGTGTTGTAGCAACCATACAGAGCTCGACCGGTACTACACACCTACTGGAGTTGTTTGACTCAGGAACAGGTTAGGCATCATTACCTTTGTGGACATATCACGTGTTGAACTTGTGCAAAGATTATCCTACATAGGGATAACCGACTGAGAAAAAAAGGATTCATCTTAAAGGGACTGTACAGTACTGGTTAAGGTAGGGATTCATGTTTTGAACATTCCTAAGTGAGACAATGAAAAGCTTCTTATGAAATATGAAAGAGCATGTAATTTTAAGAAGGATTCAACGTTTATTTGATGAAAATTGGTTTTCAAATGGCTGAGATATCGAAAAAAGTGCTAATAATAAAAGGCGACATGCCCCAACTTTATTAGTATCTCTTTGTTTCACCTTGTTTTTGGATATCTCAGCCATTTCAAAACCGATTTTCATCGAATAAACTTTTGATACCCCTTAGAACCGCATGCTCTTTGACATCTCATAGAGTGGTTTCTGAATACCTCACAAAACGTTAAAAGCTAAATCTTCACCTCGACCAGAACTGTACACACCCTTTAAACAACAATCGTCTGTAGAATATTTTATGTTGCTAACCCAAAGAGTTCCACGTGCTCTGATAAGTATTGCGAAAAAATCGAATGCGATCAAGAGTTAGGTAGCTGGCAGTAAACTGTGTGAAACTCACCGCGAGCAGGCAAGTGCTTGAGTCGCCTCAGCTACTACAAAACATCTGCTGGAACTGAGACTTTTTATCACTTAATGTTGTCATCGTCTGAACTGTTATTGCTTCACACATTTTTAAGATTTCGGTTTCCATGTATTGTTAAGTCTGACTCTTCGTCATCACAATGTAAGCGAGCTGAGCATTACAACTTTCGGTGGCTGTAAATAAGACTTTCTGGAATGGCAATATTTCTCTAAAATGACAGAGAATGTCGACAATTCATGAGTCAAATCGGGCGCACGTCATGAGACTGACACTCACGAGTCAAACAGCCCACGAGTCATACAGCCCATGAGTTAGACAACCCACAAGTTATACAGCTCATGAGCATTACAGCCCGTGAGTTCGACACTAAGCAAACAAGTCCCACGAGACCGACACATTAAGCGCCGTGTTGTATCTGTCAAACTCATCGGCTGTTTTTTTTTTTAACCTAGTGTCGAACTCGTGGGTTTTACTTGCCTAGTGTCGAACTCATGGGCTTTATATGACTCGTGAGCTGTATGACGCATGGACCTGTTTTCAATGTGGAACTCGTGGGCTATATGACTCGTGGGTGTCGGTCTCGTGGGATGACTCCGTCAAACAAACATTCCTGCGGGGAGGGCATGACTTTCTCTTTTTTGTGTGTGTTTCTAACTGTGTCTGAAGGATTCGATGAGGTAAAGGATGACGGGATTTATTCTGGAGTTTTCACTGACTTTGATGGTAACGGCCGCTATAGCGTGACTGTCAGAGTTCTGGGTATGACGACTGAAGAGCAGACGGGGGGAAGCAGACGACATGAGTAAAATCGAAGTCCCACTTTCTACTTCACTCAAATTTTAGAATATTAGGGTCTACATTATTGCTTTGGTATAAATGTTTATGATTGCCGCATGTGTCATCATAGGATTGTTCTAGTACATGTACAGTGTACTTCTAAAATAATTTGTGGTATCTCAAAAAAAGAGAGAATTCTTTACTTGCATAAACTATAATCTATTAACTGTATTGTCTTCAGTAATAGAGTAGGAATACAAACGGAGAAACTACACTCCGCGTTGGTGGTGATCTCACTTTGAGTGTATAATGATTAATGTTCAAATGATTCTGCCGTGCAGGTCGTCGTGCTGTTGGAGCAACTGTAGCACCCTCCCAGACGGAATTCATGCGAACGGCGTCGGGCGGAGCGTTCGTTGTTGAGAACTACTTACCCAATGCCCCTGATATCCTGGCGCCGTCCACGATCACGGACCTTAGACAAACAGAGTTTTACAACATCAGTGCAGTGAGATTGGTCTGGACAGCAGTCGGAGATGACTTCGATCACGGCCGAGGTGTGTGTATATTATGTTGTGAGAGGTGTCAAATGAAAAAAAAAGAGTTCTTGGCCAATTCTACTTACCAAACATCAACTGAATAGAACGTAGGCCTATCATATTTTTGTACTCATATTCAAATTATTTATGCCAGTGCAGTATACACATTTATCGGGAAAATTTCAAAATACAAAACAGGAAAAAGAACTTACGTACCTTGGTAATGTCATTAGACTTCAGTGACATGTTAAAAAATAGAAGTTCTTCAACTTACAGTACAATCGTTATATCATTTTGATGCCACTGCCTTCCTCAACACAGAAGTGAGACAAAAGTAGCGTAAATGAACATAATCTAATAGTAGAACATGGGTGATGACCGATTATGACCGAGTTTTTACGTCTTGAATGCGCATGTCAGTAGTAGGTTTATAGTGCATTCTTTCCTTCTCTTCAGCTTCATCGTATGAATGGAGGTATTGCACTGACTTCACTACACTGAGGACCAACTTCACAGAGTGTACTCTGGTAGACAGCGACCAGCTGGTCGAGGGTAATCTATCCGATATCGCCATCGCCGGCGTCGAGGAGAGCGTCACAGTACAGCTCCCTGAAGGATCCCTGAATGTCTCGCATCACTTTTCCCTGCGAGCATCTGACGAGGCTGGCAACGTGGGTTCGACATCAAACATCGTATCAACATCCGTTATCATTGCACCACCGGCTACCACTACCCTAGCTCCGACGGCCACCGCAGCATCGGGTTCTCCCTTGACAACGGAGAAAATCTTCATCATAAGTTTATCGGTCGTCTTGTTAGTAGTAGTCATTGGTGGATTAGTTGGTTTTTTCGTTGGTGAATATACTTCTAAACAATGTTTTGCCCCCATTAGCAAACACGATGGAGAGGGAACTGTGGGGTATCCTGGCTCGAGTGATAATCAAGCACATGTGAATGTAGTCTGCACGGATGAAAACGATTAGGCCTTACACATAACAACCTTAAACCTTAGGCCTTACACATAATATTTAGTATGGCATTCACTAATGATGGTATGAGCGTGTAACGGAAAAGGAGCTAAGTGTTCTGAGATATATGAAAAGTCGAGAAATTCCTTAGAAATCATGAGCGAAATAAACACAACCGTGATATCTACGCTTGGAATTTGAAACATTGTGATTTATCTGGTGTGGTTTTTTATTCTGTTTTTGTTTTATTTATGTGGAAAATGCTACGCAAGTGGTTTTCGTGTTCAAAAGGTAAACCTGACAGAATATGTAGTTCAATTCAAACTCTATAACCCCTTAGCAATGACCTATGTATCACTCATGTTTACTACTACGTTCTCCTGCTTTAATATGATATTCACACAAAGATTATTCTACTCGGAATTTCAAGGTGTTTGTCTTGCTTTGCAAGGTTGATAGTCAGAAAGGTTAAGGCAAAGCCTTGTCACAGCACATAGTGTTAGAACAAGTCACTTTATTCACAGCGACCCTCATTTAACACGTCTAGAAATATCACGGTGGTGATCCGGAAGACGGATGAGTGTCAGTGTGGTTGTATAGTGTATTTAGCTTGTTACGTTGTAAGGTGGTAGTCTTGGTGCAGCGATCCTTTCTAGGAATCTTCCAACTTTACTTTAGAGCCCTATCTTATCGCTTTTACCCACAATCATGCTTAAATGACTAATTATTATGGCGCAACAACAGCTAAAGTTTGAATTTTTGAAGATTTGTTTATGAAGCGAGTCATAATTGTGTTTCGGTGTTTTTTTCATCAATTATAATATTCCTATTTCATCAATTTCAATATTCCTATTTACGTGTCCCCATAGAAAAGTTGCCATCAATACACAATGTGTTTTTTTAATCAGACGGGGTAGGCTTTGTGCTTATTATCGACGTCACATTTGGGCATGTGGAACGGTCTTCCAAAGTCTATTAAGTGATGTCCTTGTTTGTCACATATAAATATAAAGAGTATGTTATTGTGAAGTTCCTGCGTGTCATGCGTGTCCCCATTTTTAACCTTTATATGTCATCCTAAATTCATACATCCACATATATTAATGTCAATATTTATTCACACTCTTTTCTTGTGTGTTGCTTTGTATTGTTTTCTTCCTGTCTCACTTCTATATACATGACTGAAGTTTCTTATAATTATTATTATCATCATCATCAGCATTATTATCATTATCATTATCACTATCATTATTTCAAATCAATACACTATATTTGCTGATATTTCATCTATTCAGTTTTTCATATGGTCTACAAATGTGCACAAAAAAAGACAAGACATGTATGTGCGAATATTGAAAAATATTTTGATAGAAATAAATGATTAGTTTCGCCAGAACTTCAAAGTTGGAACCTGACACAGAACTCCAAGTAAAAGCATGAATGTCACTTCGAAAATTTTGACGACATTACACTCTATTAAAATATATAAAGTGTTATTTTGTATAGTACTGTATCAATTTTTTTCCATTTTTTTTTCCAATTCAATTCAATTTCCCTGTATATTTCTTATATATTGGCAATTAAGCTGTAATGCACAGTACCTACCAAAGTGGTGATGTATATATAGGAAAGAAAGTTTGAAAAAGTAACAGCTTTAGAATGTGAGTGAATCAACAGTTGTTCATTTTAAAAAAAAAGATATCAATAGAACATACAAAAACTTCATGGATAAATCCAAAGAGTACTATTATGATAAGAATATCCATATTATTTTGGTTAAAAAAATACGAAAAAAAAAACCTTGGATAAGGTAAGGAATATCTTTCAATGAAATTTGTGATAAGTTATATGAATTATATATGTTTATTGAATAATTTAATAACCTAATGCAATAAATCATGATAGGTTTCAATCATGTCTATAGAGACAAATATTTCGTGAATTTACAATGTTTATTCACTATAACTTAAAAAATCTAAGTGACAGGAATTTAACAAGCTAAATACAAACAGCTTCCTCCCGATCGCCTATGCTCTAAGTAGTTTTGTGATCATGAGTAAGGTTCGTAAATAATATGATTGGGTTACTTGTGTGTTATACAAATTTCAAGACAGAAATATCTGCTGATATGAAATGTCAAATGATGGAAGCTCTTTATGTTGAAGGTATTGCTTAGCACTGGTAGTGATTTATAAGAATTTCGAGATGTCATATTTGATGCATATGTGTATGTAAGTTGAGTCACAAAACATCCTACAATATAAACAAATCGCAATAAAGCCTAAAATGTAAGGAGATATCACTTCATATGTTCTTAAACCATAATTGTAAACGGTTTAGTCTAGGCCCTATTGTTCACATTTTGTATATTTAACAATACTTAACATTGATTGTAATGACTAAAAAATTTACATTGGTTATTTCCATCCCTAACTCACATGAAGCACTAAAGCTGGATTATTGTTTCATCTGCAAATAGTAAATAATGCCTTTAAAGTGTCTTTTTTTTAATCATCTCCATGTCTTTATCTGTCTAATGATTAAGATTAAATTCCAATAATGTTGGGAAACAGAAGCATTGTTTTATTTCTTTTCATGTGAGGTTTTCTACATCAGCTCATAACATGATGTGCGTATTATTTACAGACACACTTTTTTTATACAATTGAATTTCGTTCAATATCAGGCTCATTTCTACAATGAAACTATTATGAACAAAAATAAGTAGCTTTTTTTAACATACAAAACAATATCTAATGCAGATCATACCATAAAAAAGCGATATAGAATTCTGCATAAAATTCATAATATAGAAAAAAAATATCTTGATAAACTTGATCAAACTAATCAATATCTGCTTCATTACACAAACAGCACACTAAACTTGAGAATGCAGCATTTTACCAAAACCTGCATTAAAGGGATAGTACAGTATTGGTGGAGATGAGAATTGGACTTTTAACTTTTAGCGAGATACCAAGAAAACACTTATGATATAGTACAGAGCATACCATTTTAAGAAGAATTCAAAGTTTATTTGATGAAAATCGGGTTTGGAATGACTGAAACATCCAAAAATAAAGTAAAACAAAGCAATCGTAATAAAGTGTGGGTCCCACACTTTACTAGAATCGCTCTTTTTTTAATATTTCAGCCATTTCACAACCAATTTTCATCAAATAAAGATTGAATTCCTCATAGAATTACATGCTCTTTCATATTTCATTAGAAGTTTCTCATTATTTCATCAAAAAATGTTAGAAACCTGAAATTAAGTCTCAACCAATACTGTACAATCCCTTTAAGCCAAAATCTCAAAATTAAACGAAATTGATAATTTTCTTAACCTATCACCCTACCCCAATATCTGATTTGCTATACAGAAAAGAATGATCTCATGTGGAATTTTTGCAGGGCAAACTGGAACATTTACAGGGAAAAGTAAACCTGGAGGTCAGTTTTTTAGATCTTGTGGATTTCCGACATCAACACGGCATAATAGTCAGCGCTTCGTAAAGAGCAGCCATTCCACGAGGCTGCAGGAAAGGGTACATCCCCGGATGGGACGAGGAGTGTGAAAGGCTCCACAAGACACTCGGGGGGGGGGGGGGGGTAGTCCAGGCTAGAAGGCACCCAACCTTGTTTTTTGATATATACAATGTTTTTTGATGGTTTCTTGTCAATTCGAGGGTGCTGATTCCAAATCCGATTGATGCCACTCGCGTAACCTTGAGCATTTTCGGTAAAATGCAAAAATCCAAAATGGCCGCCAGATATGCTAATTCGGCCGTGATAAACACAATAATGCAAGCAATAATGTGCCTTATATGACCAATTATTCCCCCAAACTTTATACATTTCTGTTCCTAGAGTTACTCCATCTGCATTTGCAAGAGAATTTTCATTTCATATAGGTTCATATAGTATTTAAAGCTCACTTCTTATTCAAAATGGCCGCCATTCCTATGCTTATGTGCTATATGAATGGCAAAACATATGCATGGAAATATAGAACAAATTTACTGTATTTCCAGTCCCGTATACCTACGCTGGCATGAAGTGTTGCATGTGTAATACAAATATGTTGGGTGTCACTTACAATATAGAGGGCCTTCATGTATATTTGAGCATTTAATATTCATAAACCTTACGATGTTTAACACAATTTCATTTTGTCTCAACAACGAATTCAAGTTCACTAAACGTCTCGCAAGAAATCAATATAACATCACATTCTACATGCAAGTTGAATATAGAAATGTAATACCAACACAATATAATAAGAAGTCTACATGAATGGTATTTATCAAATAATGTTGAAAATGGAGAGGAAGCTAGAAAGCAAAGCTTCTAATATGCATTCCCCTAAAACCATATCAACAAAGTACAGAAAAATCCTATACAGTAAGTGCAGAGATACATGGTTGCAGACAAAAACACATCGGACATTAATGACCCACCTAATAACCCTTTACATTGTACATTTTTGTTTTTACCAGCAAGGAGTTGGGGGGGGGGGGGAAGGGAGGAGTCCTGAGGCGAGTTTGAAATGGATCATAACCTCCATCACTTTGATATGATATAATTTAGAAGTACCGCCTTGATATTATCGAGCAAACTTGATTTTCTTCTTGAATTAAAACAACAAAAACTGGTGAAGGCATAAATGAAACTGTCTAAACGCAATACCGTACAAATTATTCATTAAACATCAACCAAGGAGCAATGTAAATACTCTTTCAGTTCTCTCACAGTTCCCAGGAGTTGATAATAATACACCTTGACATCATGATCTCCTTCAGTCTTGTCTTAAAAATAAAACTGTCATTTTTATTGTCTTTAAAGAACCCTTTAATTGGATATTTGGTAGCAGGCGACATCAGCCCCAAATTTGAAGAATTCTCAGGCTAAAGATGCATATTAGTCCTGCAATTGCTTTAATTGCAACCACATCTGGTGATGTTCAGCACTTCCTCAGGAGTCAGAGGGCAATTGTTTGCCATAGAAACTGAATGAAGACATGAAGACTTGCTTGATCACCACCCGTTGAAGCCCTATGGCTTTGTTGCCAGGCCAGAGACAGTTGTAGGTAACTTGGGTGGTATCAGAGATGACATCAGACCAGCATCTGCACCAACCTGTTTTGGGGTCAAAGCTTTCAAGTTACGGGAGGGAAATCTAGGTTTGTGGGATTTCAGACGCATTGATGGCAGGTTGTTCAAGGGGGCATTTCACACTCTAAAAAAAAAAATCTGAGTCAGAACTGACCCGGAACTGGGTCCGTTGGGGTCACACACCGTTCCGGGTCAGAAATGACAAGGAATGGGGTCAGATATGACCCCATCCAGAGTCATGATTGGGTCAGGGTGACCCCATTCCGGGTCTTCATGACCAAATTCCAAGTCATCAGGTGTGTGACCCCAACGGACCCAGTTCCGGATCAGTTTTGACCCAGATTTTTTTAGAGTGTATGAAGCGCTTGTCAGATCTTTTCTTTTTGACAGCTGTTATAAGCTACTAAAATCCTTGCATCTTATTGGCCGAGAGCAAATTTGTCAGACAAATTTGTCAGACAAAACGCTTCATGAAATGCCCCCATGCTATCGAGTTTAGAAGGTCAGGGTATGCGTTGACGGCACTGGTGAGGTGGTGACACTTGTCATCCTTTCCTTCCAGCGTGAGGGAGAGTGATCGAGAGCCAGTGAAGAAGGGTGGACTTCGTTAGCCTATGCTTGGAAGGCTTGCCACAGAGGGCTACCTTGAACATAGCGTTGGCAAGATGGTTATTAAGATGGAAGGCATGATGATAATCTGATAAAGGTTGGGGCTAAGTCGCCAGAAGGTGAAGTACTCCTCTATTGTCTTGAGATGGGTCAGTACTCGGCTGATGTCATCCAAGGACTTTCTATGAGACGTAAAGGCGAGATCATCTCCAAACTTCCGACGTGAAGCGAATGTTATGTCACCATGTATAATTATGTTAAAAAGAGCTCTAGTGGAGTTAGTTTACAGCCACCATTAAGGAGGCCATCATTCAGAGTCCTAACACAGCTGGTCTGGTTACCTAGAGCAATTCTGAATCTGCAAGTGCTGAAGATTAAAGACAAGCAGTGTGAAGTTGTTATAACGCTGCTTTCAGAATGAGGCAGCACTGCACAGATCTCAGAGTCTCCCTTGACATCATATACGCAAACACATTCACTTTGAAAAATGGTGATAGAATTCATCTACCATATATAATTCATCTGGGTTAACATGAAAAACTTTGGGGCATTATTTTCATTTCAGAGATTTGACGACAGGAAGTGAGGTGGTCCGTTTTGTCCTTTTTCCCCTGCCTCATATTCTTTCTCGCATGAGGGGACTGAAAGTTTGTATAATATCGCTTTTAGATAATGTAGAACAGGACAGGTAATAGGAATTTTCATTTGTGTCATCATCTAGGATTCAGCCTTTTAATTTAGTAAATCAGAGTGAATATTATGCTGTCAAACATCTCAAGGCAAGTAAGTATAAAATGTTCATATCTAATAATTCCTGATAAACAATCTTGATGTTGGCGTCAATTCAAGCTTTGGTGGATTTTTCCAAATTCCTGGGGAAAAATTCAGATTGAGGTACGCAGCAAATTCAAATGTTTGCATCAAAAAATAAAACAGCTTTTGTTACTAACAACCTTCTGATTTATAATCAGCACACAAATTGATAAACAGTGTATAGTACCTGAGTGACAGAAAAAAAAAAGAAGAAAATGTGTTTATTTCCATGTACACTTTGCCGTTCATATTGTGCAGGGGTATATGAGTGGCATCCATTTTGAAGTTTTGTATTAAGAAGAATATAATAAGATTATAGATAATAGATTTTCTGTTTGTTTCCCTGTTTTGCTATTGGCACTCATCAGATTTGCATTGCACATGCAAAACTGGATAAAAGTGAAGGTATGTGACTGAAAATTCGTCTTCTATTTCTATGCATATTTTTTGCCGTTCATATAGTACATAAGTATGGGAGTGGCGGCCATTTTGAATTGAAAATAAGCTTAAAATTTTAAATGTACCTCTTCAAATGAAAAATTTCTTGCATGTGTAAGTAGAATTATTCAAGGAACAAAAATTTAAAAAAACTTTGATGGAATAATCGGTCATAAAATTGACATAACTGGGATTATCATGGCCAAATTAGCATATATGGCGGCCATTTTGGATTTTTGCATTTTGCCGAAAATGCTCAAGGTTACGCGAGTGGCATCAATCGGATTTGGAATCAGCACCCTCGAATTGACAAGAAACCATCAAAAAACATTGTATATATCAAAAAACAAGGTTAGGTGTACTTTCTATGGAGCCTAGCCTGGACTAGGGGGGGGGGATTTTCAAAGAAGCATTTTGGTGGAATATTTTTCTTACAAACTGTTACAAGCTACTGAAATCCTTGCATCGGATTGGCTGAGAGTAAATTTGTCCGACAGCTTTGTCGGACAAAATGCCTCATGAAATGCCCCCAGAACCCGTCAAATGCTGAACATGCCGCGTGCAGAGGCTCACCTTGACGACACAAGCAAGGCACATTGGTGGGGACGCCACTGTGAGCACTGAGTTTGCGCACTCAAGCCGGAAAGTACGTATAATGGCTCAGGATTATTAGGCTTACAGGAAGGAAAACCAAGAAAAAGGCTTGCCCTGTCACGCCAGTTGCAGTAGCCCGCACTCTCATCAGCAATATGAAATATACCCCTCCCCTGACAAGGATTTCTACAGAAACCTCAACAACAAACTGAAGAAAATCAGAAAAAAAAAAGAAGAAGCAAGCCCTTCAATTAATTTGGGGAGACGGGGTTAACTAGTCAGTGTCATGATAAGACACGTGCCCGCTATAAGAAGTGTTTGCTAGAGCACAACAGCACAGACACCTACTTTTTGTTCAGTGACGTTATTATCATTAACTTATGCCTGCAGATATTTTGCTATACTGATGTAACGACATGATCCTGCTGTATTTACAATACACTTTCCTAATATATAGATGATAATGGATGATGATTATAGATGATTAAATTTTGGTAGTGACCCGGATTCTTTTTAAGGACTTTTGATCTTTTAGCAGACAAGTCGTTGAAATTGGGAGTTCGAGCTGCTCGTATTGAGATTTGCATACGCGCTTTGATTAACGCACGTGCTCTGCTCGGGCCCGGCGAGGCGCCGCGCAGCTAGAAGCTGATGACGCAAAACAAAAGGCTTCTATTTTCAGCATGCGTGCACGAGTGGGAGAAAAATGAGCTGCTTGGGCTTGGCGGAGGTCTGCACTCACCGAGTGCTTTTGAAGTTTCTTTATTAAATAAATCAATTGCAAAGGGCTTCCAGATACAATGCTAGAACTTCAGGATGTAAGTAATGAAGTGTACTTATAGGTAAACGACACTGTCATATTTTTGTAAGTATGGTTCCTTAAAGTGGCTTTGTTAAAAATTCTGCAAACTCGGTTATAGAATCTTCTGAAATAGTAGCTAAAAGGCCCTTCCTTCAGTTGACCTTTAACAGGAGTTGTTTATACTTGAAATGGAGCCGCCTTCTATCAGCAGTGGAGGATCCAGAGGGGGGGGGGGGGACACCAGGCGCGCGTCCCCTCTTTATTTTTGGTTAAAACAAACGAAATAAATGGGAAATCTGGGGTTGCGTGCCCCCCCCCCCTTTTTTTTTTTTTTTTTTTTTGTTGTTAAGGCGCGTTCCCCTTTAAGGAATTCCTGGATCCTCCCGTGCATCAGTGATCTCCAGACACTATCAATGTCCTGCCAGCTATCTCGGGGGGAAGGGGCTCCTTGTCTAATACTTTAGTGATAGAGATCATGTGCAAGGGTCAAATGGATTCAAACAATGTGTGCTGTGCCAAACAACGAACAAGTAAACAACCAAACACAGCACAAAACAAGATGATATAAAACAAAGATGATAGTTGGGTCAGCACTGTACTCTGTATAATAAATAAGCACTCTTTCAAATAAAATTGTGCACATCCATTTCTTATGCGAAGATGTTATCTACAACGTCACACATCCATCCATCTAGAATGTCACACATCCACACGTGCACATCCATTTCTTGTGCAAAGATATACCCTGTACAATCTAGAAACTTACGTGATTCAAAGTTCCTTTAGATATTATGTACTCATGTCAGCGTTATGTATATCTGTATATTACTTTGTATCACTTTATATGGAAATAGAATCATTTGAATTGAATTGAAATGAATTGAACGTCTTTCTCGGCTCTTCGGTCTCTCTCTTAAAATACAATGACGTTCGTTACTATAGGATGCCTGGAAACGTGTTCAACTTTGTTTTAGAGAAAATAGAAAGGCAGATAATTGTTATGACATAAATTTCTGCTAAATCTTTATTCCATTATTTCGTTCCTCGGAAAAGGAAGACGAATATCAATCAAGAACATAAATCCGTTGGAGTCTTTACTAACTAATAAGCAATCAGACTAAACGAAAATTCAATTATCCACTTTTCGCCCCAGGAGGGCAGTCTTCATGTAAACCTCAGCATGAGTAGAGACCTACGAGACCTATACTGTCTTGAAAGATAGCCATCTACGCTGCTTGGTTTCCCGTCCCCACCCTGCTACTATGAATCCAAGCTTTCCTGTCCATATCAGCTGAAAAAAGAGGGCGAAGACTCTTGATCATTGTGACCTTGCTACTCAATGTAACCAGTTCAATTCAATTTCACATTCACTTTTATGTTGCTGTAATTTCTTATCGCTTGAATACTTGGGAAACTAAAGCAACCCTTAAAGACGAGTTTCATTGGTCTACACATCAGCACACAAAACATCCCCCCCCCCCCCGGCCCTTCATCAAAGTTTGCCGAAACACCATGGAAACGAGAATGCGGTCCAACATTCACGGTATCTGCTAGAAAAAAAAAGAGTATATCTATGTCCCAGAAGAATCGGCATATTTCCACGTTATTTTGCTAACCTTGCAAAGAGCATGTTTTTCTCCTTTTGGAATCAACATGTAGCTTTCACAAAGTAAAACAATATGATCACTTTCTTTCTCTACTTTTCTTTTTACAATACAGCCGCCTTAGATTGCTCTTGGAGAGTTAGGTATACGAAACTAAAAAGTTGCAGCTATTTTTGTCATCACTTCCTGCTCTGTGGCTCCAATCATGAAGGCGCGTTTTTCCTATGACTTTTTAAGGTGCCTGAAAAAAAAAAAATGTATTGTGATAGAATTAAAGTGCTGTTGTTTTACTTGGAATGAAACACGACCTGAGATGAAAGAAGGAGAAATGTATGGTGTTTTTGTAAGTGTTGAGTAAACCATTCTTTATTGAATTGTTGATGAAAATGTACACTGAACGAATTGCTCGTTAGTCACTTCATAATAAGAAGGGGACGGTAAAATAAAAACAGACTCTAATAACAACGAAGAAGCATAACTTTGGTGATGACGATATTGTCAGATTTTGCTGAGAATATGGCAGAAGTGAAAAAAATACGAATAATCCTTACATACACACAAACAAAATAAATAAAATGAAATGAAACATTTCCAGCCTGATGGGATGTTTTGAGCTCATATGTATAAACAAGACATTTCTTCAAGACGTACAGATTTGAAGAAAGGTAATGTATACTTGTTAAGTTTCCACCCCTGTATAGAGTGCAGTATATAGATAGCAAGAGAATGATATGTTTTGAACTCTCATGTCAAGGTTTGAATAATGCCAGGAATAAGCAACCGGAAGAGGCACGCCGACAATTATTCTACCGACGCCCAGTCCTCGTGGTCCTGGTGCAGAGTCTAGAAGTTCACATGTCCTTCTGAAAGAGTAAACTGCACTTTTTCATTTCAGGATTCTTCACAAAAATGTGAGTTTGTATGAAATTGTGTTTCAAATGCGTGATTTTCAAATGGGATATCTCATCCACCATCGGCCCAGTAAGTCTATTTTCACTTCAAAAGTCTAGCAACTCCTAAATGTATATTTTTTAAACACAACGTCAATATTTGAACAGATTGACCAATGCAGTTATGTTATGTTCTTTATAACTCTTGCAAGACAGAACCTGATCTGTTCTGATCAGCATTAAATTCATTATGATCTGATGTGAATGATTCTCAGATCTCTTAGATCATTTTACAAAAATACAAATGCAAAGTTAAATAACTCGTGAGATTGGATGATTATAAAACCTGAAAATACAATAAATTTGATGAATATTGAGCGGTGTTTGGATGGGTAAAATCAATACAGCTCCCAATGACAAACTTCGAGTATGTTGAAAGATATTCGTGAGACCTGAACTGTCTTTTTTGAGCCGATGCAGAGTTCGAAGCGTTGTCTACGGATTCTGCAAAAGTAAGTATACATTTTTTTTTTTATTCTTTCAGGCTTGTTTGTCTTAACCACTCCTTTTTTTGATGATTTAGATATCCATACATCGTAAAGTTAAACTTTCTGAAAGGATAAGATTCTAATGTTTTTAAAACCTAATATACTATGATACGAAGTAAAAAAAAAAAATGCTCGAAACAAACTGCAATTACAATAATGCTTGATACAGCTTTAATAAATCGTGAGAGCCCCCAATTTCTCACTATTCTGCAGCTGCAATGAACCGAAAACAACCTCTCAGGGTTCGTCTTCGCCCAGCTCTTTTCCACTAACGGGTATGTATCTAGGTCCTATAACACATCATCCTAGGAGATATTCCCAACGGTCATTCCCACTCAAGTATGGATTTGGAAATCCCTGCCGCACGTGATCCAAACTTGTTTTCAGGTGGGTTTACGTCTTCTTTGGACACTCCTGAACTAAGGCAATGGAAGTCTGTGTGTAAACATACACACACACAGACGTAGGAGTTAAGGAGTAGGGTCGGGTCTGCATGCTGCAACATTTACATGAAGACCTAATTCGAGAAGGTGGCATTCAAACTGTATATGATTATATACTACTATTTTGTTTGAACTACTTTGATGAATGTGTGATATTTGTTTCACGACAACTTTTGTTCGGGCTATTTATCACTTTCATGGAGGTCTTGTTTTCCTTCTCCTTAGATATTTTATTTCTTCTTCTTCTTCCCTTTTTTCAAAAAACAACAGTATAACCATAAGTTTTCCGAAAGGAGTCATATTTGTTATTTCGAATAGAGACACATATTTCGAGAGGCTAATCATCATTTCAGATTTGATAGGTGTATGAACATACTCTCTTCCCTCTAATAATATGTATATCTTTGAATGATAATGGTATCAGTCCTATAGTGTCATAATTATGTAGTGTCATCATATTTTACTCAAATTAATGGAAAGCAACATACACCCAAAGATGACAAAGATCCGAGCTTTACTTGTCAATACTGTCATTATACAATTATTCGCATACTGTCTTTATACAATTATTCGCAATAAGAAATGGGTTAATTTGTGTTTGTTTAGAAATAACAAGGAAAAGGGCTAAATCATAATTAGTGAGAGACATCTTCCACGTTGATACGAGCATCAATTTGAACATTAACTCAAATAGATAGGCAACCCACCCCCACCCTAAAACCCCCAAAATCTATCCCTCAGACTCTTGTCGGTCTTTTCTTCAGAATGCTTCAAAATAGAAAGGGGTCTGTGCTTTGCACAAATCTGAAAGTGTGTGGCCATGTTCGCATCTACTTTTTTTTTTTTGCTGTTCTTGTTGTTGTTGTTCTTGTTATGGTGGTGGTGGTGGAAATTGTTGTCTTGTTCATTCTAATCTATTTCCATATTCTTACCATATTCTCGATTCAAAATGGCTTGGCGAATTCGCACAAGTCTCCTTCTCGCCATAAACAAAGCGCCTCGACGAGTTTATACAAGTCAACCTCTTTCGCCTTTTAGCCCCCCCCCCCCCCCTAAAAAAAGAAAAGAAAAAAAGGTCCCATGGTGAGGTGCACAAGTCGCCTTCTCGGGACACTTTTAAATTTTCCGTCTAGATCCGAGATCTCGTCTTCTTGGCTCATCGGATCAACTACCTTTCTCTCGTAACCCAACTTCTCGTCATCTCGCACACAGGAATTCGAGAAGACAAGGTCTCTCATCTCCTCTTACTCTCCTTCTCGGACTTGGAAAGGTCTCACTCCAACTGTCATGGCAGTAAGAAACGAATGAAACAGAAAACGACAAGATATGAAAAAGCCATAATGAGTAAGAGGACACAGCGCTTTGTTTTCAAGAGATGTAACCCAGAACTTCACGGGCTGGTGTGGTGATACCACGAAGGGAAGTACAATGAGTCCATGCTGATACTGTCGTGTAAATATTTGGAAGCAGTATAATGTTTGATTCTAACACCAAGAGGATAACCTGGAGGACTGGTAACATTAAAATGCAGAATATTTGTTTGAAATATTTTCCTGTTTCCTGTAAATGAATAATTCGGCAATACTTCCATAAAAACGTAAACAGTGTTGTGTGAAAAAGACGATGTGATAAATTATGAAATGAATTCTATCCTTTTAATCTTATCTGTAATTTCTTTCTGTTGTATTTGTAAGAAGATCAATACAATATCAATTGGAAAAAAAGAGATAAGATTGATTGATTTTGAAGTCTTTAGATTCTGCTATGAATTGTGCATTTTATGAACGTCAATTCGTTCTATAGGCCTACAATAACATATTACGTCACTAAAAGAACTTCGCAATTGAAGATCTTCACCTCTTAGTTCAACAGTAATCGATAAGTTAGTGTTGAAGGTTATTAAAATGCTATGTTTTAAATGTTTAATACATTTGTATGCAGCACGCTGTGCAGACAGAAAATCGATGATGTTTAGTGCATGACGATATGGTACCTAAAAATATCAAAGGTAACTTTTGTGGGGGTCTTTCCCCCAGAAAGACAACCCATGGCAGGATGACTTTGAAAAGGGCAAGCAGATATCTCGGTTACTGGAGAAGTCCTATTGACATAATTTTATTCACCTTGGTCTAACACCTAACGTTCAAAGTACTTTTTCCGAATTCGGAACTTTGTGTGGTCCGAATTAGCACTTGGTGGCTGATCGTTGCATTATTTGGTTTTCTGTGATAAGATGTCCAAACACAGTATATTCATTCCAGAGCTCCATAAGCGTATGTTCAACAATGTGAATACAAATGTACAGGGAGAGATAGAGAGGGGAAAAAAAGCTACACAAATTGTCGGAATCCACCTTGATTGAATAATATACCGTGCATTAAAGGAAGGAATTTTGTCCTGGATATAGTGTTGGAAAAAAAACCATCCAATTTATCTGCAAATTCTTTTGCCACTTCACAATCGTCCAAGGGAAGGGTTCCAAACTATACTGTACCCATCAATTGACGTGATCTAGTCTTATGCGAGGCTTGTCTATTAATAGTTTGTCCAGTTTAGATCGTATATTGGCTGTATCTCAGTTATTAGTTATTGCACATTTAGATTCTTGGAAATGATTTCTGTTTTCTGAAGTTAAGGGTTCCTACAGACCGAATTTATGAAATAACGACAAGTGTGGGCCTGTAGGATCAAACATCAAAATAAATTAATGGTCAGTTATCATCTGATGAACTTGATTTTCCAATTTGAAGGGTAAAGATGCTGGTCATTCTTTGTAAATGTTTTTTTTTTAATGAAAGTAATGAGTTGTCGGAACTCTAGAAACAGCCGAGTTCACACTAATGTCACTTTTGCCATGGATCATTAATTTTAGTTGGTTCGTGACTTCAGCGATGATACCCATAAACCAGACGTGCCTAATTCTATCACTTTTCATTTCCCCATTCTAACAACACCAACTCGCAATCATGTTTTATGTGCCATGTTTGGTTCCGGAAGAGAATTACCGCCATAACATCAGGACTAATACAACAGAACTTGTTTAAGCCTAACCTCCCTTCTCTGTCTTTGGTCTTCAGCCGTCTGCTTTGGTCGTAATGTATCGTATACAGTGTGTCATTGTATGGTTAGAATCGGCAGAAGTTGAACAAATAATAAGAGCATAGACATTGGAATAGTGTGTACTTTGATAAACATCGACTACAGTAATGATTTTCATCAATACATTTTTAAATTGGGAGAAAAAAGAGGCAGCACGATATTGGGAAAGAATGGCATGAAAAATTTACCTGTGGCAAATAGATAAAGCCTTGTAAAACAAGATAAAATTGGAAAAGATATAGGCTTTAATCAGATCAATTAGAGCCACGCTCCTTGCTCTGATCACAGTGACTCATAGCCGTGGAGTGCATGATATACAAACTAGTCATGTTTGAGGTTACCCCAGTACTTCATTAACTCGTGCTCTTCTCTCTAAAGCCTTCTCTGATGTGTGACAACATGTTAGATCGAGAACCAGGCGTTTCGTCATCGGCCCTGGCTGGCTCCAGCGCAAGACGACCTGTGCCTGTAGAACCGCAAACACAATAAATTAAAGAATACTGCTATGGGTTAACCATCATCTCTTCTTCTAGAAGACTTCATATGGCTAACTTTTTTTTTCGGGGGGGGGGGTGGGGGGGGAGGCAATAAACGAAAATAATGTCTGACATCAAACTGCCCAACTAAATTGTTTTTAACTCATCCAAGTAAATTACACTACATTTTAATTTGATGTATATATTTAGCTAATCAATTGTGATTGCTGCAAATGAGGGGAAGAAATTGAATCACAAAATTCATCTTCACTACTAGGTGGGCATATATTGATTGCACTTTAATGGACCTATTTTGGTTGTTTTAGTAAAGATGCACGCGTAAATAAAAACATACAAAAAAATCGTTACCATCCTAAAAGTCAATTTGATGCAGACTTGATAATCGTCCAGTGTGGATTTAAAGCAAAACATCGCCTTAAATATAATGAATGATTATATAAATTGTATACATATATACTGTTTATCCCCTGGAATGTTTGGACCCCAGTGAAATCCACAATATGTGTGATTTGAACAGAAAAAAAAATGTTGACTATTCTAACATACTTTTTGCCTTTTTTTTTTTGCAGCTTTACTCTTTTTGGACAGGCCTCACAATCTATGACGTAAAGGCGTTGATGATTATTTGATTGTTTGTTGTTTTGTCGTTGCTTTTTTCTTCTTTTTTTGCCAGAAAACAATTGGAGATGGGAAGGAATTTAAATAGTTTCGAGTCTTTGTTTGTCTTTCATCATCAAAATGTTGTTATCATACGTCCTTTGTCATTTTAGGGTAATGTCGAAATAAAGATTAATGTTGGAAATAACGCGCTTCGTGTGTGAGTGCCCCAGGGAATACTGAGACGAATGATCTTCGTTATTCCGAAAGTTCGTTAATCTCAAAATAGAAATAATGTACGTACTAACGAACCTTAGGATTAGCGCGCCTTATTTCATTTTTCGGATTAACACAACCTTCGGAATAACTAACTCTCATTTAATTTTTAGGAATATTACGAACCTTCGAGAAATTGCACACTTTATTGCACTATCGGATTAACGAACGCCCTCAGAAAGTTGAAAGTTGAAAGTTGAAAGTTTATTTACTCACAACCCAAACTCTGGGTATCGGAGTCCAATGAAAAACATATAGCACATTGTAATATCAATAAATAATAATTGCAAATAACTCTGAAAAGTGTACAAAACAACTATAACAAACAAAATAAGAATGAAATGCGATTGATGAAAAGAAAAAAAATGTACAGAAATATACAATATATACACTATATATAGTGAAAAAAAAAGCAAAGAAAGGGAAATATGACGAGAGAGAGAGAGAGAGAGGAGAGAGAAAGAAGGGATATATGGAGGTGAAGAGGGAGAGTGAGAAGGACACAAGACTGGTGAATTAACAAAGGATATACGAGTGACTTTTGGTTCAGGAAAAAAAGAAAAAAAAGAAACAGAAAAAAAAAGAAAACACACAAAGACATATGGAAATGAATTCATACGCTAAGTGAACAAGAAGGAAGGAAATATGGACGAGAAGAAGAAGAAGTAGAGAGGGGAAGAAAAAAGGAGGAGAGAATGAAAAGACAAATAAGTTACAAATCAATTGTAAAGAAGGCACAGCCTGTAAAAAAGGCATGTAGTATTTGCAAAAAGGATAAAAAATACTAATAATCTAAACATGTGTCATTATATAATTACAAAACTTGGATAAATTGGAAAGGACTGTTTTCTTTTGACAATTAAATAATTGATCCATCTTCATAGTGTTGGGGTATTTCCAGTAATATTTTTTTAAGTATTTCTTTCGTTGTTCATTAAAGAGTCTACACTGAAAAAGGTAGTGAAATTCATCACCAATTTTCTCTTCATTACAATGGGTACAAAATCTTTCGTTTCTTGGAATCTGATTGTATCTTCCAGAAACAATTGGCAGTTTATGATTAGCGCAACGGAATTTACATAAAATTTTTGCCTGTGAATCATTAAGGTGTCGAAAATACTTCTCAAAATGAAAATCCTGCTTAAAAATTCGATAATTTAAACATTGAGAATTTTTGTCTACATTACTATGCCACTCTTGTTTATAAATATCATTTAATCTGGTACTAACTAAACTTTTGAAGCCAGCTAAAGTGAGATGTGCTGCTTGGCTGTTCCAAATTGCAGTTAGACCTAAGTTGTTAAATATTTCTTTTATCCTAATTACCCATGTCATCGAATTTTCTTGCCTCGCCGATAAAACGTATTGAAAATTATACAAAATATGCGCTATCTTTGACATATTACTGTTAACAAGTTTAAACCAAAACATTAACATCCGAAGGGTCACTGTTTTTTGTAATCTATCTTTACCTATTTCTCCGTAAACCATACAATTCGGAGTTCGCTTATGTAATCCAAGAAGTTCCTTACAATATCTACAAAAGAAAGTTTCAATTTGGGCGAGGTCTTCAAAACCCCAAATTTCACTGCCGTAAAGCAAAATAGGCATGATCAAACGTTCAAATAGCTCTAGTTTTACGTCGATTGGAAGGAGGAGAGGTAAAATTTTACTTTTCATAGAATACAACGCTCTTTTGGCTTGGGTTACTTGTTTGTTTATAGCTTTCTTAAAATTATTATTATAATTGAACGTCGTTCCTAAGTAAACATAATCATCGCAGACACAAATTTTGTCATCTCCGAAAAGAAAGGTAGGAGCTGTTCTAACTTTTCCACGGGAAAAAATAACTATCTTAGTCTTAGCAGTATTAACGGTCAGATGCCACAATTGGCAATAATCAAATAAAGCATCAAGAGCTAACTGGAGTTCCTCAGCATTTTCAGCCAACACAATCGTATCATCTGCATATAGTAATGTGAATAAATCAACAAACATATTCACTTCTTCGGTAGAACACGTTTCATTGATACCTGACGAAAGAAAATCCAGGCCAGGGTATCTCTGAGACAGAAATGACGAAAAATCGTTTAAATACAACGAAAATAATATTGGTGATAAATTCTCACCTTGTTTTACACCTATGTTACTCTTAAAAAAATCTGATTTAGAATTGTTATAAAAAACGCAGGATTTTGACTTTCTATAGATATCCTTAACGACCCGGAGTAATTTACCATTAATTCCATGGTCAAACAATTTCAACCACAGTGAAGATCTATCAACCAAATCGAATGCTTTTTTGTAATCAACAAAAGCTGTATACACCCTTTTCCTTCTCTGTAAATAAAAATCAAGAATAGCATGTAATGAAAATACATGGTCCATAGTTGAATATCCGCATCTAAAACCAGCTTGTTCCTCTCCTAACAGGCATTGTGATTCTACAAACAAAGTTACTCTATCATTTAATACTGCCGTGAATAGCTTCCCAACACAGCTCAATAATGTAATACCTCTGTAGTTGTCAACACAATCTCGTGAGCCCTTCCCTTTATACAATGGTTTTATCAAACCGTTTACCCAATCTGTTGGGACAATGCCACTGTCAAATATAAGATTAAACAATTTGGTTATCAACTTGACCAGATTTTTTGAACTATTCTTCAGAAGTTCATTCAAAATCAAATCAAGGCCTGGTGCCTTGTTATTCTTAAGTCGTTTCATTTGATTGACAACTTCCGATATTTCAATCTCTCTGTCTAATTCTTCATTTGACATATCATGAAGCAGTGCTTCAATACCAGCATCATAAGATCGTACGTTACCACTACCCAAACTTTTAAAATGATCATAAAAATCATGCGATGATAATTCTTGAGATGTTTCACAGTATCTATTCTTCCTATTAATCAGTTTCCAATAATCTTTCGGATTTGAACTTTTTAAATTCCTTAACGCTGAATTTAATTGCCAGGTATGATTTTGCTTCTTTAAACGGATAACATTTTTGTACAGCTTACTTTTACGTTTCATTTCACTCTCACTGTGATCAGTTTTAGTTCGACGGAAGACATTTCTTGCTCGTATAAAATCTTTTCTTGCATCAGAACATTCCTTATCAAACCAAGAATTTGCGTGAAATTTGTTTCGGCGTGCCTTGAAATTCTTTGTTTTAGACTCAATAACCATATTACACGCATCTGCAGCATCTAAATAGATATTACGTAGATTACCAGTGATCTTATCAATTTCTATTTGAGAGATGTTTCCTTTAGCAAGTGTCTCTATGTAATCTATTGATGCAAGTATTTCTGCATCATCAAAATTTTGAACGAATATATTTCTTTTCTTATCCTCCCATTTGATCTTGATTGATTTTTCATCATTACAATTACCTACGTCTGTTCTAAAAACATTATAATTTTCAGTAGATCTTTCTACAGCATGAGCAAATTTATTGACAATTTCGAGTGAAATCGGACAGTGTTTGTCTGATAGAAATTTATCAAAAGTACCGATGGAGAAATTTTCAATTTTTGTGAACACTTCGGGAGATGCCAAAGCATAATCAACAGTACTGGCACTGCCACATGTTAAACGACCAATACCGAAATCATCACCGAATCTGCCATTCACTATATGTATATCCATACTTTTGCAAAGATCTAATAATCTATGACCGTTATTATTAACATGATGATCATTGTTGAACCTTTTAGTACAAATACCAAGCAATTCAAGTTCAGATTGAGAATCAGTTATATTCTCGGATATGAATGACAAACCAATTTCATTTTGAATATCATCTTCCACTGTAAGAAAATCACCAAGTATCCCTGTTCTGGCATTGAAGTCTCCTACCAACAAAAACGGGAGATCGTATTTAGCCCGCAGAGTCGTACAATCATTTAAGATTATGTCAAAAATATCGTCAGTATAGTACTTTGACCCTTCATGCGGAATATACACTGAGCCAATCAAAATAGAGAATCCAGAAAAGTCGAGTTTAATCCACAAAATAGAATCAGACTGAGTCTGATTCAAAATTTCATAACAGCCCTTGAATCTCTCAGAAACAATTATTGCTAACCCATGAGTCCCACTGAGGGGGATAGAGACGTTTCTTTTCTGGGCCGTCACATATTGATACCCAGGAAAATACTCAGAATAATTCAAATCGGTTTTAGTTTCACTGAGACAAATGATATCATGCTTTTTGACAAAATCTTGTAGGAAGCCATAATCACATTTCTTAGAAATACCGCAAACATTTAGCCCTGCAATCTTCAGCCTTGAAATCGATGAGCAATGATATTTATGGTCATCGGAGCAGGCATGTGCCGCGAGTTCCTAGATGTCAAGGTAAACCCCCAACTTCTTGATGCGGTCCTCGTCCCATCCGATGTCATGGAGGTTGTCCAGCGAATCTAGAACTCTGATGCTCTGCCTCCCATCAGACTTACTAATGTAATGGATCTTTCCATCTATTGTCCAGACGCGTAGTATGCCTGTGTCCTTCCTCATCTCTTGGACGACTTTGCTCCTGAGACGGGTGAGGTCGTCGTTGATGTAAACATGTTTCAGATCCTCTCTCTTTCTTAGGCCTTTCTTGGCTCGCATGAAGGTTGCCTTTGCCTCACGCCTGGTGAAACGAGCAATGACGGTGCGCGCTTTCTTCCTTTGATGGTCATCCGCCGATGTTGAGCCCAATCGATGGCAGATGCTCAAATCCGTGGCCTTGATGTCTACTCCCATTTGCTTCGCTAGGTCTAGCACCACTCCTGTCGTATTTTCACCCTGCTCCTCCTTCAGACCGTAGATTTTCACGTTCTCCTTCCTTGTGTATTGTTCGAGTCGTTCTACTTCGAAATGACCAATTTGAACAGACCTTTTCATTCTCCCACTAGCCCTTCCTTCATCATTCTGTTCCTTCCAAGTCTTCTGTTCCTCAAGCAAGGTCTTCATTGCAGCGGTAACAGCGGAAGATACGGCTTGGACAATGATAGGCTGGATAGCAACTATAACCTTGGCGACTATGTTGGCTATCAGCGCATCATCAATTCCAGCCACTGTAGGGCTAGTGGTGTCTCCTCCCTTGGTGTTGGTAGACCTAGATCCTCCACCTGCTGCACCACGTCCTTGACTTCCGGAGCCCTTGCCCACACCTTTCATGGACGCCGCATCTACACCCATGGAAGCTACCACTGCATAGGACACAGCATCATTAATAGCTCGGCTGGGATCCTCCTCCTTGATAGACACCTCATCATCTAGAACGTTGAAGTTGGCCATGACGTCACAAAGGAGTAACAATAGAGCGCGTGAGATGCGTTGCTCGGTGTTGCTATGTGGAGCGCTCCTTCTGGAGATGTGTGATATACGCACTTGTAAGGGGTGCGCAGAGTCTTGTCCAGTCTCCTGTCGCTAAGGAGACGGCGTAGTTGCCAAGGTCGAGTCAATGCGCTGTGAGCGCCAATGATGCAGAGTTGCGCAAATAGGCAATCAAAATCAAAATGTTAAGGTACGTAGAATCGCTAAAAAATTGACCAAATCCGCTGTAAACGTTCCCAAAGAATAAGGCAATCTACAAAATTATGAACTGATCGAATTTACCTCGCTGAGCTTTTCAAAATGAAGTACAAATAGCCGTGACCAGACACCAATAGTGAAAATAAAGTCCAATCTGCCGGAGCTCAGCAAATACACGTCCAACCGTCTCAAGTCTCAAGTCTTTTCATCAATATCGTATACCAAAAGCTTCTATTGTACTATACCGTACAATATACCATCAAGTCTCAAGTCAAGTCAGGAGCTAGCCATAAATGCCGGCCAGCAGCGCGATCCGAGAGCGCGAGCGCAGAGCGAGGTCACATGACAACTTTCGTCCAATGATTTTGCTCGAATTCTCTGACTTATGCGCATGTGCAATTTCAACACCAATTAATGACACCAAATAGTCCAGGCTAGAAGGCACCCAACCTTGCTTTTTGATATATACAATGTTTTTTGATGGTTTCTTGTCAATTCGAGGGTGCTGATTCCAAATCCGATTGATGCCACTCGCGTAACCTTGAGCATTTTCGGCAAAATGCAAAAATCCAAAATGGCCGCCAGATATGCTAATTCGGCCGTGCTAAACATAATAGTGTGCATTATATGACAAATTATTCCACCAAACTTTGTACATTTCTGTTCCTAGAGTTACTCCATCTGCATTTGCGAGAGAATTTTCCTTTCATACAGGTTCATTTAGTATTTAAAGCTCATTTTTTATTCAAAATGGCCGCCATTCCTATGCTTATGTACTATATGAATGGCAAAACACAATGCATAGAATATAGAACGAATTTACTGTATTTCCAGTCCCGTACCTACGCTGTCATAAAGTGTTGCATGTGTAATACAAATATGTTGGGTGTCACTTACAATATAGAGGGCCTACATGTATATTTGAGCATTTAATATTCATAAACCTTACTATGTTTAACACAATTTCTTGTCTATTTAATTTTGTCTCAACAACGAATATAAGTTCACCAAACGTCTCGCAAGAAATCAATATACCATCATTATTTTACACGCATGTTGAATATGAAAATGTAATACTAACACAATATATTAAGAAGCCTAGATGCATGGTATTTATCAAATAATGTTGAAAATGGAGGGGAAGCTAGAAAGCAAAGCTTCTAATATACATTCCCCTAAAACCATGTTAACAAAGTACAGAAAAAATCCTATACAGGAAGTGCAGAGATACATAGTTGCAGCCAAAAAATACCGGACATTAATGACACAACTAAAAACCCTTTACATTGTAGATTTTTTTCCAGCAAGGAGTTGGGGGGCGAGTTTGAAATGGATCATAACCTCCATCACTTTGGTATGATATAATTTAGAAGTACCGCCTTGATATTATAGAGCAAACTTGATTTTCTACTTGAATTAAAACAACGACAAAAACTGGTGAAGGCATAAACGAAACTGTCTAAACGCAATACCGTACAAACTATTCATTAAACATCAACCAAGTAGCAATGTGAGATACCTCTTTCAGTTCTCTCACAGTTCCCAGGTGTTGATAATATACACTTTGACATCATGATCTCATTCAGTCTTGTCTTGAAACTAAAACTGTCATTTTTATTGTCTTTAAAGAACCCTTTAATTGGACGTTTGGCAGCAGGTGACATCAGCCCCAAATTTGCAGAATTCTTAGGTTAAAGAGGCATATTAGTCCTGCAATTCCTTTAATTGCAACCACATCTGGTGATGTTCAGCACTTCCTCAGGGGTCAGAGGGCGATTATTTGCCATTGAAGACATGAAGACTTGCTTGATCACCACCAGTTGAAGCCCTATGGCTTTGTTGCCAGGCCAGAGACAGTGTTGTAGGTAACTTAGGTGGTGTCAGAGATGACATTAGACCAGCATCTTCACCAACCGGTTTTGGGGTCAAAGCTTTCTAGTTACGGGAGGGAAATCTATAGGCTTGTGGGATTTCAGACGCATTGATGGCAGATTGTTCAAGGGGGCATTTCATGAAGCGTTTTGTCAGATCTCTTCTTTTTGACTAACTGTTATAAGCTACTAAAATCCTTGCATCTGATTGGCTGAGAGCAAATTTGTCAGACAAATTTGTCAGACAAAACGCTTCATGAAATGCCCCCATTCTATCGCGTTTGGAAGGTCAGGGTATGCGTTGACCGCACTGGTGACACTTGCCATCCTTTCCTTCCAGCGTGATGGAGAGTGATCGAGTGCCAGTGAAGGAGGATAGACTTCCTTAGCCTATGCTTGGAAGGCTTGCCATAGAGGACTACCTTGAACATAGCATTGGCAAGGTGGTTACTAAGATGGAGGGCATGGGTCGGATTATAATCTTATAAAGGTTGGGGCAAAGTCTCAAGAACGTGAAGAACTCCTCTATTGTCTTGAGATGGGTCAGTACTCGGCTCATGCCATCCAAGGACTTTCTATGAGACGCAAAGGCAAGATCATCTGGAAACTTCCTAAGTGAAGGGAATGTTATGTCACCATGTATGGTAAAAAGAGCTCTAGTGGAGTTAGTTTACAGCCACCATTAAGGAGGCCATCATTCAGAGTCCTAACACTGCTGGTCTGGTTACCTAGAGCAATCCTGAATGTGCAAGTGCTCAGAGACTCCAATCCCAAGTACCTTCTGATCTGGAGATTCTCCCGCCTGAAACCCCTAGCAAACGGAAGACTCCAACTTGATGTGCGCGAAGCGCATATTACGAGCGCGAAGTTTCCTGCGGCCGGGGTCCAGGGCCCGCTTGAGCTCTGGAAGCTCTAATAGGGTTCTTAATGTTCTCTTGTGCTATCTCAGGCTTATTTTTCAACATACGAACACACAAAGTAAGATATCATTCCAAGTGGGAGATACAGAGCTAGGGCAGGAGAAATTAAATCTCAAGCGGGAGAACGGGAGATTTTGCAAAACGGGGGCGGGAGATCTCCCGTTGAAAGCTGGAGAGTTGGAGTCTCTGAGTGCTGAAGATTAAAGACAAGCAGTGTGAAGTTGTTATAACACTACTTTCAGAATGAGGCAGCACTTTACAGATCTCAGAGTCTCCCTTGACATCATATACGCAAACACATTCACTCAGAAAAAAAAATGGAGGTAGAATTCATCTACCATATATCTGGGTTAACATGAAAAACTTTTGGGCATTGTTTTCATTTCAGAGATTTGACAACAGGAAGTGAGGTGGTCCCTTTTTTCCACTTTCCCCTGCCTCATGTTCTTTCTCGGGTGAGGGGACTGAAAAGTTTGTGTAATATCGCTTTTAGATAATGTAGAACAGGGCAGGTAATTGGAAATTTCATTGTGTCATCATCTAGGATTCAGCCTTTTAATTCAGCGTGAATATTATGATGTTGAACATATCAAGGCAAGTAAGTATCAAATTGTTCATGTCTAATAATTCCTGATAAACGATCTTGATCTTGGCGTCAATTGAAGCTTTGGTGGGTTTTTCCAAATTTCTTGGGAAGAATTCAGATTGAGGTAGTAAATCTGGATGTTTGCATCAAAGAATAAAACAGCTTTTGTTAGGAACAATCCTCTGATTTATAATCAGCACACAAATAGATAAACAGTGTACCCGGGTGACAGAAAAAAAAAGAAATTTTGGGTTTTTTTCCATGTACACTTTGCCGTTCATATTGTGCAGGGGTATATGAGTGGCATCCATTTTGAGGTTTTGTATTAAGAAGAATATAATAAGCCTAAAAACAATACATTTTCTGTTTGTTTGTTTGCTTGTTTTGCTAGTGGCACTCATCAGATTTGCATGGCATATGCAAAATTTGATAAAGGCGTAGGTATGTGACTGAAAATTCGCCTTCTATTTCTATGCATATTTTTTGCCATTCATATAGTACATGAGTATAGGAGTGGCGGCCATTTTGGATTGAAAATAAGCTTAAAATACTAAATGAACCTCTTCAAATGAAAAATTTCTTGCAAGTGCAAGTAGAATTACTCAAGGAACAACAATTTAAAAAACTTTGAGGGAATAATTGGTCATAAAATTGACATAACTGGGATTATCATGGCCAAATTAGCATATCTGGTGGCCATTTTGGATTTTTGCATTTTGCCGAAAATGCTCAAGGTTACGCGAGTGGCATCAATCGGATTTGGAATCAGCACCCTCGAATTGACAAGAAACCATCAAAAAACATTGTATATATCAAAAAACAAGGTTAGGTGCACTTTCTATGGAGCCTAGCCTGGACTAAAAACTCTAACATCAACCTGTAATTGAATATTTCGACACCAGTTGGTGTGATTCTTTCTGAACGGGACCTAAAATCAACACCAAGAGTGTTAATATTTTTCGATTCTGTGCTGGTGTTAGATATTTAACACCCTAGTTTTTGCAGTGTAGGATTCTAAAAGTCATCTGCCATATGCTTCATCCCTATATTCCATATATCCCTCGTCTGTATTTTCTTTCCATTCTAGTTGTATTCAGTCATCATCATCGCCCATACATCACTCATGTTCAAGGCCGACTCCATCTGGGGTGAGTTTTACCAGCCCGTCAATGATAGTGGTCTCTCAGTGATGGAAAATTCACTCACAGCAAAAAAGCTCGAATAAATACAAATCGCTGAAATTGTTACCGTATCTGCACGTGCTTTTGTAGCAGTATAATAAGTATACATCACATTTTCGGGGCGCCACGCTGAAAAATAAAATAATTAAAACATCAGTTTATTTCAAAATTGTTCATTTCGAATCTACAACATTCTCCCAACAAAGATACATTAAAAATTTGATGAACTCCGCTCATGTAAAGCGTATTAATAACTTCTTACAAAAATCGACGTGCTTTTGCAAAATGCATAGTCATGTGATATGAAGGTATTTTTCTTCTTGTTTCAGACATAAGCAAACTGTGACCTTGAAAGAAAGAAAAAAATAATGGGGAGATCTCCCTAAAAAATCAACCTCGTGACCAATGGCAATAAGGAGTGTGAGATAATTCAGAACTACATACCCTTCCATGTAATGGTAGACTGATCCTATATGATTTGGTACACCAAATGATAAAAATTATGATTTCACAAGATGACAATCTACTTACAATATAATGACGACCGACTCAAAAGCGAGTCAAATCAAAATTACAACTTGTATCCCTTCAGTGTGACAGTAGACCGACTTCTTTATCATATAATGGCACATTAGAAACTAAATTAAAGTTATTCAGAGTGGTACATACTAAATAAAACTTATTCGGGTATAAGTTATTCATGGTTTTGACGATGATTATGCATGCAGTACGCACCTATACCAAATGCATACATTAGCGAGTAATCATAATCATGGTAATGATTTATTTCGTAGTGTCTTTAAAATCTAGTCAAGAATAACAACGAATAAATTCATTAACTTGTTAAAAACAACAAACTGTTTTCATATTTTGTGACGAATGTAACATTTGCTTATTGTCATGTATTTTGTCTCTTCATCTTCAAGATCTACGAGGAAAGATCCAGCCGCATTTCGCCGTGAAGCAGTTTTACAAGTTAGGTGTGTATCATAAATATTCTTGTTTATATATGGTCATATTTAAATTCCCTCAGTGCCGTTTTTTTAACGTCCTCCATCACACTGACAATATTTAAACACCACTAATATTTTGCCAACCGCTAAAGCATCTCCCGTCATTAAAGTAGGAGTATATACAGTATAGTCGGTTCGTTTCTTGTCTCAAAGGAACTGCAATCACTGGCAATGGTGACACAGGTGTACAGATCACTGCATCAGCACAATGGACAAAAGGACAAGGAAAATATTCTACGAGAAAGATGTGATATTTAAATATATCACATTGGCCAATATTGACTTATTTTTTTATCTTGCAGGAGATATCATCAGCGAGATTGAGGACACCCAGCGGACCGAGTATTACGGCAGAATCTTCGCCCTGGTCTTCTTTGGTCTCTTCCTTCTTTCCTCCATCCTTCTGGTTTTCGCATCGTGCAAGGTGAACCATCTCCTCGTGTCCTATAAAAGTCCTTGTCTTTTACCTATTCTTACCAAGGTGTGAATACGCCTCGGTTCCTTTTGTTCTTTATTTTGTAACCCCTAAAAGGACACTTATAGCCATCAGTTTTGTAAACTGTATTGTAAAGGATAAACTAAAGCGTATATTGTGATGGAAATCTCAATTTCCAAGCCTCAGGCTTTTGCGTGATTTCCTCCTTTGATTCACACATCTCTGTAAATATTTTAAATGTGATTTTATGATATGAATAAATTGAATTGAATTGAAAAAAAAAAACTGTAGAAAAGAATCATGCAACATTTACTTCCCTTCCGCGAAAGAGTGGTCGTGCAATAAAGAGATGAGAACTGCGTAACTTCGGAAGAGTTAAGAAGCCTCAATAATAAAGGAGGCCCAAGTGCGAATATATCTCAAGTATACATGTTGAGTCAGTGAATGCAGAAGAATTTCAAGTTGTAGTGCATAATAATCAAATTGATCTTCATTGAAATATCTATTTGGGGTAAATTCCCCATTTATCTCCAAAATAAGACCACCTCAGGTGCAAATACACTTCCCACACACACTATAAAAAAAACAACAACCAACAAACACACAAAACAAAACAAATTGGATACGTCTCTGCAATATCCATCTTAAATATTACCCCAAATTTCACGGAATCAGGATTTATCTATTATTGCTGACGAGATGTTGTGATTGTGATCATGCTGGGGACGTAATTGTAGTAGTTTGGATACAACGTTCTTTCAACAATCTCTTTCTTCCGACTGCAGAGATACCGCTTCCTACTTTTACCGTTCCTCATCGTCCTATGCAGTCTTATCGTTCTCCACTTCATCACCGTCGTCGAACTCTTCGGTGCAATGGTAAGGAAAATCGTCGTCGTTGGTCGTGTTTATATTGATGACGAAAGACACCAATTTTATACAAGTTTGACATGTTCTTGTTAGGCAGCATCGAGTGGTTCAGTAAAATACACACACACACATACACACAAGAACGTACAAAAGAAATATGTTTGAATATTATAGCAATATATTTAGTACATGTATTGATTCGAAAGAGATCAGTTCACATGTATGTTTACAATAATGTATGAGGAAGAAATGATGTGTTTGTTCCATGGGTATGACATATCTTGATTTTACTGGATGTTTCAGGGAAGGAAAGCAATACATTTCATCTATATACAGTATTTGATCATATAGGAATAAATATCTTATACCGTATTTCTTATTTTTGCGCAAAATAATCTTCTTCACCTTACCTATTCTTCTTTTTGGCTTTTGTTTTGTTTTGTGTGGTTTTTTTTCAGCTGCAGATGTCTATCATGGGCATATCGCTGGTCTTGCCTCTGGCCTTTCACATCACTTCAACACTCATTGATGTAAGTTCAACTACATGTATACTTGTTTGTAGCTGACGTTCTTGCCAACACGAATTGATTCATTAAACAATTGGGTTTTTTTTTTTTTTTTTTTTGCGCTCTATACTCTGTTTGTGTAGCCAAACACTTGTATAGCATTTGAATTGTACTACATCCATATTCGCCAAACAATTGATGCAGGCATGAAAGTACGTGGGATCCATGCAGATAGCAATTTGGTACAAATCAGATTCAAAGAGTTTGACGAAGTGATTTCGACATTAAAAAAAGGGAAATCGTGTGGAGTGCTCTCGATTGTGTCTTTACATTAGTTTCTTCAAGATCACATGGTGAAAATTACGCCCTCGGAGTGAATACATGTAGGCCTACCGAGTTTAGCTTTGGCATCAATCACATTTCAGGATCATATAAAAAAAAGTATGAGGAATCTCGGATTTGGTGCGAATACTGGAAAGTGTAATATGGCCAGCGATCGTATTAGATTGTACTTTCACTATCTACAAAAGTGTTACATTATGCTTGTTTGTTTGTTTGTTTTCCCAGCTGTCGTGCGTGCTGTGCGTGGTTTCTCTCTTCCAGCAAATCCAACAGAGACAGCGGCAACGAGAGCAAGGATCACGGAGACTCACGTGACCCACGCCAGTACATCCCCTCTTTCTTTCACTAGGCTATATTGTCATAGATATGATGTACAGTGTGTTTGTAACTTTTAAGGAGACCACTTGTCAGCACCATACTGTTGTTTTAGCTGTACAAGTGACTAAATTCTTCTGAATAAGCTAAGAACAAGTTTGGCAAATGAGAGCTTCCAACCAGTAGGGCCTACAATATCAGTTAGAACTGACGAGAACACGGAGACAGTTTTAAAAAGAAACAAACTTTTTAATATAAAGTAGAGGAATCCGATGTGTAATGGAAATAGAGAATGAGAAAGAGGAAAATACATGTGAAAGGAAACGATATAAGCGATAGTAAAAACACCATCAATATTCGAATCATACAGATATGAACTTTTTTTTTGCTTCTTATCCTCAAGTTTTTTCCCACACTAAAAAACCCCCCAAAGAAACCGATGATCTAATCCCCATTTAGTCGATATTCTTTTTGTTTGTGTATGTAGCTCAAGAAGAAATAAAGTTGGCATCAGTTTCATACGGTTTTGTGTGAGTGTGTTTTGTCTTCCATCACATGGTTCTTCACGTTAAACACCTACTTCTTTTTGTTAACACGATTCAATGATCTTACGTATGTATAATAATGATCATAGATAATAATAATAATGATATGTATGACTTATTTTGCGCCAAATCCACTCTGTAGAGTGCTTAAGGCCACTGGATACTGGTCACTGGATAGGCCTAGATTATTTCCAACCACTCTCCACTCCCTGGGAACATTCCAGCTAGTCGCCATCCTGTGGACACGCACATCCTATTGGCTACCCATTTATACTCCTGGGTGGAGAGCAGCAATTATGTGGAGAAAGTGTCTTGCTGAAGGGCAAACGTGTAGGGCTTCACAGGGCTTGAACCCATGAACCCAAACCACGCTCATGTCATTCATATCAAATCTACCTGATACTGCAGGAGTCTTCCTGAAAATGTCAAAATCTGTTCATATCTGAATAAGAGAATATTAAAATCTCCCCGATTTGGGGATTATTTTCGCCCATTGAAATGCATCTAACACGTCCATAGATAATTATCTCCCTGATTGCTGTGTGGAATCTACCTGATTTGCATGTGGGAATGTTCAGATGGGCGCTCTTATCGATCCACTCGGCCGCAACACCTCCACACATGCTTTTTAAACATGCTTTTCAAGTCAAAGTTTCTTTAGCCAAAAGTTATTTTTCTGGAAATTGTGTTGGTGTTGGAATCTTATAACATGGAGGTAAAGACGAACACACTGCTGGGACCGGTGCAAGTATGCTGTGCTGTGTGAATAATTTCTCCACAGCAAAGCCAGAAATATCTGCACTGGCCATTCTTTGGGCGACATCCATGGTATATGTGTATAGGGATTTAAGGCAAAGTGCTTCCTACTGAGGCAGTGTTTGAAGGCACTTAGAAAACACACATATTATATACTTCAAAGTTTTGAAATACACACTCCAAGAGAAGTAGCGTAATGTTTGATAATTTTGATCATTAGAAGGTTTTATTCATGTTGATCAAAGGCAAGGCAATGCATTTTCCCAAATATCTCCCACTGAATCAATTCTACTGAAGAACTCTGATAAGGTACCAGATTTAGAATGAACACATGACATTCACTGAATACATTTATCCCTATGCCATTACATATTACACACACATGCATGCACGCACACACACTCACACACACACGCGCACATACACACACACACACACACACACACACATACACCATACTGATGAATGGGGGAACTGCAAGAATTCTGCACAAGGTGACAACTCGTGCATAACTGATCTCTACATGTGAATTTTGAAAATACAGTTGTGGCAGCAGTATCACCTTGAGAAACACATAATGCTCAATACTTCATTCATGTTACAACCGATTTCGTTGCAGTTACATGAACAGACCTCACCCTGATGAAGAATGTATGTAATATTATTAACATGTGAAAAAAAAATAGACATAAAATTCAACTGTGAATCTCATGTAGAAGGTATATTGCCTAGTACACTTTAGGGAGCAATATATTGGTTCTTGGGTTCCAGCCCATGCCATGGCAGTATAAGAAGCATTCATTATTTTAAGTAAAATCCTTCGGATTCATCATATATAGTACTGGAATCATTGCACTTAATCAAATGTACTTTATTCTGACATATCATAAATATACACATTTGTGAACTGCAGTGACACCATTAACACACTTTTTTTTTGGCAATCCTTACACACTGAAGACGAATTGTCTGAGGTAGTTCATGAGACAAATTGTCTGAGGTAGTTCATGATAGTCCAAGTGGAAAGGCTGCAGCAAAAGCCTGATTAAGTTTCAGAACACTGACTCTTTGATGTCATTATCATTGAATTTATGACTGTAAGCTTTCCAGTGATATATAATTGGCCCTCCTTCACAGCTGATATGAGAGACCAGCAACTAAAGGAGATCATACACAGTTTTATACATAATATGGTATTATATAAGAAGTTAAAACTGTGGGAGATGAGGCATTCAAAACAATAATCAGACGGTTCCAAATAAATGAGGAGTATAAAGTTCAGATATTCTGTGACTTTAAAATTCCTAAATGAGGTATATAAAATGTAGAACTTATAATCTTTGAACAAATACATGACATACTGAATTCCTCCTTTCGTCACCAAGTCACCTTAATTTCACATTTCTTAGTTCTGATGTCTGTGGCTTATCAGGCTAATGTGATGACACATCACTTATTCATAATTTCTGCTAGCCCTTTTTGGCAGCAGTTGAGCTGAAGCTGGTCATACAATTTCTGCTTCCCCTCACAAGATGGCTGCCAACCTCAGTACATCAAAATATATACTGATGCAAATTAAACAAGAGACCTGGGGTCTCGCGCTCACTTGAGTATTGCAAGTTCACCTTCCATGCATTCCTGCAGTCTCTTACCTGAGAACATTGGAAACTTAGGGCGGGGGCAGCTTTGAGAGCTGGGGGGGGGGGGGCATGGTGTCCATTTGCATATTCCATCACAATGGTAAAAATACCTTCACTTTCAATGTTCTCATTGAAAACTATTCAAGCTCTTTTTATCATGTGGCATTGAATCACATCCTGCAATTTGAACGTGATGCAAAAAGACACATTGCTATGATATTGTATATTGTATAAGAGTACAAGTTTGAGTGAAAGTGCTTTTAAAATGGGCCTATAAAATTCCTCTGAATAAAACTCCACAAGGCATTTATCATAATAAACTCTTCACACTACATAACAACTTTAGATATTCCCGTGATAAAGAATGATCACATCTTCTCTATGAAAGTCATATGGAATTTCTAGAAAACTTCATCCACATAAAAATATTTTACTGATGTGGCTAACATAATTTTTTACTTAATTTCTCATGGAAGAATAGATGTATAATTTGCTAACTTGAGTCTTCAATCATGTCATCTAGGCATCAAGACAGGTTATGACATAATGTGAACACCATAAGAAATCTGGAATCATAAAGGGATAACACCTCCCTCATACAGGTCGCCACAGTTGCCCGCCTCCCTTGCCGTTGTTATGGCGATGACTCGATCTCTGAGGACCTTGTGCAAGTCCTCACCCTTGTCCATCCTGGAGACTCTGGTTGGGAGCGAAAGCCACCGGTCTACCTCCTCTGATGGCACTGTCGCTAGGTGTGCCGCCCCCATTGCTTCGGGAAACTTTGCAGGAGAGGCCGTTGCCACACAAAGCGAGATGGGTGGAAGGTCTGCTCTGGGGTTGGAAAGTCTAGTGTTTCAGAAAAAGAGAAGAGAAAAAATAGCATATACATTTGCATCAAAGAGGAAAATACTTTAATATTTCAAAGTTCCCAGCACCAGTACAGATTGATTCTACAATACAAGTGCACTACTACAAAGATAGCAAATGACAGTGTAAAGTACAGTGTATATGTGCTTTCTTGTGTCGTGATTTTTGTTTCCATCCTCATCTATCTTTCACAAAGACAGCATTATTTGTCTTCATTTCATTGAGCAGTTAATTGAATTAAGTTAATGAGTTAACAGGGTGAAAGCAAAGAAGTGCATAAGTTGCATTTTCTTGTAATGTACATAAAGAGACACACTAGAAAGGGATGTCTTCGATTTAAGTCACTTGTATAAGAATTACATTGATACAAATACTCTACGAAAATGAAACTGCAAAACGAGTCTAAACATTATATTTCTAATGCTTCTAGCAATCATACATGAATGAACTTTGAAAACTATAGTATTGAAATTTGTACCTGTTGAAGTAGTAAGAAACAGCGACAGCTGAGTGCGGACAGAGCGAGTAGGCGTCCTCTTTCCAGCATCGCTGCATGGTGGACAGGACCACGGAGTCATCCACTGCATACGAACTCATCGTCTCTCTTATCTTAGGAGAGGAAATCACATACAGAGAAAGTGTGTAAATTATGTCGTGCAGCCTCTTCTGCTTAACCCTTTCTGGGCCGGGGACTTTTGAGAGTGTGTACAATGCTATGTGGTTTTCGGTGCAAACTGGCACTCTAGGCACACAGAGCGTGAACTGATGTCCATGATCCACAATATCAGCTCATTACAACATGAGAGATATAGACATCTTTTTCCGACAGGTTTGTTAAATTACAGATCAGCAGTTGCAATCTTACAAATTTCATTTGTCAGAGGGAGACAAACTGAAGAAAATTCAAACCTCAACCTTCATCCCTCTACTTAATATTCTCTTGCATTCATCAGAGATATATATTTCAAAAACACCCCACCATACTTTTTTTATTCCAACACCTAGTCTGCAAGGAAACCTTTGTGATCCAAATCCTATAATATTTATGCACCAGCATGCTTTCACAATAGCAGCAGCCATATACTTCTGAAACGCTGATCCTTACAAACAATTTATTCTCAAATACGCAACAGATATGCATACTTTTATTCAGAAATGAATGAACTGTTTAGCATTCCTATTTCCTTCACAACTACCACTCAAAAGGACTTTTATTGTGAACTGGGCACAATATTTATGTCGCACACTGAATACAGAATCACCTTAAATGCTAAAGCCATCATACCTAACAAGCTAGCACTGACCCTCTAGGAGAGCTGACTGTAATTGTATTACATTTATCAAGGTAGGGTCCAGGGCAATTGAGAAACCTCTATATTTTAGAAAGATTTAGACCAGTTGACTTACAGAAGTCTTAGGTGAACTCATAATAAATTTTTTCGATTTTGACCAGTTATCATTACATGTAATTACTGTGTTATCACCATGTATATTGTTTGTTTTCTGCACATTGTTCACAAGGTAAAAGAACTTGTCTGGTTTCTGTTGTAATGTTCATAAATGAGAAGTATGAAAATAAAATGAATTGAATTGAATAAATGAAACCAAAAATATCATTGTATCAAATCTATCATGAAACAATTGATAATTGTGTTTTCATTTCTAAATGGGGATGTTTCAACCCTTACATTTCAGAAAGATTTAGATCAGTTGACTGAGAACAGCCTTTGGTGTTCTCATACCTAATCCTGTCAAATATATCATCATATGAAATCTGTTATGAAACCATTGATAATATTATTGTGTTTTTGTTTCTAAATGGGAATGTTTTGTTTCATGTAGGTTAAAAGTTAAGAAAAGAGAAGCCAATTATGCATTGCCCCGCAAAGACCATGCCTACCTTTTTCCAGAGCTTGGTGTCTATAGATGAGTGTCCTTCATCTTCAAACCTCTTCATGACATCATTGACGTGGTTCACATCTCCGCCTGAATACAGCCACAATATTCTCTCCCAGTTGTATGGTAGCTGCAAAGTGCAAAATGAAAATGCTGGCACAGCTACTGCAACACGATGTGGGCAAAACAAATATATTTTTATTTGATGTTAGGATTGGACTGCAATAATACTAAAAATAAATCTCATAGGGTTTAACATCTGATAAATTCTCACGAGCAAATTTTTCTGTAATGCTGGCTTGCTGCCATACATAGATTCAAACTTTAATCTTGAACACTGAAATTTGGGAAATACATTAGATTCAGTGGAATGGAAGAAGTTCAGCTCTTTTTAGATATAGCTTCACTCTTACACCACACTCTCTACAGATGACAAATCAGTGATCTCACACACAGTTGAGATCAGAAATGGGTTGAAATTCAGCACAAACAATATGACGTGGACATAAAGAAGCCACTTGTTAATGCAAAAAACAAACAAATTAATACACAATTGAAAACAACTTCCTGAAAGTGTGTATTGTCATGATTGCTGTACAGGTGTCACTGGAAAAAAAAAATCTCTATGTCCAATCATAGATCAATAAAGATGAAGGAATGAATGAATGAATGAATGAATGAATGTATGTATGAATGAATCCCTAATGAATGAATGAATGAATGAATGAATGAATGAATGAATGAATGAATGAATGAATGTATGTATGTATGTATGAATGAATCCCTGAACTTAAACTGCTCAAATGTTTCTGTCAGAAAATATCTTTTTAAATTTCCATCATGTTGCATTTAAGTCACGGGAAAAAAAAATCCTGTGAGAATCTAGCTGCACTCTTAAATACAACAGGAACTGTGAAAAAAGCAAAAACTCCAAAAATAGGGAGATTTGAGTAAACAAAGATAATTAATGACTGCTCTGGAATAATATTTCAAAGCTCATATTTCAGATACGATTCTGTCAAGGGAATCATCTCCCATATCTAGCTGCATTGTGTCACTAACGGAGCCAACATGTACGGACATATGATTCACTATTGAATGGCTACTGCACACAGAAATCTGGGACAAGCAGTGAAACCAGGGAGGAACCTCCCTGGTGAAACGAATCACATGGAATCTTTCTAATGCATCATGTGATTGATGTGTAGTGTTCTGCATTCATAAACAAAGTTCCAACGGGTGGAGAGGAGAGTCAAAATAAAAGCCTCATTCAAGCCATTGCGCGAACACCCTTTATTTATTTGATGGGAGCTTGGGTAGTTCATGAATAATATCATCTTTAATACTGTCTTTTGGTATTCTAACCTGCTAGACTGCTAGAATACTGTAAAACGGGGGGGGGGGGGGCATTTCATGAAGCATTTTGTCCGACAAAGTTGTCAGACAAATTTGCTCTCAGCCATAGAATCAGATGCAATGATTTCAGTAGCTTGTAACAGTTTGTCAGAAAAATATCCAACCAAAACGCTTCATGAATTGCCCCCCAGAAACATTCATGGTATGAAACTCGTGCGAATTGCAGACCATGAAAAAATTTAAGAGTATTTCAGTATACTATCTGTACTACATATACTAAATATACTGTTTTGTGTATTAAGATTAAGAGTTTTATGAGTACAGTGTACATATATAATTGGTGTTGTATTACATTGGTATCACATATTCAGATAGGGCCTCATCCACGTCAAGCTCTGCTTATGATGACGGTCCCCTGTATTGATTTCTCCTTTGTTATTAGATACAGCGTAAGCCTTAATATGTTATTTTGATTCATAATTATGCCACTTCAGACTGAAAGTTGTTACGCAAATGATTTTTTTTTTGTATTGATTTGTATGTATCTGTATCATTTTGTTTTCATTTGCAATTGTATTCGGAGAAAGAAAATGCAGAAATAAACCAAACAAACAAACAAACAAACAAACTAATACAGCTATTTGTTGAACACACACTGCTGAATAAAAAACACACAACAGAACCGAATGTGCTCTACTAAACAAACGTCTTAAAAAAGTGATTGCACCCTACTAGCATGTGTAGTAGTACAGTCTTGTAGGCCTATGGTGTATGATCAAACTGGCATTCAATGCATTGTGTAGACAAAAACTTTCGCGTGCATTTTACTTTTGCGAATCTTGGCTCCTTGTGAAGTATCATGCTGGCAAAATTTTCAGCTTTAACAGTAATCATATCAACCCATTCCATACAAGAACCTGGTAGCCCGTGTACTAAAGTCTATGGGGATTTCAGAATTCAGCATGGAATTCGGCTGCTGTCTATTGAGTTATCTCTGATGTGTATTGAAGTGGCACACTGACATTAATGTGTGTCATTACATAACAAGTTGTAATCTAGTCCAGTCTATACACTGAATGGAAATGGACAGTGGACTTTGATCGTCAATGGCAATTTATGTTGTGTAGTTGCAATTACGGACGAGTTGTTGATAAGAAACTCTTTTTAAAGGGGTAATTATCCTACATATTACACAGAACCATACGCACTAATAGGTAGATTACATAATCCTAGACATAATGGACAATGGGTAGGCTATTTCCAGAACATAGTGTATTAGGCTGATGGACTCATGTATGTGTATAAATATACATGTAACTGCCCCACAAAAATGCAAATTTCACATTTGACCTTGAACTTTGATGCTAACGATTGCTGACTTGTTTCTCCTTTCTTTTTTTCAACCACTAATTTGCCCTGTCATACTTCATCCATTTAGCATAGCACAACTCTGATGAAAAAGGGCATGACACCAACTGAAATTTCACATTGATAAAAAAAAACAACAAAAAAAAAACTAGAAATGTCGCTATGGCGACTGACTGCCTCCGCCATAATGCATGATTCTCCCAATAGGCATATAGTACAATGTCTTCACAATGTGTAATCCATGACAGTTTCACAAAACTGGCAAAATATTGAAATGACAGGTTTGTCAGAAATGTCTTGAACTGGGTTTGCTATAATTTTCTAAGAGTGCAGGTACACATATTTGGGGAATTTTGGGGAAGTTTATGTATGGAGTAATTTCCAAGGTATGAAGAAAGAGTGTGATGATGGTACAAAATAATTTCTTTTTTTTTTGGGGGGGGGGGATATTGAAACCTTGCCTTTGACCCTTAATCTTTGACCTTTGACCTTCTGGCTCGAAATTTCCCGGAGAATCTCCATTAGGTAATGCATGTATTAAGTTTTGAAACTAATAATGCAAGCATTGCATATACTATGAGGGAAATAGTAAAATTTTGAGGAGTTGACCTTGACCTTTGACCCCTGACTATTGACCCACGACCCCTAAATTCCCTAGATAATCCCTGCCAGACAGTACATGCGTATGTACCAAGTTTCACGAAGATACATTGAACCATTTGCGAGAAAAGTGATATTGCAACATTTTCACCTAACTACTTTGACCTTTTGACCTTTGACCTTATGACATGAAACTCTCTCTGGAGAATCTTTACGCAGTAGTACATGTCCACACCAAGTTTAGTCAAGAAAATACCTTTGGGCATTGCATAGATACGGGGGAAATTGCAACATTTGTAGCATTTGACCTTGACCTTTGACCTCTTGCCAATGTCACTAAAATCTACTCAACTAATTGTCCCATCATACATCATCCTTGGACCAAGTTTGGTGAAAGCTGCTTCATCCAGTTTTGAGTTATCACGTAAACAGATAAATTTTAGGATTTGACCTTGATCTTTGACCTTTGACCTCTGTCCAATTTCACTGAAAAACTAATCAAGTAATCATCCTATCATACATCATCCTCCAACAAAGTTTGGTGGAATTTGCTCCATCCAGTCTTGAGTTATCGCGTAAACGGATACAATGTCATGATTTGACCTTGACCTTTGACCTTTAACCGAATTCAACCAAAATCTAATAAAGTAATTGCCCCATCATACTTCATACTTGGACCAAGTTTGGTAAAATTCCAGTAAATATTACTCAAGTTATCGCGTAAACGAAAGCGGACGGACGTACGTACGAACGGACGGACAACCCGAAAACATAATGCCTCCGGCACCACTTCGTGGCGGAGGCATAAAAAGCTGGATAGACGGACAGGAATGAAACATGATGGCATCAATGTGGAAGTACAAGGACAACTTTCACCCTGTCATTTTTACTGGCAAGTTCTTTGCATATACTTGTAATGTCAATGGCAAAATTGAGAGGTGGCTGTGTGTGGGTTAATGAACTTTACCTGGATGTCAATGGCAGGTGAGAGAGTCTGGACGACCTTGCCCATGGAGTAGTCATTGTTGTTCAGCGTTCTGTGCACGATGTCATTGCTGTTGACGGCACACACAATCTTCAGAGGCAGACCCATATGCTTAGCAATGCTAGCAGCTAAAGGATTAAAGTACATGCAAATGAGACATACAGGTTGTGAGCACTTAGATTTGGTCCATGAAATGCCAAGCATCAGAACTTGAACAATAGCACAAGTTATATTCGTGCACAGACAAAGCTAAATGGTTCACCGATTGCACATTATCTGTTAACAGAAAATGCATATTTTGTGATATCCTGGATAGTATATCAAGTTCATTTCAAGCTCATTATGCACTTTATTCAGTGGGGATAAAGTGCCTTGCACAATATTATAATAATAGTGGCTACCTATACAGCAAACACAGGTACAGGTACACCTTTCAGTGCTCATGGCACTTCAAGAAAAATACATGTACAAACATAAAAGAGCAGGGTAAAAATTGACAAGCTCACTAGCAAGCAAAATATCAAGTTACACAATTCTCTTGGACATGATAGATTACAGTTATGTAACTGCTAATGTGAGAGGAAATAAATAGGTTTCATAAAACCTATTTGTACCTCTCATACATAAGATACACAGTATACTGTATAAGCTGTTTTTTTTTTCGTGTACAGATATTTTCACGAATGAGCATGTCACAGGACATTTCCGCGAGATTTTGTTTTCGCCAATTGAAAGTGAGGCTCTACATACATTTACTAGTAGCCTAGCTCACAACAATATTTTTGCATGTTGTTAAAGGGACTGTACAGTACTGGTTGAGGTAGGGATTCATGTTTTGAACATTCCTAAGTGAGATAATGAAAAGCCTCTTATGAAATATGAAAGAGCATGTAATTTTAAGAAGGATTCAACATTCATTTGATGAAAATTGGTTTTCAAATGGCTGAGATATCCAAAAAAGTGCTAGTAATAAAAGGCGACATGCCCCAACTTTATTAGTATCTCTTTGTTTCACCTTGTTTTTGGATATCTCAGCCATTTCAAAACCGATTTTCATTGAATAAACTTTTGATACTCCTTAGAACTGCACGCTCTTTGACATCTCATAGAGTGGTTTCTGAATATCTCACAAAACGTTAAAGCTAAATCTTCACCTCGACCAGACTGTACACCCCCTTTAAATGCGCGATCCAACAGTGATTCACAAAATACGCGAAAATTAAACCCTCGTGAAAATAACAGCTTATATATACAGCAGCTATTGCCAACAGAATGACAACCATGAACACTCTAAGATCTCTTACAATGAATTCCGTAAATTTCCACTTACCTGTCATGTTTCCCCCACCTCCTGTCGGAATCACAACTTCGACCTCTCTGTCACATGATGGGCAAACATTGAAATACCCAAAGAAGAAGTGGCTGATATGACCCATGACCCGACCCCAGTTGATGGAGTTCAGCGTTCCCAGGTTATGTCGGTCCCTGAACGAAACATCAGTGCACACGAGCTTGATAACCACGTCGTTGTCGTCGCATGTCCCATCAACTAAAGTTTGATTAGAGTTGACAGATTTTTGCATGAGCACTTGCTTTGTAGAGTAGAGATATCCCAGTAATGTGGCCATCTTGCCAGGAAAGCATGTTATAACACAAGACTCACAGTCATAATAATGTACAGCTCAGCAAGTCTACAATTTCATTAAATTATAGAGCAAAATATAATAAAGGTGCTGCAGGCATTCCACAAACTTTTCGAAAAATATCTAGAAATGTATTATTTCCATTAGGCCAAGTCTATCAGTATCGTTTCTATAAGCTAGTAATTTCATCACTGTGCTACAAAACGTATTTCTAGTTGAAATTTGATCAAAAATAAGGAGCTTACAAATGGCTGCAAGAAAGAGCCCAATCCCTTTTAGATAATAGTCATTCAAATTATTTACTAATAATCATTCATTATTTTACATAAAATGACGCAAGAAAAAATGGCTGTGATGATGACGTCCACTCGTCTTTGCTCTTCACCTGAGAAAACATGGATGTTCTTGTCAATGGCGGTGAACATGGAGAGCTTCTGGAGCCTCGCACACTCGGGAACAAGAAGGACCAGGTCTATGTGGTCGAGACCTCTCACAGCTTCTATGGCTGCACTACCAGTATCATCCGATGTTCCTGCAAAAATAGAGACATAATGTTATGGGAATATTCTAATTTAGTCTCAGTCACAGGACCAGATATAGGTGCCTACTTCTACTTCTACATCTAACATAACACACAAAATAGATATTGAAATGTATAGTCAACAAAACCAAAATAAAATATTGTAAAAGGGCATTCTAATTTAGACTTATAAAGTATGAGACACTCCCAAAATGTAATGATTTCAACAAAGACAGAGTACACGGCATCACGTAAAGGATCATTTGATTGCATTGTTGCAGCATAGAGCTAGGTAGTAGCTCCGTGGTTGCAGAATGATATTTTGATCATCTAGTTTGAGAATTACATTCAGGAACATCAATAGTATATGAGAGATTATCAGACATTGTTGCTTTATAATCTTGAAGCTGGTTTATTGGACCTCTGAAAACAAAATTAATCACTGTCTTCAATTGTTTCAGAGAGTGTATGGTGTAAGTGTATGTGTGTGTGTGTGTGTGTGTATTACTCAACCTGGTAGCAGTATTCAACATGTTCTTCATTTAGATTAACAAGTGTATTATGCAACTACAAGATAATTTGTGATTTCAAGTCAACATGAAGAATTCAGTGGTAGTGATTCCTCTCTCTCTCTGCTCATTCTTTACATACAATTCTATGAAGAAAAATAAAATGGTGCGCTGAAAATTGCTTATATCCAATAAAAGCAAAGCAGTGGAGAAAAAATGAGTGAAATAGAGCCTGAGCTTCCTATCCTAGCAGAGTCTTTGGCAGGGGCAACTTGACAAACATAAAAACTGAAATATAGACAGTAACAACATGACATGCACTATCTGAAAGTGAGCAAACACAAAGGAATAGTTTTGTTCAACCAGTGATGATCCCTAAGCTCAAGGGTGGGCAACCTGCGAAGGATAAAGCTGGATGGGGAGGCAACATATATCAAACATTATCAGGAACAAAACAGTGATGATGGTTATAAAAAGGTGTGAAAGAATAGCAACAGAATTAGTGAAGTGGGGGGGGGGGAAGGGAAGGACCAAACTAGATGTGATGTGGCAAAAGAAAAGGAAATAAGATAAAAGTGATCGGTGAAATGATTCTACAGGGCACTGAATCTCCAGGTACCCGTCCTAACACAGTCCGAACCAGCAGATAGAAGTTCTAGAGGAGACGACTTGGTACCATTTGACCTCATGAAGAACTCCCAATCTCTCTTACTAAAAAATAGGGATGATTTAATTGGCTCATAAGTAGGAAAGAAAAAGCAGTTCCCATAGGAGTGTGTAAAAAAATTATCAAGAAAAAAAAACTGCATTTCTACCTCCCATCTTCCATAAGAGGCATCCTATAGTATTAATTTTGTCTCATATTTTATTTTCACACAACGCCTCTTAATCCGTTCCTTATGGGAACCTGGTATACCAGGTTCCCAAAATAAAGACAAGCGTACCTGCATGGCCTGAATTCATATCTATTTGTGTTATACTGCCAAGTAATATGGCTTTGATAGCAAGATTAGTTTCTCCTATATGAGCATCTGTTCTCTTTCTGTATGAGACTGCTATATCTCAGTATCATTTACTTTTTTTTTCTGATGTAGTTTGCACTTGTTTGGCTATAAAACTTGTAGGAAGATGTATCTATAGCAATCAAGGCTGAACTCAGTAGATTTAAGTGTTCACTGACCCCATTAAGGAGCCTCATATTGTGTACCGGTATAACAAAAGAGTCTGTCAACAGGCAAAAAAAAAAGGGGGGGGGGAATCTTGTCGGGGGCATTGAAGGCTCTCAGAGGAATGGGTTAATACCTCCTTTTGTGAATATCTTTATTTTATACATTTTTCAACTGTCAATGAATAGAGACTACCTCGTCCCCTCATGCCTATTGTGTTACCATGGCCTTTCTGCTGGACTGAGGTGCATTGCCACACCTGAGTTAGTCCAGATACTGGACGATTCCCCACACTAACACACGCATACACATGCATGCACCCACACAACGCGCCCAACCGCTGATTGCGACACTCCACCGATTGGTACTCCCGAAAAAAATCATTCAGGAGGGGTGATTTTGTGTAATACAGTGTACACAAACACACACCATCAACGCACGTACGCGGGCACACTACGAATACAGTCCAGGATGTGGACTACCCTGGCAGCCAAAACTAACACATAATTTATACTAGTAGGTCCTACATTTTTTTGTTCATATACAGTATTTTTACTACTGCCATGTGCATTTCGTTTTCACTGTATGTCCTATTGTTTGACTATCATATAATAAGGATATGTATCCTATGGTCTTTACCTGGTCAAATATATGATGATGATGATGATGATGATAATAATATGATAACAACAACAATAACAACAACAACAACAACAGCAACAACAATGACAACACTAATAAATAATAATAATAATAATAATAATAATAATAATAATAATAATAATAATAATAACACTAAAAATGACAATAATAATAATAATAATACAGTACCGGTATGTATCCAATTAATCAATAGTCAAATTATTGAACATAATGACGATGATAATCAGCGTACTGAATGTTTACAATAACAACTAAAATAAGTATGACAAAGTAACTCAAAATGTGAACATTAATATTCACCAACAATGAGGATGATATTCTTCTTTCTCTTTGCCAAGAAGTACTGCATGAACTGGGCCAGTGACACCATGGACAGGTCCTTGAAGGAGAGCGTTTTGGTGTGGAAGAGCTCCATGATGTTGAGATTGTTGGAGAGTTTCGCCACGCGGAGGACCTCCGGGATCTTCAGCTTGTCCACGGCTCGATCCACAATATCTGTAATGAAATGTACGGTGGCTGATAATATCAGGGGCCTCATTAAAGGTCTCGTTTACCTTTGTGAGCAGTGATTTAAAAAATGTTCAAGATATACCATTTGATGCATATGTATAGGTCTGTTGTATCACAAAACATCCTACGTGTACCATATAATTTTTTTTGCAATCAAGTCTAAAATATAAGGAGATTTTTTCAGTATTTTTCTCATCAAACCATGACTGTAGACGGTTTAGTCAGGAAACATTTTTATTACAACTATTGTTCACATTTTATGTATTCAACAATACCTAACATCGATTATACGGATTCAAATTTTCACAGTGGTTATTTCTTTCCCTATAACTCATATCCTAGAACTATTTCAAAGCATTATTGCTGGGTTTTTGTTTCTTCTGCAAAGGTAAATCATGCCTTTAAGTGGGGGGGGGGGGAGCTTGGGTTCACACAAATGCAAGAAAACTGAATTATGAGTGACCAAAGATTCTTCCCAAAGGGGGGGGGGAATTGACCTTGATCCTACCAACCGTGTGCACTACCCCCTTCCCCTTCCCCACAATACTGTAAAAGTGGTATCTTTGCATGACTAATATTTCGTGCTCGGCCTGGTAAAGAAGAGTTTTGCATGTTTTTAATTCCGCGGAATCAAGACATCACCTACTGGAACATATGTCAAGCACAATTATTCGCGTGCTGTTATTTTCACCCTTGTCTTTGGTTGCACAAAATGGGCGAAAATTTCAATACCACAAAAATTTCCACTTTTTCAAGTTATGTGTCATGCTCTGTCCATCGGATTGGAGAACTTAGCACTACACCTGGCTCTTCTTGTCATTGTTCCAAGACTGTGTGCTCATTCTACTGGGAAGAGATAGCAGAAGTTTTTGTTTTGTTGTTATTGCTGCAATGTTGTTGTTGCTGTTGTAGTTGTTTTTGTTGTTGTTGTTGAAATGATATCGTTACAGAAAAATGTCCCAAGTCTGCTCCTGACTTATTCTTTTTTTGCATGCCAGCACCCCTCTAAACACATCCTTTGGACGTTAGATTTTACTTTATGACATTGGGAACCAAACCAACAATATACAACATCCACTCACTTGAACTGGCATGCTGGGCATTTACAACTAACTTGAATATCAACAAATTCATGTACATGGCCATGGACAGGGTATACACAGGGCTGCACACTGGCGCCGGTCCGACGGTCAAAGACCGGTAAAAGTCACTGTCGGACCGGTAACTTTTCAGGAAATCCACAAGTTACCGGTCCGACATGACCAGTAAAAAAAAAAAAAAAGCATTGGCGGGGTCAGTAGAAAGAAAAAGAGCAGCCCCGATCAGGGAGAAACAGAATGCAACATAGGCGCCGGAAGTGGGGGGGCAAAACGCATTTTTGCCCCCCCCCCCAAAAAAAAAAAAAATAAGATAAAATAAATAGATAAAAATAAACAAAATAAAATAAATATATATATATATAAATAGAATACAAATAGGGAAATGTATTAGCTAAGACTAGTAATTCTAACTCTCATAAATGTTTAGACATTCATTTTTCGTTGCGTGTGAACAGATTATCTCAACCGCATTCAACGGTAACCGTTGCAGTTTTTAGAGGCCTTTGGCTATGGAAAATCGTGTAAATATAAAAATGTTAGCTTTAAGCACTGGCGGATTTAGAGGCGGGCACAACTGGCCCATGCCAACTCTCCTTTTGAAGCAACTGTTTAAAAATTCTTCTTTGTTTTGTAATTTTTATACGTGTGCCCCCCCCCCCTTTTGAGAAAAGAAAAAATCTTCCATACGTCCCTCTTCCACCGCTATAGTATAGTTGTTACTAACGTGACACCTGACGTAGGTAACGCTCCCGGAAAATAGTTTTAACCCCCTCCCGCACCGCCACCCCCCCTTCTTAATTTCCAAAGCGAAAAAATATAGCTACAAACGGCAGTTTTTGGACTGTAAAATGTCAAAATTTTCAAGCTCGCTCGCTCCGCTCGCTCGCATTCAATCGCTATGCCATTCTCCTGATGTTGCTGCCAGTAATTGCCAGCAGTTGCGCCCCAGTGCGTCCCCCCCCCTTAATTTCCAAAGCGAAAAAAAAGTATAGCTACAAACGGCAGTTTCTATACTGTAAAAATAGGAATGTCAAAATTTTCAAGCTCGCTCGCATTTAATCGTTATGCCATTGTAAAAGAGAATGTTACTGCCAGTAATTGCCAGCAGTTGCGCCTGGGCCGCCCCTCCCCCTTAATTTCCAAAGCGAAAAAAAAATATAGCTACAAACGGCAGTTTGGGGACTGTAAAATATCAAAATTTTCAAGCTCGCTTGCTTTGCTCGCTCGCATTTAATCGTTATGCCATTCTCCTAACGTTGCTGCCAGTAATTGCCAGCAGTTGCGCCCGGTGCGCCCCCCTTAATTTCCAATGCGAAATATATAGCTACAAACGGCAGTTTGAACTTTGAACTTTGAACTTTATTGAGAACACCTTTTGGCCCCGTGGGGGCATATAACGGCTTAAACGTACATAACATAAACATAATATAATACTATAACGATATAGAACATATTTACAAATAGTATACAAAATATATACGTGTATATACAGTTGTCAGCCGTCACTCAATCTGTGAATCAAGGTCTACTTGGCAGTTGTATAAATGTCAAAATTTTCAAGCTCGCTCGCTCCGCTTGCTCGCATTTTATTGTTATGCAATTCTCCTGATATTGCTGACAGTGCTTGTCGTTTCACACCGTCATTCCATAATCCATGTAAGGAAAACTTACATTGTTGCTCAATGACTGCGCTGTGGAATATATTACATTCCGTTATGTATTGTAGTCCCATTAAGTTTGCAGACTGACAGCGCACGCACACACGTACAAGCATACACACCCTCAAAATTACTTTTCCACAAGGTGCCCGCCCCCCCCCCCCCCATGTCTCGACCCACGGTACGCCATTGTGTACATATATATATATATATATATATATATATGTGTGTGTGTGTGTGTGTGTGTGTGTGTGTATGTGTGTGTATGTGTAACAATGTATGGTCTATCGTGAGCCCCCTCCAATATTTGCCCCCCATCCAAAACTGCTTCCGGCGCGCCTGGAATGCAAGATATCACACTGTTCAACAAGTTTTACGCAAGTTTTCGTTTATGTCTACCGGTGCAATTTGTACAGTAAACATAATAGTTTTGAGCACTAGCAGTCGACCAGCTATTCGCGCTCGCGTGCCAGCGCTGCTCACGCGCTGCCATGCCATGCATGCAATACATGCAAAGCATGTAGCATTGGGGGTACCACCTATCGTCACCCTAAGGATCTGTAGCTCGTTTATTCTACAAATATAAAACAAATTCGCCTAATTCTTACCTCAAATATGCCATAAATACTGCAGTTTTGAATGTCGTGACCGTCTCGTTGATTATGAATCTCCGTTTTAAAATAGCGCAATTTTAGTGCATGCAATCCGTTTTCTTCGCGCAGCTTAAAAGGGTACCTAGCGATCGGCACCCCTTCCCCTCCATAGGTAATACACGTAAATTTCACAGCCATGCGTCGTTACCGAGCGGATGTGTAATTGAAACGTGTTTAGTTTGGTTTGTTAGTTTTGATTTTGAGTTTGATTTTCGTTTCTTCGTTTTTATTGTTTTTATAGCTAATGACACTTAATCCCGTTCTACGCGCAAACAGCCATGATACGCGGGATGCCGATGCCAAGGTACCCTGCCGATAGGTGGTACCCCTACCATACAATGTAACTGTTGAAATGCATGTAATTCCCCGATTCCCGTTTTGTTTGTTCGTTTGCTTGCGATCGGCGGTCATGCCCACAGAACTCTGGGACATGCGAGACAAGAAGCATTGATAGAAGCGCCCGCACTGGGTCATATTACTCATGATTTTTTTTTTAACGCAAGATCGATCCGATCCCGGCTTGACATGTTAGAACTAATTTACTAATACTTGTGCCGATTTTTGGAAAAAGTAAAAGCATATTCGATATTCATGATCAGCGTTACAGTAAATGGATCTGATTACGTTCATTTTCATTTTACACAGTCATTTCACAAATGAATATTTTCATTCGTTCAGAATGGTCTCGTTAGTCCAGGCGCAGCGACCCAGAAAAAATGACTTTGTTCAACCCACCCCGCAGAAAAGGTTTGACTGCCTGGGGTGGTCGGTTGGACCCTCTGGAACACCCCTAGGTAGTATGTGATATCAAATTGTGGTATCAATGAAATTTTACAGGCCATTTTAGTTGCGACATGACCATATTCTTCGAGGAAGCGTCTGCGCACACTAAGACTACTACACGTACCACTAGTACTGCTACAGGCGCCAATGCCAGTGGTGCGTGTTATAGTCTTAGCGTACAAAGACTTTTTCCGCGACAAACATCGGTTTTTGCCTGCAAACTAACTTTTCACGCTAAGCTGGGGTCGGTGTAGTGTAGTTTCCAGACGTTTTTATTTCGTCTTTATTTCTCCGAGTTGAAGCAAGCCAAGTGAGAGTGGATACCCAGCGATTGTGACGCCCGAACCGTTTTTTGTGGTAATCATTGAGCATGCACCCTCACTCGGCTTAGCGCAATACAGCGGGCTTCTGCACAATACACAAGCTGTAACTCAGAGAAATAAAGGTGAAATAAAAACAGCTAGAAATTAAGACTAGGGTCGTTAAAGCTTGTCGCTATTGGGGTACTGAAAATGACAAAATTATCACAGTTTTTGCATTTATTTCACGAAGGATTCATCGAAACGCCTTAAAACTATATATGTGCATGTTGCTAGAGATGTCAGCAATACAATGAGATACATTGTAAGGTATAATATTGTGCATGGTTACCATGGTAACCGGATGCCTACAGGTGATTGGTAACTCCCAAAAATATCTGGAATTTAGACAGGTTTGTTTCTTTTGCCTTTCGTGCACATCACTCACTGTAGATGAGCTCTACACTGTAAAATTAGTCTGGATAAAAAGGGAAAAGACGCCCAAGATTTTTCCCTCATTCTCTCCTCAGCATTAATTCATTACTGCACGTTTTGAATAAAATTTACATATCATGATATTTCATTTTATTCTATATATATTGTTACGAATTTGCCCATGTAATCACTTAACAATGTGGTCTTCATGTTTTATGATCATGTGTATGCGATCACACGTGCACGATCGCGAATGTTTATAAACACCACCAGTTATGTAATCTCCTTTTGAGTCATTCGTTTTGAACCGCAGCCTTACACACTTCGCCCAGGTTGAGTTTAATGTTATGAATATATTAAGCTGGGCGTGCCTGACGGAATTTTCCATGTATGTAATAATGTTCATGTTAAAAATACATTGGTCGTGTCAGTCGACAATCAGACTCCGGTTAGAGAGGACCGTTATAACTTTCTCAACGTCCCGTCCATGGTCTTGGGAGAAATTGCTCTCCCTGAGACAAGTATCCTGCGGACTGAGTTAAAGTGCTAAACAGCAGGGTAATCCAGGAGAAGTCAACCTGCTTCTAGCCCGTTTTCCTTCGACGACGACGGCGTCGATAGGTTTTCGTTGACTTGGCCAGGCGAACCACCTGGCGGTCTGGAGCCAACGCCCACCTGTGATTCATGGGATTGCTACACGGCAACTAGTGGGAGCCACGCCGAGGTCGATCCAGGGCGTCGAGACTGTGTGAGTGGCAACGCGCACCTGGCGGCCAACGCCCTTCTGCCCGGCGTAGTCGCAGAGCGGCAAGCTGTACCGAGATAGCGTCGCCCGCCGGTTCGACGACGTCCCCGTACATCGACGCGCTCTCGACGTAATAGCGTCTTGCGTCGCCTCCCCGTTACGTCGCAGATGAGTTGGGCCCCGACGTTGGTTCTGTTAGGGTAAAACCCTGGCCAGGTATCACATAATCTGTCTTAAATTATCTTTCGTTGAAACGATCCCTTCTAACATTGAATTGTTATGGTTAATTTCACTGTAATGTTCTGAACAATTATCATTATTCCGGTTGGAAACTGATTGTTAAGTAAATTCCTAATAAAGCTCCGGAAGATTTGTTCATTTCAATTCACTGTGACCGCCTTGCATTCATTTGCGTGAACTTGACCGTAACAAAGTGGGGGCTTGTCCGGGAACCGAATTTCGCAAGCCTTATACAGTATATTACATTGTTCAAATTAGGTCTAAATAAGCTTGTTTTTGTGCTCCTGTTGTTCTGCTGTTGCAAAGTTTGCAGTCAAGTTTTTATTGATGTGTTAAGTATTGTGTATACTGTGCCATATCTAGGGAATTTTCAGTGCAGGATTTTTTGGATGGTGATGTTTTTCTGCCAAAGATTAAACAGTTGAGAAAGGCTGAATTGAAAGAGGTGGCATGTCACTATTGTTCCAAGAAGGTTAAGGTTAAGACAAAATGTTGGAAGCTACAACGGGATAGTAAAAAGCAGGGTGCCAAACCCGTACTTGCAGTTTTAGGAGAAAGAACTTGTGCTGCTATTTTTGTGCATGACCGTCTTGAAATAGTGTATAGAAATATTAACCCTGGAAGTGTAGATAACATGTCTGAGTGTTACCATGGCTTCATGTCAAAGGGTGTGGTTTCTTGGCAGTCTGATGACGGTGCAGTGCAGTCGGTGAGAATCCTGCGGGACACTGGAGCAGCACAGTCTCTCCTTGTAGGTGATGTGAATAAATTGCCTGCTGATGGTTCATCTTGTGCTAGTGCACTGATACAGGGTATTGATGGAACCTACGTTTCTGTACCTTTGTATAGGATTCACTTGAAGAGTGACTTAGTCACTGGAGTTGTTATGGTTGGTGTGGTTCCCGGTCTACCCATGGATGGGGCTGATTTGTTGATGGGGAACGATTTGGCTGGGAGAAAGGTCTCAGTCTCACCAATTGTGTCAAGTGATCCGGTAGTTGACCATGAAACTGAAAAGTTGCTTGAAGAATTCCCGGATGTATTTCCTGTTTGTGTGGTGACAAGGTCACAGTCAGGTCAGGCGAAGCAAGACGAGGCAGATGATTTTGGGTCTGTAGATGACCCTGTTCGGTTGGCAGACACGTTTTGTGCTAACTTCGATGATGTTTCTGCTCAGTCTAGTGATGACAAGTGTCGTCGTTCCTCCCTGATTGCAGCGCAGCAAAAAGATCCAACACTTGAGCGTTTGCTTCTTACTACTGTTACTGAGATTGAAGCTGCTAGTATGCCGGAGTGCTTCCACAGGAGATCCGGTGTGTTGATGAGGAAGGGGCGGCCCCCCTGATAGACCGGCCAGTGTAAGCTGGTCAGTGGTATAGCGAATAGTGTTGCCAGTGTACTATCGTAGGGAGATACTGAGAGTTGCTCAGGAAATTCCCATGGGAGGTCACGTTGGCATTAGGAAAACTCAAGCAGGAGTGTAGTTTCCCGTTAAAGCTCGAAGTAGGGTGGGAATGTTCATTTTTTTGTGTAAACGTCTCAAGTTTTGGACGCATGGCTAGTTTCCTTCCCGCCATTTTTTTTTTTTTTTTTTTTGTGAGTGAAAAAGAGGAAGATATAATTGAAACCATGAGAAATGTGTTGCATTTCAAGCTGGAAGGATTGAAATGAATTTCAAAGAATGGATAAACAATGTGCAAATGTTTGTTTGTTTGTTTTTGTGGAAGGACACGATACCAACAAAAGTATTTTGTAAAGGAGAAATAAAATGGCTCCTTTTGAAATATTATGGTGTTTCCCTTTAACAGGAAACGTTTACAGTAACTACTCCCCAAACTGTTACCGGTAATTGTATGAAAACATTATGTGCAAACATGAAAGAAGATTATAATACAGCCACAGGTCTGTCACAATACAGACAGAATGCCAAACTTATAGCAAAGCGAAGAGATGATGTTGTGAAACACATGCGATAATGTTCCCGTGTTATCATAATCTGAACTGGTTAAATAATGTGTATTCTCTGTGTATTTGAGCCATTCTGTGAGTAGTTGCCTTATATAGTGAGTGGATACCCTAAGAAGTTCAGAAATAGCCGATGTTTGTCATTTGTTACAAATTATGCACGATGATGAAGTTGAAATTTGTAACGTGTTTTGATATAACGAAAATATTATTTTATAGCAACGAAAATATTACTTCAGAGCAATATTTTCTCTCTTAGGGGTGGGGGTGTTACGAATTTGCCCATGTAATCACTTAACAATGTGGTCTTCATGTTTTATGATCATGTGTATGCGATCACACGTGCACGATCGCGAATGTTTATAAACACCACCAGTTATGTAATCTCCTTTTGAGTCATTCGTTTTGAACCGCAGCCTTACACACTTCGCCCAGGTTGAGTTTAATGTTATGAATATATTAAGCTGGGCGTGCCTGACGGAATTTTCCATGTATGTAATAATGTTCATGTTAAAAATACATTGGTCGTGTCAGTCGACAATCAGACTCCGGTTAGAGAGGACCGTTATAACTTTCTCAACGTCCCGTCCATGGTCTTGGGAGAAATTGCTCTCCCTGAGACAAGTATCCTGCGGACTGAGTTAAAGTGCTAAACAGCAGGGTAATCCAGGAGAAGTCAACCTGCTTCTAGCCCGTTTTCCTTCGACGACGACGGCGTCGATAGGTTTTCGTTGACTTGGCCAGGCGAACCACCTGGCGGTCTGGAGCCAACGCCCACCTGTGATTCATGTGATTGCTACACGGCAACTAGTGGGAGCCACGCCGAGGTCGATCCAGGGCGTCGAGACTGTGTGAGTGGCAACGCGCACCTGGCGGCCAACGCCCTTCTGCCCGGCGTAGTCGCAGAGCGGCAAGCTGTACCGAGATAGCGTCGCCCGCCGGTTCGACGACGTCCCCGTACATCGACGCGCTCTCGACGTAATAGCGTCTTGCGTCGCCTCCCCGTTACGTCGCAGATGAGTTGGGCCCCGACGTTGGTTCTGTTAGGGTAAAACCCTGGCCAGGTATCACATAATCTGTCTTAAATTATCTTTCGTTGAAACGATCCCTTCTAACATTGAATTGTTATGGTTAATTTCACTGTAATGTTCTGAACAATTATCATTATTCCGGTTGGAAACTGATTGTTAAGTAAATTCCTAATAAAGCTCCGGAAGATTTGTTCATTTCAATTCACTGTGACCGCCTTGCATTCATTTGCGTGAACTTGACCGTAACAATATATATATATATATATATATATATATATATATATATACTTAACAATAGTTAACGAACACAAAAGTACGATTAATTCTTTGATGGAAAATCCAGCGCAGGTGTATATTCCTTCTTTAGAAAGGAATTTATCGGTATTCTTGAATAAACTTCCTTTAAGAACATAAACAACTAATTGCTTTCCTCTTCTCTTTTCCAGGATTATTTTGAATAACCATCGCTCTGTAAATACTCGAAAGAGCTACTATAGAATATTGGCTTTGCTTTCTGTATTCTTCTTATTTTTAAGGGAAATTTGTGTCCATACATTATTAAAAACTATATACATTTGCCTATGCTTTGAAGTAAGATTTGTGTTGAAAGTACGACGGATGCAACTTTTTCATGCATTTTACTATTCGAAAATGATATCTTTCTTTCAATGGCCGTTTATTATGCCTTTGCTTACAAATTTTGCTGTAACTTGAGAATGCTTCAAAATATTCTTCACATATACCTGATGTACACTTTATGCAGAAGGAAGGACATGCTTATTGAGCTTTTTGAAATTATGGGCTTTAGTTTTCGAGTTATTGACAACTAAATTCTGATTGGATAATACTGGTTGCCATGGCAACAGGGAAAACTTTTTTAACGAACATCAATAAAAAATTGTGTGTTTTTTTTATTGCATCTATAAGATAAAAAAAACCAATGTTTGCAGCAGCAGGAGGCATTTTGGGGGTTACCAGTCACCTTTAGGCATCCGGTTACCATGGTTACCATGCACAATATTATAACTTACAATGAATCCCACTGTATGGATGACATCTCTAGCAACATATACATATATAGTTTTATGCAGTTTTGATGAATTCTTCATGAAATAAATGCAAAAACTGTGTGAGTTTGTCGTTTTCAGTGCCCCAAATAGCGACAAGCGTTTACCGACCCTAGTTTTAATTTCTAGCCGTTTTTTCGTCTTTATTTCTCTGAGTTGCAGCTTGTGTATTATGCAGAAGCCCGCTGTATATATTGCGCTAAGTGGAGTGAGAGCACACACCCAGTGATTGCGATTCGGTCGTCACAATCACCGGGTATGCGCTCTCACTCGGCTTGCTTGAACTCTTGAAATAAAGACGAAATAAAAACGGCTAGAAACTACACTACACCGAACCCAGCTTGGCGTGAAAAGTTAGTTTGCAGGCAAAACCCTTGTTTATCGAAGAAAAAGTATATGCGCGCTAAGACTACTACACGCAGCACTGGCACTGGCGCCTGTAGCAGTGCTAGTGGTGCGTGTAATAGTCTTGGCGTGCGCAGACTCTTTTACGTTTGTTCCAACAAATCATGATGAAAAGTGGCCAGTAAAATTCTACTGACACCACAATTTGGAACCACATACTACCTGGGGATGTTCATAGAGGTCCCATCTACCACCTTGTCTGGTCAAACCTTTTCTGCGGGGTGGGTTGAACGAACTCCTTAATTAAGCCTCTTACAGGAATTAGCGCCTTGACTATCATAATGAAGAGAAAAAGGATCACGTAATCGGCCCTTCCGTGTACTTTTTAAGAACACATGCACAAAATGTGAAGAGATAGGGCAAGGTGGGGCGATGGGACACCGGGGCAGGATGGGACAATCATGCGATAACTATCTAAGTAAGCATCAGAGGGCACTATAATCTGCACTGATAAAAAGCACGCTGTCAGGAAGCCATCTTTACGCTCTGTGAAGCTGAGATTCTCTTGAGCTTTGGTGGACAAACGCAAAAAAAAAAAAAAAAATGATATTGATGACGGCAGAATTTCTGCAGTTAAGAAATCAAGAAATGTATAGTATCCCTGACATAATATGAAGAAAGGTAGAACGTTGATATCGTCTGGTTTTTATAGTATATACATCAAGTTTATTTCACAAAATGTAGGCAGACTGTATGTCATTGCATGTATTGTGTAGAGCTTAGTATTTTAGTGTACGTTAAGTGTGTGTGTGCATGGGGCAGGATGGGACATCCACCTCGGGGCAGGATGGGCGGGTGTCCCATCTTGCCCCATCATATTTGATGTGGTTGATATATATGTTTCATTCTTTTTTCAGTTTCAGAATGGTCCGGAATTACAAAAGAAAGAGCGACCGTTTCAAGTGGAACACGAAAATATGCGTCTTCACTGTTTGTCCCATCGTGCCCCACGTAGACTATGTGGGGCAGGATGGGACAGATTTGGCTATTTTGAGATGGCTATTACGTAAAATAAAAGAAGGCAATTAAGATGATATTACGTGTGATTGTATTGCCTTACACAATCTTTGGAAATCCTGTTTCATGTGGTAGTTTGTGACGTAGTATTTGAAATAAAGCACATTTAGTGAAAATGTGGCCCATCCTGCCCCACGTTCCCCTAACACTAGGGAGAAAAAAAAATCATGAAATCATCACAGTCCTGCTTACATATTATTTGAGGTAGAAATCGTCCCAAAAAGGATCATGAATTAGTCCGCGTCGTACACCTTTCAAAAGCTCATGTACGAAATGCGAAGAGATTATAGAGGAGAAAAAAAATAAAGGACACAATCATGGTGCGTGCATCACAAAAGATTACAGCCGAATAACAATTCATGAAATCAACGCAATCCCGTTGAAATTTGAGGAAATAATAGGCGCAAAATGGATCTTGAATCCAGTCCTGCATGCCGTGTTGGTTATCAAAAACGCATGCACAAATGCGACGAGATTATTGGGAGAAAAAAAAAAACATATTCACTCTTCTGGTGCGTGCATTACAAAAGATTACATCCGAAGTAATTCATGAAATCGCCACAATCCCGCTGATATTTGAGGTAGAAATAGGTGCAAAAAGGATCGTGAATTCGGCCGTGTCGTATACCTTTTAAGAACGCATGTACGAAATGGGAAGAGATTAGCGGGAGAAAAATAAAGGACACATTTTCAACCCCTTTTGGCACTTGCATCATGTGAGTAGATTAAAGCCGAATAGTAATTCATGAAATTATCGCAATCCCGTCGAAATTTGAGTAAACAATAATAGGCGCAAAAAGTATATCGAATTCGGCCCTGCATGCAGTGTATAATTTTGAAAACGCAAGCACACATGCGAAGAGATTTATAGGGAGAAGAATAAAGAACGCATTTTCAACCCTTCTGGTGCGTGTATCACAAAAGATTACAGCCGAAATAATTACTGAAATATCGCAATCCCGCAGATATTTGATGTAGAAATAGGCGCTAAAAGAATCGTGAATTCGGCCGTGTCGTATAGGCCTACTTTTAAGAACGCATGTATACAAAATGCGAAGAGATTCTTGGGAGAAAAATACAGGACACATTTTCAACCCCTTTTGGCGCGTGCATCATAAAGATTACAGCCAAATAATAATTCATAAAATCATCGCAATCCCGTTGAAGTTTGAGGAAACAATAGGCTCAAAAAGAATCATGATTTTTGGCCGCCAGTGTCGTATATCTTTTAAGAACGCATTTACGAAATGCGAAGAGTTTATCGGGAAAAAATAAAGGACACATTTTCAACCCCTTTTTGCGCGTGTATCATAAAAGATTACAGCCGAAGTAATTCATGAAATCATCGCAACCCCGCTGATATTTGAGGTAGAAATATATAGGCGCAAAAAGGATCGTGAATTCGGCCGTGTCGTATGAACGCATGTACGGAATGCGAAGAGATTATGGGGAGAAAAATAAAGAACGCATTTTCAACCATTCGTATAGCTGCATGGTGCGTGCATCACAAAAGATTACATCCGAAATAATTCATGAAATCGCCACAGTTCCGCTGATATTTGAGGTAGAAATGGGCGCAAAAAATATCAATGAATTCGGCCGTGTGGAACATCTTTTAAGAACGCACTTACGAAATTCAAAGAGTTTATCGGGAAAAAATAAAGGACACATTTGCAACCCCTTTTGGCGCGTGCATTATAAAAGATTACAGCCGTAGTAATTCATAAAATCGTCACAATCCCGCTGATAATAAAGGTAGAAATAGGCGCAAAAAGTATCATGAATTCGGCCGTGTGGTACATCTTTTAAGAACGCACTTACGAAATTCAAAGAGTTTATCGGGAAAACATAAAGGACACATTTTCAACCCCTTTTGGCGCGTGCATCATAAAATATTACAGCCGAAGTAATTCATGAAATCGTCACAATCCCGCTAATATTTGAGGTAGAAATGGGCGCAAAAAGGATTGCGAATTCGGCCCTACATGTCGTGTACCTTTCAAGAACGCATGCACAAATGCGAAGAGATTATCGGGAGAAAAATAAAGAACCCCTTGTAGCCCGTGCATCAGAAAATATCACAGCTAAAATAATTCATTTAATCATCGCAATCCAACTGAGCACCAAGAGCAGCTTACGCAGCAAGTTCGTGCGCCGATGTTTAGAAAAAGTCACAAACGCATTTGATACAATCTAATTTTGTTCATAATCATTTTACACTGTAATTCACATACAAACATTCTATTTTTTTTTTATTTCTTGTGCAATAAATAATGCAAGTTAAAAAAAATATTAATCTGTAAAATGTACATGGGGGGGGGGGGTACGTCCATAAAAAAAAACAAGAAAATAAGTTTGCAAGTCATTTAATGTTTTTTTAGGTTGTCGTTGTTGACCGGTAAATGTTCTGTTCGGACCAGTAAAAAATGGTAAAATGGGGCATTTACTGGTCCGACAGAGACAGGTCGAACAGGCAGAAAAAATGGGTTAGTGTGCAGGGAATTCTGTAAACATGGTAAAGGGGCGGGCACAAGGAATAATTCTGGTGCTACTTCCAGGTTTCATTTCACTTTTTCCTTTTTATTTCTTTTGTTTTAACAAAAAATAAAGAGGGGGCACGTGCCCGGTGCACCCCCCCTCTGGATCCGCCACTGTATTAATATCATCATCATCATCATCGGCATCATCATCATCATCATCATCGTTGAAACCCAACGAAAATGGGGATCAACTCCATTCTGTCCAATCAACAACATGAGAAAAAGCAGACAATAACAGTATAGATCTAGATTATGTTCCATTACCCTCCAAGTCTGCCAATGGTACCTCATCCTCGCCCACAAACAAAGGGAAGATCCTTTTGCACAATTCGGGATACGAAAGCTTGGACCATTCTAGCAGCGTGCTCCGCGAGACTTGCGGGACTTCTTCGGGGATGAGCAAGCCACCGTCCGGCAGATAGCCCGGCGTAAATATCGCCTCTTCGAAAGAGAATTTACCGAACTTATCAGTTCTTGTCCCTACGTATTTCATGGTGGTTTGGTCTACGATGTACTACCAGCCAAACTTAAAAGTGGCTTCTGAATCGATCGGCATACAGTGACATGGGCGTCACCAGGGGGGGGGGGGGGGGGGGGTGCGTTGGGTGCGAACGCATCCCCCTCCAGACCCTTAAAAAAAAAAAAACTACTTCAGTCTGCGAGCGACCTCAACGCCGGACCCTAATTGATTATCATTTTTTATCTATTTATTTTTTTTTTGTTGAAATTTTGCATCGGGGACAAAAAAAAAAAAAGAAAAAAAATCGTGGGCAAAAACAATTCGCACCCCTGGTTCTGGCAGCACTGATTTTATACATATATCTACTAGTACAAGTGTATTCTATTGACCGATTCGGGTTCGTTGAGGGCAGCAGACATTTCATGGCAGAGCGGGCAGGCAACCCGCTCTGTTTCATGGCACTGGGCGCAGCCATAGTGGGTGTCTCAGCCAACCCCCCCCCCCCCCCCCCCTGCTCTCCCCCACCCCGGGCAACATGTTTATCACGCACTTGTAACAAAGGTTCGCGCACTAAGCAAGCATTCGCGCACCCAGTACGAGACGCCCATTGGCTAAAGCAGTTTTTCATTCTGCGCGCGTGCTAATGTAGGGAGAGGGGTGGGGAGTGGGAAGGGGGGGGGGGGGGGGGGTCGGCTGAGACACCGAGTAATGGCGCTGCCCATGCCAAAAATACACATAGCGAGTCACAGAATCGGTCAATACAGTGTTTACTATTTAGATAGATTTTGGACATCCTTCCCATGCTTGGTCACTTCGACGCCACCTCGCTGGTCATATCTCCCCCAGTCATGAACATAATCCGACACCCTTGACTACCAGTGGTGGACCCAGGGGGAGGGGCGCACCGGGCGTCCCCCGCCCCCTCTTAATTTCCAAATCGAAAAAGTATAGCTACAAACGGCAGTTTTGGGACTGTAAAATGTCAAAATTTTCAAGCTCGCTCGCTCCGCTCGCTGGCATTTAGTCGTAATACAATTCTCCTGAAGTTGCTGCCAGTAATTGCCGGCAGTTCCAGCCGGTGCCCCCCCCCCCCCTCTTACTGCAAAAAGATATTATAGCTACAAACGGCAGTTTTTGGACTGTAAAATGTCACAATTTTCAAGCTCGCTCGCTTCGCTCGCTCGCATTTAGATTCTCCTGATATTGCTGCCAGTAATTGCCAGCAGTTGCGCCCGGTGCGCCCCCCTTAATTTCGAAAGCAAAAAAAGATATAGCATCAAACGGCAGTTTTTGGACTGTAAAATGTCAAAATTTTCAAGCTCGCTCGCATTTAATCTTTATGCAATAATAATAATAATAATAATAATAATGCAATACATTTATAAGGCGCTTAATACCGATGTTTCTAAGCGCACAGTTTACCGGAAAAATTAATATCTATACCAGAATAATACCAAAATACCAAAATACAAGTACAAACAAACCAAAAAAAAAAAAAAAAAATAGATACAGTGTATAATTACGATAAATAATGAAAATCAAAATCAGTGTGCACCTCCATCGACCGACCCACAACTGGACTATTCCAAAGAACTATCTACTAAAAAGATAAGTCTTAAGCAGAATCTTAAACTGATTAACGGAAGTGGCTTGATGTATATAGGCGGGTAGAGAATTCCAGAGAGAAGGGGCAATTGTAGAAAAAGCACGATCACCGTATTTTGTGGAAGTACGTGGTCCAGGAGTCAATTGCATTGTAGAGGATGAACGGAGGGATCTTGAGGAAGTAATGGAACGTAAAGAAACAAGGTCAGTGAGATACCTGGGGGCTTGCCCATTCAGAATTTTGTACGTAAGCAAAAGAACTTTAAAAGATATGCGGTGATGTACGGGAAGCCAGTGGAGAGAACGGAGGATTGGAGTTATGGGCTCGGATTTCCTGGAGAGGGAGACAAGTCTTGCGGCAGAATTTTGTACCCGTTGAAGTGGGAATATATGTGTCTGAGGGAGGTTAGAAAATATGGCATTGCAATAATCTAGATGACAAGAAACAAATGCGTGAGTTAATTTGGCAGTTGTAGGTCGGTCAAGTAGCTTCCTCATCTTCCCAATTTTGAACAATCCAAAAGATGCTGCCTTACAAATGTGCTTAATGTGGTGTTGAAGGGTAAGATTTTTGTCAATGATCAAACCAAGATCGCGTACCCATTCACTACACTTGGTAGAAACATTATCAGAAACTAAATCTGGGAATGGATTGGTGTTTCTATGTTTGGAATATATATGGATCATCTCTGATTTTTGTTCGTTGAGGCAAAGCTTATTGTTTGAGGACCAGATTTTGATGTCCTCAAGACAGTTCTGAAGTTTTTGAGCTGCTTCAGCCGTCTCATTTGGTTTGAGTGTCACATAAATCTGTGTGTCGTCAGCATACACCAAATGCTGAATGCCTTGGTGGGATTCAATGACTTTGGACAATGGACTGGTATATAGAAGAAAAAGGAGTGGCCCAACCACAGAACCTTGCGGAACCCCGCAGGTCAGGGGGAATGGTGAAGACAGCGTGTCATTGATGATGACTCGTTGAGTACGGCTGTGAAGATATGAACGGATCCAGTCAAGAACAGTTCCGGATATCAGGAAGTCTTTTTCAAGGCGGAGAAGTAACACACTGTGGTCAATAGTGTCAAAAGCAGCTGTGTAGTCCAGAAGTATTAACGCTGCTTCATTTCCCTTGTCTACGGCCAGTAGAAGATCATTGAAAAGTTTAACCAAGGCAGTTTCTGTCGAATGATGATTTCGATATGCGGATTGAAAAATAGGAAACATGCCAGATCTTTCAAGGTAATCTTTGAGTTGTGATGACACAATCCTCTCCAAGACCTTACCCAAAAATGGAAGATTAGCGATGGGTCTATAATTGTTGAGTTCATTTGGGTCAAGTGAAGACTTCTTCAGGAGAGGGAGGAGTAGAGATGACTTAAATGGTTCTGGGACGAGACCAGTGGACAGAGAGAGGTTGAACAACTTGGTAATGACAGGAAGAATATCATCCAGCGTGTCCTTCAACAACCAGGTAGGTATTGGGTCCAATTTACAGTACTTCGGTGGTAGTGATGCGATAAGTTCCTTAACTTCCAGATCAGATACAGGACAGAATTCTGAAAGTTGAAACTCAGATGGACCAATCAAAGCTGCGGTTGATGACACTGGAACAGAGTCGGGGAAGGCAGATATAACGTTGGCTACCTTCTCAGCAAAAAACTTTGCAAATTTGTTTGCAAGTTCAGAGTCCGACGAGCGTTCAGGAAGAATCAGTGAGTGATTTGATGAGGAGAGTGATTTCACGAGACTGAAGAGTCTCTTGGTGTCAGCATCAGCGATGAGATTCTTAAGGTAAGTTGACTTAGCCTTGAAGATGCGTTCGTAGTATGATTCACACTCGTAACGATACTGTTCCTGATCAAAACTAAGTCCTGACTTGATCATTCGACGTTCTGCCCGGCGGCGTCTCCTCTTTGCCTCTCGAATCTCGTCATTGAACCATGGTGCTTGAGGTCTGATCGTTACAGTTCGCACCTGGAGAGGAGCGTACCTATCTAGCAGAGAACGGAGACAGGTGTTGTAATGATCAGCAACTTCAGAAGGACAAGTCAGATCAAGAGAAGAACTGACTAACAAGTCAATGTCACTACGTAGAGAGTCCATGTCGATGTTGCGAAATTTTCTGTAGCTCACTTGTTTCTTGGGATTCTGCGGCCTTGTGAGGTTCGCTGAGGCAACAATTGCAGAATGATCTGAAGGTAGCGAAGATACCATGCTGACAGTGCGGATGATATCAGAATCCGAGTCTCTAGTGAAGAGTAGGTCCAGAGTATGACCGGCGCGATGAGTGGCACCTTGGACATGCTGCTTGAACCCCAGAGAATCAACTCGATCCATGAAAAACTTTGCAAAATTATCATTGGGATCATCTACATGCACATTAAAATCACCTAAGAGTACAGGTAAGTAATCACTAACACTTGCGCCTTCAAGAAGAGTGAGGAACTCTTCCAAGAAGGTCCGACTTGAGAAACTGTTACTTGTAGAAGGAGGAGGACGATAAATACAATATAACCTAACTGCAGAGGATGAAGTAAGGTTAAGTGTTAGATCAAGCAACTCAAATGAAGAAAAAGTGTGGTTTGTATTAACAGTGCACCGTACTGTCGATCTATAAAGTACAAAAATGCCACCACCTCTAGAGGATACACGGGGTTGATGAGTAAAATCATAATTTGGCAAAGATGATCTAAGGTCTGCCAAAGTGTAAGCATCTCTACTGCTATCCCCAGAGAGCCATGATTCAGTTATGACCACGACATCAAGCTTATTGTCCACAACTAAATCAGTAACTGCATGAATCTTATTGGTCAAGGACCTTGCATTCCACAGGCCAAGTTGGAGGCCCGTTGGAGGCACAGTGGTAGATACCGGGGTTTGCGACCTTGGGATCCTACGCCTACGTCCGCGGTGAGTTGGACGCTGACAGCCGATACCAAGCTCGCAAATCCTATTCCACACAGGCTGAGGCAGCAGCTGGTAAGGCTGGCTGTTCAACTGATATAGGGTATTGACATTATAACAAGTACGATTTGAAGAAACATCAGTATGTGTATAATGAAACGTAGGGTCGTGGACAAGATCAGAACAATGAGCACTGGGTTGTTGTGGGCCTGGATTAGGTTCAATATCACCAGAAGTTAAAGAACATAGATGAAAACAAGCTGTTGTGTTGCTGTAGTACAGTACTGGCTTACTACAAAACTTCAACCTGCTATTAGCAGCGGGCTGTGAGTTTAGCCACCATTCCTTACATACAAGAGACAGGTCAACATCACTGTCAACACTTAGAACGGGTGTAACAAGTGTAATGCAAATGAGCACTTTCACATAAAGTCTAGTACCCAGCATTGTCATGATATGCCATGTCAGGCATGCACAAAAGAAGCAGGAATGCCAAGCTGACAATTCAGCTGGAATACAAAGAACACACAGTCAATGGAGTGATGGAGAGTGCAACAAGATTGACAACAGAGCCACTCATGTATGCACTACATGTACAAAATGTATTGGCAGTGCAGAGCAAATCATGTAAAGCCAATGACAAAATTGTCTGCCAAAATACACAACAATTAGACCAAAGTAATACTTACAAATTGTCTACAATGTTCCTTGACCAATAAGATATCAATCATCAAAAATAGATGACAAAATACAAACAAAATCATTACCTAAAAAGAGAAACTTCAGAGCCTAAATGGGAGAGGCTACCACTCTATGGAGGCGCACACCAAAAAAAAAAACCAAAAAAAACCAAAAAAAAAACAAAAAAAAACAAAAAATCAAAAAAAAAAATCCCCCTGATGTTACTGCCAGTAATTGTCTGCAGTTGCGCCCGGTGCGCCCCCCCCCCTTAATTTCCAAAGCGAAAAAATATAGCTACAAACGGCAGTTTTTCTACTGTTTTTCGCTCTTTTCGCTCGCTCGCATTGAATCGTTATAGCCGTGGTCACAACTCGCCGTACTTGCAAGCGCGTGCTGTCTACTTGCAAAAACGTGGGCAAAATTTGGGGATCCGTACGTAGTAAGTACCGCCTCAGTACGGATTTTGGAGCACGCAGACACGCCGTAGCACTTTTAGGACACGAGGAACTTTCGCTGCGTTCGGGCTACGGATTCACCCTGAGTGCGGGCAACGTACGCGCCCTCTACAGCGAACATGCGTACAACGCACTGACTCCGTGCGTCTTTTAAAATTTTCCCACCGTCACTTGCTCGACGGACGGCGCACGTAGCACGTACGTGTTGAGCACGTAATAAGTGCGCAGCCCGTACTTATTCGACACTTCCCTGAGTTCAACTGCTCAATAGAGCACGCAGACCGTACCGAACTTGCCGAATAAGCACCTGCTCCGCACTTAAACGCAAGTTGTGCGCAGTGATTTCTGCAATGTACACGAGCCGAGCCGACGGAAGAATATCATCATTTCGTTTTCAAGATGTCCTGATGTTGGCAATTATACTGTTCTATTTCACCTACCGGGCAGAAATGCCCTGTAAGGATTATGGGATCGAAGATATCGCATACACAGAAAAACGATTGTTATATCACTAGAAAGGGCTTTCAAAACTCTTTCGAAGTTATTATATATATATATATATATATATATATATATATATATATACACTTGCATCATATTTTGCGGCACATAAGACACAGTCAAAAACTGCTTGAAGAAGCAAAGCATATAGAAATCTTGAGCTCTGAGTGGTCAGTACATGAAGTGACCAGGTTTTTGGAGTTTTGATTTTTTTTTTTTTTTACATTTAAGAGCTGCACAAGCGTGGTTAAAAGGTATCGACCATCATTGTGTATGCAGACCAGTGATAAAGTCAGTACCATTCTCTGAAATTGAGAATGTGTATATTTTGAAATTAAGCAAGGAAGAAATTTCTATGACAATATTACCTTATATAGGGCCTTAATTGCAAACGTGACACCTTCAGACTCGGATAAAACTGCAAAACCATTGGCCTACATTCATTGTTCTAGTAATATGCTGATAAATCTATGATGATAAATCTAGCTCAAAAATGCCTCCATGGCTGAAAGGCCACCACCTCTGATACTGGGTATATAGATAGTAGACTTCATAACAGCATATCATATGCATCTCACCTCCAGTGCCAGTGTGTTAGGATGTTTCAACCAGAATAATGTTATACAATGTCATTGTATACCTGATATTGATAGTAGCCTATTAACCTACATCAGGTATACAATGCCATTTTATACGCGATGTAACCTATGTCCTATATCTGATATAGCCTATTAACCCTTTCTCTGTCAGTGAGTCAAATATGCACACATTTCACATATTTCATTTAGTTCATTTATTTCAATGTCATATTCTTTCAACAAAATATAAAAACCTATAGACATGAAATGAATATGACAAGCAGAAGGTTAAACTACCATTACACGTATGGAGAAGACGTATGATTATACATCTGAAGAACCTCGGAAGGTGGTCAGTGTTAGGCCTATACCCCTAGCATCTGACGGGGGAAAAAAAATAATCGCACTTGCACGCACTTACAACATGCGACAGAGTCGGGATACCGTGCGTGAGCAGTGCGTGAGCAGCACGTGTAATTACAGCCTCCGCAAGAGAACGTGGCAATCGCACGCAGATTGTAAGTTGTAAGCACGTAGAACTTACTTACCACGTGCACAACGTATACGATGCACGTAACCCCTCATGGCCAGGCGTGGCGTGCGGGCCACGTACTTACACCCTGCGCAACCGTGCGAGTGTCGTGCGTTGACGTTCTTTCTCCCTGCGCTAGTCACTCTCTCCCCACGTTTTTAGAAAAAACGTGAATGCCGTGGCTTCCGCCAAGAACGTACGGACGAAAAGCACGCACGGCGAGTTGTGACCAGGGCTTATGCAATTCACCTGATGTTGCTGCCAGTAATTGCCAGCAGTTGCGCCCGGTGGCATGCGCTTCACCCCCCCCCCCCTTAATTTCCAAAGCGGAAAAATATGGTTAAGAACGGCAGTTTTTGGACTGTAAAATGTAAAATTTTCAAGCTCGCTCGCATTTAATCGTTATGCAATTCACCTGATGTTGCTGCCAGTAATTGCCAGCAGTTCCGCCCGGTGCGCCCCCTCCCTTAATTTCCAAAGCGAAAAAATATGGCTAAATGTCGCTCGCTCGCATTTTAATCGTTATGCAATTCACCTGATGTTGCTGCCAGTAATTGCCAGCGGGTTCCGCCCGGTGTGCCCCCTCCCTTGATTTCCAAAGCGAAAAAATATGGCTAAGAACGGCAGCTTTTGGACTGTATAATGTAAAATTTTCAAGCTCGCTCGCATTTAATCGTTATGCAATTCACCTGATGTTGCTGCCAGTAATTGCCAGCAGGTCCGCCCGGTGCGCCCCCTCCCTTAATTTCCAAAGCGAAAAAATATGGCTACAAACGGTAGTTTTTGAACTGTAAAATGTAAAATTTTCAAGCTCGCTCTCTTCGCTCGCTCGCATTTTAATCGTTATGCAATTCACCAGGGCCCTCTTGCATAAAACCCTTACCGCTGGACTTACCGCTCCTTTCTAGCGGTAAGTCTTCAAATTAGTGGTAAATTTTATAATCCTTGATGCTGATTGGCTGTGATGCCTAATTTTGACGGTAGTTACCATTGAAATTCAACGGTAAGTTTTATGCAACGGGCCACTGATGTTGCTGCCAGTAATTGCCAGCGGGTTCCGCCTGGTGCGCCCCCTTCCTTGATTTCCAAAGCGAAAAAATATGGCTAAGAACGGCAGCTTTTGGACTGTAAAATGTAAAATTTTCAAGCTCGCTCGCATTTAATCGTTATGCAATTCACCTGATGTTGCTGCCAGTAATTGCCAGCAAGTCCGCCCGGTGCGCCCCCTCCCTTAATTTCCAAAGCGAAAAAATATGGCTACAAACGGTAGTTTTTGAACTGTTTTATATAAAATTTTCAAGCTCGCTCTCTTCGCTCGCTCGCATTTTAATCGTTATGCAATTCACCAGGGCCCTCTTGCATAAAACCCTTACCGCTGGACTTACCGCTCCTTTCTAGCGGTAAGTCTTCAAATTAGCGGTAAATTTTATAATCCTTGATGCTGATTGGCTGTGATGCCTAATTTTGACGGTAGTTACCATTGAAATTCAACGGTAAGTTTTATGCAACGGGCCACTGATGTTGCTGCCAGTAATTGCCAGCGGGTTCCGCCCGGTGCGCCCCCTTCCTTGATTTCCCGAAAGCGAAAAAATATGGCTAAGAACGGCAGCTTTTGGACTGTAAAATGTAAAATTTTCAAGCTCGCTCGCATTTAATCGTTATGCAATTCACCTGATGTTGCTGCTAGTAATTGCCAGCAGTTCCGCCCGGTGCGCCCCCTCCCTTAATTTCCAAAGCGAAAAAATATGGTTACAAACGGCAGTTTTTGGACTGTAAAATGTAAAATTTTCAAGCTCGCTCTCTTCGCTCGCTCGCATTTTAATCATATGCAATTCACCTGATGTTGCTGCCAGTAATTGCCAGCGGGTTCCGCCCGGTGCGCCCCCTCCCTTGATTTCCAAAGCGAAAAAATATGGCTAAGAACGGCAGCTTATGGACTGTAAAATGTAAAATTTTCAAGCTCGCTCTCTCCGCTCGCTCGCATGTAATCGTTATGCTGTTCTGATATTGCTGCCAGTAATTGCTAGGATTTGCGCCCGATGCGCCCCCCTTAAATTCCAAAGCGAAAAAATATAGCAACAAACGGCAGGTTTTTTTTTTTTTACTGTAAAATGGGTCAACATATTCAAGCTCGCTCGCATTTAATTGTTATGCCTTTCTCCTGATGTTGCTGCCAGTAACTGCCGGCAGTTGCGCCCGGTGCGCCCGGTGCGCGAAAAAATATAGCTACAAACGGCAGTTTTTTTTACTGTAAAATGTCAAAATTTTCAAGCTCGCTCGCTCCGCTCGCTCGCATTGAATTGTTATGCAATTCTCCTGATGTTGCTGCCAGTAATTGCCGGCAGTTGCGCAAAATATGGCTCCAAATGGCAGTTTTGGGACTGCATGTAAAATGTCACAATTTTCAAGATCGCTGTTTTCGCTTACTCGCATTTAATCGTTATGCCATTCACCTGATGTTGCTGCCAGTAATTGCCAGCAGTTGCGCCCGGTGCCCCCCCCCCCTTTAAAAAATATGGCTACAAACGCCATTTTTGGGACTGTAAAATGACACAATTTCAAAGCTCGCTCGCTCCGCTCGCTCGCATGTAATCGTTAAGCCATTCTCCCGATATTGCTGCCAGTAATTTGTCGTTTGACACCGTCATTCATAATCCATTTATAGGGGGACAACCCCCTCCCACAACGTCCCCCCCCCCCCCTTGCTCGTTCCGCTTGTTCGGGCTCGGTCGCGTTCATGACATCAGTGTAAGAATTATTACTATCGTGGAAGTTTATTTGAATTATACCATTTAAAGGCAAATTGTTCAATAACAATTTACTTCAAAATGTACTGATACCTTAAACAAGTGGGACTGTTTCAAGTCGATAAAACACGCAAAATACCTGCATCAAATTGCACCATTTACAACATCAAAATGCAAAAAGTGCTCACCGTGGGATAGGGACACTCCCTCCCACATCCTCCCCCTCGCTCACTCCTCTCGCTCTTGCTTGGCCGTGTTCATGATATTCAGTGTAAATATTAAAACAGGAAGTTTATTTTGGATGATATTATTTTATAGGCAAATTGTTCGATAATAATCTACATCAAAATATACTGGTTTATTTTAAACAAGTGGGACTGTTTCAAGTCGATAAAACAAGCAAAACAAGCATCAAATCCCCCCTCGCTCTCTCCGCTTGCTCGGGCTCGGTCGCGTTCATTACATCAGTGTAAGAATCAATACAAGAAGTTTATTGAAATGATATAGTTTATAAGCACATTGTTCAACAACAAATTCCATCAAGTGGGACTGTTTCAATTCGATAAAAACACGCCAAAAGCCTGCATCAAATTGCACCATTTACAACATCAAAATGCAAAAAGTTCTCACCGTGGGAGGGGGGGGGGGGGGACAACAGGCACTTCCACACCCTCTCCCCCTCCCCCTTGCTCGCTCCCTCGCATACTAACACCCCCCCCCCCCCCAAGATGAAATCCTAGCTGCGCCGGTGCCCTTTCCCCGCTTGGTTTCCCTCAAAAACAGTAAAAGTCTAGGATTTAGAGCTTCCTATATTCCAAATGTCTGTCCAAAAAAAAATCTCGTTACATTAGGGTCAAAACGCATCCCCCTTGAAAAAGAGCTGGTGACGCCCCTGAGTGACTATTTTTCTGAGCTTTCACGGCCGTTGTTCAACCCCTGTTCTTTGTATCCGCTATATGCTACTCTATTACAGCAGACGCTACGTCTGTGTTTCGCATGCATAGCTGAAGTGAGTGTACACGTGTACTGCACTACGGACTAGTGTAGTGCGGCTGCGAAATGGGTACATGAGTGGAGGGGGCAACGGCGTTGCCAGGATTTGATCTTGGGGGGGGGGGGGCGGTTAGTGTGCGAGGGAGCGAAGCGACCGAGCCCGAGCGAGCGGAGCGAGCGAGAGGGGGAGGGTGTGGGAGGGGGGTGTCCCCCCTCCCACGGTAAGAACTTTTAGCATTTTGATGTTGTGAATGGTGCAATTTGATGCATGTTTTTGCGCGTTTTATCGACGTGAAACAGTCCCACTTGTTTAAGGTTCCAGTATATTTTGATGTAGATTATCATTGAATAATTTGCCTATAATATGGTATAATTAAAATACACTTCTTGTATTACTTCTTTTCACTGAATATCATGAACGCGACTTAACCCGAGCGAAGCGACCGAGCCCGAGCGAGCGGAGCGAGCGAGGGGGGGGGGGGGAGGGTGTGGGAGGGGGTGTCCCCCCTCCCACGGTAAGAACTTTTTGCATTTTGATGTTGTAAATGGTGCAATTTGATACATGTTTTTGCGCGTTTTATCGACGTGAAACGGTCCCACTTGTTTAAGCTTGCAGTATATTTTGATGTAGATTATCATTGAACAATTTGCCTATAATATGGTATAATTCAAATACACTTCTTGTATTACTTCTTTTCACTGAATATCATGAACACGACTGAACCCGAGCGAGCGGAGCGAGCGAGGGGAGAGGGGAGGGTGTGGGAGGGGATGTCCCCCTCCCACGGTAAGAACTTTTTGCATTTTGATGTTGCAAATGGTGCAATTAGATGCATGTTTTTGCGCGTTTTATCGACGTGAAACAGTCCCACTTGTTTAAGGTAGCAGTATATTTTAGTGTAGATTATTATTGAACAATTTGCCTATAAAATGGTATAAGTTTAATACACCTCTTGTATAAATTCTTTTCACTGAATATCATGAACGCGACTGAACCCGAGCGAGCGGAGCGAGTGAAGGGGGAGGGGAGGGTGTGTCCCCCCTCCCACGGTAAGAACTTTTTGCATTTTGATGTTGTAAATGGTGCAATTTGATGCATGTTTTTGCGTGTTTTAACGACGTGAAACAGTCCCACTTGTTTAAGGTAGCAGTATATTTTGATGTAGATTATCATTGAACAATTTGCCTATTTAATGGTATAATTTAAATACACTTCTTGTATTAATTCTTTTCACTGAATATCATGAACGCGACTGAACCCGAGCGAGCGGAGCGAGCGAGGGGGGAGGGGAGGGGGTGTCCCCCCCCCCTCCCACGGTGAGAACTATTTGCATTTTGATGTTGCAAATGGTGCAATGTGATGCATGTTTTTGCGCGTTTTATCGACGTGAAACAGTCCCACTTGGTTAAGGTAGCAGTATATTTTGATGTAGATTATCATTGAACAATTTGCCTATAAAATGCTATCATTTAAATACGCTTCTTGTATTAATCCTTTTCACTGAATATCATGAACGTGACTGAACCCGAGAGAGCGGAGAGAGCGAAGGGGGAGGGGAGGGTGTGGGAGGGGGTGTCCCCCCTCCCACGGTTAGAACTTTTTGCATTTTTGATGTTGCAAATGGTGCAATTTGATGCATGTTTTTGCGTGTTTTAACGAGTTGAAACAGTCCCACTTGTTTAAAGTTGCAGTATATTTTAGTGTAGATTATTATTGAACAATTTGCCTACAAAATGGTATCATTTAAATAATCTTCTTGTATTAATTCTTACACTGAATATCATGAACACTGTCTGTTCAGCAGTCAAACAGAAAAATCATGCACACGAGGGTGTAGATAGGGGAATATCCCCTCCCACACGAAGGTGATTTTGCATTTTCAGACCTGAAATTCAGCGATCTGTTGCAAAGTTTTGGTGCAATACTTTTTCATCGAAGCGATAAAATCACGGAATTTAGCTCTTATTCTGAATGTGCACCATCTGTGTGTACACTGTATGTATAAAGTCTAGTGAGGTAGAGCTTAGGGGAAGGGGGATTCCTCCTCCCGCTCGCGGAGCTTTTGCGTTTTTAGAATTGAAATAAAGCGATCTGGGTATAGCCACAGTCTACTTCTATGCATGGCGGAAGGGTGGGGGAGGGGCGGGCGAGCAGGGAGAAGGCGTGGGCGAGTGTTATCCCCACCCTTCCCTTCCGATTGAGCTTTTGCCTTTTTAAGGTTGAAATTGAGATATCTCGTCTACGCACATTTGATGGAATCAACATTTGGAAAATCACACACACACACACACACACACACACAAAACTGATGGGGGAGGGGGGGGGACTGAGGGAGGAAAGGGTCGATTAAAAGGGGAAATTCCCCTTATACATGAGGGAACCTTGAGTTTTCGGAATATAAGTGATAAGTCTTGTGCACTCAGAATTATTCATAATTTTTTGTAAATCTAAAAAGTGTACTAAGCTAGGGAAAGAGGCACAGAGGGGGAGGGTTTTGGAGGGGGTATCCCCCTCCCAAGCACGAGAGATTTTGCATATTTTTAATTGAAATTCAACGATCTGGTGCACACTTTGAGTGAAATATTCCAAAAAATATCTTATTTGATGAAAGGTTGCAAAGGAGACCCGCTTCATGTGCATGCATACAGTATACACGCATTTTTTTTTCCGCCTCCCAAATCCCCGGTCCAAATCTTAGGGGGGGGGGGGGGGGGCGATCGCCCCCATCGCCCCCCCTCCCCCTGGCTACGCCAGTGGGAGGGGGTTTAGTCCAGCGGATATAGAGCACATAGGGTGAATCATGCACATTATGGTAAAAGCACCATACTTGGTACACATGTACATGATGCCAATACAAGTCATTTCTGATATGGAAGCCACTCCGATTCTGCCTGTGGCGGCCGTGGCGGCTATTTTTCAAAATGGCCGCAATGTGATATAACAATGCTGTGTATTTTGGAAACTATAAGTCCGATTGTCGTGATTCTTGTACCAAAGTATAGGTTTTGAGGGTCAAGGATTCCAATAAGATAATTTTTGAGAGGATAAAACCACAGCAACCTACTTATTAGCGGCCATTTTGAAAAAAACAAAACATGGCTGCCGCTCTACATTCTATTCATATATCTTTAAAACCAATGGATGCATCTTCATGATTCTGGTACAAAAATATGTTTTTGAGGATCAATTATTTAAATGGATACATCTTTTCGTGTATACAACCATCACATCCTATGTTTTGGCTGCCATTTTAAAACATGGCCACCGCAATATGTACTATACTGGAGGCATACGTCTTTGAAACTAATTGGGGTCAATGATTTTAAACAAGCATTTGTTGATGAATAGAACTAACACATTTCGTTTTCATGTCCATTTTGATAAATATGACTGCCGAACTACATAGAATATGCACACACACACATACACACACACACACACACACACACACATTATATACAGTGTGGCCTAGAATTAAGGGAAACGCGAGTTTTCGCAAATATTTGCACATTTGCATTACTTTGATGCCAAAATGAATGACACAGAGTTATAGAGAATTTATCTAGAAGAAGAATGACACCAAAATCATCCGATTTGGTTGAGTAGTTTTCATTCTACAGATGTTTTTGTAAAGACGGGTCGAGCGTAAATTTCTTAGCTCAATTCAACAAATTTCAGCATCGAACAAAAGCCACTGCCTTGGGAGACTAACAAAGAATTGAGGCCGCACATCACAATGTGGAATACTTGAATAGGATTATTGTCGAAAATTGACCTTCAATCAAATGGGTAGTCTCCGTTGCTGAGCTTTGATAAAATAAAATAAGAAATTAATGATCAACAAAAACATGTCTAGAAAGAAAAGTACTCAACCAAATTGGACAATTTCGTTCGGGTTTTGAAAAAAATATTCGTTTCCGTTCTCTGAGGGGCCACCCTGTATATATATATATATATACAATGTATATACACCCTCACTTGCCATATGTATTGTCCCATTGACAAGAATCGTTCACCTGTTATTGGTAAATGAACCTCCTTTGTTGTTGCGGCGTTTAGTTCTTTATTGTTCATTGGTTGTTGTTGATTGACCACACGTACTCTATCACATTTACTATTCACATATATATGTATTGAACATCACATAAGTACAATTGTTGCATACCTGGAATACTAAAGATAATTATGTTGAATATCAAAGGTAGAATAAATGGTGAGAATGGAATAGAAGACTTTCCCCCCAATTTTGGATGCATAGACAGGAGAGTACAATTAGTGTACTGTCATAGTTTCCAGCCACAAAGACATGATAATTGCAGTCTTATAAGACCTATTACTGATTTCTAAAGTTTGTTTTCAGTTCTTTTTCATTATTTCATAGTATGACCTTGTCAAACCTGTTACACAAAATTATAAGGAATCATATGACATTGTATGATGGAATCGAATGAGCTCTGACAATCCAAAACAATTATTGTTCCTGATCATCCATTGATGAGCGGTGATGAACGTGAATGCATAGATGCAGGTGCGCTTTAGAGAACGTCTTCAGTGTTTCTACTGGTGCCGGTAAGTATGATCGATTTACTGAATATTTTATTCTGCAGTTTTATCTTCCAATATTATCCATGAACCTAAAGATTTGTATTTCTTGAGGTTTTCCTTAAATTCATTCTTATAGCATAATTTTTCTTGTAGTTAATATTTTGGATGGGCGCTGTTACGTTATAAAATTGTGTTGAAATGCCCACTGTCCATTTACCTGTAGAAGTTGCTTTTGAATTATGAAACCTTAATCCTTATTCCACAAGAGAATGGCAAATGCATCAAATATATGTTTGTATAATTTCTTTGGGGTTAGGGTAGGGTGAAATTCAGTTCAAGAGGCTAAAATCATTGATAAAAATTAATGCATAGATCAACCTAACAACTAATGTATTCAGAGTAGAACTACACACAGAAACAGATAATTTGATTTTTTCCTAGTTCTTGTTCTTTACAATTATTGTACATCAAAAGGTAAAATTCACAACCACAAATCCATTAAAGAAAACGTTTGTCACATTTCTAGAAAAAAAATGTACACATAAGTTTTTTGCTTTACCTCTGTTAAGCACATTTACATAAAATGTTATCTTTTTAAGTAATTGGTAATTGGGTTTATTTGTAGGATAACATGGCTTCAAAAGTAAAGCACATTTCAACCGAGAAACCAGCTCCCAGGAAAGAAACGGATTGGACCTAGTGCATCATATGTCAACATGATGACACGAAAAACCAATCATGTCCAGCTTTGTCTAAAAGAAATGATGTTGGCATAGGATACAAAACTTTGGCAGAAGATCTGATTTCTTTTCATGAGGTCGATTCTTTACCCACTACGCTGCAAATGGCAATTAGATGTAAACGTAAAGATGTATTGTATAATACCTATTATATTTACTTTATCCTTTGATGTATAAGATTCAGTGTAGTTGTAAGTATCAGAACAGCCTGGTCAATCATGGATTTTGTAGACATACATAATAGTGTGTTTACATTTGATGTAAGTGACCCAAGAAGTTTTAGAAGTTTTCTCACACTTAGTGTCATGTTTCCAAAGAAAACAGATGTACTATATTGGTTGGAAACTATGATTTCATTCCATGGTCCAGGGACCAGAGAAAGCGAGAGTCCATTTTTCTAGAAAATGTATAATCTTGATTAATATGTACTTCAGACATGAAATTGTAAAGATCATGTTTTTCACATACACTGTACACACAGAAATCCTATAAAGGAAGTTGAGCATATTTTCCAAAATGCTTACAAAGTTAACTATGCCAAGATGTTCCATATTAGAATACTAAACATGAGTGAACAAGTAATTGTTGACCCTAAAACAAACGTTTACACCAGAATCAATCCACAATGGGCATCCCGCTTTTTTAACACTAGTACGCTATATAACTGGAGGGAGGCCATATTTATCAAATGGCCGCCAAAACAAAGGATGTGATGAACCTATTCACTTTGCTAAAACATCATTATATTGAAAACCTTCACTACAAAACTATACTTATACACTTGAATCGTGATTATATATCTTTTGAGTTCGAAGATATACAATATTCATTATCTGTTGTATGGCAGCCATATTTATTAAAATGGCCGCCAAAACGTAGGATGAAACGATTCATATTCACTTACAGTTGAATTTATCGGAATCCTTGACCCCAAAAATATATAAGTTGGTACCAGAGTCATGACCCTTTGTCCATACGTTTTAAGCATATGTTATATCTAGCATGGTGGCCATATTTTTTCAAAATGGCCGCCAATAAGTAGGTTGCCATGGTTTTATCCTCTTAAAAATGATTTTATTGGAATCCTTTACCCTCAAAACCTATACTTTGGTACGAGAATCACGACAATCGGACTTATAGTTTCCAAAATACACAGCATTGCTATATCACATGGCGGCCATTTTGAAAAATGGCCGCCACGGCCGCCAAAGGGAGAATCAGAGTGGCTTCCATATCAGAAATGACTTGTATTGGCATCAAAGTATGGTGCTTTTACCATTAAGTGCATGATTTTTTTTCTATATCCGCTGGACTAGTTGGACAACTCGACCGCGGGATAACCCGACCCTGGACAACTCGTCCCTACCCCTGGACAGCTCGACCGGGTCGAGTTGTCCAGGGTCAGGTTTGCAATTGGACAACTCGACCCAACTTTATTTGTGCCAGGTTTTTACACAATGAAACACATTTTTGTCATAAAAATGGCATTGGTTAGTGGAATGATGTATGAAAAAAGGTTTCACCGCATTTTTAAGGCAATTCCTTTTTATTTCTGATGCTGCAAAGCGATATTTAACGGTATCTTCCCTGCTCTGAGAATAGGAGTATATATTACAGTATAGTCGGTTCGTTTCTTGTCTCAAAGGAATTGCAATCACTGGCGATGGTGATACAGGTGTATAGATCACTGCATCAGCACAATGGACAAAAAGACGAGGAAAATATTCTACGAGAAAGATGTGATATTTAAATATATCACATTGGCCAATATTGACTTACTTTTTATCTTGCAGGAGATATCATCAGCGAGATTGAGGACACCCAGCGGACCGAGTATTACGGCAGAATCTTCACCCTGGTCTTCTTTGGTCTCTTCCTTCTTTACTCCATCCTTCTGGTTTTCGCATCGTGCAAGGTGAACCATCTCCTCGTGTCCTATAAAGTTCTTGTCTTTCATATCTTACCAAGTTGTGGAGGACGCCTCGGTTCCTTTTGTTCTTTATTTTGCAACCCCTAAAAGGACACTCATAGCCATCAGTTTTGTAAACTGTATGTAAAGGATAAACTATAGTGTATATTGTAAAGGAAATCTCCATTTCCAAGCCTCAGGCTTTAGCGTAATTTCCTCCTTTGACTCACACATCTCTGTAAATATTTTGAATGTGATTTTATGAAGTGAATCAATTGAATTTGAATTGAATTGGGAAAAAAAACTGTAGAAAAGAATCATACAACATTCACTTCACTTCCGAAAGAGAGTGGTCGTGCAATAAAGAGATGAGAACTGCGTAATTTCAGAACAGAAGAAAGCCTTAATAATACAGGAGGCCCAAATGCGAATATATCTCAAGTATACATGTTGAGTCAGTGAATGCAGAAGAATTTCAAGTTGTAGTGCACAATAGTGAAATTGATCTTCATTGAAATATCTATTTGGGGTAAATTCCCCATTTACCTCCAAAATAAGACCACCTCAGGTGGAAATATACTTCCCATACCAACCCCCCCAAAAAACAAACAAACAAACAAACAAACAAACAAACACACACAAACACACACACAAAACAAAACAAACTGGATACGTCTCTGCAATATCCATCTTAAATATTACCCCAAATTTCACGGAATCAGGATTTATCTACTATTGCGGACGAGATGTTGTGATTGTGATCATGCTGCTGGGGACGTAATTGTAGTTTGGATACAACGTTCTTTCAACAAAGGAGGTGTGTCTCTTTCTTCTGACTGCAGAGATACCGCTTCCTGCTCTTACCGTTCGTTCCTCATCGTCCTATGCAGCCTTATCGTTCTCCACTTCATCACCGTCGTCGAACTCTTCGGCGCAATGGTAAAAAAAAACAAGGCAAGTGCCATAATGTGTCTCGCCCATTCGCGTACAAGAAATTGTACGCGAATGGGATATAACAAATAAAAAAAGAGATATAACAGATAAAAAGAGATATAAAAGAGTAAAAATTTATGGCAAAAAAAGAAACGTGCCATAAAAACTTAAAATTGGGCTCTAAAAGTTCGTTGACCCATGCTTGTGACCTTTGACCTTGTGGTGACAATCCACTCCCCAAGGGACATCTACCATCCAAGTTCGGTCACAAATGGAGTTATGGATCAAAAGTTATGACCCATAATAGAAACGTGCCATAAAAACTTAACATTGGGCTCTAAAAGTTCGTTGATCCCTGCCTGTGACCTTTGACCTTGTGCTGACCATCCACTCCCCAAGGGACATCTACCATCCAAGTTTGGTCACAAATGGAGTTATGGATCAAAAGTTATGACCCATAATAGAAGCGCGCCATAAAAACTTAACATTGGGCTCTAAAAGTTTGTTGACCCCTGCCTGTGACCTTTGACCTTGTGGTGACCATCCACTCCCCAAGGGACATCTACCATCCAAGTTTGATGACAAACGGACCTATGGATCAAAAGTTATGACCCATAATAGAAACGCACCACAAAGACTTAACATTGGGCCCTAAAGTTCATTGACCCCTGCCTGTGAGCTTTGACCTTGAAGTGACCTTCATATATGGTAAAATGTGAAACTTTGTATGACCCCTCTTCCCTCGAAGTTTGATTGCAATTGAAGCCCAGAGTAAAGAGTTATTGAAGTTTTTGTAGCATTACGGACAGACGAACGACGGACGGACGGACGACGGACGGACGACGGACGGACAGACGCCGCAGGCGATCCCTTAGTCTCCCCGCACCTCCGGTGGGCTCGACAAAAACAATCATCGTTGGTCGTGAAGCTAAAATTAAAAGAAAAAAGAAGCTAAAATGAAAGGCTGAAATTAAAATTGAATTCCGCATAAAATTGAAAGGCGAAAGAGACCAATCAGGTTAAAGACCTTCTTCAGGTTAAACACCTGATTCTTTTTGTCAAATGATTGATGGCGAAAGAGACCAATCTATGCGTTCACATACATGTCAAGTCGTAATGCTATCGATATTCCACAAGTTTAACATAATTCTATTAGGCAGCGCTGAGTGGTTCAGTTCAAAAAAAAAATACAATAACATTATATTATCTATGTTTGATTGTAGCCATATCACGCATCGTTTCAAAAGAGATCAGTTTGCATTTCTAAAATAGTAATTAATCATGATGAGCATGGATAAGCGGAGAAAATGATGTGTCTGTTCCACAGGTTATTTTGAGATGTCTTGATCGTATATGCCATCACTGGTAGGTTTTAAGGGAAAAAGTGACTTATTTCATTTATGTTTGATTATACGAATAGATGTCTAATCTTTTATTTCTTTGCGTAAAATAATCTTCACCTTACTTCTTATTTCTTTCTTGCTGTTGTTCTTTTTTTCAGCTGCAGATGTCTATTATGGGCATATCGCTGGTCTTGCCTCTTGCCTTTCACATCACTTCAACACTCATTGATGTAAGTACGACTGTACTTGTTTGTGGCTGACGTTCTTGCCAACATGAATTGACACATTGAACAACTGCCTTAATTCAGTGCTAGTTCTTTCTGTTCTTGTTATCTTTTTTGTTTGCTTAAAATAGCGTCTTAAAATCCATCTAGCAATGAGTACAACATTCACATTAGACATGTTAGATCATCTGTAAATGCCATCAGGGACACTGACAAAAATATTAATAGCACTTGGAAAATTTGCATCCATATTGAATCCCCAAATATACTGATCACACTGGCATGAAAACATGTGAGATCTGTAAAGATGGCAGTTTGATACAAATCAGATTCAAAGAGTTTGACGAAGTGATTTCGACAGCAAAAAAAAAAAAATAAAATAAAATAAAAGAAAGGAAATTGTGTGGAGTGCTCTCGATTGTATCTTTACATTACCTATTTTTCTTCAAGAGCACACGTTGAAAATTACACCTTTGAAGTGAGTACATGTACCGAGTTTAGCATTGGCATCATTCACATTTGAGGATCATATAAAAAACTAGAAATGTCGCTATGGTGACTGGTATGCCTCCGCCATAATGCATGATTCTCCTAGTAGGTCTAGTGCATGTGGACAATGTGTGATTACATTTTCACAAAACTGGCAAAATATTAAAATGACACGTTTGTCACAAATGTGTTGAATAAGTGTTCACCTTCCTTGACCTAGGTTTAATTGGATGAATAGGAGAGCATTATTTGGGGATTTAAGGACTTTAACTTGACTTTGACCCTTTCATACGTTTATAAAAATGCATTGAGTAATTTTCAAGGTATGGAGAAAAAGTGCAATTTCTGTATTGAATAGTCTAGTAAATTGTTACCATTTTCATCTGGAATTTGACCCTAAAATTCATAAGATAATCACTGTCAGGCAGAACATGCATAAATATGTAGTAAGTTTCAAGATAACTTGAAGCACTTCCAAGATATGGAGGAAAAAGTTAGTTCAGCACTTTTACTTGATCTTTGACCTTTTTACCTTTGAGGCAAAAAAATAAAAAATAAAAAAAAATTTCAAGAGAATCTCTATTAGGTTATATATCCATACACCAAGTGTAAAAAAAAATAATCCTGCTGGCATTGCATAAACATGAGCGAAATAGTAAAATTTTGAAGTGTTGCCCTTGACCTTTGACCCCTGACCTTTGACCCTATGAACCCTAAATTCTCTAGATAATCACTGCCAGTCAGTACATGTATATATACTTTGTTCCATGAAGATACCTTGAACAATTTCCAAGGTATGGAGAAAAAAGTGAAGTTTTAATATCTTTACTTGACCTTTTGACCTTTGACCTTTGACGTCATGACCCCAAACTTTCACCAGAGAATCTTAATTGGGCAATACATGTATACACTAAGTTTCAAGAAAATATCTTCAGGCATTGCATAGATATGGTGGAAATTGTATGTATTTGACCTTGACCTTTTTGACCTTTGACCTTGAGCATGTGCACCCAAAAGTTGATAGGCACAACTTCACCCCCTAATACACATACATGCCAAATTTTATTAGGATACCTCATAAGGTTTTGATAGCAAACACAGGGAGTTACACTGTCCACAATATTCATTACGGACGGATGGAAGGAAGGACGGACGGACAACCCGAAAAACATAATGCCTCTGGCACCACTTCGTGGCGGAGGCATAAAAAGTGTCAGGATTCTCGGATTTGGTGAGAGTACTGGAAAGTGTAACATGGCCAGTGATCGTATTAGATTGTACTTTCACTAGCTACAAAAGAGTTACATTATGTTTGTATGATTGTTTGTTTGTTTGTTTTCCCAGCTGTCGTGCGTGCTGTGCGTGGTTTCTCTCTTCCAGCAAATCCAACAGAGACAGAGACAGCGAGAGCAAGGATCACGGAGACTCACGTGACCCACGCCAGTACATCCCCTCTTTCTTTCACTAGGCTAAATCGTCATGGATATGATGTACACTGTATAACTGGAAGACCACTTGTCCCCACCTTACTGTTGTTTTTGCTGTACAAGTGACTAACTTCTTCTGAATAAGCTAAGAACAAGTTTGGCAAATGAGAGCTTCTTCCAACCAGTAGGGCCTACAATATCAGTTACAACTGACGAGAACACGGAGACAGTTTTAAAAGGAAACAAACTGTTTAATAGAAAGTAGAGGAATCCGATGTGTAATGGAAATAAGAGAGAGAGGAAAATACATGTAAAAGGAAATGATATAAGCGATAGTAAAAACACCATCAATATTTGAATCATACAGATATGAACTTTTTTTTTTGCTTTTTATCCTCGTTTTTTCCCACACTAAACTAGAAATATCACTGAAGGTGATTAATACCCCCGCCCCGTGACGACAGTCTTACCCAAGGAAATTACAGCACTTGGTGAAAACATGCATTGAAGACAGTATATGACATGGCATAACACACACTGAGAAAACTTATTTCAAAAACAGAATAGTGTATATGCAATAACAGAGGTTAATGTGTATAGGTACTCCTCAAAAAGTTGTAATCTTACCAGAGTTTTTGCTTCAACATTGAGGAGCAGTTTCTGGCTTTTGATGATCAATGTACTGATTCTGGTGATTTCTTTCTAGTTGATTCCTGATTCATTTATTGCCTGTCTAATGATTCCTGTTATCTCCTTTTGAGCTCATGTTTTCTTGAAAGCTTCTGGCTTCTTTCTATCCGCTTGGCTTTGAATCTCTGTAAATCTTGACACCATTTTGAGAGCTTGTGTCTCATATTTTTTCTAGGGCTCTTGCAAAAATAGTTTTGATTCTTGTTCTCAGAGCTTAAATGCCGTTACCATGGCAACGCAGCTTCCGACACGTCCGAAAAATATGTCTTGCACATCTTCCCACCAAGACTATTGTGTGTGCCACATTTCATAAGCTTTTGTCAAAAACTGAGGAAGTAGTTAAATCCACAAGATCTTTCCTTGATCTTCCGCCATTAAATGCCGTTACCATGGCAACGCAGCTTCCGACACGTCCAAAAAATATGTCTTGCACATCTTCCCACCAAGACCAATGTGTGTGCCACATTTCATGAGCTTCAGTCGAATACAGAGGAAGTAGTTCAATCCGCAAGATCTTTCCTTGATCTTCTGCCATTTATATGCCGTTACCATGGCAACGCAGCTTCCGACACGTCCGAAAAATATGTCTTCCACATCTTCCCACCAAGATCAAGGTGTGTGCCACAGTTCATAAGCTTTGGTCAAAAAACTGAGGAAGTAGTTAAATCCGCAAGATCTTTCCTTGATCTTCTGCCATTAATATGCCGTTACCATGGCAACGTACTTTCGGGTACTGTCGAAAAATGCGTCTTGCACATCTACAACCAAAGGCACACATCTGTACCAAGTTTCATGGAAATTGGGCAAAAACTGAGGAAGTAGTTTGCAACACAAAATTTTCCATCATTTTGGCTCATAATATGTGAGCTGTTACCATGGCAACATACTTTTTGTCACTGTCAAGAAATGTGTCATGCTGACCTATATCCTAAGACAAACATTCAATATGAATTCCATGAGAATTGGAAGAACACTGATGAAGCTATTTTGCCATGAAGCATTTTGCCCTATATTTTACCAATAACATGCCGTTACCATGGCAACGCACTTTTTGCCACTGCGGAAATATGTGTCTTGCACATTAACATATTCAGATGAACATCTGTACCTAATGTCATAAAAATTGATCAAAAACTGTGGGAGGAGTTCGCGACGCAAGATTTGTACCCATTTTTGCCCATAATATGCCGTTACCATGGCAACGTACTTTTGGGTACTGTCAAAAAATACGTCTTGCACATCTACAACCCAAGGCACACATCTGTGCCAAGTTTTATGGGAATCGGTTGAAAACTGAGGAAGTAGTTCGCGACGCAAGATTTGCAACGGACCGATCGCCCGACCGACCGCCCGACCGACCGCCCGACCGTCCGCTGATTCCTATATACCCCCTTCAAACTTCGTTTGGCGGGGGTATAAAAACCCCCCAAAGAAACCGATGATCGTATCCCCATTTAGTCGATATTCTTTTTGTTTGTGTATGTAGCTCAAGAAGAAATAAAGTTGGCATCAGTTTCATACGGTTTTGTGTGAGTGTGTTTTGTCTTCCATCACATGGTTCTTCACGTTAAACACCTACTTCTTTTTGTCAACACGATTCAATGATCTTACGTATGTATAATAATGATCATAGATAATAATAATAATGATATATATGACTTATTTTGCGCCAAATCCACTCTGTTGAGTGCTTAAGACCACTGGATACTGGTCACTGGATAGGCCTAGATTATTTCCAACCACTCTCCACTCCCTGGGAACATTCCAGCTAGTCGCCATCCGGTGGACACACACATCCTATTGGCTACCCATTTATACTCCTGGGTGGAGAGCAGCAATTATGTGGACAAAGTGTCTTGCTGAAGGGCAAATGTGTAGGGTTTCACAGGGCTTGAACCCACGAACCCAAACCACGCTCATGTCATTCATATCAAATCTACCTGATACTGCAGCAGAGATCCTAGACTCCAACCCCAAGCACCTTCTGATTTGGAGATTCTCCCGCCTGAAACCCCTAGCAAACGGGAGACTCCAAGTTGATGTGTGCGAAGCGCGAAGTTCCTAGGATTCTAGATGTTCTCTGGTGCTATCTAAGGCTTATTTTTTCAACATACGATAGAAATAAGTACGAAATCCTTTCCACTGGGAGACACAGAGCCAGGGCGGCAGAAATCAAATCTCAAACGGGAGAACGGGAGATTTGTGCAAAAATGGGCTTTCGGCGGGAGATCTCCCGTCGAAAACAGGAGAGTTGGAGTCTCTGCGTGCAGGAGTCTCCCTGAAAATGTCCAAATCTGTTCATATCTGAATAAGAGAATATTAAAATCTCCCTGATTTGGGAATTATTTTCGCCCACTGAAATGCATCTAACACACAGATAATCATCTCCCTGATTGCTGTGTGGAATCTCCCTGATTTGCATGTGGGAATGTTCAAATGGGCGCTCTTATCGATCCACTCGGCCGCAACACCTCCACACATGCTTTTTAAACATGCTTTTCAAGTCAAAGTTTCTTTAGCCAAAAGTTATTCTCCTGGAAATTGTGTTGGTGTTGCAATCTTATAACATGGAGGTTAAGACGAAAACACAGCTGGGACCGGCACAAGTATACTGTGCTGTGTGAATAATTTCTCCACAGCAAAGCCAGAAATATCTACACTGGCCATTCTTTGGGCGACATCCATGGTATATGTGTATAGGGATTTAAGGCAAAGTGCTTCCTACTAGGCAGTGTTTGAAGGCACTTAGAAAATGTGCATATATACTTCAAAGTTTTGAAATACACACCCAGAGAAGTTGCATCATGTATGATAATTTGATGATTAGAAGGTTTTATTCATGTTGATATGGCAAGGCAATGCATTCTTCCAAACATCTCACATTGGATCAATTCTGCTAAAGAACTCAGATAAGGTATCAGATTTCAAATAAAGACATTACATTCATTGAATAAGTTTATCCATATTCTATTACACATTAAACACACATGCACACACACACACACACACACACACACATACACACACAAATATACCATATTGATGAATAGGGGAACTGTAAGAATTCTGAACAAGATGACAGCTCATGCATAATTGATTCTAAACCTACACGTGGGTTTGGAAAATAGTGGCAGCAGTATCACCTTGAGAAACAAATAATACTCATTACTTGATTCATGTTGCAACTGATTTTGTCACAGTTACATGAACAGACCTTACCCTGATGGGGAATGTATGTAATATTACTAACATGTGAAAAAAAATTAGACATAAAACTCAACAGTGAATCTCATGTAGTAGGACTATTGCCTCGTATACTTTAGGGAGCAATATATTAGTCCTTGGGTTCTAGCCCATGCCATGGCAGTATAGGAAGCATTCATTATTTTAAGTAAAATCCTTTTGGATTCATCATATAGTACTGGAGTCATTGCACTTGATTAAATGTACTCTTTTTTGACATATCATTAATATTACAAATTTGTGAACTGCAGTGACACCAATAACACACAATTTTTTTGGCAATCTTTATACATCGAAGACAAAATAGATGAGGAGTTTAAAGTTCAGGCATTCTCTGACTTTGTGAATGCGGTATATAAAATGTCAAACTTATCACCTTTGAACAAATACATACTATATTCCTCCTTTTGACACTAAGTCACCTTAAATTTCATACTTCTTAGTTCTGATGTCTGTCGCTTATCAGGCTAATGTGATGACACATCACTTATTCATAATTTCTGCTAGCCCTTTTTGGCAGTTGAGCTGAAGCTAGTCATACAATTTCTGCTTCCCCTCACAAGATGGCTGCCAACCTCAGTACATCAAAATATATACTGATGCAAATTAAACAAGAGACCTGGGGTCTCGCGCTCATTTGAGTATTGCAAGTTCACCTTCCATGCATTCTTGCAGACTCTTACCTGAGAACATTGGAAACTTAGGGTGGGGGCAGCTTTACAATGGTAAAAATACCTTCACTTTCAATGTTCTCATTGAAAACTATTCAAGCTCTTTTTATCATGTGGCATTGAATCACATCCTGTAATCTGAACATGATGCAAAAAGACAAACTGCTGTAATACTGTATATTGTATAAGGGCACAAGTTTGAGTGAAAGTGCTTTTAAAATGGGTCTATAAAATTTTTGAGAATAAAACTCCACAAGGTATTTATCATAATAAACTCTTCACACTACATAATAACTTTAGATATTCCCGTGATAAAGAATGATCACATCTTCTCTATGAAAGTCACATGGAATTTCTAGAAAACTTCATCCACATGAAAATATTTTACTGATGTGGCTTGCATAATTTTTTACTTAATTTCTCACGGAAGAACAGATGTATAATTTGCTAACTTGAGTCTTCAATCATGTCATCTAGGCATCAAGACAGGTTATGACATAATGTGAACACCATAAGTAATCTGGAATCATAAAGGGATAACACCTCCCTCATACAGGTCGCCACGGTTGCCCGCCTCCCTTGCTGTTGTTATGGCGATGACTCGATTTCTGAGGACCTTGTCCCAGTCCTCACCCTTGTCCATCCTGGAGACTCTGGTTGGGAGCGAAAGCCACCGGTCTACCTCCTCTGACGGCACTGTCGCTAGGTGTGCTGCCCCCATTGCTTCGGGAAACTTTGCAGGAGAGGCTGTTGCCACACAGAGCGAGATGGGTGGAAGGTCTGCTCTGGGGTTGGAAAGTCTATTGTTTCAGAAAAAGAGAAGAGAAAAAACATCATACAATTGCATCAAAGAGGAAAATACTTTAATGTTTCAGAGTTCCTAGCACCAGTACAGATTAATTCTGCAATACAAGTGCACTCCTACAGAGATTAGCAAAAGACAGTGTAAAGTAAATGTGCTTTCTTGTGTCATGATTTTTGTTTCCTTTCATGCCAATCTTTTACCAAGACAGCATTATTTGTCTTCATTTCATTGAGCAGTTAATTGAATTAAGTTACTGAGTCGACAGGGTGAAAGCAAGGAAGTACATAAGTTGCATTTTCTTGTAATGTACATAAAGAGACACACTACAAAGGGATGTCTTCAATTTAAGTCACTGGTATAAGAATTATATCGATATGAATACTCTACAAAAATCAAACTGCAAAACGAGTCTAAACTTTGTATTTCTAATGCTTCTAGCAATCATACATGAATGAACTTTGTAAACTATAATATTGAGTTTTGCACCTGTTGAAGTAGTACGAAACAGCGACAGCCGAGTGCGGACAGAGTGAGTAGGCGTCCTCTTTCCAGCATCGCTGCATGGTGGACAGGACCACGGAGTCATCCACTGCATACGAACTGATTGTCTCTCTTATCTTAGGAGAGGAAAGCACATACAGAGAAAGTGTGTAAATTATGTCGTGCAGCCTCTTCTTCTGCTTAACCCTATTTCAACTGGGGGGGGGGGGGGGGGTCAAATTGACCCCCCCCCCCTCGACATTTTGCGCCACGATTCCACAACGCGCAAAGATTTTGCCGGGTCGTTTTGTGACTTTTTTCATTGAAGTCTCCCCCATATTTTGAGACTAAATTTGCGACGTCCAGGTACACCGTTCTGAAGTTACGTAATGTTTTGCATATGCATGTCAACCCGAAAACGGCTCAAATTCATGATATTGTGTACAAATCCAATGCAAATTGTGTTTTTTGGTTAAATTGATACAAATTAGATTATTTCAACTTTTAACCATTCAAATTAATTGATTCTAGTGTAGATAAGCTTGAAAAAGTGCCTGCAACAAATTTTGGCAAAAAACGATAGAAAACAAAAGGTCGAAAAAACAATGAAATACATAAGAAATTAACAAAACAATAAAAAACAAAAGAAATTGATTTTGATTGTGTTATTTTTTTACAAGAATATTGTTTGATGTGTCTTGAGGAACTCTGACAAAAAAATTTAGCAATCCTTCAGTCTTTTAATGGAGTTATAGGTGAAAATATGATTTCATGCATACATTTGCATAATTGATTTACTAAAAATAGAAAGCCAATATTTTTCTATTCTATGACCATGTAATCTTATAGTTGACATCCGGCTCTATCTTTAGGCAAAATTTTGCAGCGATCGCACGATCGGCAACCGAGATCTGAAGGGGGGTCAAATTGAAACCCCCCAGTAAAACCTTGGTCACAAATAGCCCTTAAAATAGGGTCAACCCTCTCTGGGCCGGGGACTTTTGAGAGTGTGTACAATGCCATGCGGTTTTCGGTGCAAACTGGCACTCTAGGCACACAGAGCGTGAACTGATGTCCATGATCCACAATATCAGCTCATTACAACATGAGAGATGTAGATATTTTTTCCCCGACAGGTTTGTTAAATTACAGATCAGCAGTTGCAATTTTACAAATTTCCTTAGTTAGAGGGAAACAAACTGAAGAAAATTCAAACCTCTACCTTCATCCCTCCACTTAATATTCTCTTGCATTCATCAGAGATATAAATTTCAAAAACACCCCTCCATACTTTTTTTATTCCAACACCTAGTAGGCTGTAAGAAAACCTTTGCGATTCAAATCCTTTAATTTTCACGCACAAGCATGCTTTCACAATAGCAGCAGCCACATATTTCTGAAACGCTGATCTTCACAAACAATTAATTCTCAAATGTGCAACAAATATGCATACTTCTATTCAAAAGTGAATGAACTGTATGGCATTCCTATTTCCTTCACAACTACCACTCAAAAGGAACTTTATTGTGAACTGGGCATGTTTAATGTGGCGCACTGAATACAGAATCACCTTAAATGCTGAAGCCATCATACCTAACAAGCTAGCACTGACCCTCTAGGAGAGCTAACTGATAATTCTATTACAAGTATCAAGATAGAGTCCAGGGCAATTGGGAAACCCTAAAGGTGGATATTTTCAAGCGAGTAATTTTTCGCGCTCCGACAGGTAAGATGATTTTCGCATGTTTTTGATTCCGAAGAATTGGGACACTAACAACTGGAACGTGTGGTATACAAAAATATTTGAGAGCTTTTATTTTCGCGCTAGCTTCTGGTTGCGCCAAATGCGCGAAAATTTCCACACCGCAAAAATTTCCACTTTTACAGTAGATCAGTTGACTGAGAAGATCCTTATACTAAACCTTGTCAAATATATCATCATATCAAATCTATTATGAAACAATTGATAATATTATTGTGTTTTTGTTTCTAATTGGGGATGTTTTGTTTCATGTGGGTTAAAAGTCAAGAAAGGAGAAGCCAATGCATTGCCCCGAGAAGACCATGCCTACCTTTTTCCAGAGCTTGGTGTCTATAGATGAGTGTCCTTCATCTTCAAACCTCTTCATGACATCATTGATGTGGTTCACATCTCCGCCTGAATACAACCACAATACTCTCTCCCAGTTGTATGGTAGCTGCAAAGTGAAATGAAAATGCTGACACAACTATTGCAGCATGATGTGGGCAAAATCAATGTGTTCTAACTTGAAGGCAAGATTATTATCCCTTATATATTTCCACCTCCCTGGTATGATCGAACTGGCATTCAATGCATTGTGTAGACAAAAACTTTTGTGTGCATTTTACTTTTACGAATCTTGGCTCCTTGTGAAGTTTCATGCTTGCAAAATTTTCAGGTTTTACAGTAATCATATCAACCCATTCCATACAAGAACCTGGTAGCCCGTGTATTAAAGTCTATGGGTATTTCAGAATTCAGTATGGAATGGGTTAAGGTTGTTCCCTCGGCTGCTGTCTATTGAGTTATCTCTGATGGGTATATGTAAGTGGTACACTGACATAATTTGTGAGGGGACAGGCAAGGAATGTGTGTCATTACATAACAGGTTGTAATCTAGTTCAGTCTACAGATTGAATGAATATGGACAGTGGACTTTGATCGCCAAATGCAATTTATGTTGGGCAGTTACAAAATACAGATAAGTTGTTGATAGGAAACTCTTTTTAAAGGGGTAATTATCCTAGGTGTTACACAGAACCATACTCACTAATATGTAAATTACATGATCCTGGACATAATGGACAATGGGTAGGCTATTTCCAAAACATAGTGTATTAGGCTGATGGACTCACACATGTGTATAAATATACACACATAGACTTGCCCCACAAAATTGCAAATTTCATATTTGACCTTAAACTTTGATGCTAACGATTGTTGACTTATTTCTCCTTCTTTCTTTTTTTTTCAGCCACTAATTTGCCCTGTCATACTTCATCCTTAATAGCAAAGCAAAACTCTGATGAAAAAGGGCATGACACCAACTGAAATTTCACATTGATTACAAAAAAGAAAAGAAAAAGCTGGATAGATGGACAGGAATGAAACATGATGGCATCAATGTGGAAGTACAAGGACAACTTTCACCCTGTTGTACTCACTGGCAAGTTCTCTGCATATAATGTCGATGGCAAAATTTGAGAGGTGGCTCTGGGTGGGTTAATGAACTTTACCTGGATGTCGATGGCAGGTGAGAGAGTCTGGACGACCTTGCCCATGGAGTAGTCATTGTTGTTCAGTGTTCTGTGCACGATGTCATTGCTGTTGACTGCACACACAATCTTGAGAGGCAGACCCATGTGCTTAGCAATGCTAGCAGCTACAGGATCAAAGTACATTGCAAATAAGACATACAGGTTGTGAGCACACTGCCATTTAGATTTGGTCCATGAAATACCAGGCATCAGAACTTGAAGAATAGCATGACTTATATTCATGCACAGATTAAGTGAAAAAGGTTCACTGAATGCACATTATCTGTCAACAGAAAATATATATTAATTGGTGAAATCCTTCTATTCAGTTCTATGCACTTCTATTCAGTGAGGATAAAGTGCCTTGCGCAATATCAAATTAACAGTGGCTACTTATACAGCTCACACAAGTACAGGTCCACCTTTCAGTGCTCATGGCCCTTCACAAAAAATGCATGTACAAACATAAAAGAGCAGGGAAGAAAAACAAACACAATAGCAAGCAAAATATCAACATAATTCTCTGGGACATGATAGATTACAGTTATGTAACTGCTAATGTTAGAGGAACAAATAGGTTTCATAAAACCTATTTGTACCTCTCACACATAATATAGGCAGCATACTGTATAAGCTGTTATTTTCGTGTGCAGATATTTTTGCGAATGAGCAGGTCACAGGACATTTCCACGAGACTTTTGTTTTCGCGAATTGACAACGAGGCTCTACATACATTTAAGCTAGTATCTCACCAACGGAGACGTCTCCGCGACGTCTCCAACTTATCAGTCGCAGCAGTCGCGGAGACGTCTCCAACATAAAAATGTCTTACGGTCTCACCAAGGAGACGTCTCTGAGATGAGTTATGGCAGGTGTCAAAAAAATTCAAATATAATGGAGCCGGTGCAGGATCACCTGACTTGATCTAGGCAGGATGTCAGCACGCAGATAGGTCACATGGTTTTTAAGTAGGTCAAACTGCGTCAAATAGAGTTGCGGAGACGTCGTGGAGACGTCTCCGTGACCTCTCACCAGTTTTTCTGGTCTCCAGCAGGTCTCAGAGACGTCGCGGATATGATTAGTCTCCACGACGTCTCCGCGACTGATGGAGACGTCTCGGAGACGTCGAGGAGACTTCGCAAAAAATCGAACATGTTCAAATTTCTTGTGACTAACTGGCGACTAATCGGACACTCTGTAATTTTCAGGAGACGTCTCGGAGACGTCGTGGAGACGTCTCTGCAACTAGCAAAATCCAGAGTCGCGAACTAGTTTCAAGCCTGGTGAGATACCCACTTTACTTGTAGCCTAGCTCACAACAATGTTTTTGCATGTTGTTAAATTCGCGATCCAACAGTGATTCACGAAATTCATGAAAATTAAACCGTCGCAAAAGTAGCAGCTTACAGTAGCTACTGCCAACGGACTGACAACCATGAACAGTCTGAGATCTCTTCAAATGAATTCTGTAAATTTTCCACTTACCAGTCATATTTCCTCCAGCCCCTGTGGGGATGACAACTTCGACCTCTTTGTCACAAGATGGGCAAACATTGAAGTAGCCAAAGAAGAAGTGGATGATATGACCCATGACCCGACCCCAGTTGATGGAGTTCAGCGTTCCCAGGTTATGTCGGTCCCTGAACGGAACATCTGTGCACACGGGTTTGATAACCACGTCGGTGTCGTCGGATGTCCCATCAACTAAAGTTTGATTAGAGTTGACAGATTTTGGCATGAGCACTTGCTTGTAGATCAGAGATATCCCAGTAATGTGGTCATCTTCCCAAGAAAGCATGTTATAACACAAGACTCACAGTCATAATAATGTACAGCTCAGCAAGTCTACATTTTCATTGAATTATAGAGCAAAATATAATAAAGGTGCTGCAGGCATTCTACAAACTTTTCTAAAAATATTAAGGAATATATATTTCCCTTAGGCTGAGTCCATCAGTATCATTTCTATAAGCTAGTAATTTCATCACCGTGCTACAAAACGTATTTCTAGTTGAAATTTGATAAAAAACTAGAAATTGGTGCTCGGCGGGTCGCACAGCCGAGCACATGTATCCCCCGAACCCACAGCATCATACATCATCGCAATATATAGAGCTCATACAGAAATTCCATAAATGAATACAGTTATCATGGCAACAATGATCCTGTTCACATTTTGCCTCTGGGTACCAAATTTGATGACAATAATATGATGCAGCGGTGTAACTCTGCAGAGCTCAAGCAAATTTGAAGATGATCATAGACGAAATGCAGCCAGTAGAGTGCTCACAAGGAAATCTCTGCTATTTCCACAAAAATTCTTGTTACCATGGCAACGATGTCTCCGCCCAAACCAAAAACAATAGGCGGCTTTGCTTTACCATAATGGACCTTGATGCCAAATTTGAAGATGATTGGAGAAGAAACACAGCTGGTAGAGCGCTCACAAGGAAATCTCTGCTATTTCCACAAAAATTCTTGTTACCATGGCAACGATGTCTCCGCCCAAACCAAAAACAATAGCCATCTTTGTCTTACCATAATACACCTTCATGCCAAATTTGAAGATGATCGAAGAAGAACTGCAGCCAGTAGAGCGCTCACAAGCAGACCATATTGAATTTATCTTTTCATGTATAAAGACGGAACAAGCGAGGGCGACATCAACAAAAACCATAGGCCTCTTCATCTTACCATAATACACCTTCATGCCAAATTTGAAGATGATCGAAGAAGACCTGCAGCCAGTAGAGCGCTCACAAACAGACCCTATTGGATTTACCTTTTCATGTATAAAGATGGAACAAGCGAGGGCGCCATCACCAAAAACCATAGGCATCTTTGTCTTATCATACTACACCTTCATGCCAAATTTGGAGATGATCGAAGAAGAACTGCAGCCAGTAGAGCGCTCACAAGCAGACCCTATTGAATTTATCTTTTCATGTATAAAGACGGAACAAGCAAGGGCGACATCAACAAAAACCATAGGCCTCTTCATCTTACCATAATACACCTTCATGCCAAGTTTGAAGATGATCGAAGAAGAACTGCAGCCAGTAGAGTGCTCACAAGCAGACCCTATTGAATTTACCTTTTCATGTATAAAGATGGAACAAGCAAGGGCGCCAACACCAAAAACAATAGGCGTCTTTGTCTAACTGTAATACACCTTCAAATTTGAAGATGATCGGAAAAGAAACGCAGCTGGAAGAGTGCTCACAGGGAAATCTCTGCGGCGGCGGCGGATGCGAACGGGGTGCGACGAGGCCAAATCCATAGTACGGTATCCTCCGAACTCTGTTCGGGGGATACAATACGGAGCTTACGAATGACTGCAAGAAAGTGCCCAGTCCCTTTTAAATAATAGTTATTCAAGTTATTCACTAATAATCATTCATTATTTTACATAAAATGACGCAAGGAAAGATGGCTGTGATGACGACATCCACTCATCATTGCCCTTCACCTGAGAAAACATGGATGTTCTTGTCAATGGCGGTGAACATGGAGAGCTTCTGGAGCCTAGCACACTCAGGGACAAGAAGGACCAGGTCTATGTGGTCGAGACCTCTCACAGCTTCTATGGCTGCACTACCAGTATCACCCGATGTTCCTGTGAATAGACAGTATGTTATAGGAATATTCTCATTTACTCTCCGACACAGGACCAGACATATTTCTACATCTAACACAGCACACAAAATAAATATAGAAATGTATAGTCAACAACCGCCCCCCCCCCAAAAAAAAAAAATGTAAAAGGGCATTCTAATCAAGACATATAAAGCATGAGACACTCCAAAAAAAAAAAAAGTAAATTGTATCATGTAAAGGATCATTTGACTATTGATGCAGCATAGAGCTACATGTGTAAGTAGTAGCTCCATGGTTGCAGAATGCATTTGATCATCTACAGCTGTTTGAGAATTACATTCAGGAACATCAGAAGTACATGAGAGATTATCAGACATTGTTGATTTATAATCTTAAAGCTGGTTAATTGGACCTCTGCAAACAAAATTAATCACCATCTTCAAAATATTTCAGAGAGTGTATGGTGTAAGTGTATGGTGTGTGTGTGTTTACATACAATTCTTTTAAGAAAAAAAAAGGTGCTAAAAACTGCTTATCCAATAAAAGCAAAGCAATGCATGGAGTAAAAATGAGTGAAATGGAGCCTGAGCTACATGTACCTATCCTAGCAGAATCTTTGGCAGGGGCAACCTAACAAACATAAAAACTGAACCAACACTTAAAATATAGACAGTAACAACATAACAATTCACTATCTGGAAGGGGCTAAGGATACAAAACAATGTGCACAAAAAGGCGGTAGCTTGGAAGTCAAAAGCAGGAAGCCACATTGAAGAAGGAATACACTGGATGGAGTGAGTAAACACAAAGGAATAGTTTTGTTTGACCAGTGGTGATCCCTAAGCTCAAGGGTGGGCAACCTGCAAAGGATAAAGCTGGATGGGGAGGCAACATCAAACACTATCAGGAACAAAACAGTGATGATGGGTATAAAAAGGTGTGAAAGAATAGCAGCAGAATTAGTGAAGTGGGGGGGGGGGGGGGGGAGGGAGCTACTGGGACCAAACTATATGTGATGTGGCGAAAGAAAAGGAAATAAGATACAAGTGATCAGTGACATGATTCTTCTTGGGGCACTGAATCTCCAGCTACCCGTCCTGACACAGTCTGAAGCAGCAGACAGAAGTTCTACAGGTCAAATGGTACCAAGTCGTCTCCCCTAGTAGAGGAGACAACTTGGTACCATTTGACCTCACGACAAACTCCTAACCTTTCTTACTAAAAAATAGGGATGATTTGGCTCAAAAGTAGGAAAGAAAAAACAGTTCCCACAAGAGTGTGTAAAAAAAATCATCAAGAAAAAAAATTATTCCTCCCATCTTCCATAAGAGGCATATAGTACGGATTTTGTCTCATATTTTATTTTTCACACTATACGCCTCTTAACCCATTCTTGATGGGAACCTGGTATACCAGGTTCCCAAAATGTAGACAAGAGTGCCTGCATTTGTGGCCTAAATTCATGTTTGTGTTATACTGCCAACATAATATGGCTTTAATAGAAAGATTAGAGTTTCTTCTATGAGCATCTGTTCTCTTTCTGTATGAGACTGCTATATCTCAGTATCATTTACTTTTTTTTCTGATGTAGTTTGCACTTGTTTGGCTATAAAACTTGTATGAAGATGTAAACAGCAATCAAGGCTGAGCTCAGTATATTAAAGTGTTCACTGACCCCATTCAGAAGACTCGTTTTGTGTAAACATAACAAAAGAGTCTGTCGATGGGCAAAAAGAATCGCGGTTGGGGCATTGAAGGCTCTTAGAGGAATGGGTTAATACCTCCCTTTGTGAATTAATTTCATTTTATACATCTTTCAATAATCATCAATGAATAGAGACAACCTTGTCCCACCATGTCCTTTCTGCTGGACCGAGGTGCATTGCTACACCTTGGAGCACGCTTCCTAATCTACAATACATGTATAAAGTTTGGAGGTATCACTGAATGCAAATATAAAAGCTTGGCAAGTGCCTGGACACATACAGGGTCAAGTAAGCCATTCTTCCACCCTGGCAGCCAATACTTATAATGCACATGAACATTGATATTGCTCACATATAGTATACAAATATTGACTGCTCATGAGGATGATGGTGGAAATTATCATTCCCGAGGTGCTTTTCATACCGACCCTTCTATCACCCCGAGGCGTTAGCCGAGGGGTGATGGAGGGGTCGGTATGAAAAGCACCGAGGGAGTGATAATTTCCACCACCATCCGAATACAGAGCAGTTAATATTTGTTTTATATACCTCATCGTTTAAGACTTAACCAAGATCTAGGGCTAGGCAAATACGAAGTAAATTCTAACTGTTAGGCCTAACGTTAGCCCTAAAATCAGGCCACAGCGCTCGCTTGCATGGTTTTCGTGCATTTCGTAGACTACCTAAAACGCACGGTAATCACTCACAGTGGGTAAGTCACACGGCCTTCGGCGAGCTCCTGCATAAAATCTTGGCAGAAGATTACAGTATATGTCCAGTTTCCCGTCGCTCGTGTTTTAATTCGATAATTCAAACATGCTGAGATTTGTCTCTGCTTCGGGATCCTAAGAAATCCTAAAGACAAAGTGTACGATCTTTGATTCAGCTCACTTCAAATCACGGAAGATCGCTCGATCATCATGCCATGTTGAAACATGCCTGCTGTGCGCTCACTGAGTGCGATGATTGTGCATGTGTTGTATACGATGCGCGTAGTGAACGTCCTTGGAGGGGTTGCGGACACCGTGCGCGAAGTCTAGTGTACTTGTTATGTGTACAAAAGTCGCGGAGGGTTTACGAATTCTATCACGAGGGTTTTAACTTACTATCACGAGGGTTTTGCCTTTCTATCACGAGGGTTTTGCCTTTCTATCACTTACATGAAAACCCTAAGGCAAGATAGACGGGACTACACCTTGTCACATGATATACTTTTGACCAATCAGTGATACGAATCTCACTTATGAGGTATATAATATTTATTATTATATCCCTCACAAAATGCATCTCGTCCTCTGATTGGTCGAGAGCACTGTAAACAACAAAACATAATTCTACCATACAAGTGCGCGAAAAAGACTATACTCCCTAGGGAAATGGTAAAAACTATACCACGCTGGTGATTTTCGCGCCTTTTTTGCTTCGCGTCGCGACGCGAAATATTTCACGTGTAAATGAATGGGTATCGCAGCACCTTCGCTTCGCGAGAGATTTCATGTACAAATGAATGGGTATCGCGGCGCCTTAGATCACTGCACTTCGCGAGAACCACAAGGCACGCATACACTCAATGCGACACGGGTTACGTTAGAGAGACTCAGACTCAGACTCTTATAAAGCCCTCATTCTACGTTACAACAGAGTAGGCTATATCGTAGATCTATAATTAGACAACAATAAGCACGCTAGGGTTCTTCGACGTACCGTAGGCCTTTGGGGAGTTCATGCTTCGCCGTTTGAAAGTTGGTCTCACAGTTCACTATTAAACTCGAGCGACCCACCCAAAAGATGTTGACAAACGAAACTGCAGTAGATAGTAGGCCTGCTCTAACGTTAGCGCTAGTTAAGCCTAACGTTAGTTCTACCTGTCTAACAGACAGACTCAGACTCCGGCCCTATTTCCCGTAATCTCATTCCTAATACTAGTAATTATTTTTTAGAGTGTCTAACGAGTAAGTTATAGAGTCTAACTTGTTCACTGTTTACGTTAGAACACCATACGAATCACACGAATTTACAGTGGCACTCGATGCTTTAATTGCTAGAATTTTTCCAGTGCCTAATCTAACCTTATACGCTGTTACTGAATGCTACCCAAATTTACAATGTATACTTGCATTTTAACAGGAAATGATAGTCCATATTCATGTACAGACATGACAGCTAGGTCGAAAGACGACAGAAAACACAATCAACTGCAGCTCACAGTCACATCGTTGATCAGCTCGAGCACGCACATCGCCGCACTGGCAACCGAACGTACTTGTTGACAGATCGGATAGGCGTATTGCATGTATGAAGCGCGTAGTGACTTTGCAATATGCGCATGTTTACCAGTACGTTGTACAGCAATGCACCGAGTACACTTCAGCGGCTGAGCGCGCAGTTGTCTCTTCATAGTACGCGTACGCGCTGCCCTCCTGCTGAGCTGCTTTCCCGAGCGTGAATGACTAGTCAATCTTCTTGAAAAGTAAAGCAAGATGCCCTTTAAAAAGAGGTAAATTACAGAATACCAGCAGTCGAATACTTTTAAATTCATTGGGAGGGATATAAAACAAATATACCAGGCCAATTTTTCGAGGCACCGGTTGAAACTATGTGCCTTCGGTGACTTCAGTAGCACTATTTTCTTCGGGGCTGCGCCCCTCAGAAAATAGTGCTACTGAAGTCACCTCATGCGCATAGTTTCAACCAGAGCCTCTCAGGCCTGGTATATTTGTAATATACTATTAGCATATGTGCATTCCATTATCACTGTAGATCCTATTGTTTGACTATCATAATAAGGATGTATCCTATGCTATTTACCTGCTGGTGAAATAGATAATTAATAATAATGATGGTAATGATGATGATGATGATAATGGTAATGATGATGATGGTGATAATGATAATGATAATAACTTACTCATCATAATCATAATGATAACAATAATAATAATACAGTATGTATCCAATTAATCAATAGTCAAATCATTGAACATAATATGACAATGATAATCAGTGTACTGAATGTTTACAGTAATAACTAAAAAAATATGACAAAGTAACTCAAAATGTGAACATTAATATTCACCAACAATGAGGATGATATTCTTCTTTCTCTTTGCTAAGAAGTACTGCATGAACTGGGCCAGTGACACCATGGACAGGTCTTTGAAGGAGAGCGTTTTGGTGTGGAAGAGCTCCATGACGTTGAGATTGTTGGAGAGTTTCGCCACGCGCAGGACCTCCGGGATCTTCAGCTTGGCCATGGCTCGATCCACAATATCTGGAATAAAATGTATCATGGCTGATAATATCAGGGGCCTCATCAAAGATTCTTCCCAAATGGGGGGGGGGGGGGGGGGGGGGTGATGGGGTCATTGACCCTACCAACCATGTGCAGTTTCCCCTTCCCCACAGTATGCGTCAAGTTCGTGTCATATGCTCCGTCCATCGGATTGGAGAACTTACCAGTACACCTGACTCTTCTTGTCATTGTTCCAAGACTGTGTGCTCGTTCTACTGGGAAGGGTTGGCCATAGCAGAGGTTTTTGTTTTGTTGTTGTTGCTGTTGTAGTTGTTGTTGTTGAAATGACGTTACAGAAAAATGTCCCAAGTCTGCTCCTGAGGTATTCTTTTTTTGCACGCCAGCATCCCTCTAAACACATCCTTTTGACCTTTCAGTTTATGACATTGGGAACCAACAATATACAACATTCACTCACTTGAATCGCTGGGCACTTACAACTAACTTGAATATCAACAAATTCATGTGTGATACGGTACCGTATAGATCTATGTATTTTCTACAAGATTTTTCGACATGTTTTGGTCCCATGAAAAAGAATAGCTAAGAAAACAACACTGGAATAATAGAGGCGGCATAGAGGAGCAAACATTACTAGATGTTAGATGTGGAAACCAGAGTCACAGAGATACTCATTACTTAATTGTTTAAAAATTATTCATAGAGGAATTTGCATGAGGCATGCTACAGTGTACACATTGAGGAGCACATTTCATAATCATAATGGTGGGAATGAATGCACCTCCCTGCTTCCTCCATTAGTCATACATGCATAAGTACAGTGTCACTGTCTCACTGTATGTCTATGGTTAATTCACATTTTTACAAATATCATCATCATCATCATCATCAGCTACATCATCAATCATCATCATCATCATCATCATCATCGAAAACCAACATTGGCAACAAAAATGGGGATCAATCTCCATTCTGTCCCATTATCAACATGAGAAAAAGCAGGCAATAACAGTGTATATATGACGGATCTAGACGAAAGTTCCATTACCCTCCAAGTTTGCCAGTGGTACCTCATCCTCGCCCACAAACAAAGGGAAGATCCTTTTGCACAATTCGGGATACGAGAGCTTGGACCATTCTAGCAGCGTGCCCCGCGAGACTTGCGGGACTTCTTCGGGGATGAGCAAGCCACCGTCCGGCAGATAGCCCGGCGTAAATATCGCCTCTTCGAAAGAGAATTTACCGAACTTATCAGTTCTTGTCCCTACGTATTTCATGGTGGCTGGGTCTACGATGTACTACCAGCCAAACTTACTGAATCGATCGGCATACAGTACAGTTGTGACTATTTTTCTGAGCTTTCACGGCCTTTGTTCAACCCCTGTTGTATCCGCTAGTGAATGCTACTCTAGCTCTACAGCGTTAGCTAGCTAAGCGCCTCTACACTCTGTAGTACAGCAGCAGACCTCGACGCGACGTACAGTACATGTAGGTACTCACTGGTTGGTTGGTTGGTGGTGGTGTTTATTGGCGCTTTTCAATCAATTTGATTATCTGCGCCACGTCTTCTCCATGCTATAGTAGGAGTCCATGAAAGAGTCTATGAGCTCAGTTCGGTTGATCCACGTCACACTCACTCTGTTTTAGGTTTCGGCTCACCTGTCAAGTGGCAGTGTGTGAGATCAATATTTCCCTCCACCGTTAATAGTGTAGTTTGTGCAGTGCATCTATATACATAAATATACTCTTTTGTGTGTGTATATTTTTTAACAAAACATACGAGCACACAAGGTGTGCGTATTGCTAGTAAATACTAACAATATCAATAACAATGATCAATCTTTATAAACGCTTTGTATTATTTAGATACACACACAAAGCCCTAAAATTATCTTCTATACTAACCTTCATTATATTTCTAATATTCAATACATTTATTTTCAACATTTTTTGCATCAATTTTCTTTCATTTTTATACCGTTTACATTCCAATAAATAATGTTCTATTGTTTCTAATACTTGACATGAATCACATAATCCATTTTCGTGACAATTAATATCATAAAGATAATAATTCAACCTACATTTCCCCAGACGAATTTGATGTACTAACACTTCTTCCTTTCTACTCATTCCTTGTAACTGTATTCCCTTAGATATCTGTGACTGTATTCCGAAGAAATCTCTTCCTCTCTCTGATGTTTCCCATTCTGTTTGCCAAATATTTCTATAATACGACACCATATATTTGGTAAGTTCTTGTCTCGTATGAGCAATATCTACATTTATATTTTCTTTAAAAGACCCCCTTTTTGCTAAATTATCAGCTATTTCATTACCTTTCACTCCTCTATGAGAGGGTATCCATTCAAAATGTACATCTATATCCTGTAATTGTAAACATTTCAATTTCTCTAAAATTTCTACAACTAAAACATTAGTAATAGAGAACAAATTTTCTAGCGCCTGTAACGCAGCTAGAGAATCAGTTAAAATAACAACTGAAATACTACGAAAATTCTCTAACCATTCTAATGCCATTATAATTGCAGTTAATTCTGCTCTCATAATACATATTGAAGGTAATCTAAAAACTTTACCTATATCATACTGATCAACATAAAAAGCACCACCAGTATTGTTATTGTCTTGCCTTGATCCATCTGTGTATATTTTCAAATACCCTTTCCATCTTATTAATAATCTTTCTTCTACATAATTTGCTACCTCTATCTCAGTATCACTTCTTTTCCTAATGTTATCAAAAATAAAATATGATATTCTCGGAGGTACATAATACCAGTACGGTTCTTTTAATATACAATCATAAATTTGTTCAACTTTTGTATTCAAAGTACATGCCCTCATAACAAGCGGGCCTTGACCGGTTTTCCAATGAAATCGGTCGTAATACCAACATGGCTGTAATATTTCAACTGTAGAATGCCGTTTCCTTTCAAAAGACATTAAATAAAATCTATACTTATCGACAAATATACTTCTGCGAAATTTTAAGGGCATCTCTCCACACTCTACTTGTAAAGCTTCAAGAGATGTCTTACGCACTGCACCAGTAACTATTCTCAAAGCCTGATATTGAATACAATCAAGTTTACGTTTTGTGCTACTACTTGCAGCATCATACAATTCACATCCATAATCTAAAATTGATCTTATCAAACCTTTATATACCGTCAGTAATATTTGTCCATTACTGCCCCATGGTGTACCAGCAACATATCTCATCAAATTCAATCGCTTTACAGCCTTGTCTTTAATAACATCAATATGTTTTTTCCAGTTTAACTTCTGATCAAACCACATTCCTAAAAACTTATATTCCACATATTGTTTAATTTCATATCCTTCAATAAATAATTTAACATTATTTTTCCGTTTATTAGTAAATACCATCACAGCTGATTTATCGGCAGAAACATCTATCTTCCAGTCTCTACACCATGACATAATTTCGTCAATTGCTCTTTGTAATTTCTTCTGCAAATAATATAAATTTCTACTCATACCCCATAACGCTATATCATCAGCATATACTGATAATTTAACACAATTTTCTTTCAATTTTAAATCACTCAACATAACATTAAACAAAACTGGACTCATAACACTTCCTTGGGGAGTCCCCCTTTTCAGCACATATTCTTCAGAATATATACCATCTAACTTTACAACACATTGTCTATTTCCCAAAAATGCAGCACTCCACCCTAACATTCTATCTTTAATTCCAATCGCTTCAATCTTTTGAAGTAAACCTTTTCTCCAGATCTTATCGAAAGCCTTAGTTAAATCTAAGAACACAACAACCACATATTCTTTATTCGCCATTCCTTTTGTACATCAGATTCTAATCTCACCAACTGGTCCATAGTACTTCTATTTTTTCTAAAACCCGCTTGAAACGGATTTAATATATCCTTCCTCTCCAAATACCATACTAATCTGTTTTTCACCATTCTTTCCATGATCTTACACATCACTGAGATTAAAGTAATCGGGCGATATGACGTAGGATTCGTGGGGTCTTTTCCCGGTTTCAACACAGGAATTTGTATACATTGATACCATTCAACTGGAAAAATTGCTTTAATCCATACATCATTATACAATTGTAATAAACATTTATACATAATTTCAGGTAGCGATTGTACCATGATAGCATTAATACCATCTTTACCTGCCGCTGTACTTTTCATTTCTTTCAACGCATTCTTTAACTCTCTCATTGTGAATTCCTCATTGAAAGGACTATCAACTTGCTCATATGAATTTACTTTCATTACTTCATTCTCAATATGTGTCCTTTTTTCTTCTTCTTTTGAATTACATATATCATTTGTTTCGATCAACTGAAACGCCATAGCAATAAGATTTGCTTTTTGTGATATATCTATTACCGGTGCCATCTTATCCATCTCAAATAAATTACTGCTAACTAGTATTCTCCTTACTTTTCTGTAATCCTTTCACTTTTTTCCAAACTTTACCCACATCCGTCGTTCGATTAAACGACTGGCAGTATTTGAGCCAGTATTTATACTTTTCTTCTCTTATAACTTTCTGAGCATACGCTTTCTTTTCTTTATACTTTACCAAATCTTCTGTCTTATAATGCCTTCCTACTCTATTTCTATACCGATTTCTCTCTCTGATCACCTGTTCACATTTCTCTGTCCACCATGGCGCTGGATCCTTTCCTTTTCTTCCACCTATATATACCTTTTTAATATTTTCTTCTGCTACCTCATTAATCAAACTTACAATCAAATTATATTTTTCTTGAATACTCATATCTTCTATCACTTGTAATATATCCAAATGCAAACATTTATCAGCAATTCTTTTCTTATATAAATTCCAATCAACATTTTTAAAAGACCACACCTTTTCATTAATTCCTGTTCCTTTTACATTAGAATATTTTCGAATCAATGAGCATTTTAAAACCAAATGATCACTACCAAAATTACTTTCCAATACTTTCCAATTTAATTCATGCGCAAACTTTTGCGAAGCAATGGTCAGATCTAAACATGACCAAAGACCCGTATGCGGGTCCAGTCTAGTTGCTGATCCATCATTTAATAAAACCAAATTATACTTTTCTAAAACTTTAACCACCACTTTTCCATTACTGTCCTCTTTTCTTCCACCCCACACTACGCTGTGGGCATTGAAATCACCGAACAATATGAAATCGGTAAAACAATTTTGAATCATATCTTCCAATTTACATATATCTAATTTTTTACATGGATTATAATAATTTATAATTGAAACTGGTCTATTAAAAGAAAATACATCTATTCGTTGATACTCTTCAGAAGATGGGGTTTGTATCTCTTGAAAAATGATAGATTTATGAATATAAATCACCAAACCGCCTCTACCTCCTGAACCTCTATTCTTAATAACAGAGTTGTAATCAGGTATATTGAAAACATTATAATCTGTAAACCAACTCTCTTGTATACATATAATATCTGGTAAATTTGTCCGTTCTTTACCTTCTATCAACTTTTTGTAAAATTCTGTTCCATGAGCATTCATGCTCTGGGCATTCCATTGAAGGATATTAAATACATGATATGTGCGACGGGAACTATCCTGTTCGCTTTGAGTATTTTGACTCATTGAAGACGTTCATGAATGAGTTCGGGTGACACATCTTGTATATCTAAGCATCGTTTGGCTGCTTCAACCACGAGTCTAATTCTGTTCGAATGAGTTGTTTCTTTATCCAGATTATTGATGATGAAAGTGACAAATGACAAAAAATCAACATTGACATTGAGAGATGACGCGGCTGGTTGTTCTGGTTCCCCTGTTTGCTCTTTTTTTTCCTCAGCAGGTTCTCTTTTTTCCGTTTGGGTTCCTTGATGTACCATAATTATTCTCTGTTTCAGAGGCGGACTTTCAACTGTATTTGATTGTGTGCTTTGGGGGGTCCTATTTTTTTCATTCTCTTGGGGTAAATTCTGTCGCTTTTTTTCACTGGCCTGTTGTGTCGTCTCTACTTGTTGTGAGGGTTGGGTGTTCGACACACTCTGTCGATTCATTTATAGACTGCTGCGACTTATATTGTTTTGCAGCTTGTGCGTACGACACCTTGTTCTCAAGTTTGAGCGTCTGTATCTCTTTAGCTTCTTTGTAGTAGATGCAGCCCTGGTAAGCCGCTGAATGTTTTTCTTTACATCTAAAGCACTTTGGGTTGTCCTTTGTTTGACATTCCTCAAAGTGGTGGTTATCACCACATCTCACACATCTTATTTTCCCCCTACACTGGCTTTTTACGTGTCCGAATTGTTGGCATTGGAAACATCGTGTGAGGGGAGCTACGTATTCATGCACTCTGTATGTTTGATACAAAAAGGTGATAGATGCGGGCATTTGTTGCGTGTCAAAAAACAGTAGCACAGAAGGTGTGGGGCCTAGTACTCCTTCGACCCTTTTTTTGAAACGCTTTACTTGCATGACTCCTTGGTCCTTCAACAATTAATGCAGCTCTTCTTCAGTAATCTGCTCATCAACTCTATGGATGACTCCTTTGCTACCCACCACTTTTGATTGTATTCTTTCAACTTTCACAGATACCCCTGCCAACTCACTCATTTCTAAGGCTTTCTTCATCTGTTTTTCGTCTTTACATACGATTTTCAGTACCCTCTTTTCTTTCACTTTGTACATTTTTTCAACTTCCCCGATTTGTTTATGTAAGTGCTGTACTAGTTTGACGGGGCTGATCTGACAAACATTTTGCTCACCTAATCCAACTATGGTTACCGCCATATTTGATCTTTGATTTTGTCCCGTTTCTGTAGTTGCCATTTTAGAAGTAGATCTATCTGTCTCATTACACACACTTTCTTTTCTAATTCTTTTTTCCTCCTGAGTCTCCACTGTGGATTTAGATCTAGGTCTAACTTTTCTCTTCCTCCTTTCTACTCTCCAGCCATTGTCTTCATCTTCGCTGTCTTCTGTTCCCTTTCCTATTTCAATATGCTTGCTAGGTCTAGGTGATATTGAACTACGCACATCCATAGCGGCCTGATGGTAGGCCTCTTCGCCGCTGGATGAGGTTTCATCTGCAAACATATTCAGATGTACTTTTGATTCATTTTTTTCCCGCCTAAAAAGGTTGCTTACTTTGTTAGTGACGGCTTTTATTAGTAGAATGGTGCAGAAGGAGTTTGCCAACAATAACAAGCTTACCTTGGCCTTCAACTAATGAGGTTAAGTAACCGAATCTTAACTGTATAAGTCCGTCCACCAATAACTCTCTCCACAAGTGCCTCAGCAGAATCAGCAAGAAGTATCCACTTTATATTGCTTCAGCTGGCTGTGGTCTGGGCTCCCAAGTTTGTTGGGTTTGATGGCACAAATCCTCAGGGCTCGGGTCGGCCGGGCATTGAAGGAGGGTTCCGATGGTCCGCAGCCGATTGTAATTTTCCCGCCAAATCTGACTACACTACGGACTACAAGTGTAGTGCGGCTGCGAAATGGGTGGCACGTGAGATGTTTTTGTTTTTGTTTTGTTTTGTTGTGTTCCAGTGCTCCCATGTCCGTGAAACAAATGTGGCAGGGTATGGAGAAACTGCATGGAAGAAGGAAGAAAGCGGTGGTTGAAAAGTTTTGAATTTCCCTCCTCATTACATCATACCCCACATCACATAGACCTACTCTCAGTTCTTTTTTGTTTGTGATGAATTGAATGAATTAGGATAATGAATTAGATTTTATTCGACTCTTCCGACCCCATTCCGGGGTATGAGAGTACAACACATAAATACAAGATAATGGTTATAACAATATCAAAGAATACATGTTTGTGATATATTACAATGATGTATATAAAATAGTCTATACCTACTAAACATATATACAGTGATATATACAAATTGGCAAGCAAGGTTAACTAATCGTATGAACCATACGACCAAACAATCGTGACATACAACTACAAAATATGTACTAGAGATCGAGTATCACTGGATGCTTAATTTTTCTACCACTACGAGTTACAATGTTTTCTTTCCTGACTACAGTACACTCAACTTGTTCAGGCTTCTGCAAATTTGCAAAATATGACATGATCAGCCTTACAAATAACACTAATCTTTTAAGCTGTCCTAAATGCGAGCATGAAAATAATCTGGACATGTGTAATGAGCAAGGACGTTTAACCAAATAATGATTGCTTAAATATAACTGCCTTTCCTTTTCAAAGAAGGGGCATACGAAAACATAGTGAAATTCATCACCCGTTTCATGCCTATCACAACAAGGGCATTGAACATCCCTTTCATCAAATGACTGTACAAATCTTCTATTATTAGCTGGCAACTGATTTGACCTACATCGAAAACGGCTCAATGAAATTCTATCCCTCTTACTCAACTGGACTAAGTACCATTCAAAGAGACTATTCGTCTTAAAAATCCTATAATTTAAACATACTCCATTAATTTTGACCAAACATTTGCCATCAAATCCTGTTTAGACATATCACTTAATCTCAGCTTCAAGGTGCTCAATATCCAGTTATTACTAAATCCTTCCCCTTTTCTTAACCATACAACACCAAGACCAGCATTGTTTAAAATTTCCTCAATATGAGATATCCACTTAGATACAAAAGTCGTGTCCTGTTGACTTATTAATCTTTGGAGTGTATAAAACCTGAATGAATATTTAGCAGAAGAACCCTTTATGATCCTCAGCCAAAAGCTAACCATACGATATTTAACAGTATTAGCCAGTCGTGTTCTCCCGGTTTCTGCATATACCATACAATCTGGTGTGAATTTATTTACACATAACAACGATTTCAAGAATTTCCTATGAAAAATTTCGATTTGACTCAAATCCATAAAATCCCAAACTTCACACCCGTACAATAGTATTGGTAACACTAACTGATCAAACAGTTCGCATTGAATATCCACAGGAAGCTTGAGTTTCTGAACCTTTAGTGACATAGAAAAAAGTGCTTTCCTTGCCTGTGTCACCTGTTTAGAAATAGCCTTCTTAAAACTTCCATTGTAATTAAATTGAATACCTAAATAAACAAAATCATCCACTACATCAAGTTTGTCTTCACCAAAACTGAACAATGGAAAGTTACGTACTTTGCCTCTTGAGAAAATCAGGACTTTAGTTTTTGTAGTATTGACACTTAACTTCCAATCTATACAATATCCATGCAATGCATTCAAAGCCAACTGAAGCTCTTCTGCACTGTCGGCTAAAATAAGAGTGTCGTCTGCATACAACAATGTATATAAATGTATGAAAAGATCCTCATTGACTTCTTTGTCTAAAATATCAACACAAACTTTTTCAAACAAAAACTGCAGTCCCTTGAAACGGCAACTCAAAAAGGATTCAAAATCATTGAGATATAATGCAAAAAGCAGAGGCGATAAATTTTCACCCTGCCGTACACCAACATTACACTGAAAGGCCTCAGAATGTTGACCATCTACTAATACACAAGATTTGGCTTGAGCATACATATTCTTTATAACTGTAAACACCTTACCATCCACCCCAGACTTCAACATTTTATGCCAAAGTGAAACCCTATCAACCATATCAAAGGCTTTCTTAAAATCAATGAATGCACAAATAAATTCGTTTGCGTTTAGACAAATATATATCAATTAAAGTTTTCAAAACAAAGGCGTGATCCATTGTAGAATATCCAGCCCGAAAGCCAGCTTGTTCTTCTCCAAGCATACCTTGATTGTTAAGGTAAGTTGTTATCCTATGATTCAAAATAGAAGTGAATAACTTCCCCAAACAGCTTAAAAGTGTTATTCCATGATAATTATCTGGGTCTGTATCCCTTCCCTTTTTCTTAAAAATTGGTACTATAGTGCCGAGACACCAGTCTTTTGGAACTAAACCACTTTCCAAAATTATATTAAAGTACATTGTAATGCAATCCAAAACACGACTTGAACAATGTTTTAAAAATTCATTTCTAATCAAATCAATACCACATGCCTTATTGTTCCTTAACTTCTGAACCATCTTAATGACTTCATCAATTACAATTGGTGCATTTAACTCATTATTACCTGCTGATCCATCCAAATCGTACTCTGGAACTGAAATTAAATTTCGAACCGAATTCAGTTTACTAAAATGACGCACAAAATCAACCAAAGGGACCTTTGCCGCACACGAGTCACGCTTACGGCCATTCAGTAACTTCCAGTACTCCCGCGGGCTATCCTTTTTAAGTATACGAAGACGATCATGCAGTGATTTACTATATGCCTTATTCTTCCTTCTCAACAATTTCTTGTAACCACTAGCAACAGTCTTAATGTCAGCCAGCATTTGCTCCTTCTCTCTCATAGGTTTCCCTTTACACTTCCGTTTAGTCCTATTCTTGAAATTAAGATAATGCAATCTAGCCTGTACACACTCATTATCAAACCATGGCTTTTGTTCTTTGCGAGGTTTCCTAGGATTACCTATGCTACGAACCTTTTCCTCACAAATACCAACTTCTTTTCCAGCATTCATGAAAATATCACCCAACAACGCACTAAAGCTATCAATATGAGCTTGTGTGGATGATCTTTCTACCACCCTCAATTCACTCAACAAGGCATGAATATTCTGATCAAGCTTTAAACTGAAATCTAGTGCCTTTTTACTATCCCACTTAAATGAAACATACTTGACATTCTTGGTTGAAATACAGAATAACTTAATTCACCGCATTAAAAATTGTCAAATATACTACTAGAAGTCACAAGACCTAGAAATTGCAAATATAAAATTCCTTCTCTTTTAGATTGTAAAAATAGCTTTTACTAAATTGTTGTACCTGATGATTCTACAATGAATTCATTCAGTTCATAAAGGGGTGGATCCAGGAATTCCGTTAAAGGGAGGCGCGGGGGGGGGGGGGGGGGCGCTGCTGAAAATATTTCTGGTGCCACTTCAGGGTTGAATCGGTTGACAAGCAAAAAAACAAACAAAAACAAAACAAAATGAAACAAAACAAAACACAAAAGGGCTTCATCGCCATTTTCTGGTGCCAGTACAATTGTTTTTATTTTTTTTTGTTTAAGAAAGATTAAAGGGGAAGGCGCGCGCCAGGTAACCACCCCCCCCCCCCCATCTGCCTCTTATACGTGTATAATGCGTAGGCCTATAGTCCTCCCTATCAGTACAATCATGCATTATTTTGTTTGTTTGTTTGTTTGTTGCTTGCATGCATGTCTGTTTGTTTTTGTAACTGATGTTTAGGCATGAATGTGTCACGCTGTTTTGCTTTCCCGATACAATTAAGCTGTATAATTTTTGGTTCCATGCCTCCTTAACGTGGGCCCAATTGTCATATTGTATATAAATTTTTAATTTTAATGATTTTCGTATTGAACGATATATATGAGAATCTATTCTGAATTGAATTGAATTGAATTAAATTGTTATATGCTCGTGTGTGTGTGTGTGTGTGTGTGTGTGTGTGTATGTGGTGTGTGTGCATGTGTTTCAACTATATCTGTTTCACAATGATTTGAAGTATAGTAGTTGTCATTGTCATTACAGCAATGTATCCCGATATAGACCTAAACAAAATATATAAATGAAGATGCACCGTCATAGTGGGGTTGCCTAAAAGCAATCTTCATCTTAACCAGGATGCTAATAGACACAGTATAAGTCACTCAAAATCTAATTTCATTTCCGAATGATCCCTAGACATAAAAAGTCATTTCAGCATAGCAGTTGTTACACTAGCCCTATAGACCTATAGAAACTGCAACATGAATCGCCAAATACTCGCAAAAATGGCAACGCTATTTTTTTTATCAAAAAGTTTATCTATTGCAGTCAAATTGTAATTCATAATGAATAATTCTGCTTACTTTTTTCTTTTACAATATATATATATATATGTATATATATATATGTATATATATTATATATAATATATCAATCCTCTCACTGTTGTTATTGTTCTTTTTTTATTCGTGCATGTATTGCATTGTTAGGCGTACCCGATATAAGGAAATATATTTCACTTTGAACATGTTGAAATCTAAAGTGAAAGACATGTGCAAAAGTGACCCTCACTTAATGAAAAAAAAATTATCCCTTGCTCTGTGTGGCTCAATGTGCGGCTATTCATTTGTTTTGTTTTTCCGAAAAAAAAAACGCGTTTTATATGTTTGTTGTTGTTGCTCTTGTGATGCGACAAGTTTGAATGTTTATCAAGTCATAATATTGTTGCCATCTCACTCGAAAAGATTTCTCATGAATTCTTATTCTTTCACGAAAAGTGGAAATTGACTTCTTTTAGTGCTTATGACGTAGTGATGCATGTATGCACAAAGCTCAAATTTTTATTTTTTGATTAATAGTATATAGGCCTACATCAGAGTAGCATGCACAGTATAACAACAGTCTTTTAGTCTTTATTCATTCGGGCTGTCTCCGAAGTTTTATATAATTATAAAACAATATCCCTCACACACACACAAACACACACACGGCCGAACACATTATATATATATATATATAATATACGCATATAGAGCTACGCAAGATTTGTTGGCAATGCATTTAAGTCTCCTTGCACCCAAGCCGAGAGTGTGATGATATCAAAGGTCGTATGAGTGTACGATCTTTGATGGTATCCACAAAAGCAAAAAAGAAAAACAAAATTTACGTACCCCCTAGGCAATTACCCCTATGATTAGTGTCTACGGGAATTATTCAATGCAAGGGTTGAATGCAAATGTCTACTGCACCAGTATTCGGCCACCAACGAGCGCCGCAACGTCCCCGGTGCAATTTTGCACCAACAGTGTAGAGCGCGATGCATTTTCAGCGGCCTTGCACACGCATTGACATTGAGCACGCATATCGTGCAGTGTGACTGCGACCGAGCAAAATGCTCCTCCAACGAAAAAAAAACAATCAATGTTAATTTGAAAAATCATCAAATATCAAAGGTCGTATGAGTGTACGATCTTTGATGGTATCCACAAAAGCAAAAAAGCAAAACAAAATTTACGTACCCCCTAGGCAATTACCCCTATGATTAGTGTCTACGGGAATTATTCAATGCAAGGGTTGAATGCAAATGTCTACTGCACCAGTATTCGGCCACCAACGAGCGCCGCAACGTCCCCGGTGCAATTTTGCACCAACAGTGTAGAGCGCGATGCATTTTCAGCGGCCTTGCACACGCATTGACATTGAGCACGCATATCGTGCAGTGTGACTGCGACCGAGCAAAATGCTCCTCCAACGAAAAAAACAATCAATGTTAATTTGAAAAATCATCAAAATACGGGCCAGTTTGTGATGACGGAGAACGAACTTTCATAAATCTAGAAGGACATAGTCCCTCAAATAGGCCTAAACGTAAATTTCGGAATTCTTACGAACATTTGAGCAGCGAAGTCGGATCGTTGGGGAGTTTATGTCTTCGTATGGTAGCGGAAAATCGCAAAGTGAGAAACGGGAAATTTTCGGAATGGTCACTATACCATGGGGTCAAAACTTCAAGGTCACACAGAATTTGCAAGGGTCAACCGATTATCACCAAAATCTAATCGATTCTTTCCTGTCATTATCCAAACATTCCCTGAACATTTCGTGCAAATCCGTTTACCCGTTCTCTTGTTATCTTGTACACAAACAAACAAACAAACAAACAAACAAACAAAAAAACAAAAAAACAAACAAACAAACAAACAAACAAACAAACATACGGAACCCTTTACATAACCCCCTGCCGATTTTCATCGGCGTGGGTAAAAAAAAAAACAACTCGCAGTTAAGGGAAACATTTATGATGGACTTCACATCAACCTCAATTCTAAACAGTCAAAAACATAAAGGAGAGGGCAAGGCAACATTTTTGTCAAGAGACGTACGAAACTGTGACTACATTAGAGATTCAATGATGGCTTCTTAACCGTGGAATTTCTATGTAAACTCTGACTTTCGTCACACTAGCCCCTATAGTGGTATTTAGGGCCTCCGAAGTGACGCGTAAAAGCTGCGTTTTATAGTGTTGCTGTATGTTATTACCCACGCCGATGAAAATCGGCAGGGGGTTATGTAAAGGGTTCCGTATGTTTGTTTGTTTGTTTGTTTGTTTGTTTGTTTGTTTGTTTGTTTGTTTGTTTGTTTGTTTGTTTGTTTTTTTGTTTTTTTGTTTGTTTGTTTGTTTGTTTGTTTGTGTACAAGATAACAAGAGAACGGGTAAACGGATTTGCACGAAATGTTCAGGGAATGTTTGGATAATGACAGGAAAGAATCGATTAGATTTTGGTGATAATCGGTTGACCCTTGCAAATTCTGTGTGACCTTGAAGTTTTGACCCCATGGTATAGTGACCATTCCGAAAATTTCCCGTTTCTCACTTTGCGATTTTCCGCTACCATACGAAGACATAAACTCCCCAACGATCCGACTTCGCTGCTCAAATGTTCGTAAGAATTCCGAAATTTACGTTTAGGCCTATTTGAGGGACTATGTCCTTCTAGATTTATGAAAGTTCGTTCTCCGTCATCACAAACTGGCCCGTATTTTGATGATTTTTCAAATTAACATTGATTGTTTTTTTCGTTGGAGGAGCATTTTGCTCGGTCGCAGTCACACTGCACGATATGCGTGCTCAATGTCAATGCGTGTGCAAGGCCGCTGAAAATGCATCGCGCTCTACACTGTTGGTGCAAAATTGCACCGGGGACGTTGCGGCGCTCGTTGGTGGCCGAATACTGGTGCAGTAGACATTTGCATTCAACCCTTGCATTGAATAATTCCCGTAGACACTAATCATAGGGGTAATTGCCTAGGGGGTACGTAAATTTTGTTTTGCTTTTTTGCTTTTGTGGATACCATCAAAGATCGTACACTCATACGACCTTTGATATTTGATGATTTTTCAAATTAACATTGATTGTTTTTTTCGTTGGAGGAGCATTTTGCTCGGTCGCAGTCACACTGCACGATATGCGTCCTCAATGTCAATGCGTGTGCAAGGCCGCTGAAAATGCATCGTGCTCTACACTGTTGGTGCAAAATTGCACCGGGGACGTTGCGGCGCTCGTTGGTGGCCGAATACTGGTGCAGTAGACATTTGCATTCAACCCTTGCATTGAATAATTCCCGTAGACACTAATCATAGGGGTAATTGCCTAGGGGGTACGTAAATTTTGTTTTTCTTTTTTGCTTTTGTGGATACCATCAAAGATCGTACACTCATACGACCTTTGATATTTGATGATTTTTCAAATTAACATTGATTGTTTTTTTCGTTGGAGGAGCATTTTGCTCGGTCGCAGTCACACTGCACGATATGCGTGCTCAATGTCAATGCGTGTGCAAGGCCGCTGAAAATGCATCGTGCTCTACACTGTTGGTGCAAAATTGCACCGGGGACGTTGCGGCGCTCGTTGGTGGCCGAATACTGGTGCAGTAGACATTTGCATTCAACCCTTGCATTGAATAATTCCCGTAGACACTAATCATAGGGGTAATTGCCTAGGGGGTACGTAAATTTTGTTTTTCTTTTTTGCTTTTGTGGATACCATCAAAGATCGTACACTCATACGACCTTTGATATCATCACACTCTCGGCTTGCTATAATCAAAATATCCCGCAAGAAAACGGCGTATTTCTCGATTTTTAGCGCTTTTTCCGCGACCCGTCGCGTAGACAATACTCTTAAAACTGGACTTAATTCGCGCGCGCTTGGAAAAGTTCCGATTCTGCACTTTTGACGGTGGAATTTGGGATTTTCGATGGATTTTTGGAGGAGACTTAAGGACTTTCCTGTACGTGAATGAGTGTTAATACCGTATGTGTAATTATGTGATTTGCGTGTGATGTGACTGTAGAACCAAAGATCGTACACTTCAGTGTACGATCTTTGGTAGAACTCACTGGCTGGTGATAAAGCACACTGGCAATTAAGTGGCCGAATTCTGGTAGATGACCGAATGCACATTATGTTTACCCCGACTTTGTACTTAGGCGTGGGTCTGCCGCCTTTGACGGCCCCTCTCTAGTTAGTTGGTAAAAGGTTTACGTTCGAATCCTTTTCGGATCCTTCCAATTAAATTCTACAAAGTCGACCAGAACCTGAACCAGCCCATTTTAGAATTACTCGAAAGATTTCAGTTTTTTTCAATACACAGAGAATAGATCAAAGCAGTACTTCATACAAGATTTTAACGTCAACGCAAATCTTCAGAAATATAAAGAGAAAGTACATGTATACAAATGATAAAAATATTGTACTTTTCCACGCATTGTTATGAGGTTGTTTGTTGTTGTTGTCGTTGTTAATACTGATTTTCTTCTTTTTCTTTTCTTCTTCCTAACCGATTAAGTCAAAGCTATATACAACTTGATATGAAAAATTTGATACTGTATGCTACTATACACAAGATATTTTTTGTGTCTATAATTGAAACTCCGCTGCATCTCGCTTAAAAACTTTTAGGTCAAATTTTCTCATACATTTCCCGTTTCGTGATGATGAACAGGAAATAGTATATAAGGAAATCCCTATTGACCGTAGGTCCGATAGACTGAAGATTTCATTGAATTCCATGGTCAAAAATATTCAACTCTTTTTGTAACAAACACACACGCAAAGCACCCCTATGACACACACTCAAAAACTTCATGAAAGAATCTATAGTGCACGTCATTAGTAGTTTTCCTTCAAGCTTACAAACATAAATTAATACACATATACACATACATGTATCCCAATACCCCACACATGCTTACACACACACAAACACACAAACACACACACACACACACACAAACACACACACACACACACACACACACACAAACTCACAATATGTGAGTATAGTACAATGTACCGAAAAGAATCAGGGAGGTATTTAGTGTACGTCATTAGTTTTTGCCTTCACGCTTACAAACCCACAGAAAATACGCTCACACAAACACATTTATATACGCACACACATTCACATTCACAGTATAGTATTTCAACAAAAAAAAAAACAACAACAACAAAACTGGGGTATGACATTGAATAAACTAGTGCACGTCGGTCTATGGGACCTTCCAAGTCTATAAGGCTGCAACTAAATATTACCCTCGTAATTGTACAATAGAACATTATCATTTTTAAATTCTCGGAAGCCATACACCAGTGCTCTATCTATATCATGATCATTGATTCCCTCACATACACGTATTTCAAATTGGATATTGCAAACCTTTTGTCAATGTGTTTGCAGACATAAATCCCTCCCACTTAAAAGACACTGTTGCTGAGTGATTTCGACACCACCATGATTTGACACTCAGAACATTTTTTCTTTCTTCCGGTCAATGGGAAACTTGTGAGAGTATAAATGAATTTATAGCCTACCTAATCTGATTAACAAAGTAACTGACCAATATCAATGTTTGGATAAATAGATTGAAAGCTATACACAGTCTTTTCGATTCTATAATGACTGTTTGGAGTACATATTTTCCTCAGTATACATCCGAGTTCGCTTGAACAAAGCAATTTGCATATTTACGTACCTGCAACAAGACAACGGAAACAAAAACTTATGAAAAAAATGTGGAAAATGCTTAGACAAAATTTTGAAGGCTAAGAGAGTTCTTGCTCTTCATAATGGCATGACAAAGTAAATCTTAAAGATACTGCATATTTTGTTTAAGGGAAGGCAAACCCAAAGAGCAATGTGGATTGAGTGAAAGCAGCAACACCAAAACTTTAAAACTTCATATAAGTTTTGCATCGATTGTCCGATTTTCCTCAAACTTTCACTGATGTGTTCTACTAATGTTGCTTCTTTCACTTAATCCACATTGCTCTTTGGGTTTGCGTTCCCTTTAACAACTGCTATTAATTTGATGCATGACCGCATTGATGCATGTTTGATAACTGAACCAAGGCAGTGAAGACAAACTAAAGGTACCAGATTTGCTCATGTTGAAACGGGTTAATGAACTTCCGGCAATAACCACGTCCTCTATTTATCTTCGTAACGATGACAACATCTCATTTTCCACTGCATTTTCTTCTCTTTGAGTAACCATGACGACATATGAATGCTCTGAAGAATGCTTCTCTTCCTGTGTAAACCACTGACGATACGTATATATACCAGTTACAGTATTTCTGTATTGTAATTTATTTCTCCGTAGCTAGAATGACAATACTACTAATTTCTCGACTTCTCGACCGCACCTTTCTCTCCCTGAGAGATCATGACGGCATGAGTTAGTTTTCAAGTCCATCATTTTTTTCCTTGGTAACCATGACGACATCAGTCTTGCCAACGATGGCCGCTACTGTCCCGTCTACTGCCACGGCGACAGCATTGCGAACAAGTTCTTGCGACTCCCCAGTGATGCCTCGGAATAGCGTGGCCACAAACGCTCCATCCAGACTGAAGACGTCCAAAGTGTATTCTGTGCCCTTGCGGTGCAGGACGAAGATCTTGTCACACTCGCTACAAGCTACCCGTATGTCCTGTGAGCTGATGTCCCGAACTCCACTGCGACCATGACAGATTTCAATCGTACGCAGCACTTTACCCTCGACATCGATGACTGAGACCGAGGATGGCTCGTGGGTGATGACGAGTTTCTTGGGAGAACCCGGACAGACAGCGATTCCGGTCGGACATATTTCACCTGTTGAAATTGATCTAGTTTTGTTTCTCCCCGGTGAGTACGCAGCAATCGCACTGACGTCAGAAATGGTGAAATACATGTTCATGGATGCCCCGTCGACTGCCATGTCAGTACAATGTCCAAGACGAGTGGTGATAGCTTGAAGATTTTGCTGATCCTTTACTCTGAAAGAAAATGTAGATCTTTGAGGGGAACGGTACAGCCCTATGAAGCTAATTGTTTGTTTATTATTATCATAAACTACCATCGTTTTATTAAGCAAAACTGCAAACAGGTATGATGCTGCACTTGCTTCGGTGTTCACGTAATGTTCCTGCGCCACTTTACCAAAGTGCGACTTCGCCGGCCGATGACCAAATAAGCTATCAGAGCCCATCGGCTGACCAAAATGAAACCCCGTGCTCGGGTTGTGGACTTGATTGAAATCAAAAGTCCATTGCTCTCCTGATAAACCCAGTGTGTGCTCTATTGGTGACAAGCGAACGAGATTTGCAACAATGATGCTTCTGTTTAACTCGTACACTGCTGACACATTTTGGAGTTGGTGGGCGCACACACCAAGCAGAGTTGGTACCTGTAGGGACGAACGTAGGATGCGTAATCTCGGAAGTACAAGGCGTATAGAAGGATACAATCGTTTGTCGTCGTTCACGAGCTCCATCCTGAAACTCTTCATCCTCTCCTCGATGCTACAAAGATCTTTTTCAGTGGAATCATTTGACTTCATGCTGGCCACGGCATTCTGGAGTGATGCATACATTGCTGTCAATTCAATGTCATCGTCCGTGGTAGCCACTTGGTCAACAACCTTGCGGATGTTCCTTGTAGCTTTCAGAGCCAACTCATTGTTCTCTCGAATGCCCTGTATTTGTTGGAGATTCTCGTTTTTCACTGTCTCGACGCGATTGACTAATGTCTGCCTGATGGTCTCCATTTCAGTCTCGATCTTCTTGGTGATGTCAGCACATTTGGATTCCACGAGGTTTCTAACTCTACCAATTGTCAGTGCGTGTGTTTCAAGATCTTTCTGATTGGATTCAGTCTTTTTCTTTAATTCCATGACATCTTTCCGAAGTTCTGGCATAATTTCCTTTAGGTACATAAACTCGTGGCCATCTGCTTTGCTGTGGTCGAGAATCGTGCAATCAGAGCAGATTGGAGTACTGCAAGATTTACAGAAAAATTTCAGAATTTCTTCGTGTTGCTGGCAAACTGCCTCATGTTTCCTGGTAGCCAACTTGTTATTTCCACTCGTTACATCATGCAAAGGGAACACATCGTGATTTCGACAAACAGGCATCTTTCCATGGAAGTCTAAACATACTTTACACATGACATGATCGCAATCCTGACAGTAGGACAAGGTGTCCTTTGATTGGCAAAGTGAACACTCTTGTCCCACTGAGCTGAGTTTTGCCCTTCTCTTTTCCTCCTCCTCCAGAGCGTTCAGAAGTTTGTTAGCACGAAAATCCGCCCTCAGTCCAGCCACACCCGAGCTTGGTAGAACCGTGGGCTCTCGACAGGTCGGGCAATGGAGACGCTGATTTGATGTCAAGTTGCTGTTTATGCATTTCTGCAGACACTGGAGGCAGAAACTATGAAGACATGTTAGAATCCGCGGGGAGGTGAGTTTTTCCAAACATACACCGCATTCTAGCTCTTCGCGAATGGCGTTATCGAGCCCTGAATTCTTCGATTGCGCCATTTTTTGATCGTTACAGAAGGTTTCCGTTGCATCAAGATGGTAGTAAAACAATGATGAAAACGTGCAGCACAAATTGGCGAGCGCGTAAGAGGAAATACATTACGTCCCGACGCTTTCCCGACACAAACTCTGATAAACAATCAGCTTATCAAGTTCCAATGTTCATTCTTGACTGAGAGCTGCCTTTTTGTGAGAGCCCCATTTGGCATATGAGCTGTAAAGTCAATAAGTGGAGTTGTAACGTAGACCGTATACAATCGTGCAGGAAATTTGTCCTGGATTCTATTACAACGGTCGTTTACACAAGGTGAAGACTACTTTTTTTTTAAGAGAGTAAAATAAAACAACTAGGAATCGCGTGTTCACAGAAAAAAAGTAATGGATATTCAATATTTTGGGATGCAAATAAAGTTATGCAAGCTTGCATGCAAGCGCATTGCGTAGATATTCATGTTATTTCTGTTGAGGGTTAATATGGTCAATTATTAACTCATTAATGTGACCGTTAAAACATTAAAGGGGATGGCTAGTAACTGATCAGTGGAAATCAGTGGGAATGCTGGGGGATGATTGTTCCAATCCTTGTGGGATTCATTTAAGAGTACATTATACACTGTATATCTATTGTTGTGAAAATTATTTGCTTCAGAATGGTCTCGGATTCAAGTACGTGTAATGTACAAAATATGAGGCGATGACATCAAGTTTATCTTTTTTACATGATGTGATCTTGACCAAAATCATTATTTCCTGAAAAAAACGCGGTACTTTACATCTTCAAAACTTTTATTTTTCTGACTTGAATGAAAGTTTTACTACATTCATTTTTGTGACTTTTTCGCAACAGTCAACTGGGAAATGGAGCGGAGTTCATTTGTAAGGACAAATTAAATCTCTGTATGCAAGAAGGCATGGCAATGGGCGTTAATCGTTAGAGTAACAATGATGACGATGTCAATCCTGTCAATGATGGCTGCTCATCCCATCTCGATAATACCGCAACGGCAATTACGAACGAGTTTCTGAGACTCCCTATATACAGCGTCAAAATTTACATCCCATAATGTCTCTCTTACTATGTCTCCTTTATCCAGGCAGGGAGGTGAGACGATCCAGGGTAGCTTCTTTAGTGTTGCCACTGCTCTACCATCAAGAGGGCCCTGCCATTATTATCACCGAGTACCCTAGCGTTGACAGGTACCCATTTATACACACCTGGGTCGAGAGGGACGTGGTGGGTAAAAAATCTTGTCCAAGGACGTAAGAGTTGGCGGGAATCGAACTCGGGTCCTCCGATTAGGAGTCGGGAGTCTTATCCACTTTGCCACAGCAACCCCACATCTCATCCGGTCTGCAAACGTCTATCTACACTTTCAGCATTTCGAATGTGAAAAGGGAGTTCGTTCCAAGAGATGGAGCAACGGCAGGAAATACCCTTTCCCAACGGCTACAGGTGTGGGGACCATGTGATCATAATGATAGAGTGGAGGAAGAACGGAGAGATCGGGTTGAAGTGGGGGAGCGGAGGGAAAAAAATCAAGTCTTTGAGATAAGATAGGGCAACTCTGTTACATATTATTATCTTATAAACAAACAATAACAAGGATAGATGGATGAAAGGGGAGCCATTGAAGTACATTTTAATGCGGCCAGATCTTTTTGTTAAGGTCACAAGTCCAGCAGCTGTACTGTTGAAATGCATTTTGTTAAGTGACCTTTGACGGACACTTTCCATTCTGAACCTCCTCATCCTTCCCTGGATGCCGCATGGATCATGTTGACTTCATATGGTACACGGCGTTCTGAAAGGATGCATACACTGCTGCCAGTTCAAAGTCACCGTCATTAGCCACCTGATCAACCACCCTGCTTGTTTCCGAGATTTCCGCCTCTCGCTATACGTAGTCGTTGTACGTGGCTTTGACGTCTGCCAGATGTTCTAAATTGAAGCTTCCATCAGCTTGGAGATTGTCAGCGTATTTCCATACTATAATGATAATAATACAGTGCTTGCGTTTCCAGATTCCTCTGCTTACGATACAAGGAAACCATGAGTAGACCTCCCGTAATGCAGTTCAAATCTGTCATTTTCGCAAACGCTGGAATATCTTTAAAAGTATTTTTGTACGTGAATTTGCTTGAATGTACATGTATTGTCTAAGAACAACCCACTGAAGTTGGAAGGCATAAAGAAATCTTGGTACAAAAAACGAACAACACGGAAATACACTGTACTTCAAAGTTTCATTAAAAAATAGCCATTAACGACGATGTAAATTACATGAAAGAGCCTCTTATGAGCATGACTACATGACCATCTAACAACTAACAAGAATGTTACGGTAAATCTTTATGCAAATTTAATACTACTAAAAGAAAACACAGACACACAAAATTTCCATGCAATTTCCTAGCTTTCTTATTATTGAAGAAGCAGGCAACCTTGACTATAACACTTGAGACAACGCCAGAGTTCCAAAGTTCAGTCTGATGCAGTAGACAAGATAATGAGACATGACTGTTTTCGCCAATTCATTGGGACTGCCATAGGCCATACATATACACACCGTGCGTACATACAGCTGGTATACACAGAGTTAGTCTGGATTTTATTGCGATTGCATGATAGAAGAATTTAAAAAAATAAAAACAACTTAATTTTATAAAACCATATCTTACATCTCACATTGCCTCGTATGCAGTGAGCTAAATCCACAAGGGAGTTGATATCTCTCCATGCAAGGTACTAGATAAACATATCATTTTTTTTTTCTTTTGCCTGCCTGTACAATATACTCCACTTTGGAACAAATTTTTCAATTTGCCACTACATCTGACTTTTATAAATCTTATGATTGATTCACAAGAATTTAATTGCACTTTAGTGAAAATTAAGAAATCCATGTAGCTGAAACGATCACACATGCACACAGGAACATACAACAGGACATCACTTCTTCATGTGCATGCTCATTGATTATGGGTGCAGGAATAAGTTTCGTCTTTTTTTTTTTCTTCTTTTTTTTTACTCAGTTAAACGTACTACATGTACATAGTCAGTTTTCAACTACAGTGTATTCTATTATATCTACAGTGTATTATATCACAAACTATGCTGGAAGCATTGTTGTTTGTCTTATTTATTCCCTGCCCATTTAAAGGGACCGTTCAGTACTGGTTGAGGTGGGGATTCAGGTTTATAACATTCCTAAGTGAGATAATGAGAAACCTCGTATGAAGTATGAAAAAGCATGTAATTTTAAAAAGGATTTAATGTTTATTTGATGAAAATTGGTTTTCAAATGACTGAGATATCCCAAAAAGTGATAATAATAAAAGGTGACAGGCCACGCCTTTTATCAGGATCTCTTTGTTTCACCTTTTTTATTTTGATATCTTAGTCATTTCAAAACCGATTTTCATCAAATGAACTTTTGATACCATGGTCTTTGACATCTCACAGCAGGCCCCTGGGAGCAACTTTTTCCACAGGGGTGCTGAACCCCTGACCCACCCCGGTTGCCGGACCATATTAGCAGCGTTTTAGTATATTGGGGGGGGGGGGGGCAGGGGAGGTGAAGGGAGGGGATGGGGACATCGAAACGAGGGTGAGAAAGCCATCTAGGTGTCTACCACACAAGGAAACTTTTGCACTCTTATTGAAATTGAACACACTTTATGTGGTAAATTTTGAAATTCTTCAATCAAAGAAAAAAAAAGTGAATACTCGTGGACTATGTTCATGGATGAATTGCTGAACGCCCCACCTCTTGATTCTTGTGTGTGTCTTCACTTTGTATAAGTCCATGGAAGGGGACCTACGGGGGAGGGTGTGGGAGGGGGTATCCCCCTCCCACACTGGAGAGATTTTGAATTTTCATTCCTGAAATTCAGCGATCTGGTGCACACTTTTGGTGAAATTTCTTAAAAAGTATTTAAAAAAATATTCACAGAAATGTGAATGACCATTAAATCGGGTTACAATCAACTCTTGTTCCGTGTGCGCGTCATCACTGTGAGGGGTATCCCCTCCCACCCTGGAGAGATTCTGAATTTTCATATCTGAAATTCAGGGATCTGACGCACACTTTTGGTGAATATTTTTAAAAAGTATGAAAATAAAATATTCACAGAAAGCTACAGAAATGTGAATGACCAATAAATTGGGTTACAATCAACTCTTGTTCCATGTGTGCGTCATCACTGTGAAATAACTGTATGGAAGTTGATGAGGCGGGGATGGGAGGTGGCTACCATGCGACGGAGCTTTTGCATTTGTAGAATTTAATTACAACGATATGATGCACAATCATGGTATGGACTATCCCCATATATGTATCAGAGAATCGTTTGTTGGTCTTTGCTTTGTATAAGTCTATGGAAGGGGACATAAGGGGGAGGGTGTGGGAGGGGGTATCCCCCTCCCACACAAGGGAGATTTTGGATATTTAGACCTGAAATTCAGTGATTTGGTGCACACTTTTGAAATTAAAAAAAAAAGTATGAAAGATAAATATTCACAGAAATGTGAATGACCATTAAATCGGGGTATAATCAGCTCTTGTTCTAGGTATGCATCATCACTGTGTGATAAATGTAAGGAAGTTGAGAAGGCGGGGTTGGGAGGGGGTAGCCCCCTCCCAAACGACGGAGCTTTTGCATTTTTAGAATTGGAATATACATTGTACAATGTTTAATGATCTGATGCAAAATCTTGGTGGAATATCCTGGAGTTTGTATTAGACAAGTGTATTAAGACATCTATGGAGGGAGACCAAGCGGGGGAAGGATGTGGGAGGATGTATCCCCTTCCTACAAGAGAGAGCTTTTGCATCTTTTTGACTGTGATTCAAAGATGTGGAATTTCTGGCGCATATTTTTGATTTAATATGTAATGTAATGTAATGTAGCTATAATCAATGCAAGGGGGGAGGCTAATACAGCAAGGTGGAGGATTTTAGAAGGGGTCGTCCCCCATCCCCTAACCCCTCCCATTCGAGAGAGCCTTTGTATTTTAAGGATCGAAATGAAAATATTTCGTCTCTACACAACAGTCATTTATGATGGAGTATTTGAAAAACTGTCAAACAAAGAAGCATAAGCCCACTAAATGTAGCAGGGGAATAAGGGTAAACTGAAAGAGAATATCCCCTTCCCACATTTTGGAACTTTTGGATTTGTTTAAATTGAAGTGACAGATCTGGGGGGCACTTTTTGATGAAATATTCAAAAAGTGTCGATCTCAAAAGTCTACTAAGTGGATGGAAGTTGGCCTATAAGGGGGGGGGGGGAGGGGGTATCCCTCCCAGGGTCATTTTCCATTTTCAGAATTGAAATTAAACGATCTTGTGCACTTTTGGTGAAATATCTGGACAGTTTCTATTTTTAAAAAAAAATTAAAAATTCCACATCGTGGGAATTTCTTTTTTTTGGGGGGGGGGGAGGGGGGGGATTGGGAGGGTGGGGGCAAAGCTTTGCATAGCTCCCACCCAATATTTTTATTCCAGGATTAATGCTATTTGGTATGAGGAAACTGTGTTATTTTTAGAATCCAATTGACATTGTCTCGCAAACACATTTTTTTTGGTGGAAGTAGGGAAATAATCAATCCAAGAAGTGTACTACTACTACGTCTATGGAACGTATGGAGGGGAACTAAGCGGGAAAATGGTTAGGGCCTAAATGAAAGGAGGATATTATATTCCCACACGAGAAAATTTATCTTGCATTTTTTGAACAGAAATGAGAGATCTTTTGATGAAAGAAATCATTCGGAGATATGCCAATCTTATGGGAAAGGACCAAAGGGGGAGGATGTGGAAGGGGTATAAACCCATTTTTTAGAATTGAACTGCAACAATGCCGTGCACAGTTTCGGTAAAATATTTGGACAGTTTTCCATCACAAAAAACAAGAAAATCTCCGACATCCCGAAAATCATTATTGGAGGGGGGTAATATCATGGCAACTACCCCGCACCCTTGCATACGAGGGAGCTTTTGCATTACTCTAGAATAGAAAGGAAAATATCGTGAGAGGGGGTATTTCCCTCCAATACAAGGGAGATTTCGCATTTCAGAATTGACAGGTGCACACGTTGTACGAAGATTGGGACAGTGTCGAATAAAAAAAAAAATCCACATCTTGGAAATTACTGGGGGGGGGGGGGGGTCAACATGATATGCTGCCCCCTCCATCGATGCTCTCCTGAAGGGGGTACCCTCCCCCTAATGAGGGAACTTCTGCATTTTTAGATTTGAAATTCAGCAATCTAGTGAGCCCTTCAGGTATAGCATATTTAAAAAAAAATCAATAGAAAAGTAGGAAAAGCAAAATATCCAGGGACAATGGAAATGCTTTAATAGTGCTGTCTGCACTTTAAGCTTGTTCTGCGTGGGAGGGGGATACCCCTCCCACGCTATGGGGATTTCGCATTTTCAGAAGTGAAATTCAGCAATCTGATGCACACTTTTGGTGGGATATTTGGACAATTTTCTATTTAAAAAAAGAAGCAAATTTCCCTGTAAAACGATATAAGTTGGGGGTGCAGAAGCACCCCCAACTTTTATTTTTCACAGGGGTGCTATGCCCCCCTGCTCAAAAAGTCAGGGGTGCTGCAGCACCCCCAGCACCCCCGGCTCCCAGGGGCTTGTCTCACAGAGTGGTTTCTGAATATCTTGCAAAACGTTAAAAGCTAAATCCTCACCTCAACCAGAACTGTACAGTCCCTTTAACCAGTTGAATATGAGCACTTCCGATTTTGCCTTGCGTGTAATTATGCTACCATAATTGAGTTGTTGCAAGTATACAGGGGCGGATCCAGGAATTCTGTAAAGGGGGGGGGGGGGCGTGACTAATATTTCTGGTGCCACTTCCGGGTTTCATTTCATTTTTTTCTTTTTATTTTCTTTGTTTTTTACGAAAATTAAAGGGGGGGGGCGTGCGCCGGTTGCGCCCCCCTCTGGATCCGCCACTGAGTATATACCATGCTCCCTCTCCAATGCTGAAAGTGTTCAAGAAATAACCCCCCCACTAAATAAATAAATAAATAAATAAATAAATAAAATAAAATAAAACAAAATTTGACAGATCCACTCTCAACATACATCCACTACTGATATCAATGAGTACATAACAGAAACCATTCATTTCAAATCATACGATGTACATACATTGTACAATAACTATTCTGTTGACTTTGACTTAATACAGAACATGTACAAAATTTCACCCAGCTATGTAGCAGAATGACCTTGATAAAATCACATCATATCAAATTGCAACACGAATTGCATAAAATGGAGAATCTCATTACATCAAACATACATAACTTCGTCAGATTTCTGCACCTTTACAAGCACAATTCATCAACATGAATATTGCAAAAATTGCACATAATGAGCGATAAAGTTAGTAAATTTACATCTTCTATCACACAGTAGATAGTACAATATTCCCTACAGCAGTGGAGATATCACTTCCTCTTCATAATGTGAAAGCTCATTGGTTCAAATCTTGGAATGAAGGCAGCATCAAAAGTTTGTTATTATTATTATGATTATTGAAAGAAGAATACATGTACAGACTTTTCTCAAATACAGGCTTGTAAAACTATTTTGTGCAGTTAATAGTCATTCTTGTCAGAAAGCATACAGCTGCACAACAAATGACAGTTAAAAAACAAAACAAAAATAGTCTGGTTTCTGCTCTACATTATTGGCTCACAAGGGATAGACTTGATGGAGATAGCTTTTGGTTTTTGGTGTCAAGGGATGATGTTGGTGGGGTATTTCCTCCCCCTCCCCCGCCCCTATTTTTTTTTTTTTTTTTTTTTGGGGGGGGGGGGGGGGGGAGAGTTTTCCTCAGGGGACTTCAAAAAAATATTGTCCCCTACTGAAATTACATAGCATAAAGGGATGGTACAGTGTATAGTTTTGATACAGATATGGATGCAGGTTTCCAACAATTTTTGGGTGTGTGTTTGTGAGATAATGAGAAACCTCTTATGAAATATGAAAGAACATGTAATTCTTAGAGGAATTCACAGTTTATTTAATGAAAATTGGTCTTGAAATAGCTGAGATATCTAAAAAAGCAATCCTAATAAAATGTGACAAGCCACGACTTTTATCACAGGATCTCATTGTTTTACATGCAACTTATTTTTGGATATCTCAGTGATTTCAATACCGATTTTCATCAAATAACATCTCAATTCCCCTTTTAGAATTGTATGCTCTTTAACATTTCATAGAGTGGTTTTTAGATATCTCACAAAATGTTCAAAGCTAAATCCTCACCTCAACCAATACTGTACAGTCCCTGTAAGTACATAGTATACATGTAAGCTTCAATCAAGCACAGTCAAATATATAGTTTATGCAAACATGGTAAGGTTTCTGTCTCACATACAATTACCATACCATAATCCATCACAAAGTCTGAAGAAGGAAAAATGACAATGCTCCAAAACTATTGCATTCATAGGTTTGGTTAGCTTTGCCAAAATGTAGTGTTATTTTGACTTCACATAGATACTCATTGCACGTCAACAAGAGTCCTTGAGAAACTGGCATTCTGAATTAGAATGTCACACTGTACTGTCACCCAGGCTTATTTCCTTCAGTAATAAAAGTACCTCTATATTGTTCTAGTAAAATCACACACATTCAAACATCTCCAAATTTGTCATTTAATTAGGAATATTGTACCTTCTGCGATGAATACATTTTTTCCAGGTTTAAAAGGAGAGCTAAAACTTCATCACTTCATTCCATGTTAATGAACTGAGCAGTATATTAATTAATTAATTAATTAGACAAATTTGTATAGCGCAGCTACTATGTAAATATACTCTACTGCGCTGTGATGTAACAGAGCTCCTAATATTGTCACTGATTAGACACACGAAAAATAGATAACAAATTAATCAAAGGCTTCTGAAAAAAGATAAGTCTTCAATAAAGATTTGAAGACAACAAGTGATGATGCCTTCCTCAGTTTCTCAGGTAATTTATTCCAAAGTTTTGGAGCAGCACAGCTGAAGGCACAATCCCCTAAAGTATATAGAATATTTTGATGTGATTGATGACTGTTGGCAAATTTTGATGTCCTGCAGTCTGTATCACTTCAAATTCATTTGTACAGATGTGAGTTGAGTCTTCACTTATCTAGACTTTCTTTCTCTCTACAGGTTAAATGTATAGGATATTGGACTGAGTTTTAGGGCTTTGTGTTCAATGAACAATGCCTTTCAAAATGAACATTGAGGTATATGTGCCAACATACCCTGCATTTTTTTTTAGGGAAACCAAAACCCAAAGAGCAATGTGGATTGAGTAATTTAGCAGCAACATTATTAGAACACATCAGGGAAAGTTTGAGGAAAAGCAGACAATCGATACAAAAGTTATGAATTTTTAAAGTTTTGGTGTAGTAATGACTGGATAAGGAGACTACTTCAGTTTATGACATCATGGGTGGACAACGATATACAGAAAATATAAAGAACATTCAACATACTTTCACTTTTCTAGGTTAACGAAAGAGCCCTTGACTAACCTCAAAATTTCACTGATGAGTTCTACAAATGTTGCTGCTTTCACTCAATCCATATTGCTCTTTGGGTTTTGGTTTCTTTTAGGAACTACTTCATGTACTAGTACATGTAGTAACTCACAATATCTGTATCCACCATGACAGCAACTTGAAATCCTGAGAGTTACTAGTAAGTGATTACTGCTGTGATATTTCACATATATGGTACACCTGTAGTTGTAAATGAGTGGTGTTCAGTCGTCTTTGCAAAATATCCGATCAGGTAGTAGGTGTTCGTTCTTGTTGTTTGCTTGATAGCTGTTTTTTGTTTTATTTTTGTATATTGTTTTTCTACTCCACCCGTTAGAGATCATAGCTCATCCCGCTCCGCCTGCTTGCGGGCAGAGGCCATCAGTTGACTCCAGAAGGCCACCTTGTCGGGTTTAAGGTTCCTGGCCAGCTCGGACTGCATATCCAGCTTCATGTAGGCTTTCTCCTGAACGGTGTATCGCTTCCATAGGGGCAAGTCTGGATTGTCCCCATCCCCATTGGGATTGCTGAAAGGGGAAGAAAAAATAATCAAGATGTGAAATTAATTTCAATGGCAATCTTGGGTAAATGTAATGTGTTCATGCAGCTGTGCACTGGAGTTACAGTGTACTTAACTGTATGTACTTCCTTTTGAAAAGGCATCTTGACAAAACTCTACAATAATCTAATGCTAATCTACTGAATAAATGTGACTTCCTTTTTTTCTACTTTGCACCCTGGCATCAAGGACAGTATGAATACTGCAGCTTATAACTTATTTAGTTTGCATCCATATAATTTATATGATTTACTTCGGCACATTCAAATCGCTCAAACTCTGTTTCTTCCTGTGAAATAAATGTCAGTACTACAATGCACCTGAATTACATAATTTACAAAGTCTGCTGTGAAATTCATATTGTTCTTTTTAAGGCAAAGATATCTTTTTCTTGTGCACTTTCAAATTCTTGCATAAATCACTTCAGTTACTCATGAAGTACTGCTGAAGAGTCTCACCCAGTTTTAGCAAAGTTGGCCCAGTAAGTCATCAGGGAGAGGCTGAGAGCCCTCTCGTCCGTCGTGAAGGACATTTGACCCAGCCGGTCTTCCTCCAGGAAAGGAGAGCCAAAGACCAGTGCCTCCTCATCCCCGTGGTCAGCCCTGACCCACTCAGGGGCTGGGGAGTACGACAACCGATGCTGGTATTCATAGAAGTACACCTTCCCACCAACCCCTGGCAAAAGGACGCGGGGAACAATTGGTAAATTTTGATTGCAATCAAGATTGGCTGTGCTGCAGAGAACATCATGCTCTCTATGTTGGGTCTGTTTGTCATTGTTATTGCCACTACTAAACTCTCCAAACAAAAGGTTCAAGGTTCCAATAAGGTCATTTGAACTTCACAGCCATATATTGGCAAATCTGAGAAATATTTTCAGACCTTCATACGCTTTTTTTGAGAAAGTATATCCACATACTTGCCCACTTAACAACAGTACTTTTTCATTTTCTACCTCTATTTAAAATTGTCAGATAAATCTTGAGGCTAAAATAAAAGATGAAAATGAAAAAGCACTTAAATATGGGATTGTGTTCCCTGAAGTAATGCTTAGTTTAGATGAATAGTTACCATGCACATAATAATCAAGGAAGACATTTATAAACAGTCCTTCACATGCTGGGATGTTAACCCATTGAGGATGAGCCACGAGTTTACTAGGCAAGTGTCCATGGGAAATGCATGTTGCAGCAAAATCAGCCCATCCTCATGGGGCTAAGTATGCACGATCCTTTTTAATACGCCAGTACTATGAATACAGATGTACACAAACAAGATATAGATTTCAATAGAGGTATTATTTCTAAAAGCTCTCTATATAAAAGTTTCAAATATGGAACAAAAGAGGAATAATGTTTGTAAATGCCTCTATTGTAAATGACAGTAACAGGGGCGGATCCAGGAATTCTGTAAAGGGGGGGGGGGGGGGGGCGTGACTAATATTTCTGGTGCCACTTCCGGGTTTCAATTCATTTTTTTTGTTTTTATTTTCTTTGTTTTTAACGAAAATTAAAGGGGGGCGTGCGCTGGTTGCATCCCCCTCTGGATCCGCCACTGCAGTAATGAGGGACTAACATGGGGTGGTAAGGCTGGCCAAGGTTGGATTATTCAAGAATTCCCCCAAGAAATTGTGTGCTGCTTTATCACTTATCTTTTGTAAGAGTACACAAACAGCCGAAGAATCCTGGCTGGAGTCAACTGTTATCAAGGAGCTTCCTTGCTGTTATCAATGAGCATAAGCTTTGATGCACATATACACTGACAGGCACTATTTGTGGTTTTTGCACATATCCCGGTGGGCAACGATATACAAATAGTGAATGGTCACGAGTGCAATACAGTGGACTCCCGTTATAACGAAGTCTCGGGACCGGCAATTTTCTTTTGTTATATCGGAAATTCGTTATAACCGAACAAATACACAACAGAAATACATAGAGTGGATGACATTGCAGCCCAAATTTTTACTTCGTTATAACCGTGTTCGTTATAACGGGAGTGCACTGTAGTACAAGATTTTGCACAAGGTGAAAGATAGAGGCGCTTTATTCAACGAGGCGAAGCCGAGTTGAATCGTGCGCCTCATCTTTCCCTGAGTGCAAAATCTTGTTCCATTGCACGAGTAAAGACCATACACTATTTTTTTTTTATACAACACCTCGGACGTCAATGGATGTAGTCCACACAGATTCTTAATTTTAGCACAGAAATGGCAACCATTTTTGTGATGATGGCGAATGAGTAGCTGCACAGTCACAGTCAGCCGTCATTAATGAATAGTACCTATATACGCAAAATTGATCAGTTGAAGCTGCTCACAAAAATGAGTGACAAAGTACGCACTTGCAAGCGGGCTTGTAATTGTCGAGTGCATGCGGCAAATGTTTGTTTATTGTGACATCAGAGCCATGCAATGGAAAACATGTGCTATCCATTTTTGCTCAAACATAATTGCAAAGCTGATAGCCACAGCGTGCGATGCTACTTCTCACTGAATGTCACGTGATGACAATCGACCAATCAGATAGCTACATTCTTTTTAGGTGTTGTATAAAGATTGATTCAATCAGGCCACCCACATCTCCCCACACTACCAGGGTGGTGTTTCACCAAGTTGTTCTTAGGCTAAGAACAACTTTAAGAACGACTGGCGATCAAATTTTGCGCTGAATTATTGAAATTCTGATAAGTATAGCAAATCAGAACGTGTTCCAGTCGTTCTTAAGTCATTCGTAACTTTGAGAACAGCTTTATGAAACACTCCCCAGATATTTAATCAGAGCTAACTTCATCTGATTCCTCTTGGCCTCTGCCTAGTAGGCTACAATAAATCAAAGCCTGCTGAAGTTAACCTGTAAATACATCAGCCAGTGTCACAGCCGGCACAAGGTACACACAGTCTCCGAGCACTTCCGTTAGTATTTGCAGAGCGCTTTCATCGGTCACACCCTGCCTGCCTCCATACAGGTGTTCCACCCCCTCAATGATCTCACTCATGTCTCCTGGCATGAACTTATTGAACTGCAATCATAAGAAAATATTCATTTTATTTGGCTAGTTTTTATATATAATGCATTGTATACCGTACCTATTTTTCTCTAAACAAAAATTAGCACAAGAAATTGTCACTCTATGAAATATTTTCTAGCAAAAGCATTCAGAAACTTAAAAAAACAAAAACAAAAAACAAAAAAACCTGTTCTGAATGTTACTTTTCATGTGTGTTTTGATGTAAACCTCAATACACAAACTACCAAGGAAATAGTGTATAAGTATTTTACATTTAAAGTTCCAACCTACATTTGTCTCATCAGGTTTGTTTGTTTGTTTGTTGTTTGTTTGTTTGTTTGTTTGTTTGTTTTTGTCGTTATACTGACATATACTTATATAACAGATCACAATACTTGTATATATACACACATATCACATGCAATTTACAAGCAGATTTAGCATCAAATTTAATGGGAAAATAAATGGGTCATTACTTAAAGTGAACTGCCCCTGTAGACAGAAAGTTAACCTATGCACTTTTTGCAAGTTCCAATGATTATGAACTGGGTTGAAAAGAATGGCAGGTGGTTCTTTCCATTTTATCAAACGCTGAAAATATCACGTAATTGTGATACAGGTTAACTGGTTCTGTCTAAGACAACTTTCTCACTAATAAATGCATTCAAGTATGATTAATGCAGGGAATAATTTTCCTGGTATCGCATCGCAATTTGCTATGCATTTTTACACCACTGCTACACAAACTAACTTTTGTGTAGCAGTTTTCTTACATAGAAGTGTTCAGGATATCATTGAAGATATTTCTCATCAGCTGAAATTGCTAATCAAGTTTGAGTTTGAAAATTATTCCCTGTAATGGAAGTGGGAAGAGAGAGAAAGCTTCAACAGCCCTTTGTATGGTACCTCATACTGAAGCATTAGCCTGAAGGCTTTGGCATTGAAGTGCTTGAAGACATCACCCGACAATCGGTGAGCCAAGGTGTTGAATCCTCCCTCGTGGTTGTTAACTCCTAGAAGCAGTTGTGGTTGAGGATTAAAGTGTCCCCTCATGAGGGCCACTACAGGGTCCTCGTCGATGAATAGGCCATCCACTACAGGGCTGAACGGCATGGCTGGTATATCTGGTGCTTCCATGTTGACAGCAAGGATCTCCTCTGGAGATTTGGAGCGCAGACACTCCACAATGGCTCTGCTGCTGGAAGTTGGGCATTGCAGCCTTTCTGCCAGTCTCTTGGCAACATGAAGCGGCTGCCGCGACATCATGATGGGACTGTGGGCCACGCCACTCTGACTTATGGCTCGGTGAAAGAAACCCTGAGAGAATGAGGACTGGAGGTGCAGTGCTACTGCTACTGCACCAGCTGACTCGCCAAAGATGGTGACCCGTTTGGGATCTCCGCCAAAACCCGCAATGTGATTGTGCACCCACTGCAGGACCATCTGTTGGTCAAGGAGTCCATAGTTGCCAAACGCCGCTTCATCACCTGTGCTGAGGAAGCCCAGTGCACCCAACCTGTAGTTGGCTGCCACCAATACCACATCCTGGATTGCTGCAAAGGCAGTACCATCATAAAACCCACCACCACCATTAGTAAAGGCCCCACCATGATAAAAAACCATGACAGCCAGCTTGGCTGTGGGGTCTAGGGAAGGGGTATAGATGTCTAGATGGAGACAATTTTCACTGGAGTCATTGGTAGGAAACGTCTGTGGGAATACCTCAGTCGTTTTGACCAGATCCTGGGGACAGAGTGGACCATGCTTTGTGGCATCATACTCTCCTGGAGGGAGCCGTTTGGTTACTGGCGGCATAAATCTCCTCATTCCCACTGGGGGCTCAGCATAGTAGATTCCCCTAAATGAGAAGACTGGCTTTGTACTTCCACTGAGAAAGAGATTGACTCCTTTGAAGGTTGTGTCTCTGATGTTGACTGTTGGGACATCACCTGCAAATGATACAAGAAAATTCATTGTGTACATGGTATTTCATATTTAAAGAGTATTGAGATTGCATTCGACATTTTATATCTGATGCAAATTATCTAAATGCTATTTCACACAGAAAAGAAAAAAAAACAGTCTACAACAGTACACGATCAAAAAAATATCTATTTGCACAAACTGAATAAGTTTGGTGTAAATACGTGGTGTATAATCATGTGGTGTAAATAAAAGAAACTGTTAACATACCTTGAATAACAAACCTTGGAAGGACATGAAGTTGTACCAAATTTATGCTTCAAATTAAGTACTGAATGGTAGGCACTGTGCAGAAGATGTATAGAATGGACAGGAGAATCTCTTCAGGGTTACATTTGTTCTTGTTCTGGCACCAGAATCTCTCTAGATTAGACTTTAAACAGTTCACTGATGGGCTTCCAACAATTGATGGTACAAGCTTGTAGCTTATTCCACTTTTTAATTATATTTCTGACAGATGGAGCACTGTCTCACTGTAGATTTAACAGTTCTTGTCCACATGTTGTGTCCGATTCAGAAATGGGCTAATTAGAAATCTTTTGGAGCGGCCTACTGATGAACAACACATTAGCTCTTTCGTAACCACTTTATCTCACCATGTCATTGCAGAGGCTTACAAATCACTACGTATATCTGAAACTTAGACAGGAGACAACTCAAGTTCAACTTCAAACCCAGTTACCCCCGCCATACACACACACACAGATAGCATAGATGCCAAGTTCAAAAAAATTTTATGAGTGAGATTTTCATGACTCAGCATCTCAGGGAGCGCGCATGTGCGTGAGCGAGGGAGCGAAGCAACCGAGCGAGGGGAGGGTGTGGGATCCTATGGGAGGGGGGTGTCCGCCCTCCCACAGTTGGGAGCTTTTTCAATTTTTACTTTAGCTCTTTTTCACTATTTTTAACTTATTTTGAAAGATAAAAGGAAAACATGCCTTCAATTGCAACTCTCACTTTAATCCTTTAAGCTTAACCGCAGCAGCGACCCCAATATGGACCAATACGTACCGTTACTATGTTACGGCGCCCCGCGCCGGGGTTACTTTAGCTCATGAGCTATGCTCCCAATGCGCGAGAAAAAAATGGGTGTCATGCGTGAGATCTTGAGACAGACCCTAAATGCTTGACGTCTCACTCACAATGTGTGAGACTTGGTAGCTCTGAGATAGAGTGTCTATAAAATTTAGATCTATAGACTAGTGTCAATCATCTGCTCTGGTGGCAATACAGTTAAAAATACTCTTAAAGGGTACAATGCAGCTCCCCAGCCGCTACACTTGCTAGTACGTAGCCCAGTAGGCTGGCTAGAGTAGTAGGTATATAATACTAGTAGAAGCTACGGTGGTGCTAACCCCGGGGCATTCCGTTGTACACGGTTAAAATTATACTGTGGGAGCGCTCGTTCGGGCTGGTCTTGGTGCACGGTACAATGCGTCAAATATTACCAACACAGAGTGTGATGTCTGGGACTAAACTCAAGCAAACCACGAACAGAACTCCCCTTTCATTGAAGCGATAAGCAAAATGTAATATTATCAGAGGATACTGAAGTAATCTTCCTCTACAAAGAAGTGCAGGCCACTTACCGCATATCCCAACTCTCAAAATTGCAACGAACAGTGCGAGCGTAAAATACATCTTTCAAGCTCGGTCATTCACGCACAAGGTAAGAAGAGAGGTCGATTGTACACAGTGACTGATTGTACACAGTGACTAGCTGTATTGAGCAAATGATACACGTGAATTATTATGTAATCTTCGCATCTGGCCAATCGCGCGCTGTATTCACTGCTGCCGGGGTCAATCTGACACGCCCCCTCGACTCTCATGAAGTGCGAAATTTGGAATACTAGTAGTTTGTAGTCTAGCTTCTGGACTCTTTTTACGCAATCACGACAAGCCGTATGAGGGCGTGTGCGATATTGTTGGGCGCGCAGTCCACAGAACTCTTATGTGTAGGGCTCACACCCATAAATATTTCCCCATAGGGATGTGTGTTAAAAATCAAATTTCAAAAAAATTTGTAAAATAGCTGGGAGAAATGAGGTGTTTCAGCTTCACTAACCTGGATAAGTTAGATGTACCCTTTCATCCATCAAATTCTCAGGGTGGATAATTCAGTTCCAATTCTGTCCAGGGGTCCGAAAAGCCAGACTACGAGTTCTTGTCACTCAAAAAATCACCCATTTTCCGTACACGTACCCAATGAAATATAGTCCCCTCAAATTCCACCAGAAAAGCTTTCATCTTCTAACCAAAATGAAATTTGTAGAGGAATTCATACTCAATATCTACAGCTATTCAGTTTTTTGCCAAAGTACATAATTGATTTTTAATCAATTTTTTTCTTCATTTATTTTGGTATCTTTGGTACGAATTTGTGAAGGGGTCTCGGACATGCCATTGTATTTACGGGTGTGAGCCCTGTAAGAGTTCTGTGGCGCAGTCTCTCGATTATCGCTATCAGAAAATTTGCGCCCTCTCTTGGTTTATCGCACCATGGAAAAGGGGACGGAGCCCAGACTACCTGCAATGTAGCAAGTGGATACACGCTTTTCCTTTACATTTCATGCCCGGCGGACCTTTTTTTTTTTTTTTTTTTAATTTTAACCCCCGGAAGTGTGTACTGTAAGTGGCACTAGTTAGAAAGAAATAGATAGAAACCTTGAACTTAAATGAAGTCTGAGCGCGACAAGGCTTAATTGTTTTTGCTGGTCAGGTAAAGAAATCCGGAAGTGGAAGGGAAAGATGAGCTGAAGACCTTTTTTTTCTTCTTCTTCTTAAGTTCTTGGTTTGTTTGTTTTTTTTTTGGCTTGTTAGCTCATGAAACTCGTAAGTGCCCCTCCAGCCCCCCCCCCCCCCCCCCCCCCCCACTTTTGAAAACGTGGCGCCGATGCGTCGGTGCATTTCCTAATGTTCAAGCATGGACCCTATAGGGTCCATGGTTCAAGCAAGGAAGTATACTATCCCGGTAGGCCTTCAGCGTCAAGTACGCAACAAATCAACTTCCCTCTTTATTTCAGAATATGTTTCACTTAAATTCGAATATACACACATATCCAACTCGCCGTTCCACAGACTTTCACCTTGTGATCCCCAAAACTATTTTAGCTCAGAAATCAATTAGACATTACGGTCCCGATGTCTGGAACAACCTACCTGATCACTTAAAGCAGTGTACTTCACTTTTTTTCTTTAAGGCTCATTTTAAAAAGTATTTATTATTGAAATATGTTTCCAGTTAGTTGTCTTTGATCAATGTATTTTTTTCCTTAAGTCTCAGTCAGCCCTGACCCACGCAAAATGTTTTTCAATTTTTCCCATTCCTTCCCGTTCTTTTCTTTGATAATGACTTTACAGAGGCACTTATTTGTATAGTGCATACCTTCAGTAAAGCACATAGTATATCCCCAAAATAGGCATGCTTTAGCATTCATTCTCTCTTTAGCAAAATGTGTTTCGTTTATCAAGATTAAGAGTTTTATGAGCACATTTATAATTAGTGTTGTATTATATTCGTATATTACATAATAGATAGGGCCTCATCCACGTCAAGCTCTACTTTGTTCATAGATATACAGTATGCCTAAATATGTTATTTTGATTCATCTTAATAATAATGTTACTACAGACTGATGTTGTTACGTAAATGATATTTCTTCTATTGATTTGTATATTAAACTCTCTCTCTCTTTCTCTCTCTCTCTTGCATACTCTGTATCACTCTGTTTTCATTTACAATTGTATTTGGAGAAAGAAAATGCAGAAATAAACCAAACCAAACCAAACCCCCTTTGTACAGGTATAGCAAATTATGTAGTCTGCATGTGTCTATAATATTGATTGTTATAAAATTAATGGGCTTTATAGAATCTCTGCAAGGGGGGGGGCATTTCTGGCATGAAGCCTTTTGGTCAGATATTTCTCTGACAAATTGTTACAAGCTACTGAAATTCTTGCATCTGATTGGCTGAGAGCAAATTTGTCGGACAAAAAAATTCATGAAATGCCCCCCTGATTGGTCAATTGTCATTCAATGATTTTTACTGATTCACACTGAGCCATGCGTCCGGTAAAATCTGAACGCATGGCTCAAGTCCTGTGTAGTGTACAGTAGGTGTACCGGACGCAAGATGGGGAAACTATGGTTATATTTCATGAATTTACGGGCCCATTTTATAACACAAATGATGCACAGGCCTATATTTCGTGGATCAGTGAGTATTGGATGCTCTCGTTTAATTTTGGAACATTCCATGAAAAACTCACTCGTTGCGCTAGTGGGTCTAAAAAAATGACAATCTTCCCGAAGAGGTCGTAATTTATAGACCTATACAATACAAGCACTTAGACAGTCTTTTGATATAATCATTCATTTCTAATGTCATTGTTCACCCAGAAAGACGACGTACATGACAATTGTGTTACAGCAAGGAGAAATCATCACGCTCCTTGGTTACAGCAAGGAGCTAGACTATATTATTATTATTGCTTTCACCGTGAACTCAGCCTGTTAGCAGGCCTATACACAGGGGCGTTGATCTGTTTTATGGGGGGGGGGTAAAACTTGAAAGATGTGCGAGCTATGCAGGAGCGGAGCGACCGAACCGGGGAAGGGGGGGGGGGGGAGGTGAGAGGTCCTCCCCCCCCCCCCCCCCCATACACACACACACGACACGCACTCACACGAGGGAGTTTAAACATTTTCAGGCCTGAAATTCGGGGCTAGTGAACACGTTTGAGGAAATAGGCCCTATCATTATTTGATTTTTTTTTCTATCAGGAAAGTGTAAGGAAAAGAAATATCCATGGAAATGTGAACGGCTAGATCGTGGTTCTTAGCTCTTTTTCCTGGCGTGCATCATTACTGTGTATCAGTAAGTCTTTGAGATGGAGGGGGTCAGTGTGAGAGGGGCACACACCCCTCCCGCAAGACGGAGCTTTTGTGTTATTTCTTTTTAACTGAAGTAAAACGATCTGAGGCAATTTTGAGTGTCTGTGTAAAAATATTGGGTCCTACTTGAATATTGTCAATCCCCAAAGTGTACTATATCTATTTCTTGTTCTTTATACCTGGTTTTTTGTTTGTTTGTTTTTTACATTTCTCTTGTGCATATGAGGGAAATTTTGCAGTTTGAGAAGGGAAATTCAGCGACCTGGTGCACACTTTTGGTGAAATATGAGGATGTTTTCCTATCAATAAGTATAGGAAAAAGAAATATTCCGGGAAATGTGAATTGGTAAATAGTAGCTTCTGTCACCTCTTTTTCCGCTTATACGTCCTATGAGGTGGTAGGAAGGGGATACAATCATCTACCACACCACGGAGTAGAGTTTGCGCTCATTCGGCCGTAAGCATTGGAATAAAACGATCTGCATGATGTACACTTTTGGCCATATACAAACTATTCAGAAAACTGTAAATCCCCAAAGTGTACCAAGTCTGCATCGAGGGGGGACCGAACAAGAGGAGGGTGTGAAGTTTATCCCCCCCCCCCCCGCCCTCCCATTCGAGCTTTTGTATTTCTAGAATTGAAATTCAACGATATGGGCATATTTTTTTTAAACATCTGTAAATAATTAGTCAATCAGGGAAGTGTACAGGCCTATCACTATAAGTCTGTGCATGGAGGCAGACCAAACGGGGGAGGGATGTACCGTACGTGGGAGGAGGTGATGTGCCACACGAGCTTGGGAGCCGAGTGTTCGCATTCAATTTTATACTAATCATGCAATTCAACAATCTCCAAAGCGTAAGCATAACCATGGTATATAATATCCAATGAGGAATTAGGCCGAGCAGGGGGAGTATAATAGGCAGTGGCGGATCCAGGGGGGGGGGGGGGGGCGCACCGGGCGCGCGCCCCTCTTTATTTTTGGTTAAAACAAAAGAAATAAAAAGAAAAATATGGGTAGGGGGAGCGTGCGCCCCCCTTTGATTTTGCAAAGGCGCCTCCCCATACGGAATTCCTGGATCCACCCCATACGTGTATTCCTAAATTGCATAAATACGAGTGACACAATATTATGATGGCGTATACTTCAAGACATTGGAGAGGCTATTTATTTCACTCCAGTTATTACAGTCGATATCACATAATAGAGGGTATTTTCAAAGTCCAAATAGTAACCTTAATAAATCACTACTATACTATGAACACTATAGCCAGCATAATATGTCTGTCTGTGTATATGTGACGGTGAATTCGAGTGTGCGTGTGTGTGTATAGGTGTTTTATGTAGGTTCAAAGTAAGTAATGTATTTCCCAGGCCACTTTATTCAATTTATAAGTATAGAAAAACTCCAATCTGAAATTAGAGTATAGTTTAGTGAAGAACATGTAGAGGAATAGCATTATACTCTCGGGTTGGCATACAGAAAAAAAAAGAAGGGGATCCGACCGTCATACAGCCAAGTCATAAAGATGCCTTCTTCCCGGGCTGCGTATCAAATAATCAAAGTATAACAAAGTATGTGTGGCTGTCGGCGTGACTAAACGATTTTATTATATTGCTTGAGCAATTGGCACACCTTGTGTTACTTGAGGAGTCTGAGTCGAAAATGCATCAATGTTGTATGTAGGCCTATATAGTATCGCCTGATAAAACATTATGCGTGTGTGTGTGTGTGTGTGTGTGTGTGTGTGTGTGTATGTGTGTGTGTGTGTTATTGAAATATAAGTATATGTTACGATTTCCTTCTTATTCATTTTCACCTGTTTAGCAGTTAGGCATTTCTGTTTGTTTGTTTTCTCTGAAGAAAGATTGAAAAAGAATACATACTATGTAGGGCCTATCTGATACCCAGTGTATAGGATGAAAGACAAATTTGATGGATGAAAGAGATGATTCATCTTAAATTCCATCTGAGAGTGAACATAATATCATATCGCTGGTCCAGCTCTTGAGCAACTTGAGGTGTGATTATGCGAATGATGCCTTATTCATTTTCTTTTTAAAATTTCCTTTGACAAAGAGAAAGAAGGCACATCTAAAGGGACATCACACCCCTATTCATAAGAATATCATTGCGTTACGCATGACGTATAATGGGGTCTATTCAAAGCATCCAAAAAAAAAAAAACTTACATTGTCGAAAATTTACAAAATCATGTAGGATGACCAATTACCAGAGACAAGTTACTTTCACTTCTTAAGGTTGTTTGCTCACTGAAACAGTCAATGCGTTTTCTTGAATGGATTAAAAAGAATAATAGGCCAAGTTTTGGTGCAGGATGTTCGGTATATCGGAGCTTTGGAAGATTTGATTCGACAGAAATCATTATTCTCTGCATGGATTTGAACCAAAACGAAGAAGAAGACGACGACGACGATCAGGGAGAGGGAGTTCTTCATGATTCCACAGCTAAACATATGGGAATTTGTAAAATGGGCTGATACGACGTTAAATATGACGTGATAATCTCATTAATGAATAGTGACGTATCAAAAGTGACGCTCACACAAAAGTGACAACCACACTAAAGATGACGAAAATATTTAAAGTGACGTCAAATGACGTGGTAAGGATCTAATCACATCAACAGAGGCGATCCAGTAATAATATTATGTGTCGATCTGATTAACAGTGACAATCAAATCTATAAAAGTGACGATTGGGATTGAAGAGGCCCTAATCAAAATATTATAGGTGACCATGATGTAATAAAAAGTGACTATCATTAAAATGAACCTAATCAAATAAAAAAACATATCAAAAGTGACCCTCATCTAATTCTATAATCAGAAATCAACATTTTCACATAAAAAAGAGTGATCACCAAGTGGCTGTCATCAAAAAATAGATGAACTTTTGGCGCGCACACGGCGAACGTCGACAGGTGGCGAGCTTTAGTTCTGCGACGCGAACGCTAAGATGACGCTAATCAGGCAAAAACGGTGTTCTACACACGCGCGATACACCTGTTTCCATTGTCTAACCGGGAGGCTGCGTCGTCGTAACGTTCGCTTCGCAGCCGGCGAGTTCTTGTTGAACAAAAAAAGCGCTAAAAAGTGGCGGTGTCGGGTGATCGAAACCGCGGAGCAATCAATCATTGTCCTTTGGCGTTCCATAGTTGCATGAGCCACACACATGCGCTGCATGCATTATGCACTCGCGCATCGCACGTAGAAAGCCAACTAGCCTGCGCCTAGCCTGTGTGTGGCTAGCTAGCTAGCTGCTGTGATGTGGTATGGTGTATGCGTACGCGTCGCGTCTGAGCCATTCATTCTCTATCTCCCCACGTAGTTTCTTTGCTGCGTGCTAGCTATCTTCTCTCTTTCTTCTTCTCTCAAACTTCTCTTCGAATTTCGCTGTGTCATCTACTCTGTTCTGTTCTGCATCCCCCACTGTCTTCTCTTCTTTGTACCCCCATCACATTCTTACTCTTTATCTTCTTATTCTTGTGTCGATCCAACTGTAAATTCACGTTTCGTGTTTCACTCATCGATCATCAGCCTTCTTTGAAGTTCTGTTCAGTCTTTGCACCTAGTTTTCCATTCTTTATTCTTTAAACCAGTTTAACTGTTACACATTTTTGCTACATGATCTTATTTGATCGAATGTAACACATTCGAAATGATAAGAACTCGAGATGCTGTGAGCAAATTTACTTGCTGTGAACAGTACTTTCCGAGAAACAAGGGGATGTGATGACGCTTGAACGGATATACGACTGCGTGCTCACGCTACGCCAGCCCGCTGCTCTCCCGGTGAAGTTCGCCGAGGAGCCAGTGCCGGTGCGTGCATGCTGTGGGTATACACAGATTCTCGGCTGATCCCCAGACCTAGACAGTTATCACAGATAATATCCTGATACCGGATTCAGCTAGGACTACCGAATTTCACTCTGACACTTTGCCATGGCCATAGGACGTACCAGTGATTTAATCCGTCATGATTTTTTTTAAAGCTTCTAGAAAATGCATGTGTGCGTAAAGGGTGTGTACAGTTCTGGTCGAGGTGAAGATTTTTTTTTTAGCTTTAAACGACAACGTTTTGCGAGATATTCAGAAATCACTCTATGAGATGTCACTGAGCATGCAATTCTACATGGTATCAAAAGTTTATTTGATGAAAAATGATATCCAAAAACAAGGTGAAACAAAGATCCTAATAATAAAGTTGTGGCATGTCGCCTTTTATTATCACTTTTTTTGATATCTCAGCCATTTGAAAACCAATTTTCATCAAATAAACGTTGAATCCTTCTTACAATTACAAGCTCTTTCATATTTTATAAAAGGTTTCTCATTATCTCACTTAGAAATGTTCAAAACATGAATGCCTTACCTCAACCAGCAGTGTACAGGATGCAGTCCCTTTAAAATGTGCATCGACCAGTCAGTCACTCAGGTGTTCAATCGGATACACGCAGAATAGAGAATTCAACTCAAGACAAATGAACTATAAGGCTCAAGTGAAGTGACACTGATTTTACTCACCATAATAGACCCCACTTGTACTGTGACATGTGTTAAGTGCACGCTGAGTGCTAGCCGCTGTAAGTCCATGATTACCATTGTTACCCTAAACTGCTATAGCTAGCACATGGTGACATTATCACGTGTTGTTGAATTTGTGTTCTAACAGTGTTTTGTGAAATCTGCACAAATTAAACCCTTGTGAAAATGGTAACGGCTTACACAGTGTAGAACTGTTCGATATCATGCACCACGCACTTCAGCCACGGTGGTTCACAAGCATGCATGCCTAGCACAAAAAGATTTGATTCAAAGCTCATTACTTTCACAAGGTAGTGTAGCGTGGTTTCCTACAACACAAATTTGAAAGATTATGATTCTTGATGCACGCTCCAGCCCTATACCAGCTATAGTACACTCACTTACGGTATATGGTATTCCCTCCTCTGTACACATACATGTACCATAATATTACAATCAGGCTGAGGTCATTCAAGCCTCTTTCTAAACATGATGTACTTCTCTAAAATGTGAGTAAATGTGTTGAGGTTTTGCTTGCTCACATGAAATGATACGTACACCTGCATTACCAGTACATGGGTATTAATCTCATCAATGCAAAAGAGTGATCAATGTTGAAACATTTAATGGCTATGCTGTCCTAGTGGGTACTGTGGTAGTCATAAGTGGGGGAAATGGGATCATCTGTTGTGACTGGGGGGGGGGGGGGGGGGAGGGGGGTCATTTCATGAAGTGTTTTTTCTAACAAATTTGCTCTCGGTCAATCATGCAATGATTTTCGTAGCTTGTATAAGTTTGTCTGAGAAAAATATCTCATGAAACGCTTCATGAAAATGCCCCCCGGGTTTGTCCATGTCAAGGGTGTGCACGGTCAACACACAAGGTGGCATGATCGTGTTTTGGTGATAGTGTTTGCTGCTACTAATGTTTGATTTACACACCTCGCCCCCCTTGTGATATGCTTTACCCTTGCACTCATTACTCCACTGTCCAATGCTACGGTACCATGTATGTCAATAACTGAATTAAGAGGCACAATCAACAGTTATTCATTTTCCATACTTTTGTAATAAATGATTTATTCACTTTCTTTACAACATTGATACACAACAACTAGCATTTATCACAAATTTCCACAAAATGCCAAGCTTCTATGCTTGTACCATACATACAGGGTGTCTACTAGCTCGAAGCATGGCACATATAACATTTAGTTGAATGACAATGGACAATTTCTGCACATTTGGACTTTGGCACTCAAGACCAGTGCAACATAAAATAAATGAATAAATAAAATAAACAGCTAGCACCAAAACTGAGAAGTAACACTACAAATTAAAAAAAAAAAAAAAAAAAAAATCCGGGCAAAATTGCATCTGTGGTCCAATATTTCATGTGCCCATTAGATTCTTCTGAAATGCCCCAACTTTAGTAAACTATCAAGATTATCAGCCAACAATAAATAATAATGACAACATACATCAAATAATACATGTGCAGGTAAGAATTAAAAAAGACCACCCCCACCCCATTTCTACATGATTTCACACTATTGTCTCCTTACAAAAAACCAAATACAAACATGTATCAAGCAAAATATTCTGTGAACAAAGCTGGTCTAACAGTTTTTATATCGCCTGCAGAGGTTGAGATTTTTTGTTTGAGTTCGATCATTAACTGTGCAGAACAAACTACCCACAAATTTTCTTGAAATACTGAAGCATTTTTTATTATGAAACAATGTACAGCTGTACCATGGCTTTTCTTGACAGTATAATCTCCTACTTCAATGAGGAATGTCAAGAAAACGCACCATCACATGCTATATCTCAATTCAAAGACACATCACCTTCATCTTTGAAGATTACAGCTGCTGTACCACATTTTGGTCAATTTTTGGCCTGCTAATCGATATCACAGATATACCGGGTGTCCCAAAAAAAGCGGAACGGTGGATTTTCAGTACCTTGCGGTTTAAAAGTGATATATTTTCTGACATCATTAGTAAGAGCATCTTCCGCAGAAGACTATGATACCAAAATCATTAAATTTGGTTCAGTACTTTTTATTCTACGTCAATTTCTGTAAATGCAGTCATTTTCAATTTTTTGCGACTTATGAGATAACAATTTGGGTGCGACACGCGTTCCATACGGTGAATTGTGTACGCTCCTTGATCCATGTCAACAAAAGATAACGCTTTCTATTGGGCGCGTACACACACACAGACACACACACACATACACAGTGTTTTTTTTTTTCTTTTCTGGCCCGTGCCCAATGTGAAAGCTGTATCTTTTGTTGACATGGATCACTGAGCTTACACAATATTCACCGTATGGATCGCGTGTAGCACTCAAATTATTATCTCATAAGACGCAGAAATCCGGCGAAATTTGAAAATGACTGCATTTTCAGGAATTGGCGTAGAATAAAAAGTACTGAACCAAATTTTATGATTTTGGTATCATTGTCTTCTGCGGAAGATTCTCTTTCTAATGATGTTAAAAAATATATCACTTTTAGAACGCAAGGTACTGAAAATCCACCGTTCCGCTTTTTTTGGGACACCCGGTATAATACCATGCCAGTATGGGACTACTCTCCTTGCCAACCCCTTATGTGCTTTGAGGGCAGATTTGCACAGAAAACCCCATAGCGTTGTACACAATGTCCAAAGTTCATGGCAGAAAATGGGTTAATGCACTGTGCACACAGTGCTCTGTTAACATTTTGTCAAATAGAATGAAACGAAAGTTGGCAGTTTTCTTCACATTGCTTTGAATGAATAAAGGCAGCAGCAGAGAGATACAGTACCAGTATGCCCGATATTCACACATTACAACATACAGTGTAATTGAGTCAAAGAATGTTGATCTTTGGATGCATAGACATGGCATTTTACACTGGCACAAACATCACTATGTATTCACCCCTGTGCTGGTGTATTGCAAAGTGTAAAAAGGAGGATTTTACCACAAAAAGATCACACTCGCCTGACTATCGCTGCTCTCCAGTTTCTATATGCTCTTTTATCACATTTCATTTTGATATAATTTCGTATCAGTCTTTACCTCATTTGTCCAAAGTACACTGGAGGACCACATACATTGCATCATCAATTTTATCACACAAGATTCCGTCATATTTTCTTTTCTTTTTTTTTGTTGCTATAAATGCAAATTTCATCAACTTGGTTTTACCATTCGTCACATTTTACTCATATTGCTGAATATTGTGGAGCATGAAAATCACATGGAATGTTCTGAAAACTAGCAGTTTTGCAATCTGTGGCAATAAAGGGAAATGTACAAAGTCAATCTACGCACTGAAAATAAAGGCAGCTGAAACTACTCCTTTTTCAGCAGCTCTATGACAAAGTAGCTTTGATACAGTGAAAATTTATGCAACAAGCTACTTACATTTCACAGCAACTGTTTCAACACAATACATGTGGCATGCAAGCTCTACACTGTAGTCCTAACATATCACATTTTCTTTTTTTCATTCACCTGTTTCTCTGTTCCTAAATCACAGATAACGTCAACTTTCCCGCAATGTCTTGTTTTAACAAGAAGTATCCATCCACCTTCGACAAAGCAATAAATTGGGTTTTCTTCAGGTGAGATCTACATGGATAGCAACACCCGAGTCTTTTAAGACATTTGGAGACTTGCCTGGACTAAAAGAATTGATTTAACAAATATTTCAAAGTAAAAGAAGCATACAATAACCCTGCCGTTGAGTCCAACTTCAGCACCATGACATACCAACACTGACTTTCATATGCATATATACACATGTACACTATATGTATCACTTTGCCAGAGATGCAGTACACAGTTAAAGTATTCCTGCTTCATACTTTCCCCCTAAACTCTGCATAACAGTACATTTAATGCACAGGTTAATAACAATACTGTTTGACAGAAATAAAGACGATAAAGAATCTTCTGGGCACCAAAACATAGCAAAGGCCTTAAAATAATTAAGGAAAAAAAAAAAAGGAGAAAGAAAGATGCACAGAATAATATAGCAACCATCTTTCCATTAACCTACCCTGCATCCCACACAGTGTTTACCTGAACCAGATGCGATATTGATGAAAAAGCACAGGCATCATCCCTTGTATGGTATTCATTTTCAAGCTGTCGATAACAGGTCCAAATATACTCCCTTGGCATTTTGTGATCAGAAGTATTTTGCTGCACAGTTTGTACGTAAACTCACTTTGCATCTGCAATTTTACCATTTCAAGCTTGCTAAAGGCTGTGAAAAATGTACAATGTCGAACAAAAAAGAAAGAAAGAAAATAAAGTACATTACTGTACATGTATGCATGTGTACACTGTATGATCTAAAATGCAATGGAAGGGAAAAAAATCCTCACAACCTGGTCCCGACACCTGAAAATCAGTGATCCCATTTGCGAACAATTTGACCTAAATTCACAAAGTAAGGCAGTTTAAATTAAGCCCATGGATTATGCAAATTTTGTCTTCGTAAAAGTGAGAGACGGATTGCGTACATGAACAGACATCCAATAATGAACGTGTGCTGATATGTGTACGTGAAAGGTATGCCCATTTCACACTTGTTTCAGTCCATGGACTAAATCTAATTCATGGACTTGATATAAACTGCCTGTTTGATTTGGGCCATTATGTCTCACTTGTGGTTAGTGGGGGTTTGCATTATATATTACCAACAGCCGGGTATGAAGTCGTGCTGCACTGCTCCCAGAATGTAAAACGTACACTGTCATTTCTAGAAACTGCAGCACAGCCATTCTCATTTATTTCAATTTATGCCAGTACATGGTTTACACAGCCTACTGTGTTTGCCATGTCCTAGCTTTCGAATTACTTCTTTGAAAAAAAAAAAGGCTGAAGAAAATACATTCAAAAGCTGATTGCATCTGGTGAAATGTAAATGAACAAATTTGGTCAACACAGTAGCATGGCGAATTAAAGTACTCCTTGCACACTTGAGACTTGACTAGAAAGCACCACAGACCACCAAATATGCTGGCTATGTACATGGCATTGATGAAAACATCACCACACGTTAAATAAGTAGAGTACCTTTGTCATAATATTGCTCATCATTATTGTGGTTCAACGGAAGTTATAGTCATTTATAAGTTTTTATCTCTGTTGTTGTTTTTTTCTCGATATAAACAAACTCTGCACACGACACCAACAATTTGTTTTATGACACGCCACTTTATACTGATGCACCAGTTATGATACATGAATATACATACATTTCAACAACATCGATGATGCTAGACAATGGGTTATGCAAGACCCAAGATGGAGAAGTTTTAGCATCTCCCTTGTAGGCCCCCTGAACAGTCACTCTGGAACTAGCACTCCCATGGACAACAGGACCATTTCAGAGACCATCATGCTTTAATTGGTGACAAGTCTCAACAGAAGGAGACTAGAGTGACAACTGTTTCATTGTACACCTGTACTCAAGACATCCAAGACAGAAACAAGACAAAACTGGTAAAAATTGTGTTCCAGGTCCCACTGTCTGATTACAACTACGATTGCAAGCATCAATGGAAAAACCATCAGTTAGCAATTCACTCTTCTGTACTTGGTAGGAATTTTCAATGGCTGTAACAGTCCAACAATTCTACACCGAAGGAAAGTTTAATGTTGCGTACATCACTTTCTAGCAAAAAGAAAATAAGATGAAGGGTTTTCTTCAGTTCTTGTTTTCCCATATACATCCTCTTTCCATGTCACACTGGAGTTCTACTGGACAGATTATGATGCCAGACCTATGTTTGCAGGGCAAGGCTCAAAGGAAAATGCTTGTTTAGGCAAAGTCAAACCACCTTTAACATGCTTACACAGTGAATTCTAGTATTCTCTCAAACTTTAACTAGGTGAATTTAAAAACAACAAAAACAAAGAGCCACAAGACTGACAATAAAACAAATCCAGTACAAAATTGCTTGGCACAATATAAATATTCTTATTTCATTTATTTTATGAGCATCACAGTTGGAATGCATGTTGTTACTAGTGGGTTGATCCTCACAAAGAGAAATATGAAAGAAAGAAAGAAGGTGTAGGTATGTCTAGTGCTAAGTAAACAAATTAAGGACATCAGAGTAAAATTTCATGTGACTAATGAAATCTAGGACATAAATACATTATATTAATTGTATTTAAACATGTGACTGAAAAAAAAATTATAGGATCCTGTGTCACAATCAAAATATCACTCTTCTCTCTTATATTCTATCTAAAGAATTATTACAAAACTTCAGTGTTGCTCTCATTTTTCAGCATGCAAAGTTCACATGAAATACAGAATATCAGCACATACCTGGTATACAGTATTTCAGTATTTCTTTTTCAGCCTACATATTTCATTAGTAGATGAAATTCTCACAGTAAACATAAGTATTTAAGTGTGACATATCAGAATCACTCTCCAACAGTGATTCACATCCACAATTATTTAATGCTCAAATCATCATTTTGTCATCAACCTAACGAGACAGAGTGACATGTAGAGTGAGATTATGTGAAAGTGCCAAAATTTAAAACAAAAACAAAAACAAAACAAAACACACAGAACATCTTTCCCACATGAGGAATGTGCACATGCGTTACGTCATTGTTCCTAAGACAGGCCAATACAAAATGGATGTACGTGTATCTATGATTGCGTAATCTGGAGCGGGCATTCCTTGATCACTACTGAACACCATCAACTAATTGTTCAAAGGATTTTAAGTATTTGCTAACACAACCTTACACAGTCTAGTGTCTAAAAATCAATACATATTCTATGAAAAATCAAGTTCATTGTCAGATATGCATTTTTCTTTAACGATGCCTAGTAAAATTGCACTGAAGACTAATGCTGTATAACCATGATAGAAAAGATACATCGTTCAGTAGTGTGTGAAGCACCTACTTCTACTTCTGCAATTCCACTGTCCACTGTTACACTCGATTCCTGATAAGTTAGTGTGTTAGTAGTAAACGATGGCAGCACACACTGTTCACATGTGACAGTGTCAAGAAGGAAATTGGGCGGAAGGATGGTCTCCTTCACCTAAAACAGAGGGGCAGTACTGGAAGAGGCAAAGAGTATTGGTGATTTCAGAAGTGTGCCTATTGGCTGGATACAAAGAATACATTTGCAGACTACTATAAACATCCATCTTTGAAGTGTGAACTGAACTACCACGGCAATACCATGCCATATTCAACTTTTCATACTTCTATCTATCTTCAATCCTCTGTGCTAGGCAGTTGGGTACAGATTGCAATTTTGAGATGTCCTACGTGGCATGTCTCCAGCCCCCAAAATGAAAATTTGCACAGGCATGCTGTGAGAAGGGTGAGAAATGGAATAGACCTGTGCATGCTGACACATGGCTCAATATGAAAAGTTTTCACGCTACAGTAATGAGCATTCATGTTACAGAATGGCAGCTTCTCATGAGTAGACGATGTGCCAAGTCTCCACTTTTGCATCGTCATCAATCATCACAGACCTTTCAACATGGGGCCACATCAGACAAGAACACACATACATACATACATACATACAAACATACATACATACATACATACACACATTCACACATACGTACATACATACATAGATGCATATGTACATACATAATATAACCTGGCAAAGCCAGCACAATGCTATTCTGTGAGAAACCCAGTGAAGCACCAAGCCTGGATACAACAAGCCGCCTTCATACGGCGCTGAAGTCCCACAGCTTCACTGTCTTGTCGTAGGACCCTGAGACAATCTTGCTGTTGTTGAACTGGAGGCAAGTGACACCGTCGCTATGGTGACGGAGTGTGACTATCCTCTCCCCAGTCTCGATGTTCCACACCTTCAAGGTGCGGTCATCGGCAGCACTCACAATCCTCCAGCTGTCTGCCTGGAGACATCTACACAGACAGACAGACATGACAGGAAATATTTGAGGACTGTTACTGGATGAAAACAACCTTCTTCGAAAAACACACACACACCACAAACTAATAAAAACAAGGCAAGTGCCATAATGTGTCTCACCCATTCGCGTACAAGAAATTGTACGCGAATGGGATATAACAGATAAAAACAGAGATATAACAGATAAAACATTTATGGCAAAAAAGAAATGTGCCATAAAAACTTTAACATTGAGCCCTTAAAGTTCGTTGACCCCTGCCTGTGACCTTTGACCTTGTGGTGACCATCCACTCCCCAAGAGACATCTACCATCCAAGTCCGGTAACAAACAGACCTACCGATCAAAAGTTATGATCCATAATAGAAATACGCCATAAAAACTTAACATTGGGCTCTAAAAGTTTGTTGACCCATGCTTTTGACCTTGTGGTGACCATCCACTCCCCAAGGGACATCTACCATCCAAGTTTGGTCACAAATGGAGTTATGGATCAAAAGTTATGACCCATAATAGAAACGTGCCATAAAAACTTAACATTGGGCTCTTAAAGTTTGTTGACCCCTGCCTGTGACCTTTGACATTGTGGTCACCATCCACTTCCCAAGGGACATCTACCATCCAAGTTTGGTATTAAATGGACCTATGGATCAAAAGTTATGACCCATAATAGAAACGCGCCATAAATACTTAACATTGGGCTCTTAAAGTTTGTTGACCCCTGCCTGTGACCTTTGACCTTGTGGTGACCATCCACTCCCAAAGGGGCATTTACCATCCAAGTTCAGTATTAAACGGACTTATGGATCAAAAGTCATGACCCATAACAGACACACGCCATAAAAACGAGACTACTAGAGGATATGACGTATGAGTGGACAACAATACAAAGAAAATATAAAGGAAATTCAACAAAAATTCACTTTTCTAGAATTATGAAAGAGCAGTGGACCAACCGCTTTCAGAAAGCAGGGGGGATAATTGCTACCCTTAACATATGTCAATATCAAGTTGATGGAATTTGTAATTTTCATGGAAAATGGATTTTTGTAGTATTTTCTTTATATTGTCTTGGTATTGTTGTCCACTCATACGTTATAACCTCTAGTAGTCTCCTCATCCAGCGGTTCCAACACCAAAACTTTAAAAATTCATAACTTTTGCATCGATTGTCCGATTTTCTTCAAACTTTCACTGATGTGTTCTACTAATGTTGGTGCTTTCACTCAATCCACATTGTTCTTGGGGTTTATCTTCCCTTTAACATTGGGCCCTAAAGTTCATTGACCCCTGCCTGTGAGCTTTGACCTTGAGGTGACCTTCATATATGGTAAAATGTGAAACTTTGTACGACCCCTCTTCCCTCGAAGTTTGATTGCAATTGAAGCCCAGGGTAAAGAGTTATTGAAGTTTTTGTAGCGTTACGGACAGACGACGGACAGACGGACGACGGACAGACGACAGACGGACGGACGGACGGACGACGGACGGACAGACGCCGCAGGCGATCCCTTAGTCTCCCCTTACCTCTGGTGGGCTCGACAAAAACTATTCATGAAACTCTCTTTATTCAATATCCTTGCATTATCAAATGACCATTTATACCTTTACAATTGTCAAAATAACTTGTACTTCATTAAAAGTACTGATTCTATCAGCATTTTTACTGCTCATGGCAATGATCATGACAATGATATTGATAATCCCAGCAATCATTATCACAGTCTATTCAAAGCTTAGTCGCACGTCAGTCATCATAATGGAAAGTTGCTGTCATTAAAGACAAATTATCAGATGTCACAGCATGCCATGAAAGCACTAATAGAGAGAGAGAGAAAAAGATATATGATGTGCAAGCAAAACAATGGCGCAATGCAATCCACAGGCGAACTACAGAAATACCACTTCAGAAATTTACAACTGGTACGTGTAGTAGGCTTTCCTTAGGGGACTCTCCAACACACACACACACACACACACACACACATACACATACATAGGCCCTACACACATACACATACACTTTTAAATAGACACAAGATATATAGGGGAGAATCTGAAAGAAGGAATCAATAGTGACTTCCCCATTCCACTGACCTTACAACCCCTGTGTGACCCTCGGCATTCACCCAGTCGATCGTGCTGGTGGACTCGCCAGTCTTGAGGTCCCAGAACTTCAGGTTGCTGTCCAGGGAGCCGCTGATGATCTTGCTGGCATCAAATTGCAGGCAGGTAACTGAATTCTGGTGACCAGTCAGGGTGCGAACACACACCCCTTCAGCAAGGCTCCAAATCTAAACACATGCCATGATGGATAAGGATATGTACTCAGGGGTAAGAAAAATAAAAGTTAATTTATATTTCATATCTCATTAGTTATAAAATCTCTAAATTGCTTTAAAAAAAACAAAAACAAAAATGGAGAGTTCACTTCAGGAACAGAAGTTGTGTACCATGATAAAAATTATTTCACTCTTTTGATCTCAAAATACTCCAAAATAATTCATTATCCTGGCAAATCGCATCAGCCCGACAGATTTCTTGGTACATCCTTTCGCTATCTTGCAGGCAAATTCTAAACAGTGAAAGACAAATTTTGAGTTCTTCTGAGAACTATGTTTTAGCTTTAAAAGGATCTCGACATGTAATTCAAAGTCCACTGCCGATAACTCACCTTGATGCTCTTATCTGCCGAACCCGAGACAATCTTGGTGTCATCAAATTGGAGGCAAATGACAGCACCCTGATGACCCCTGCCAACCAGAAAGAAAACCGAAAGTAATCAACTAAATGAAGACAGAGTCAATCAATCAATCTTCAATCTCTTTCTCATCCCCTCTCAATATCACTCCTGCCCTTGCTACTACTTTGACTTATGTACTATCACTGCCCCAACAGTTATCACTTCTTCTTTTTCCCCCTTCTTCTTTCCATCTCACCTTATATTTCCTCTTTTTCTCTTCTTTCATGCATCATTATCATTGTAATCACTGTTTAATAACATATACGAACACTACTACTACTATTACACCACTGCCATTACTACTGCTACCACAACTACTGCTACTTCTATGATTAATACTACCACAACTGTACTACTTACTCCATGTCACCAGGATTACTATAAGCCGTACCAATATGCTTTTCTTGTTTTCATTCTTTTGTCTATTATTTGTGCATTCAACTGTGACGGCATTGAAGCCTTGTAATGACAAACTCTTGCAGACAAGCGAATTGTCTGTAAACACAAATAGAAACTTTCAGTGGCAAACTAGCTGAAGCTGTCCATTCACCTACTGGCACTCCTTCAAGCCAAACAGTCATTAGATAGCTTGCTAGCTTAAATGCCCAACAAGCATTCACATTGAAGCCTTTGTTACTGCAATAACATTCATTTTTAATGATTTGATGGATATTTAAAAGCCAATGTGTCAAAAGCAAACATCAAAGACTCGCTGATTTATAGCCGACTCACCTCAGGGTCACTCTGCACTGACCAGTGCGGATGTCCCAGACCTTGAGTGTCCTGTCATATGATCCACTGACCACTTTCTCGTCGTCCACCTGAAGGCAGCGGACTGTGTCATCATGTCCGACCATGGTAACCCTGCACGCAATGCTGGACCAGCTACTTTGCATCGATAAATCCCAGACCTGGGGGCCGTTCAAAAAAAAAAATGTGACCTCCATCAAAGTGGTAGTTCTTTTGATTTCCACTGTCAAATTTCTGCTTAAGCTCAGTTCTTGCATAGATTTGTATGACATTCAATATAAAAGCAACACTGGATTCAAAGCCTTTACAGTAAACAGTTCATGGCAAACTAATGACAAGCAACCTTGACTTCACTCGCACACAAGAATGTACTCATCTAGTGAATAATACTCGCATTTTGATGGACTACTTTTCCAATCATGAAGGTACATATGGGGATGACAGGCTATTGCTATTTACCTACACCAGTACCGTGGTATTTCCAAATTGCTATGTTTAATCAGTATGTCTTGCAATCAAAAATAGGCATTCATCCAATCGAAGTCTTCCTTGGGGATGAGTATTTTATGACCATTGCAAATTTTCTAAATCTCGCCCATCAATCAACAAATTATTTCCAATGAAGCAGGGAGAGGGGTCAGCACACTCACCTTGATGGTGCAGTCTGTAGAGCCACTGACCAGACGATTTCCTTCTAGGTGCAGGCATCGCACAGTCCCAGAGTGACCGACAAGTGTCTGAACTGACCAGGGAGAATTGGTGCGAATGTTCCACACCTTATCAGGGCAAAATCATACACGATCGGTCATTTTAACTAAGTATCATTCATCTTAACATGCACAACTACTGCTTGTATCACATAGTTTTATAGTGATTAGTAATTGAATAATGATTTTTGTGAGCTGGTTAAATTTAAAACAGAGAACCACAGCAAGAAAATGAAGTTCTATCATTTTTCAAGAAGTAAAGTTCACAAGTTCAGGTTTGGCATGTTCTTGATTTTGCAAACGACAGTTGACTTGTATAACTCACGAGACTAAAACCATTGTAAAATGTGTGCCATTCACAGCATATTGATTGTGGGTTGATTAAAAAACTAGATATATAGCTACGGCGACTGATATGCCTCCGCCATAATGCATGGTTCTCCTAATAGGTCTACAGTACAATGTCTTGGCAATGTGTGATGACAGTTTCACACAATTGGCAAAATATTAAAATGACAGGTTTGACACAAATGTGCTGAATGTTCACTTTCCTAGAACTAGGTTCAATTGGATGAATGATTAAAATGTCAGAGTGCAGGTATTTGGGGAACTGATGATTTTTACTTGACTTTTGACCCTTTTATAAGTTTATGCATTGAGTAATTTTCAAGGTATTGAGAAAAAGTATAATTTCAGTATCAAATGGGAAAATAGCATTATCTAAACCTGGCCTTTGACCTTTGACCTCACAGTTCCAAAGAGAATCACTGTTAGGTTGAACATGCATAAATATGTAAGTTTCATGATGATACCTTGAGTTACTTTTGAGATATGGAGGAAAAAGTGCAATTCAGCACTTTCACTTGACCTTTGACCTTTTGACCTTTTACCTTTTGGCAAGAAACTTCCCACAGAATATATATTGAGTAATACATGTATACATCAAGTTAAAAAAAAAAAAAAACCCTTCAGGCATTGCATAAATATAAGGAAAGTAGTGATATTTTGAGGAGTTGACCTTGACCTTTGACCCCCTGACCTCTGAACCATGACCCCCAACTTCCCTAGATAATCACTGCCCATTGGAACAAGCATATATACTAAGTTCCATGAAGATACCTTGAACCATTTGCGAGATATGGAGAAAAACATGAATTTTCAACCTTTTTTTCACAAAATAACCTGTGACCATTGACCTTTGACCCCGTGACCCTAAAATCCAAACAAAGTACTATCCCCCCAGGATATACCCTCATACCAAGTTTGATGTAAAACCACCCCACGGTTCTTGAGATATCGACAAAAACAAAACAGGACGGACGTACGGACGGACGGACGGACAACTCGAAAACATAATGCCTCCGGCCACTTCGTTGGCGGAGGCATAAAAAGATAGATACAAAGCAAATCATGGTTATGTCAGCAGCATTCTCAGTCACTCACTTTTCACATTATTCCATGAGACACAGATTAAATTTTATAGCCAGCATTCTCACTTTCATAGGAGATATTATGGGTGTGCAGTACCGATGTATTTTCTCTTCACATTGGTACTGGCTTTTGGTTTCTCTCACTTCAAACTTTGTGAGCATAAAACTGCGATACAAATATTATGTAAAAAGAAAAATGGAAAACTGTAACATCATAGAAGTTTCCTCACATTTTTTCCCATCCAAACAGGGGAAAATTAACGCAAAACAATAAAAATCATGATATAAAAGGGTTTGAATTTATATTAAAACATGTTGTTTCAGTTTGTTTGCCTTCAATTGCTCATAAGTATATATCCTGAATGGACACACTGTATAAAGGAGCAAAAGTAAAATGCAAATACATTGACTAATTCAGGAATCAGATGAGATATGAAATACATTCATACATGTAAATTAGCCATTTGAAATACTGTATACGCCGAATATTTCGTGAGGTTTTTATTTTCGCAAATTTTGTGAGTCAGTCGCTATTTGCGAAATTAAAGACACGCAAAAAATATTGACTCTGTTCCTGATGTGAATGTGACGTGTGTACACTTCTCCAGTCAGTACAAAGAAATCTCTTTGGTTTAGTATAGGACTCCACGATCGCAAATTTAACCACTCGCGAAATTGTCAGGAATTCCTGATTTGTGCAAATTTGGACTTGCGAAATACATAACATATACAGTACACAAGTACAATATGAAGGCCCAAACAGATAAATAGATAAACGGGAAAAAAAAGAAAAAAGAGAGAAAAAAACGATGCATAGATACATAAGAAGATAATGTACTCATCGTAAGGAGGAGGGGTCAACCAACTAATGACAATCAGACCTTGATGGTTTTATCAGATGACCCACTGACGATCCTGGTGTCATCAAACTGGACACAAGATATGCCCTGGGTGTGTCCCTCAAAAGTGCGCACAGTGCACAGTCCCTTCAGCCAATTCCGTCTCAACCTGTACCGCTCTGCAAACACCCTTTTCCACTGTGGAAATACAATTCATAATCATATAAAACAGTTGCGCAATTGCCACTCGTATATATTCTGAATTCATCTGACCTTTTGTGCAGAGTCAGAAATAGCCTCTTTTTTTTTTTCCAATGGTCGTGTTAGATCAACATAAAACACGGAACTCAAACATCCTGTATGCAAAGTGTTGAACAAACAATATATTGTAATAATGTAAGAAAACTACACCAGAGAGATTGATTTCACTGATCTACCCAGCCTGCACACCAAAGTAACATATTGCCTGTATTGCACAAGTTTTTCTTGTGTCTGTTTTTATGAAGCTGGGTGACATTTGCTCTAGATACTGTTTTCAAAGCTGGAATCACTCATGCTTGCCAAGATAGAGGAAATGGTTGCTGGGAAACTTCCTGACACAATATGGTTCTCATGAGCTGTGAACAATACCCAGTGTGTTCGTTCACCTCTATACAGTCTACATTCAACTACTAAAGCATTGTCTGTAGTTCATGCAGCGCTAGGAAATTGTGTTTCATGATAGTCTGGGCATTTCAAATAATGACACAACATCTTTCTTTTTTTTACTATATTTTTTTCACGTTGGCCATAATGAGAGCTAACAGTTCTGTATGGTCTCACGGTGATCATATCACACTTGGGCAGTCCCATTACTACATCCTGATAATGCAATGCAGAGGCTACCAATCATATCCACAATATGTGGATCTGCGTTTACATTACATGGGGAGTATCTTATACGTAAATGGAGATTTTATGTAATGTAATGAATATTTACAAATATTAAATATCCATGCAAAACATGAAAGTGATTGTATTCACTACAGTCATGTCTGAGTGAATTTGTGCCTGTGTTTTGCATGACCCTGGCTAGATGAATACATAACCAACACCAGGCTGTTTGCTGCTCTCAAAAACTGTTGCAGGGACTATGATCAGGTAACCACTGGTTGTGTCAGACAGGTGCATGATGTGTTGGAAAACAATAAAAGGGGTTTTGCAGCAGGTAAAATATTTTCGGCCACTGCGCAGCATGATAGAAGTTTCACTTAAGTGCAATGACCTGTACGCACCTGTATGCAAGAGCCCATGTGGTTGATCATTTGCTTGTGCTCCTCGACCTGGGAAAGACGCCACTTCTGCTCCAGACAGAGCTGCCTCCAGAGGTTAGAGTCCTCCGCCAGCTCCCTCCAGGCCCGATTCACACCGGCACACCGGCACAAGCTCACTGGAGAGATGAGATCAATTACAACATAATCAGAGATGGGAGGGAATGACTAAATGTGCCCACAGGTTTTCTTTGTTTCTTTTTACATCAATAACAATATGCCAAAGACTAACTCATCATTAATGTGTAGTATGAGCAGTAAAAACATTTTCATCAAGCATAACAGCATAGTACTTTTGACAATTTACACGTTCCTTCGCTTAGACTCAACAGTTCGCTTCACAAAGGTTTCACATGTTTCGTGAAAGGTTAGTTCAAATCAAATCCATGGCTTAAATGTAGTTTGTGGTGTAAAAGAAGTGTGATATAGAATGGAAAGCATAAGATACAATTGTAAGTATACCAACCACAACATTAATTTATTACTGGACCTCATGTCAGTGCAAGCAATGAATCAAGTGCGTGTATGTTTATGCAATCAACACATTTACGTAAACCATGGTCTACAATTAAAACCATCTTACAGTGAATTTTGGCAAAAATGAGGAAACTAATCTCTTGTTCGCCTGTCTGAAATCAAAGCATGTAAATTAACTTTGCAGTCAGATCTAGCTTTGTATCCACTGGTTTTATTCGCTACTCACCTGGATCTAGACAGTAAAGGATTTTCAGTGATAGCTGAGTGGGTAACCAGGACAACAGGTCCTGGCAATTGTGAGGGCAGTGCTGATGCAAGATGGGTTCCATGGTAACCGACAGCATATGCATCTGCGGAAGATCACATTCCTCCTGTTGATATCAAAAATGAAAAACCCACAAGTGTTTAGAATGAAGCAGCATTGATTAAATAAGGACAGTACAAAAATGAAAGGGATGTTTTAAAAATGGAGGGGGAAAAAAAGAGCAGTAAAACAGTCTTGCAGGTAAGTTTGAGCATGTGATTTTAAATGACATTTGACTTTAGCATGTGACCTCAATTTAAGCCCAGTTTGTACAGTGTTCCAGTGTTCACCCCACATTCCTCCAAGATGATCATCTAGTACAAACACTGGTTAATATCCATTATCAAAACACAAGGTAAGGTGTGAGGTAACAGTTATTATCATTATCATTACTACTTTCATTATTATTTATTCTTTGGCAACCTCCTTGTCTGTCAGGGCAGCCAAAAGTCTGTTAATTACAGTGACCAGTAGACCTCGCCACTCAGGCAGAAGCTACTTTTGTGTGTTTGACCACTTCATCAGGATTTCTCCCAACTCTTCCTGAAAGAAGTGAAGTGGGTTCTTTTACATGTATAGGTTACGTTGTATGTGCATAAGTTTTATATGCAGCAGAGTTCAAATTCACTCCAAAAATTTGAAATTTAATGTATAAGGGAATCTCTGGTGCTGCAGTGCAAGAAATCATACAATATGCTACCATGCCATATCAAGTTTTTAGCTGTGTGGCACATGTCATTTCTAGACATCTTAATTTTTCACACTGAAAGTGAGTTTTAGCCAATTTATACAGTAAGCAACCAATGTACTGGTAGGGTTTTTTTTCTTTCTTTTTAATTGTTGGTACTCACTTAAGTCTACAACTGTAATGAAAGAGATTAAGCCAGTTCTTATGATTCTAAATATATTTGTTGAATGGGCAATTCTAAGCATGTGAGCAATATGTGTAAAAAACCTATTCCAGTAGTGACGGTAATGACAATTATACTGTGGAATATCGCTCATGAAATTTGACGTTAAGTCATTCTATATGCTGCCAAAGACAGCAAAATAAATAAATAAATAAATAAATATAAAACAAACAAACAAACAAACAAATAAATAAATAAATAAATAAATAAATAAATAAATAAATAAATAAATAAATAAATAAATAATAGGTAAACAAATAAAAACAAAAAAACTTACCACAAGTCTTTTCATCATAATGTTCTTCTGTTGGTCATTGAACTCACCAAACCATTCCAGAATTGTCTACACGAATAAGATAAGAGCATGGAACACACATTAAAAAAAAACACTGCACAAATACAAGGTAAGCACCAAGGATACAACACCTCCTATATCACAGACACTACTCGTGACCAAGTAGACAGTGATTTATGTTGTCCCATACACTCTTGTTGAGTTATATCTTCTGAATAGTGATGAATAGTGTACTGCAAATAATGGCCACTGAAACTGTTGAAGGAGCAACACATCATCTCATGACATCTAAATTCAAGGACTATGCTGAACAGGACAGGCCAACTTTCATTTCCTACTCAACAGAATAATTTACAGCTACAGTACAAACTTCATTTCTAATTTTTTTAATGGTTAGTGCACGAGATGATGTATCTAAACTAAAATGTAACCTATAGAAGAGTGAATTTCAGGGAAGGAAGCATAAAGTCATGAACCAACTTTAATTATGAGTTACACAAGTCATTTTCAAGTATGAAATTCACCTGCCATGACACAAAATGTGGATATTCCAATTACATGATTATAAATTCACATAATACACAATGTAGCTCTTCATTTGTTTTACATAAGAAATATCACCAATTTACCTATTTAAAAGAACAGATCATCAATAGAGGTCTAGCAAACAACCATATACTGTATGCACTGCTTGTTACTACTCCAATTTATGCATATATTCTACATATTTGGTATCTATCTTTTATAGAGTCACTTGACATTCCATGTATTACACATGAGTGCTTAGACTTGTACAGAGGCATTATTTCTTGGACAGAAAGTGATCCAACTGAAGAAAAGCCACAGTGCACCCATGGTTTTGTTTGTTCAGAATCATACATTGTATTTGTATGAAAGATATTTTTTGCTACTTTCATATGTAGCAATACAAGAATCAGTTGATCATCATGACTACATCACTGCTGGTGAAAATACTTCAAAACATGGATGCTTCCATCAAAATTCAAAATTTTGAAAGACCTAGTCAAATCTGCCTCACCTCCATCCTCTCCTTAAAGACTGGTCCAGAAACCCTGTCCTTCCAGGAAGCAATCTGCTTGCCACACTTTGATTTTTCCTTGCTCTCACGCTCAGAGCCATTTCGTTCATCTATTGTCCTCTCCTGGTCGCAAAACAGCGGAATGCTTCTAGATAAGCCCTTGACGTCATGCATGACGGCGCTGTGAAGCATGTCCAAGGATCGGTTCGCCCTCAAGGCTGCCTTCTCCTCCTCAGTGCACTCCATAGTGGAAATCCTCATGTCGTACATAGCACTCCCTGGACGTTCACTGTGGAGGGACACTGACTTTGTCATGAGAGGCCCCTGCACCGAGTTGCGTTTCCACAAGTTCTTCCCACGCGGGGAAGAGGACGGAGACTGAATGGCCTTGGGCAGTTGGAACATGCTCCCTGGCCCGGCCAATCGTAGACTCATGCGCAGGGGACACGATCTGTTCCTTGGCCAACTCCCAGATGCCCAGCTGCCATTGCCACGACGACAGCAACAACAAGCAGGACAATGGCAACAGTCCTCGGAGACATCATTCAAGTTTCTGGGTCCTTCATGACCACATCCAACAGAATATGAGTCTGAGTGTCTACAAGTCACAGAATTACACTGGCCTCTCTTCTTTCTCATTTGCACTGATTGGTCAGTTTGCAACATGTACTGGGCAGGGCGAAACATCGCCTTGACAGCACTAGGTCGAACACAGTGTTGATACACAACCTCACTGTTGTCAGGGGGCTTGTATCGGTTTTTTCTTTCCCTTGGTTAACCTGATAGCAGTCTCATGGATCGCCAGATCGCCTTCACTGGAAGAGCTGCAGTCAGAGAGTTGCTTTTTCCTAGTACTGGGAGACTGATATGAACTTGTCGAGGGCCCATCACTGAGGTCCATATGCTCCGAAGGAAGATCTGCCTCGCCGGCCTCTTCACCAGTTGACGCGAAGTCGCTGTCTCCTTCACGAGAGCTCCTGGTTCTTCGCGCTAGCCGAGCCACCCGGTCCCACACTCGGGATTTGGACTTTGCTCGCTTGTTTAGGGGCCTTGCAGGGACTCCTTCTGAGTCACTGGAGCCAACATTTGAGTTGTCCCGTCCATCCATGGTGATCAAGGTCTCTTTTAAGCTCAGTGACACGTTATACAACCCTGCAGCATTAAAAAGTATGAACATAATAATTTATAAAAAATATTTTTACAAATGTATTCATGACAGATATTTGAATACATTTTTTATATGAAAATTTCTCTGCTAACCTATACTTGAAGCAACTGCAGCCATCATACAACACGCAGCTCCTTTTATACTGCATCCTTTTAACACAGCACTTTCTTTTAGAACTCAGTTTTATGTGACATTAAACAAATAAAATCTAAAAAGGTACATTTAAAGCATGCCATTAATCATATATAAAAAAAAAGAGAATATCATGATGAAGGACATGTGAGCACTTTAAAAGGTATTTCCACACCATGGAATGTTCAAGATGACTATAATAGATAGAGCAGAATGAGACAGACAAAATGGCAGCAGTGTTGTCAAACTTCCATCTAATATCATAAATTAAATGTATGGAGTTTTTTAGATAACAAGGAAAAGTAGAAATTACGCGGTGCGTAACATATGTCCCCGCCGGAAGTAGCATTTTGTAACAAAATGTGCAATATAGGTAAAAAATCAAGGTCAAAGGTCAAAGAAGTCAAAGGTCAAAATTCTGTGTAGAAGTTTTGAAGCCCTCACCTAGTGCCATCACATAAAGCAAATGGAATCGAAATTGGGTTAGAAATGGCGAAGGAGTAGCATTTTGTAGCCAATGTACAATATAGGTCAAAAATCAAGGTCAAAGGTCAAAGAAGACAAAGGTCAAAATTCTGTGTACAAGTTTTGAAGCCCTCACCTAGTGCTATCACATAAAGCAAACGGAATCGAAATCGGGTTAGAAATGGCGAAGGAGTAGCATTCTGTAGCAAAATGCACAATAAAGGTCAAAAATCAAGGTCAAAGGTCAAAGAAGTCAAAGGTCAAAATTCTGTGTAGAAGTTTTGAAGCCCTCAACTAGTGCCATCATATAAAGCAAACGGAATCGAAATCGGGTTAAAAATGGCGAAGGAGTAGCATTTCGTAGCAAAATGTACAATATAGGTCAAAAATCAAGGTCAAAGGTCAAAGAAGTCAAAGGTCAAAATTCTGTGTAGAAGTTTTGAAGCCCTCACCTAGTGCCATCACATAAAGCAAACGGAATCGAAATCGGGTTAGAAATGGCGAAGGAGTAGCATTTTGTAGCAAAATGTACAATATAGGTCAAAAAATCAAGGTCAAAGGTCAAAGAAGTCAAAGGTCAAAATTCTGTGTAGAAGTTTTGAAGCCCTCACCTAGTGCCATCACATAAAGCAAACGGAATCGAAATTGGCTCATAAATGACAGAGAAGTAGCAAATTGAACATTTTGATCACACACGGACGCACACACGGACACACGGACAGACGGACACACACACGTACGGAGCCCGTTTCATAGTCCCCTGCTCGAACTCGTTCGGCGGGGACAAAAATGTTTTCACTGCTGATATTGATAGGTGAGGCTATGACTAGTATGACTCTGAGATCTCATCAGATTTACAAAGCTCTTAAAACTATGATTTGTGCCACAAAAAAAAATCATAACAAAACTAGAGAAGCATTCTGAGAACGCAGACCTCCACCACCAAGCTCATTCCACCACTGATCTTGTTTTTCCACAGAGATTACGGATTTTCACCCATTTGTATGGGTATGCATGCTGAAAATCACTTGATTTCCTGGCAATATAGAAGCCTTTCGTTACGTCATCAACTTCCAGCTGTACAGCGTGCCTTGCCTCACCAGAAACTACATGTACAGCACACACTTTAGTACGCATACAAGTATGAATACCTCAAAAATGCACAGCTTGAACTCACAAGTTCATTGGCTGTACCTGCGAAAATATTGAAAATCCTTCAAAAAATCCACAAAAATTCCCGGATCACTACCAAAATTTAATCATCTGTTACTTGTGTCATTCTCAACCTTTCCTGTAAGTTTCATCCAAATCCTTTCACAACATTTGGATTTATTTTGCACACATCCAAACCAACAAACACACAAACCAATGCCGATGAAAACATAACCTCCTCCCTTGGCGGAGGTAACAGTGCAACAAAAAGGATTACAAGCTTTAAAGTTATGATATCATGGTTTAAAAAAAAGAAGGAAATTCAGTGAAGATTTGTGAGATCAAGCTACATGACACTTTATCATTCATAGGGACATTTACCGTAACTAAACATATAAAAATATACACGTAGACAGTCGATACACCTCTATGCCCTAGTCCTCATCTACAATGTAGCATGCCTGGTGGTAAAAATAAATCAAAACCAAAACATAGTTTGCAGAGGGACTCAAATTCATCTTCCACCATTTGGAATTTGCTTGCAATACATCAAAAGGGTGTACCAAGAAACTTGTTTAGCCAAAATGATTTGCCAGGATACATGTATTGAGTTATTTTGGAGTATTTTGAGATCAAAGGTGTAAACAATTAGATCATAGTACATAACTTTAATACTGAAGAGCCGTTACCATTCAGTAGTATGTACATAATGTAGGTAGAACATTACGCGATGATTGATCGTGTATTTCACACATTTAATATGCATTAGCACACATGTATGTGTAGTGTACATGTACATTTTAGAGCAAAATTCAAGTTCCGCAGGCATGGCATATATGAGAACTATGTACACTGTAATGTATTTTAACTTTAAAATACAGATCTAGCAACACCAGGCATCATATCCAATGCTTATCGCTTGACTCTGGATAGATCTCCGACTATGATAGATCTCTTGGAAATAAAGTTACAGAGTCCTACATTGTAATTCATTGCCCCAATAGGCCCCTCCATTTGTAGAAATTGTAATGGACAGCACAACAGTGGCATTTGGTTGATAATGGTAAAGCCATGTTGTAGATCTACTAGACTAGGCTTGACATTGTAGACCGATAAATCTGTCTCTTGCTCGGTGGCCTGTACAGTCAGTAATACAGTCAGCCCCTTACAACAAACAGATATCTCCCATTCACTCTGCTGTGTAGACTGTGCGATCTATCTGCACACATGCGAGTTCAGCGGTTTGAATGCGGCTGCCGTGTCTTGTGGGAAAGCAGATTTGAATGCCATTTTACCCAATAAAGCACACAAAATAGTGTATAATAGGAATAAATCATGAAAATGGTGGGCTCAACTCGTTGTCCTTGAGACATATAGAATATTACATTTCTACAAGTAGGTCTTCTCTATGTATGCCAATTTTTGTGATCTCTTACATCAGAGAGAATAGAACTGTCTGTTGGTTGTGAGGGGCCGACCATACAGTAACAAGAGGCAGATGGTTAGTGTATCGGTCTACAACATAGGTTTTATGGTTATTACATGTACACTGTATGTAAGGCCTTTATGTCAAGCAGCCCGCCCGTAATTCGACCATGACGTTGTCGTTGTCCAAAATTTGACCGCCCACTACATTCTATGCTTCTGCATGTAAAGTTGAATCTATTCATTTGGCATGGGAGGTCGAACTAGAATAGTCCTTGGACAATTTGCTTTGTGCAACATGCAGAAGAAAGAATAAACATAGACCTCAGCTCTAGAGTTAAACTTCTTCTTCTTTTGTTGACTTCCTCCAGTCCTGGAGAACTGCGTTTGATTTGCAGAAAGAAATTTTTAGCGATACACTAATCGTCATGTACTAAGCAATGTGGTCAGGAGTCAAGCCAGAGACAACAGACAAGAATCAACACACACAGTATAAATTTAAACAAAAGCAAAGAGCAGAAATGAGGAAGATACAAGTTTGATCAAGCACAGGGAATAATTTTCAAACTCAAATTTGATTAGCAATTTCAGCTGATGAAAAATGTCTTCAATGTCGATGATACCAGGAAAATTATTTCCTGAAGCAGCAGGTACCCGAGGTATTAAAGAGGTCTCATGAACGAATCACATGCATATCAGTTAAACCTTGACTTGAGTATTGAATGTCCAATCACTGCGCTAATCTAGAACCTTAATGTTAATGCAATGTAAAATGTAATGTTGCGGTCGCCGTACGACTGCATTTTACATGCATGCATACTACAGGCTACACGCACACAATGTGAATACATAGATTTCAGTATTTGGGACCGTGGTTCTGCATCTGACTATTGCTGTGCATACAGTCTGTAGCTGTTTAGTGTAAATTTACGTAGGCCTAGATCCAGTAGGAATCAAGATACAAGCGGATTATAATGAACACATTTAGACAACAACAGAACCTCACCTCCTTTTCTCCATTTATTTGTCCTTCTCTAACTCCGGTTTAGGTGACCTTAATCTTGGGAAGGGTAAATTAGTAGTAAATACACACTGACTAATCGAGTAATACGAGAACATGACGTATCATGCCAGACGATCACGACGAGCTATCTAGCAGTAATATAGTACCGCATCCTTGCTTGGTGGTGGTGGGCATGGATCGGCCGGAGATGTCATGTCGTCACGTCTTGTAGAAACTTATACTGTACTCCACTATGAATCATATACTGATATAGACTGATCCTCCGTAACGTAACGTGACGTAGACAGAGAGCTAGATAGTAGATGTAACAGTAGTGGTGCAGTGGTGCATGTCATGATGTGCATGTGTGTACCAAAAGGCAAAGAGAATCTCTTTGATGTGTGAACACGATACGCATCCCTGGCTAGTAGCTCAACTCAGCTCGCTCACAGCGCGCTCTGGCATCACGATCCATCGAATACCGATCCGCGGTACGGTCAGAGCCCCTAGCTAGTGGTTCTTTGCTGAAAATCACACACACGCACTGGTACGTGCATGCATGCAACGCACTAATACACTTGTAACCCAAAGAGATTATACCACATATACACAAACACAACACAAAAACACAACACGTAAATAGTCTATGTAGCGGCAACATCTTTGAAATGTATCGGTGATACTAAATGACTTGGGGGGGGGGGGGGGGGCAACAAAAATATAAATCTAGGCGTTTTATTAACCCTTTATTTGTCAATGAGTCAAATGTGCACAAATTTCACACACAAACCTATGGACAGAAAATAAACGTGGCGCGTTAAGAGGGACTGTTGTCGTGTGACGATGGGTAGGGGTGTCGGGGGGGGGGGGGGGCTGGGGATGTTGTAGCAAGTGATTCACATGCATGTACTTGAACGGCGATGACTCACCCTGCAGCTGAATGTGGGTTACTTTTTATAGAAAATCCATGATGAGGTCATTACCAATACCCCATCCGACTATACACTGCCTTATGCTTCGTGGCGAAAAGGCGTTGAATATCATTATTGTTATTATTTTTTTTATACAAATTGATAATCGTTGGGGTAATTCGTTTGTCCTTCAGTGAAAATGATGACTTCCGATATGAGAGATAACGGCGTGGAATTGATTCACAAGATGAACTTACAGGTTGGCACTCAGCGGCTGCCATTCTGACTTGTCAAATAGGTCAGACATATAATATAATGCATATCACATCAACAACTACAGTATGATATCTCCACGGCCTGTCCAGGATGTCACTATTTGCTCATTAATCAACCTGGTTTATTTATGTGTTATGCGAGTTTTGCGTCCAATGTTTAATGGATTTTGGGGTTTCATTCTCATTTCACTTGTTTTGTGCAATTGTTTGATAAACCATGGACCATGGATAAACTACGGTACGTTCCTTTGGGTGTGGTCAGAATTAAGGGGTCCGAGAGTCAAGTCCAATAATATCGTGTTTGTTTGTTTGCTTTTTTATCATTCAATTTTGTTTCTATTTTCGGGTTTCTTCAGATGTACTTTTGACAAATAAGACGGGCGGCAAGTTCGCATTATTATCCTCTTATACACTGTAAAAACATCGGTGTTAGATTTAACACCATGGGTGTTAAATCTAACACCGATCAAACTTCAATAGAGGACCACACCCACAGGTGTAGAAAATGCACTGTGATGGTGTTGAAAAGTGTTCACCTGACACTTCGTGGTGTTAATTTGACACTGTACTGGTGTTAATTAAAAAATGACACCACATGGTATTGATTTGATATTTGTTGGTGTTAATATCAATGGTTTAACTCCCGTCCAGCTTCAATAAGAGACCACACCAGCTGGTGTTACTGTGGTGTAAATTTATTTTCACATTTTTTCAAAAATCTAGTATTTTGATGTAAAATTCTTGATCGTCTTGTTTTAATTAAAAATCAACAAGAAGTGCAGTTACTAAGAAACTCTTCAAAAAACAGTTTTATATTTGGAAATGACACCGGGAGGTGTTAATTCAACACCATAATGAGCACCGAAAATTTAACACCAGCTCGGTGTTCACTATTTAACACCGGACTTTTTTGCAGTGTAGCAGTCTATATAGAGCAGTGATTCTCAACCTGTTTCATACCGCGGCCAACTTTGGTTGCTTCAGACTAATTTCCTGCGGCAGGCGTGAGTTAGATGATGATGGATGATGATCTTTTTTATTTCATTTTTGGCCGATATGGCGGCCCACCTCACCTGCCAGAGCTTCCACGGCCCACCAGCGCGGCGGGTCGTCCCACCGGTTGTGGAGCACGCGGGCTGTAAATAGTCGGGGCACTTCAAAGAAAACAGAGAATTTTAGCTTCATTATATCCATTATGTTTTAGCCAGCGAAGGTTTGCTCGGTCGGTTTGCTGACTGGTGTTCCGAGTCCAGTGCAGATCAAAGTTAGTCTGAAAAAGGATAGGACATTTTTAAAAACAACATTGGAAAATTTAACAGAATCGGATGAAAAATAAGGAGTTTTCGCGAATTTTTCAGTCAATATACGAATATTATATGCAAATGGTGAAGTAATGATGTTATCTCCTCACAACTCTGTCATTAGGCCCCCTATATCGCCACTATAGGCCCGTGATAGTTTGTAAGCATATGAGAACACAAAATGTTGAAATTTTGTCATCTACTCATTACATTTTACTCTTTCTTCTCAGACTATACTAAGTCACTCATAACTGGACTGGAATTAGGCCCTTTAACGAGTGTCCTTTAGATATGGAAATTAAAAAGACAAACGTAAAAAAACAAAATCAACGTTAGTCATGTTTGCTCTTCTGGACATCAGGCCATTACAATTTATCATTACTTCTGCATGCTACCAGGTTTTCCCGGCCAATTTCATTGTTTTGTCATTCAATTTCATATTAGAAGCATTCATTTTCGTCAAATTTGCTCAGGTATCAAAATACGATCATTCAAAATTGTTTCGCTTTTATTTTTCGTTCAAATTGACTAATTTGGCAACCAATTTCGCATTTGCGTATTGTAATTCATCGAATGGGCTATATTTTTGAATGGTTATTCAACTTCGTCTCCACCTGTCTCCACCTCTTTCTGAGTATTCAAGTTCAGATATGGGCAAACAAGTTAATTAAAGGAGCATTCAAAACTAGTTAAACCTATACGATGTCCATTAAAAAGTACATTGTGCACCTGTAGGCCCTTGTACTGCGCTTCAAATTGAATGTTGAAAACATCTGTGTTATAGATAGAGATCACACATAATGCTGCAAATGATGAGATCAGAAAGCTGTATGACGATCATAATTAAGATATAGATGCGCATGTCACAATAAAGGTTGTAAACATAGATTTTAAAGACAGCCATGCATGAGATGAAGTATATAGAAACGAGGAGTTTAGAATGAAGTTTAATAACATGTTTAGTAAAAGAAAACAATCTGGATGTTCAAATAAACAAATGCTGATCATGATGATGAAATGTCAGATAAAAAGTACAAGTCACATTCAATAACTAGAGCTGGACAAAATCACTCTTGCCAACATGCATTACGAAAATGAATGCTCAATATTATTGTGAAAATCGCTAAAAACGAATTTAAGCGCGCTCGTTAAGTGCTTATCGAGCGTCGAGCCCATTGCACTAGAATGCACAAACTCGGAAATGCATGCTGCACGAAATTAATTGAATGCTTACATCCAAATTTGAACTTGTGATCAATGATTTGGGTGCCTAAAAACGCATTTAAAAGCATTAGACGTGAAATTGTTTGACTAAAGTCACTACATCGCTTCAAACATACGATTTTGAATGTACATAAAATGAAAATAAATGATATAAATTGACCGGGAAAACCTAATACATGTACTATATAAGACCAGTGTGTATTATTTAATTCTGATGACGATGACAAGCAATAATACCGCACCCTCGCATGTATTATCATCTCAGTGTGCTCTTGCATATTTGAAAGCAAGAGAGAGAGAGAGAGAGAGAGAAAAGAAAGGGGAGAGGGAGAGAGATGGAAGCGGCACAAAGCAATGGGGAGAGAGACAAGTGTTCGTGTTTGTTGGCGAGTTCCTTGGGCATGTTGGGAAAAAGAGATGAGTGGTTCCTATAGATTTCATGGTGATAGAGGGCGTTTTTGTAACTACTGCAATGTACTCACTGACCTCAGTGAATGTACTCGTTACTTCATATAGCCTTCAATTAGCACAAAACTCAACATACCAATCACCTCGGCTGTTAAAAGTATAAGCCAGTTCGGGGTTCCACTTTGAGCATGAGCAGAAAAAGGTCAATCGTACCAGCAGAGCCTGTTGGTTTTTAAATTCACTGAGATAGGCATCTGTGATGTAATGATTATTCAAGCCAGCACATCCACCTGACAGCAAAAGTGGTATCTGACAATATCAGTGAAAAGAGATTGTGAATACATTCAATACAAAATAATGAAATGGATGCTTTCCAAAATGCCAATGGAAGGATCATTCTGGTCACCTGTTCTACACAACTCTATCCTTTGTTTGAACATGACTGATGAATTCCATAAATTGTTACGTTGGGCGAGCTTATGCCTTCTCTGTCGCTTGAAACTAGTGGAGTGCCTATTCAATGAACTGAGAAAGAAGAAAGGTCATTTTGTACCCATGTGCCTTTGAGCTAGCCCCGAACTGGCTAATTGTTTCTTTCTTTCCAAAAAGCCCAGTGCTTTGAACTCTGGAGTGCTTTTATATCATCTCACAACTAGCATAGAGTACTTCAGTACCTAGTATCATTATGTCCATTGCAGTATTACAGTTAGCAAAATAACTGTTTTCCGTGCAGTATTGAATACCAATTAATACACTAACTTGTATCTGAAAATCTTTTTTTTTTTCCAGAGCAAGTACCTAATGAACCCTATTCACCTCACTTGAGCACCAAAAACACCAACAATAATAATGATGATGATGATAATGATAATAATAATGATAACAATAATAATAATAATAATGTTATGTTCTACTATATATGATATACAGATATGAAGAGTGAATTTAAAAACAGATAAATGCTATTTTCATCAAAATATAGAAAAATTCAATATTTTGAATGATACTGCTCTCATTACATAAGATTTTTTTTTGGAAAATATTACAATCATCATAATAGGCTTAAGTGGATATTTTATATCTATATATATAAATATATAGGCCCTATATTCATATCTCTCTCTCTCTCTCTCTATATATATATATATATATATATATATATATATGTTTCTTAGCAGCTTTGATCTCAAATTGATGAAAGTGCATATATCTGATTTTTGCATTCAACTACTCGGTACTCAAATATATACAGTGTATTTATACAGTCGACCTCGCATACCTCGAATCAGTCGGGGCTGAAGAAAATGGTTTGACGTACGCAAACTTCAAGGTATGTGAACGCGAGTTACATAGGAGGGGATACACCAGGAAAAATCAGGACTTTTATTTTGCCCCCGAGTTAAATATTCGGCTAATCCGACGTCGAGGTATGCTAGGTTGACTGTGTACTGTATATAACTCCACCTAAGCCTAAGCGTTATATACTACACAAACATAGGTAATTTGTATGGTTAGCCAGGAATTTGTTGTGGATATTGAGCTTGCTTTGGGTAATGTAAATAAAAAGCACTGTTGACAGTGGTTTCCTTGGGAAATGCACCACTGGTAATATCAAAATGTCCATGTCTTACATGTTTGGGATCATCGTGAGAATGACACAAATTAAACAATGACTTTGCCTTGTGATGTTCTGGTTGTATACAGCAGCTGAAGTATTCACCTTGTACAATCCACATCATACCGTGAAGAGTTTTTGTCAGCTTTGTGTGAGGTCATATCTTGCACATTCTATCTTGAGGTGATTTGTGTCAGGAGAAAAAGTTGATGTTTGTAAGCTTGGTAGAATTTGAACATAAGAGTGAAAAGATAAGCAATATGTCACAATGGTTGAGGATACTACAGCAGTAGCAGATCATATCACTTTTGATCCTATAGGCATCCCATAAATAACCAATTACATCCACTGCAGGGAACTGGGTACAGAATGTCCAAACTAAAGGACTAAAATGTACGGGTATTTAACTTTCCTAAGTCAATGTAAACTGAATTCTCATTTGAAATTTTGTTATAATTGAACAAATAAACAATAAAAATACAGAGAATGGATAATGTTGCGGCCTGAATTTTTTCTTTGTTGTAATCCGAATTTCGTAATAACCGTGTTCGTTATAATGGGAGTGCACTGTATTAAGCAAAATGGATTACAGTGTACTCCCGTTATAACGAACACGGTTATAACGAAATTCTGGTTACAACGAAGTGAAAATTCAGACCCCAACATCATGCACTCTTTGTTTTTTATTGTTTATTTGTTCGGTTATAACGAAATCTTGATATAATGAAATGAAACTGCCAGTCCCGAGGAATTTGTTATAATGGGAGTCTACTGTACATAATTTACCAGTTCATTATAGTGCATTCAAATTTGATAATTTGCCTTCTGCCATGAAAATTGTTCACCACCATCCAGAAAAGTATCTCGTAACTTACCTCCTTTGAAATAATATCAATATTGATAATTCTATTTTAAAAAAAGGATGCAAGCTATTTAAAAAAAGAAAGAAAAAAAGTGTACTGTTTTGATAGGAAGTACCAAACAAATTGAATATACCATAAAGTGTGAAGTTATACCATTTATACAAGGTCCTAATAAGGGGCAAAATGGGGGGAAAACACCCAATCAACACCCAACAAACTGGCCTGTTCAAATACACAATGTACATGGCACAACATTCACATAATACTACACTTCCATTCATGCTGTTATATGCTATATGATACTTGTACACTGTACAAACTTTAATCTGGTTGACTCAATCCAACAACAAAAGCAACAGTAATAAATTGACCACTAAGAACAGTATGAAATGCCACAAGAATAATATTTAAGGATTGCCTGAAAACAAATCAGCAATATACTGTATGGCTTGCATCACAGACCCTTATAAATATGCCCATTACACTCCAGTACCAGCTAGAGAGCAAGGCATATTTTGCTGATTTTCAATGACTTATAGCAGAGTAGTAGAGACATCATACATCTACGCATACATCTCGAACACCCATTTGCTTGGCAGATCATACAAGGACAATATGCTACAATTACACATTTTGGTTATTTTACAATATATATATGTATATATACATACACAATGAAGACATTTATATTTACAAATGTGTCATGCTTTTTGTATGAAAATGTATCTAAGACTACAAACCACTGAGAATAAATATTTCAGGGGCTCTTAGTGCTAAATATGAGAAAATGTGTGTTTGGAATACACGTACATACAAAGTATGTTTTACACATAACATTATACCACTCATAATGTCTAAGCTCAACTTCAACTGTAACAACTGATTACAACTTGGAATCATCTTAACAAATGAGTGATTTTTCTTTCACTTTTGTATTATTATCAAATTAAATTGGGGGGATACAGTAGGTACAAAAAAAAAATCTTATTCAAATTCATGAAATTCATGAAAAAAAAAATATTTCCTCCTACTCACTGAAACTCTACCTTAAATAGTATTCTTATTTTGGGGAAAAAACACCCTAAAAACAGAACTACACAAAAAGATGAAGTACATTGACATGACAAGAAAATGATGCCTGCACCAGAGAAAACGCCTGGAGTTATAAGGAAGAGGGCTCCCTCCATAGACAGTCCATCAGTAGCATGATCAAAGTTCTTGGAAATGCATCATACAAGAAGAGCCTAATATGTGTACATCTTGGTCCTGGGCACATCCTTGTCTTCACACTCCCTGGTCCTGTTGAAGTAGTAGAAGAGGCCATCTTTCCTTTGCAGCTTCTTGATGTAGCCGTTTTCAGGCCATCGGTTTGGCTGGGGATCAAAGCAGATGAGGAGAGCAGAGAGTAAGGACTATGACACCAATAAAACCATGCATGATTCTAAGTATCATTTTGGTGGTAATTGAGGAAGGTATGGAAAAAGATGACAGGACATTGCACATTTGTGGAAACACTATCACATCAATGTCTTCAGTTCTAGTGAAACCAAATCATTTCATCGCAATTATATTGCATTAAGCCATCCATCTGTACTTATGACTGAAAACTTCTCAATAATGATCATGTTGTATAATGAACAATTTGTTTTAATTTTCTTAGAGAGTCTGCAATCAAGTTAATAGATACAGTGGACTCCCGTTATAACAAAGTCCTCAGGACCGGCAGTTCTCTTTTGTTATATCAAAATTTCGTTATAACCGACAAATAAAAAATAAAAAACATAGAGCTGATGATGTTGCGGCCAGAATCTTTATTTCGTTGTAACCGGAGTGCACTGTATTGTAAAGCAAGATAAATTGGCAGCATGAAATGTTCGTGAATTGGAACCAAAGTCCTTTTTTGCAACATGGATTTTTTGGGCATTGATACTGGCATTCAATGCATATAGTGCAGACATGAACTCTTATGTGCATATTAAAGGACAAGTTCACCTTCATAAACATAAGGATTGAGAGAATGCAACAATATTAGCAGAACACATCAGTGAAAGTTTGAGGAAAATTGGACAATCGATGCAAAAGTTATGAATGTTTAACATTTTTGTGTTGGAACCGCTGGATGAGGAGACTACTACAGCTTGTGAGTCATATGCGTACAACAGTATAAAGAAAATATAAAAGAAAATTCAACATATTTTCATTTTTTTCGCATAATAAAAGAGCACTTGACTTGCCTCTTTCTAAAGGCAGGGGGAATAATATTACCCATAACATTTGTCGGTAACGAGTCAAGGGAATGTATACTTTTTTCAAAAGATGGAGTTTTGTGAAATTCTCTTTATATTTTCATTATATTGTTGTACGCATGTGACATCTAACTTATTCATACACCGCAGTAGTCTTCTCATCCAGCGGTTACTGCACAAAAACTTCAAAAATTCATAACTTTCGAACGGATTGTCTGATTTTCCTCAAACTTTCAATGATGTGTTCTACTAATATTGCTACTTTCTCTCAATCCTTATGTTTATGAAGGTGAACTTGTCCTTTAATGTCGCAAATTTTGGCTCTTGCAAAATTTGCGAAATTAAAATGCATACAAACACTTCTGCTTTTATAGTAGATCAAGATATACTAAGTAATTGAAAGATTGTGTGTACTGGCCAAGTGGATAAGAGCGCATGTCTCTGAATGATATGAGGGTGCTATGGGTTCGTGCCCAACCAAGCCTGACATGTTTGCTTTCCAACAAGGCACTTGAATAGGTACCCGAGAATGTTAATGTCGGTTGATCAGCATGTGCGCTAAGGACTGTAAAATGGCAACTGGCTGGAATGCTCCGTGGGGAGTGGAACGTGTAAGCACTGTCAGGGCTGGTTGGAAATAATGTAGAACCTATCCAGTTTGTACTTCAACAGTCTGTAAAGCATGTATTGAAATTCTCAACAAGATTGAAATGTGATAAAAACTAGCTATTATTATCATCATTATTCTTCAAAGAGAAACAATTGTCACCTCCTAGACGTACACATGGAAAAATGGACAAAGTTGAAAGGAATGTTAATGGATTCTGTTTTAGACCTACCATTTCTCCTTTGACAGACTTGTACTCAATCTCATCCCTATATCCAGCCAGCTGGAAACGGTAGTTTTCCTCCACTTCCTGTGACCACTGCTTTGGCCGGGTCATTCCCTTGGGCTGCTCTGCAACGGTAGTCATAGTGGGTGAGTTTCTTTATGGCAAGAGGGTAAAGGTGGTGATGTAATCTGCAAGAGAGAGAGAGAGAGAGAAATAGCATGTTATAAAATAGATCCTACCCCCAATAGGCCTACAATTTTATGAATTAGAAACTTCTAGACTAGAGCCACCTTTCAGTACTACTACAACTAGGCTTTCCAAGCAGTGAAATACCTAGTTTAGAAGTCCCAATTTTCTCAGACCTCCAATGGAACAGGCATGCTGACACCACCCTTTATACATTCTTTCGCAGAAACACGAGGATCTCCTCCACTCCATGTGGGACCTAACTGCACCAGCGACCCCAACACGTACCGCGTAGTGGCGCGGGGTTATGTGGAACCCACATTCAGAAAGGAATATCCGGAAGATCAAGATGTTAGTTGTTACAATTAAAGGAAAGCTGTGAGATTTGTCCTCAACAGGTATCATAATTTAATAGACCGTCTATTCATAATTAACACCTCGTCTGTAAAAGAATTGACCGAAAGATCGGTCTGTATCTGGTCGTCGGGGAATGTTCCGCAGAGACTGCGTCTGGCTTCACGGATCCCCTCCGTGTCTACGGAGGAGAGCGATAACGTCGAAAACAAAAGACTCCTCCGGACAGACGGATCTTTCTGTCTAGTAAAAGACATGCTTTATGAACTCCAGTGCAGTGGCATTCCCCACAACAAAGGAGAGAAGCCCTGTGAGGCTGTGTGTTGCTCTTTAATAGTCTTGTCCTCTTCTTCAGCCGCACAGCCACACGTCACACCACACCACAAACTGCTAATCTCAAGAAATAGACATCATAAGTGACATAACATATAAATTTAAGCCCTGAAAGTAGTCCTTCTTCCCACTAGCTAATCCCAGCCAGTTCCTACGTACTGTCCCCTGACAATATTATCTGCCCCATCACAACACTACAGTCTAACGTATTAAATACAGATTGTCAGATACAACGTTTTCCGTGGTAGGTTTTATACCACTGCAATAGTCTACCCTTGTGAACGGTAAGAAAACTGAACAGGTTGCAGGACTAAGCGAGTGAAAATCCAGAGCACTTATATACGGGTGTGAAGCTGCGGAATTGCAGAATAAATAGGTTTAGAATCTAGACCATGAAGCTACTGACACATAAGTAAAACGTACCAATTAAGTCACACTGATGCACGCTGATAATGGCTATATAGTATCAGTTGGTGTTACTTCCGAGGAGACCGACAAGCGAATGAATGAAAATGAGAAAGCAAGTTTGCGACGGTGAACAGCGCGTGTAGATCCCATGTAAATGTTATGCGGTTGCTTAGCATCCGCATCAATGACACTGATCTCGCATCGTTCAAAAGTCTCGGGTTTGTCGAGATGACAAAGGAATAGGCTTGTAGGACAGTCGTTTTATACTGGTAATCCAATTTTATTGACACACAAAATGGTCAAACACTGGGTGATAAACTCTAATTTCTCATGGGTGGAGAAAGGTGTGAGAGGGGATCAATGTGCTGTGAGTCATGACAACATCACAATACAATGTACAACATTTCGATTTTTTTTTAAAAGTTCAAATCTTGTTGTTCTCTCATTACAATGGACCTGTTACTATTATGATTTAAACATTGAGTCATCGTTCCTTATACTGTAGTGTGTGAGGCTGGAGAACGGGTATTGATGATCTTGAAAATAGTTCCTCCGGTGAACGGGAGCTAAGAAGGGGGGAAAATAAGAACTATTGATGAATATTATTATTTCCAGGGGAGAATCCAGGATTTCTGTTAATGGGGGGGGGGGGGGGTGGGGGGGGAGGGGAGGATAAGCTGCCAAAGATGGCTTCTTTTAGAATAAAAATCTAAAGGGGGTGCATGCGCCCCTTTCATTTTTCTTTATATTTCTTTTGTTTTAAACCCCCCCCCCAAAAAAAAAAAAAAAAATAAATAAATAAATAAATAAATAAATAAATAAATAAAGGGGGGCCTGTGCACCTCCGGGATCGGCCACTGATTTCTACAAAGAAAACAAAACAGAATAAAAATGTTCACAACGTGGTGAGAAGACGCCAAGAAAATCGTAATCATCAAAACATGATGGAATTTAGTCGTAGTTCTAATTCGAATAAATTACACAGACTCTGCCCCGGTGTAAGATTCGTAGTCCCTTATGCTGCAGGTTACTAAGTAGTATAGGTTACAACTCGTTATTCCGAAGGTTCGTTATTCCGAAGGCTCTTTATTCCTAAGATTCGTTATTCCGAAGGTTCATTGTTCCGAATTTCATTTTCGGATTGACAGATCTTCGGAATAACGAACCTTCTGAATAACGCCACAAATTTTCGGATTAACGAACCCTTTTTCATTTTCGGATTAACGAACCTCTAGGTATAGGGAATTTGCGTGTTTCGGATTAACGACCCTTCGGAGCAACGAACCTTCGGAATAGCGAACCTTCGGAATAACGAACAGCACCCGTATTATATTGCCCATCAAAATTGCATTTTCACCCATGCAGCTTGTCAGCTGCTTGGTGATGGCGTTAGAGTCCTATATCCTGTGTTAGGATTAATTCAAGAACCGGTCTATTATACGCAGTGGTTTACTGGTAGGCCATTGGTTGAGGTGAGGAGTCAGCAATTGATTCATGTCTTCCATTTTTCGAATTTTTCCCCGTGTCTACATGGAAGCCGGAATGTTTAAAGGGACTGTACAGTATACTGGTTGAGGTGGTATTCATATTTTGAACATTCTTAAGTGAGATAATGAGAAACCTCTTATGAAATATGAAAGAGCATGTAATTTCAAGAAGGATTCAACGTTTATTTGATGAAAATTGGTTTTCAAATGGCTAAGATATCCAAAAAAGTGATAATAATAAAAGGCGACATGCCACAACTTTATTAGGATCTCTTTGTTTTAACTTGTTTTTGAATATCTCAGCAATTTCAAAACCGATTTTCATCAAATAAACTTTAGAATTGCATGCTCTTTGGCATCTCATAATAGAGTGGTTCCTGAATATCTCGCAAAACGTTAAAAGCTAAATCCTCACCTCGACCAGAACTGTTAATGTCGTATTCACATTCCCGTGTCAAAATTGCTATTTGAGCAACAGTTACTGCTATATATGTGTGCAGGATGTGGTTACTTGTTGAAATGTTCTCATTTTATCACACTCATAAATATAATATGTCAGAAGAATCTTCTGTACCCCCGAGTATTAATGTTCATTCTCTTTTGTTTATCCTTACTTTTGGTCTTTATTGTACCCGTGCTCCTCATCCTGTTCCCCACACTATAGGCTTTTGTTGGGACCTACACTCAACAAGCTTTGCTTTTCAGGAGGTTCCATCATATTTCTCTTTGCATCCTTTACTTTAATTGAAAATGACACATCGACCGCTATGTATTATGTTTGTATTCCTATTTCTTTTTGTATATATCCAAGCTGGAAATTCTGTATCATTATATTTTGTCATACTGTATATCATGTATTTTCCATCGAAAATATGAAAATAAAATTGAAATTGACATTGAAATGAGTAAAAGAACGGATGATGAAATGCTGTTATTTTAAGGAAAAATACAGACACAAGGGATTGCAATAAAATAATGTAATATGAGGATCGCAGGGCAAAGACCTTAATTCTTTTCAATGTATCATGGATTTTCAGAGTACTATAGTATATGAAAGATGCATACAATTATTGAAGAGTTATATTCATCAGAAGCATCACTTCCCATTATCGGGTTAAAAAGTCCGTCTATTACACAACAGCGACCTCAGTGGAAAACAAATGATTACAAAATCACTCACTATACACGAGTCATATAGTGACAAAAGCGCTTGGTGGGTGCCAATTGATGAGAAAGACGAATTGCGTATATATATTGACAATATATTGTCAATATCATATATTATTATCATTATTATTATTATTATTATTATTATATATTATTATTATTATTATTATTATTATTATTATTATTATTATTATTATTATTATTATTATTATTATCACTATTATTGTCAATGTATTGACAATATATAGTCATTCCGGCAAGATATGGTTATAGATTTAGACAAGTCATGTGGCGGATCCAGGGTGCTTGTCAGCTGATTAAAACCAGAAGTGGCACCAGAAATACTTTGTGTGTGTGTGTGTGTGTGTGTGTGTGTGTGTGTGTGTGTGTGTGTGTGTGTGTGTGTGTGTGTGGTGTCCCCTCCCCTTTACAGAATTCCTTGACCCGCCCGTGATGTATATACCGATTTCTTCGGGTGGATCTGTCTTACCCAAGGGATCCGTTACCCCTATACTCATCATTTTTGACGAACTTAAGCGCTTTAAAAGAGGCCACAATATATCATTATTGTTATTTATCATTTAAAGGGATAGAACGGTATCTTGTAGAAATGAGGATTGGGCTTTTCTTTTTGCGAGATACCAAGAAACCACCTATGAAATAGTACAGAGGATACCATTCGAAGAGGAATTCAAAGTTTATGAAAATTGTTTTCGGAATTGTTAGACATCCAAAATCAAAGTAAAACAAAACGATCGTAAAGGTGGGTCCCACCTCTTTATTATAGGATCACTCTGTTTTGGATATCTCAGCCATTTCCAAACCAATTTTAATCAAATAAATGTTGAATTCCTTTTAGAATTATATGCTCCTTTATATTTCATAAGGAGTCTTTCATTATCACACACACACACACACACACACAAATGTTAGAAACCATGGGTCCCGTTGCATAAAACTTTTTTAGCAACCTTAAAAAATTCAGGTTGGGATTTGCCCAACCTGAATCTTTTAAGGTTGCTAACCTAAGAATGTAAAATCTGTTACATAAAAACTCTGGTTGGGAGCTTCCAACCGGAATTTTGTGATTTCAACCGGAAAAAAAAAAAATCCGGTTGGAATTTTATGCAACGGGCCCCTGAAGTTATATATAGGTCTCAACCAAAACTAGGGCCCAATAATAGATTTGTACGATCATTTTAAGTGGGTAAACAAAAGGAATAAAAAATGCACCCCTTTAATTTTGAAACCATCTTTGGCAGCCGATGCAGAATATTGTGCTGAAGCCCTTTTATATATTTATTTATTTATTTGGATTTATTCATCTATTTATTTATTCATTCATTCATTTATTTTTTGCTTGCCAACCGATGAAACCCAGAAGTGGAATGAGAAACGAAAAAAAAATGCGTTTATGTTGTTTGTTTCAGTATTTTGCTCGTCAGCAGATAAAACCCGGAAGTGGCACCCTCATATTTTTGGCTCCCCCCCCCCCTCTTTCGGAATTTCTGGATTCGCCCCTGTTTATTCCTTTTCATCTACACGATGATATTATCTAGATTTATTTATTTATGTATTGCTTATAGAAACATACTTATACAGGATTAAAAAACGATCGGCTGAAAGCTGTTTTACATCGAAGTCCTGTGTATAACAATGCAATTTCCTGCACAGGGGATACTGTAAAAAAAGAAAAAAGAAAAAAGAAAAAAGAAAAGTAAATCCACGTTTATATACTAAGGAGGTGGAAGCGACCTCTCTGGTTTCTGTTCACTGGAACATCTCCCCAGGTATCGCTGCTGCACAGTTATGATATAAGTTTATTTCTTTGTTTTGTTTCATTGATTTGCTCCCTACTTTGATATGCATGCACAATACGGATATTTTTTATTTTTCTATTCTTATTTATTTTTTTATTTTTTTTTACAATTGTTAATTAACTACATTGGCTGTGACTGAAAGAAAGTCATTGAAAAGGTTCGGAAAAAATGTGAACATGCTTGGTGAAAACAGGGGCGTCACCAGCTTTTTTTCGAGAGGGGTGCGTTTTGACACTAAATGTTTACGAGATTTTTGGACAGACATTTGGAACATAGGAAGCTCTCAATCCCTAGACTTTTACTGTTTTTTGAGGGAAACCAAGCGGGGAAAGGGCACCGGCGTAGCTAGGATTTAATCTTGGGGGCGGGGGGGGGGGGGGGGGGTAGTATGCGAGGGAGCGAGCAAGGGTGGGGAAAAGGTGTGGAAGTGCCGGAGGGGGTTGTACCCCCTATAAATGGATTATGGAATGACGGTGTGAAACGACAAATTACTGGCAGCGATATCAGGAGAATGTCATAACGACTACATGCGAGCGAGCGGAGCGAGCGAGCTTGAAAAATTTGACATTATGCCGTTCGTAGCCATTTTTTTTTTTTTTTTTTTTGCTTTGGAAATTAAGGGGGGGCACATCGGGCGCAACTGCTGGCAATTACTGGCAGCAACATCAGGTGAATGGCATAATAATCAAATGCGAGCGAGCAAAGAGAGCGAGCTTGGAAATTTTGACATTTTACAGTCCCAAAACTGCCATTTGGAGCCATATTCTTTTCGCTTTGGAAATAAAGGAGGGGTGGGGGCGCAACGGGCACAACTACCGGTAATTACTGGCAGCAACATCAGGAGAATTGCATATCAATTAAATGCGAGCAAGCGAGCGAGCTTGAAAATTTTGACATTTTACAGTACAAAAAACTGCCGTTTGTAGCCATATTTTTTTTGCTTTGGAAATTAAGGGGGGGGCGCACCTGGCGCATCTGCTGGCAATTACTTGCAGCAACATCAGGTGAATTGCATAACAAATAAATGCGAGCGAGCGAAGAGAGCGAGCTTTAAAATTTTGACAATTTACAGTCCCAAAACTGTCATTTGGAGCCATATTTTTTCGCTTTGGAAACAAAGGAGGGGTGGGGGCGCAACGGGTGCAACTGCCGGTAATTACTGGCAGCAACATCAGGAGAATTGCATAACAATTAATGCGAGCGAGCGAGCGAGCTTGAAAATTTTGACATTTTACAGTCCAAAAACTGTCGTTTGTAGCCACATTTTTTTTTTTTTTTTTTTTTTTTTGCTTTGGAAATTAAGGGGGGCGCACTGGGCGCAACTGCTGGCAATTACTGGCAGCAACATCAGGTGAATGGCTAACAATTAAATGCGAGTGAGCGAAGAGAGCGAGCTTTAAAATTTTGACATTTTACAGTCCAAAAACTACCATTTGGAGCCTTATTTTTTCGCTTTGGAAATAATGGAGGGGGGGGGGGGGCGCACCGGGCGCAACTGGCAGCAACATCAGGAGAATTGCGTAACAATTTAATGCGAGCGAGCGAGCGAGCGAGCTTGAAAATTTTGACATTTTACAGTAAAAGACAAACAAACTGCCGTTTGTAGCTATATTTCTTCGCTTTAGAATTTAAGGGGGCGCATCGGGCGCAACTGCTGGCAAATACTGGCAGCAATGTCAGGAGAGCATAATGATTACATTCGAGCGAGCTTGAAAATTGTACATTTTACAGTATAAAAACTGCCGTTTGTAGCCATATTTTTTCGCTTTGGAAATTAAGGGGGAGGGGCACCGGGCGGAACTGCTGGCAATTACTGGCAGCAACATCAGGTGAATTGCATAACGATTAAATGCGAGTGAGCGAAGAGAGCGAGCTTGAAAATTTTACATTTTACAGTCCAAAAACTGCCGTTCTTAGCCATATTTTTTCGCTTTGGAAAAAAACAAAAATCCAAATTAGGCTAATCAATGGTCATAAGCATCAAATTGCAAAATCCAATCTTTCGCTTACCATTAACTTCGGAAGGCATGATTAACTTTGATTGTGAATAAGACGTTATAGACATCCGAAAAGGTCAGTATACTTCCATTTGTTTTCTCTGTCGCACAAGTGTAATGAGTCAAGCTGACTCTAACTTGTTCGCAGTATTATTATATGTAGGAAAAAAGCTGCTGAAAACTGCTTATCCAATAGTGGCGAGCCAATGGAGTAATATGAAGTTAAGGGGCCTGAGCTTTTGATCCTAGAAGAATCTTCGTCAGTTTGTAGCCATATTTTTTCGCTTTGGAAATTAAGGGGGGAGGGGCACCGGGCGGAACTGCTGGCAATTACTGGCAGCAATATCAGGTGAATTGCATAACGATTAAATGCGAGTGAGCGAAGAGAGCGAGCTTGAAAATTTTACATTTTACAGTCCAAAAACTGCCGTTCTTAGCCATATTTTTTTCGCTTTGGAAATTAAGGGGGGGGGGTGGGCACCGGGCGCAACTGCAGGCAATTATACTGGCAGCAACATCAGAAGAATGGCATAAAGATTAAATGCGAGCGAACGGAGCGAGCGAGCTTGAAAATTTTGACATTTTACAGTCCCCAAACTGCCGTTTGTAGCTATATTTTTTCGCTTTGGAAATTAAGGGGGGGGGGGGCGCACCAGGCGCAACTGCCGGCAATTACTGGCAGCAACTTCAGGAGAATGGCATTACGACTAAATGCGAGCGAGAGGAGCGAGCGAGCTTGAAAATTTTGACATTTTACTGTCCAAAAACTGCCGTTTGAAGCTATACTATTATTTTTTTCGCTTTGGAAATTAAAGGGGGGGGGGGGGAGGACGCCCGGTGCGCCCCTCCCCCTGGATCCGCCACTGGTAGTCAAGGGTGTGGGTTTATGTTCATGACTGGGGGAGGTATGACCAGCGAGGTGGCGTCGAAGTGACCAAGCGGGGAAAGGATGTCCAAAATCTGCACTTTTATCCCCTAAACTATTGTGCGTGTTTGTTTGTGTGTGTATGGAAAAGTTAGGAATTAGCCCAGGTCAAGTCTTTTTATTGGCAATGCGAGACATTTTTATATAGACTAGTATGTAAAGCAACACTGCAAAATCACTGATCTAGCTTTAACGAAGCGTAAAGTACAAAGGTGTACATTCTACATCAAATTGCGCAACATTGTAGTGACTCTTCGTTCGGATGTACTGAGTACACTGCGCACATCCTGCTTATATGCAGAATGCCAACCAGGAATCACGGTGAATCACAATGTTTTGTCGGGTCCGGGCTTTTTTAACAATGTTTCACACTATAATATGGTTAAAAGAAATCATAGAAAAAAATCCTATTTCTTGATCACCCTTTCAGTCAAAAGCAGTTTACTAACACTTGAACTACTATTTCGGTAAGTCTTTTTTTTTTTTTTTTTTTACCAGCGATTGGGAGGGGGCGCACCCCCCCCCCCCCCCCCCCCCTCCGTAGTTACGCCACTGCTTTTGGGTGAAATAATTGGACAGATTTCTTGAATTCTAACAAAAAAACAAGAAAATCTTTTCATCGCGGGAATTATGATTATGTGGGGTGGGGCAAATGGTGCGCTTGCCTTCCAATATTTTTATGGGGGCAACATTTTTGTTTTCTTTCAAAAGCAAGAAAATCTTCTCATTTCGGGAATTATTAATTAAGGGGGGGGCAAAATTAAAATATGCTTGCCCCTCCAATATTTTTATGGGGGTAACTTTTTGTTTTTCTGTCAAAAAAAAAGATAAGAAAATCTTCTCGTCCCTGGAATTATGGAGGGGGGGGGGGTGGGCAAAATGATATGCTTGCCCCTCCATTTTTTTTTCCATTTTTTTTTTTAATGAGGCTAAGGCTCGCTCTCTAAGGGCTGGCAATATGGATTGGTCAGAAGAAACGTACATAGAGCCTAATACCTTTAAGTAGCACACGTACATGCAAACGTGTATAAGTGCTCCGTATCGTACGGATGTACAGTACGGTCGATAAATAGTAAACACTGTAGAATACTAATAGATATGTATAAAATCAGTGCTGCAGAACCAGGGGTGCGAATTGTTTTTGCCGAGGATTTTTTTTTGTATGTGTGTGTGTGTGTGTGTGTGTGTGTGTGTCCCTGGTGGAAAATATGAGAAAAAAATAGAAAAGAATAATTATTTAGCGTCCGGCGTTGAGGTCGCTCGCAGACTGATTTTTTTTTTTTTTTTTTTTTTTTTTAAGGATCTTAAGGGGGGTGCGTTCGCACCCAACGCACCCCCCCTGGTGACGCCCATGTGAAAAGGAGTTTATGTAATACCTCCTCCTTGGTAAGGTACATGATATGTCTGTGATAACGACTCATCTGCACATTTTTTTTTCTACGTGTATTTTTTAAAATTTGTTTCTGTTTATCTATTTTTGTATACCGTGTGTGATTCAGATCCTCAGGGCACGCAAGTTCGCTGCGTGTTCTGTCATGCCGCATCCTGCGTGAACCTGCCATCAGCAGCTTCATGAACAAGCTGGTGCCGCCCCCGCCCCGCCGCGCCACAACGATGCACGGCCTAAAACCCTACGCTACTGCGTACGCATTGCTCAAATTGCGCCGGCTAACAACCCGTACACTACATGTTACATACACGAATGTTACATACACGACACGCACTCCATCCACACACTAAGCCTAGGTTTAAAAACCCGAGGCGTTCGTAGAGCGCTGTCAGTTGGCTTCTCACTGTCTATCGAAATTTTCGACAATTTTTTTTTGACGTCGCCCGCAACTTCGCAAGACCAGACAAAGCACTAAAGGTCTAAAGTCACCTTGCAGCATCATCGATGAAACAAGGCTCTGGCGGATGTGTTTACCTTCATCATCTCAGAGACTGAGGTCAACGTCAAGATCACGAACGCAACGCGGCTAGCATCTTTATAGCAATCACTGTGCGTGTGTTACGTGCAGGGCCAGGCCAGGGCCAAGCGAGGGGCACTGACACTGTATTACGCGTATGGGACTAAGGAGTTATCATCGTTATCGCCAGCTTATTCAGACTCAGAGTGCAACGCAACGCAGCACAGCTCATTTAGCAACGTTTTACTGTTTGCACAAAGTTATATCATCATCAGTGATCATAATATAGGTCTACTCAGTAGTCCGGACCTGAAACTTGGGAGGAGTCTCGCTCGGAGTCTCCGGAGCGATCCGCGATCCGGATCCCAATCACTTGTGGGCTGTGTATGCACGTACATGCAGCCGTTTGCGGAATCTTGGCATTGACTGTTTTGTACATACAGTCATTGACCCAGTCAAGCCCAAGGAACGGCAAGGTCCCAGGCAAGGAGGTGGTGGTTTGGTGGCCGTGCTTTGCCGAGTCCGAGGATACTGGGTTCAAAGACTTCCAAGTGAACTATCTAGTTTTTCGACTAGTAAGATCTACGTGTAAATTTTATGCGCTCTAGTCTAGAGAAAGTGAAACTTCTATTCTAACTTGAGTACTAGTGCCTGGTGGAGTGGAGTCGAGGTCTTGGAGAGCGTGTTTCATCATGGCAGGGTCATCTGATGCATGTTTTGGCAACTGCCTTCTGTTGACAGACTCTTACAAGGTGGGCTCACAGTTATCTAGATTAGATATTTATCAGTAGTGAATAGAATAAACTTTAGTCTTTACTGTAGCCCGACCAGACGCTGTTACGCTATGTACGACGTACCATGTACAGCGACTGGGCTGTGTATAGTTAGTCTTTACTGGTAACAGTGGTACTGTGCAGCTGTGGTGTAGCTTGTAAGTAGGCTGCTAAACATTCATTTATAAATTATTTAAACAGTCAAGTGAAAATGAATTTTTTGTTGTTGTTGTTGACCATAGGCATATGCAACTGGAACATAAATTTCAGTAAAATGCATGCTTCTGTCTGTGTTTTTACAAAAGAGTTATGTACCTTACCTGCTGTGTCAGAGCCTCACAGAGCTAGAGCTGATTGCTCTACTAGGCCAAGTAAAAAAAGAAACCAGTTTCTCGTCCTCGCGCGCATCGATTTTGGCCGCCGCATCGATTTTTTTACTATTTACTATTTTCAAAATGGCGCTGAAATCTGTAGTGGAAAGAAAAAGCAAATGTATTTCTGCATGCATGAAGTTTCATTTCAAGTATGGTACATAATCTATTTGTTTGAAAATGCACAGAGTGCAGGCAAGACATACACTTGGGACCTGGTCTCTCATAACACAGCTACCAGAGTGATATTTCATTTCATGAATTGGATATAGAAATAGTAAAGCCCTCTCTCGTTACCTTTCTCAGAATTACTGGACGAGAAACACATATTACTTTCATTTTGACAATCCTCGAAAAAATAGTAAGATATCAAATAGTAAGGACCTCCCTCATCGCCTTGCTCAAAAAACCCGGACGAGAAACTACTATCTTTTTTTACTTGGCCCTAGCTACTTAGTACTACACTCAACATGCTCAAGTGTGCTGGGTACTTGACATGTATACCTAGCCCGACCAGCGACTGGGCTGTGTATACTAGTAGTTTTAGCATGGAGCGTCTCTGTAAGTAGCTCCATGGTTTTAGTATATCATAAAACGTGACCGTACCCTTGCAATTCACCCAAAGAATTAAGAGCATACTTTTGACTTACAGTGTGTAAATCATTGATCATTTCCACTGTCATTTGATGATGAACTGAATGAGATATTTAAAGTGTAAATACTTATAATACTTGTCAGATGTAAACATGAACCAATTCATGGAAACTAAAACTGCTCAGATGTGTTAGAATCTTATTTTCTCTTGCATTCCTGCACTGTGTTGGTCAGTTTTGAGGAGTAACTTGTTCTATGGCTATTTAGAGGGATATTTTTTTTCTTTACTGAAAGTGAAAGGAAAAAGGGTTTTAGGTTTTCTGAGCTGCTCATAATGGCCAATAACTGCAGGAGTAATACTCTCTATTGGTTCACAAAAGAGGAAAGAGGTAACAGAGTTCTGAATTCTTTGAATCATAAAAAATAAGGTACTTCCATGGTGGATTTGGTAATTTCAACAGTAAGACAGATTTTTGGTTTGAAAGTGATTAGAAATAAACTGAGGTTCAGCAACTGCAACATCAAGTGAAATATCCACTTCTTCTCCTGCAGGTCACTCATCACAGACAGTATCCAGATGGAATCTCTCTTGTCTACTCCTACTTTGAGTGTCGGGGCGGGAAGTTCCCCGAAGTCGTCTTCTTCGGCCTCCAGTACATCTTGAAGAGGTGGCTCTGCGGACCAGTCATCACTGCCGAGAAAATTGCAGAGGCAAAGGACTTTTACAAGCTGCACTTTGGCGCCAATGTGTTCAATGAAGAGGGCTGGACGTACATCCTAGAGGTAAGACACCTCAATGTTTGTTTGCGGCTTTATGTTTATTTCTTTGTTCAAGTGTACTTCTGTCATCTCATAAACAGAGCAAAAGTGAGAGTTGAAATGAAGAAGAGAAGAAATTAAACTCCCCCTCCTCTCCCTCTTCTCAGATTGGAAAAGTGATGAACATAACAGGTATGGTAAATGCCATATTTTGGAGTGGCTTAATAGATTTGAATTTTGTGAATTGCCTGAAATGTTCAAAATTTACAGCATTACTAAATATTGCCCCCTCCTGACCAGAGAAAAGGCAATGCTTACCTTGTATTTCTCTGTTGTGATCATGGTTTTCAGTTGCAAATTTTATCTCTCTTATTGCAAAATTATGATATATACACGTACCATGTATGTTTATGAATCAGAATGGTAATGGATAGAGTCAAGTAATTGTATGCCTTGTGGGCATAGGTCCCAACTAAGAGAAGGTGCAAATAGGTTCTCTTTGCTAGAAGACATTAGGGGTGTGTATAATTACACATGATTTTAGGTATTTACTTATGATTGATACTAGTGATATTACTGATATCACTGATTGATGTCTGTAACTTATGGTCCAATAGATATTGCTTTTCTTCCTTTTTTTTTAAAAAGCAACCGGAAAGATAATTACCCCACATTTTGTGCATAGTTTTTGTGCACCATGCAATATCTTCTTGTGTTCTGTCTTAAAATATCAACTTATTCTTTAAATCTCTTCTTTTTATTTTATCTCTGCCTCCACCCTGAATTTTCATCTAATTAACATTATTTAACCACATTTAGAAGAGAGGAAAAACTAAAGTTGCACATTAAGTTTCAACAGCCTTCGTTCAATTGTTTGCACTGCACATCATTCCCTTTGACAGAAACATGGAGGTTACCTTCCACTCCGTATCAAGGCAGTTCCAGAGGGGACAGTGGTTCCATACAAGAATGTCCTCTTTACAGTGGAGAACACAGATCCTCAGGTCCCATGGCTCACAAACTGGTTTGAGGTATGTTTCAAGGTTCATTAATCTCTGGGTGAGGCCACCGTGCTCAGTCATAATGCACTAATCTGCAGAAGAATGAGGTTCTTTGGTTAGCTATAGCAATGAAAGGTTTCACATTTTCTTTCATACTTATGTATGCTTTATAGTGGTATTTTTTATATAAAAAAATATATTTCTGCAGTGTTAGAGTGGTTTTACCTGACTCCTTTCACCTTGCTGAATTTCTGAATAACTTATTCCATGCTTCATAAAAGTGAGATTGTGATGAAACTATCAGTACACACATAGTTTTCTCTTGTGTACTCAAGGATAATGCAAAGAATCAACACAGTGTTATGATGTTCATTTTTATATACTTTAATATTTTCATGATCAATTCATTTGCAATTTGCCATCAGTGAGGTGGAAACATTTGTTTCTTGTGCTAACGTGATAACCAACGATTTGATAACGTCTGATTACAGGGTCATATAATTTATCTGCTAATATACCTGACCTACCCTGTGTATGTTGAGTACATCCTTAGACCTTAAAGGGTGTGTACAGTTCTGGTCGAGGTGTAGATTTAGCTTTTAACATTTTGCGAGATATTCAGAAACCACTCTATGAGGTGTAAGGGGGAATGCAGTTCTAAGGGGTATAAAAGTTTATTTGATGAAAATCGGTTTTGAAATGGCTGAGATATCCAAAAACAAGGTGAAACAAAGAGATCCTAATAAGGTTGTGGCATGTCGCCTTTTATTATTACCACTTTTTGGATATCTCAGCCATTTGAAAACCAATTTTCATCAAATAAACATTGAATCCTTCTTAAAATTACATGCTCTTTCATATTTCATAAGAGGCTTTTCATTTTCTCACTTAGGAATGTTCAAAACATGAATCCCTACCTCAACCAGTACTGTACAGTCCCTTTAATGCATTGCAATTGAGAATATCAACTAAAGTTTTAACGGTTGCGTGGAAAATGTGAAAAGACCTTTAAGGCTGTGTAGGATTGCACATGACACACGTCAAGGAGAGGACATTGGGAATTATAGCTCATTTAGTTGGTTTTCTGCCACCAGAAGGCAGGGGAGAGAGAAAAATGTTTTACAATGCTGTTTTGTTGAAGTTTCATAACAGAATGAATGGTACAAAGAAAGGATGCATTATAATGAAAAAAAGAAGAAAGTAATTTTTACTGAGGTTTCGTGCCAGGTGGGTGCATGCAAGATGGGAATTTTAGGCTATTGTGAACAGGCACTGCAGTATTGAATTATTGCCTTTTCTTTGTAATTATAAAGGGACATAGTTATGTATGTGACCTGAAATTGTTTTCATCTCCTGTTGCTCACCTACATTTTATGTTCCATCCCACCAGACAATCCTGGTCCAAGTGTGGTATCCTATCACCGTGGCCACGAACTCCAGGGCGCAGAAGGAGCTTATAGCTCGCTTCTTGAACGAAACAGCAGACAACATGGATGGTCTTGTCTTCAAACTCCACGACTTTGGATTCAGGGGTGTGCCATGTGTAGAGGTGAGTGGTAGATATGTGCAGATGATTTGTTTTTGTTTTGTTTTTCCAGGATGCATCTCTCAAATAATTTCTGTACCAACCAGGTAGTGCCAGCCATTAGAGTCTTCAATATGTCACCCACAATTGCATCCAATGTGGACAATAGACATGTAATTGAATGTAAATTGCCCGATATGCTATAGAATCTTGATGTTTTTGTCTTTTGTTTTTATTTTTTTGTGCAATATATTACCACAGAACGGTGTTTGCCTGTAATAAGTGTGTTTACAATCTAACTTGTCAGCTACTTTCACAGGATTCTCTGTACATCTCTTGAATTGTTCAATTTAAAAATGAGAATTTAGAGATTAAGGAAAGTGTGAGAAAGGTTACAGGTAAAGTTTGGTGTATAAACACCAATGTAGTGACAATCATGAGCAACATTTGAGTACCATTTGTGACAGTCACATGCAAAAGTTGGTGTAGTACCATCAGATAAGACTGCTGGAGTTCCAATACCATAACACCCCCCCCCCAAAAAAAAAAACAAACAAACAAACAAACAAACAAACAAACAAACACATTGGCATAAAAGCTTGACCATCAGACAGGAAGACTCCTCTGAATCCAAACGAATTCACATAATTATGTGTGTGACTTCGCGGTCATCCTCCCATGTATTATTTTTGCTGCATCGTGGATAAGATTGTTGCCATGCTGACTCGTATTTGTTTGGTTTTGCTTCTTTCTTTGTTGGCCTACCAAGACGGCAGGCATTGGTGGTGCGTCCCACCTGGTGAACTTCCAGGGAACAGACACACTAGCCGGCATCATGATGGCCAGGACATACTACAGCTGTCAGATGGCCGGCAACTCCATCCCGGCAGCCGAGCACAGGTATAGACTGAAACTGAAAACAAACAAACAAACAAACAAACAAACAAACAAAGCAAAAGCAAATCCCAAAATGACTTAAGTAATCCATTGTCTTGTGTTAGATATGTACCGGTATCTGTTTTGTATGTTTATTTCAGAAGCCACAGGAGTAGAGGACAGCTGATGATAATATTGCATCAGGAGCAGCAAAATAGGAAGCAGCATGATTTGCTCCTATGTATTTGAGTTTTATTGTTTTTATTCTGCTGTTGTGTTGTTACTTCTATTGGAATAATTTACTTGGATGATCTTGCAGCACTATCACATCCTGGGGCAAGGAGGGTGAGAAAGAGGCCTTCAAGAACATGCTGGACCAGTTCCCCACCGGTCTCGTGGCCGTGGTCTCGGACAGCTACGACGTCTACCACGCCTGTGAGACGGTCTGGGGCAAGGAGCTGAGGGAGCAAGTGGTCAAGAGGGGAGAGACGGGGTCCATCCTGGTCATCCGGCCAGACTCTGGAGAACCCACTGAAGTGGTCATCAAGGTATGGTCATTATCATCGCCGATACCGTACAATGGACAATAGTGGAATCCAGCAGGAAACTAGCCTAGACATACATGCTCTTAAATAGAATTACCTTGCAGTACATTATATCAGGGGCGGATCCAGGGAGGACCGCAACCGGTGCACGCCCCCCCCCCCTTTATTTTTTTGTTGAAACAAAGGAAATATAAAGAAAAAAATGGGGGGAGGGGTGCGTGCGCCCCCCCCCCTTTAATTTCGTAAATGCGCCCCCTCTTTACGGAATTCCTGGATCCGCCCCTGTTATATCATCCTCTCATGAAATCATATGAACTTAATATGGATTCAATGTTGTATTCTCTTCTGATTTATTTATATATTGTGAATAAAGCAATGAAAACCCAACAAGCAAGCACCTTTAAGACACAGACGGACAGGCACACTTGCACTCACACATACACACACACAAACATACAAAGTAGCAGTTATACTAAATATTAGGAAATGAGATATTGAAACAGAAGCTGATAGGATGATACAGTATGTCTTAGAGATGCAAATGGGATAGGGAACAAATTAAGAATAGTGCCTGTGCCTATGAACTCAAGATCTGAGCCTGTAGTGTTATATGCTGGTTCTGATGTGCCGATTTAGCTGGAGCTGAAATCAGGGTTATATCTGTGTGACCTCGGGTCCACAAATGTTTGTGAATTTTAGTTTGTTTGTTTGTTTTTTTCCAAAAAAAAAAAATCCCCCTTAAAATCCCCATGCATGATTTCAGACAAGAAAGGAAGTGCAACACATCAAATAGGAAATCCTTCTGTCTTCCTTGTGAATCTCCCTTTTTAGAATGATTCAACAACAAGGTCAAAGTCTCCTCTATGTTGAACACATCAAACCCAATATTGTATAATTTGCTCACTTTTTCTCGTAACCCTAGATTAATTTTGATGAATTTACAATCCTCGTGAAGTAATAACAGCAGGCTGAAATATGCCAATTGATTGAGTAAATTGTGAAATCACTTATTGGTCTATGCAAATCTGGTGGTATGACAGTCACTTCAGTTGACAGCGTGCCCCAGGTATTTTGTTGTTGTTGTTGTTGTTTTTTTTTTTGTCTGAAAGAGTGTCTGATTTGGTACCTCAAGAATGCAGGTGGTCATAACTGATTCATTCATGGAGTTCACTCTTACCTTATTCACCCACATGAGCAATATTTTGGTTCAGGTATGACACATGTGCATGGACTGGATTGCACTGAAATGCTCACACATGCAGATTTGTACACTCAACTCAACAATATAAGACTCGGGTTGTAACCACTGACAAATTGGCAGGTGTCCAACGTAGAACATGTCATGTTTGAGGCTTCCCAGAGCATACATGGGTTCTGTTTGTTTCGCTGAAGATATGAGCTTGACACAAATATTTTTTAACACTTTCACTTTCAACTTTCTTTTGTGTCAAGATCTTGAATATCCTGGAGGGAGTCTTCGGCTCCTCCAAGAACTCCAAGGGTTACAAGATGCTGCCTCCGTACCTGAGGGTGATCCAGGGCGACGGGATCAACTACGAGATGATCGACGCCATCCTGACGCGCATGAAGGAGCAGGGGTGGAGCGCAGAGAACCTGACCTTTGGCAGCGGAGGTTCGCTGCTCCAGAAGCACAACAGGGACACACAGAAGTGTGCCTACAAGTGCAGCTTTTGCATCATTGATGGCGAACCGGTGAGTATGAATTGACGGAAAAGACCTCCAGTAGCTGTTGGTAGCAGCTGGAGCAGCAGTAGTAGTAGTAGTAGAAGTAGTAGTAGTAGTAGTAGTAGTAGTAGAGTAGTAGCAGTAATAGTGGTAGTAGACATAAAAGTATTGATTATGATAGTATCTATAGTGATAATGATAATAATAATGATAGTAGTCTATTGATAATGATAATAATGATGATGATAATTATTGTAATGATGATGATAATAATAATAATAATAATAATAATAATAATAATAAGAAGAAGAAGAAGAAGAAGAAGAAGAAGGAGAAGGAGAAGAAGAAGAAGAAAAAGAAGAAGAATGGTAGTAATAATAATAATGATCATCTTCATCATCATCACCATCATCTTTGTCATCATCAAAATAGCAATAGTAATATTGACAATAGTAATACCTTTGTTATCATCATAGTAGATTGTATAGCATGTGACATTAATATTCCAGTCAAGTCTATTCTCTATGTTATCATTGGTATCACTATGACCCTTCCAAACCACCTCAGAGGAATGTGTTCAAGGAGCCCATCACAGACCCAGGCAAGAAATCCAAGAAAGGCCGCCTCTCGTTGCAGGTGGAGAACGGGAGGATGGTGACGATCGAAGAGGGCAAAGGCGATGTCCACAAGGTAAGACGCAATCTTCAACAACTCCTGGTTGGATGTTACGAGACCTATATATTAATCTGGAAACTGTTTTCCTGTTTCAAGCTCCTTCCACAAGTACAACTTAGTAGACAGCATCCATACCAGCCTCTGTGAATCTTGTGTCTGTCAGACATTTTTTTGACTCATGACAGTTCTTTCAGGCCTTCATTTTTAATGTCTTGATAAATTTGTCATCATACAAACAAGTTTTCCCGACAAATTCAAATTACCTTTTTCCATTTTTTTTTTTTTGTGAGAGAACAGCTTTATACTCAAATATTGCTTGTTGTCTATCATGCTGACTGTCTTATTGTCATTGGCATCCCTTGTCCATGCTGAAAGAAGGAGGTGAAAAAGAGAAAGTCTCCTGACAGGGAGAATGATGAATATTGAAACAATATTCCATTTATTTTTTAAAGAAAAGGACAAAACAAGGAAGCACAGAGTGTTTCAAGCCAGATAGGCAGTGAGCAATAGAAGTGAGTAGCAGTCATCTGGGCTTTGGCGCGATTAAGGAAAATCCATAACAACTTGTAATGGGCGCAAACATGTCCATAGAAATAGATATGAAAGGACCAGGATTGCGAATATGTGCAAGCAAGGCACAAATAAATCACCTGGCAATGATCAGCTCATCATGGCTTCTATTGATGCGCTCCTTCCTCATTTAATACAGGATCTTCTAGAGCTGGTGTTTGAGAATGGGGAGCTGGTGAAGGAGCACACCTTTGACGAGATTCGTCAGCGGGCAGAGATCGAGCTGGTCAAGGAGGCCGTGCGGAGCAAGAACAAGAACAAGATCTTCCAGAAGTAGGCCTCCCTCGGGGAATGTCTGGAAATCTGGCATGTCGCTGATCAGGGATCGTTTCCTCCCATTGTGGTGGTCGTCGTCCCCTGTTGAGTGTGAGTGTCAAACCCAGAGGGTAGGGCAATCTGAACGGACTTGACAAGACTGTCACTTCTGCTTTCATTTGGAGGTGATTGGTGGGAGACAAGTTTTTGCCCAATGCTCAGCTGATGTCTCATATGTGTGAGTAAGTGCGCCTCATATGTGTGAGTAAGTGCGCCTCATCTTTGTGAGTATAAAGCGCGCCTCATATGTGTGCACCTCTGCAGGAATTACAATTTGTGTGTGTGCGTGTCAAAAGACCTACTAGCTTGTTTGTTTATAAGAGAGATTTGTCTTTGCATTCAAGGTTAAGCCTTCAGATAGCAATATTGCAAACGTGTGCCATTATTGTATTCTCTTTCTCTCTTTTGTAGTCACTAGAGTTGCTTTGTGTAAAAAAGGAAACTAATTGGAATGAGGCTGGATTGTTGACAATATAGAAATTTTGGAGTTAAGGCTGTAATTTAGTCCAGTGCAATGCAACCTTCTAATCAATCATTTGGAAAGTCCTGTAAGGAAATGTTCACTATTACCCATCCCCTTTCAATCCTTTGTGCAAAATGAGTAAAATGTGTTGTCCTTTAAGGGCAATAGATTAGAATGTAAAGATTGTGTTGTCATTTGAGGTAAGAAAAAAAAAAATCAAAATCTCATCATGCTAGGATGCATTACAACATAGGGAAGGAACTGTACTTCCACGTATTTGTACTGTACGTGACTTTATGTTGGCAGAAGTGAAGTATTTGAAGGGATATTGACTCAGTTGCAACAGGAAACTGTAACAGGAGAGAGCCTTGATTTGAATTGACAGTGAGCTTGTAATTGATACCACTCTTATCTGTGTACAGATGTCTCTCACAGATTGGAATTTGATGGAGTGAAGATGTATATAGCGTTTGTCCTGCAAAGAAATGGGAAGAATGAACAGTGAGGGACATCTGTAGACTTGTCATATCATGCGCTTAGATATTACTGGTTAACTTATGCCTGTCGTTGACCTGTCTGTGAACATTGATTGATTGCAAATGATTTCTTTTGTGCAGACTTGGCCATCAACATTTCAGAATTTGTGTGTGCATTATTTTGCTTCTTTCAGTTTTGTTAAACATTCATTCGTGCGTGAGTCTGTTTGCCTTTTTTTGTGTGTGTAGCGCTGCAAAATTGTTATTGTGTATATTTTCTGTAGAACAAATTTAGCATGCGGCACATTTAAAAAAAGAAAAAGAAGAAATACCAACTAGTAAAATGTAAATCTGTTTATTATTCACCTTGCATGATGAAGAAAGTTTGTAACTTGTATGAAATATGACGATGCAATGAACATTCAACGTGGAAGAAATTTGAAGTCTTACCGACAAGTTTATTTCTATCTACGCGGTCATGATGGCAGTGAGAGTCATAAAAGAAAAAAATATGTAAATGAGACATTGTAATGACTGTAATTCTTATAAGGATTTAAACAAAAAGAGTTTCCCAAATGTGCAGTGACCCTTGAAATGAAGTTCCATACTGTGTTCAAGTTGGCTTTGTTGAAAAGAGTTAACTTGGACAGATATGGAGGGGTTTCATCAAGATCGGATGAATTTTATGGTTTGTCATGTTTTCACTACCGGTAATCTGTGATATCAGTTGCAACCAAATACTCAAATTGGCAAAGGTGATGATGTCAACACTTCACAAGAATCACATTAAACTCTAAAAAAATCCTCATTGAATTTCCTCCTTTTTTTGACATGAAATCAACAAGACTAAGATGCTGTATATACCACTTAATTTTGTAGAGTTTTCATTTTCACAAATTTCGTGAGTCGGATTCTGTTAGTGAATTTAACAACACACAATTGATATTAACTGTGATCTTGACATAAATGTGCTGTGCACTTGTACACGTCTCTGTCTATTGCTGTACTCCCATGATCGCAAATTTGACAACTCACAAAATTGTCGGGAAGTCCTGATTCACAAAAAAATTAGGACTTGCTATTCCTTTGCAGAAATTTATTGCAGTCTTGTAGTGATGCGCCAAAAATGACTTGTAGGGGTAGGACGATTGCATTTGCCAAATGATTAACCAAAAGCATGATAATTATAATAATATTTCTGTATAGTAACAAATTGGAGAGTTGTTAGGGGATGAAATCATTGCCTCATGGTTTGCATATGTGATTGCTTTTTAAATAAAACATTGAAACTTCAATTATCTGGTCATCTCAGTTTACATACTCTATAAATGAGTGAACTTGAACATGGAGTCGAATTGCATTTTGAGGAAAGTCTGCTGTTTGATGGAGATGAAATAATTCCTGCCTTGGTCATGAGAAAACTGATATAGGTGTCCCTCCTCCTAATCAGTAAAAACTAAAATGCCGTCCCTGTTTGTATCAGCTTGAAATGATGCGAAAGTTAAATGAAATCTTTGACAGTATTGTATTCTGTTCATTTTTTTGTATGTTAATGTTCTTAGGTGTGTGTATGTGTTTGTTTGTGTGTGCTTTTGTCCCCTTGTACATAGTTCTGTCTTGTATTGCAGTCGGATATCAGTCCCAACTGTGTACATGTATTGTTTGTCAAATCATGGAGGGAAATTACTGTATATGCCATATATTTTGCAAATAGAGACTGCCTAAAACAATTTTGCAAGTGGTTGAATTCGTGACAGAGAACCACAGTGACTACGTTGAGAAATAAGTACTTGTATACCGTTTCAGGAGAAAAGTTAACAATTTTCCGCCCTTAGAATTGCATTTTTGCAATTTGCATACAGTGTTGCATTTCTGTTGTTGAAACCGCTATTTCTGAAGAAAAAAAAATCACAAAAATTAAAAGCTGTAAAGCATATGGCATAGGGAGTACTCAAAGTTACAGAAAAATGAACATGTTTGGTGAGCTATGAACAATGACCATGAGCTCTAAAGGAAGAACAGTAAAGCAGAAGAAATGAGAGTCATTGTAATGTGACCGTTCTGCTGATACCCAACACAGTCTGGATTTAGGTGCTAATGTTGGACACATTTCAAGAATTGAATCATTTATCTTGTGAGTTGTCAATGACCTTTTGTGTCATATTGGGATTTCATGCAGAATGATTTTGTTCATGTGTTGTAAGAGAAAGGGGGGATACGTTATCAGTTTAATAGAGCATGTGAAAGTTATGTAAAAACATTTACTGTTCTGTCCAATCAAAGAAGAAAGTATCGCCCACTGGAGTTTGCATGTATTGCTTGAGGCATGGAATTGATTTTATTTTTTGGGGGGACAAAGTACAATTGTAATGAGTAGCTGGTATGTTCTAAAAGGAATGTTGTGTTATACGAGAATCACATGAAGACAGTTGTAAGTATCCTCCTATCCCAGGGAGTTCCCATGTGTGTTAGAGGGATTATGGTGTGAAAGATAGATGGACTGAATAATGTTTTGAAAATCAGAACATTTCCACCCTGTTTCTACATTTCTACAGTGATTGTGGTGGTAGGAAATCTAAGTTTCCCACTGTACTTGGGATCAATGCCACTTTGAGACTACAGCATACTGTATATAGTATCTGTTAAGCTGCATACCCAATCAAGTATATGTTTACATGCATGTGTAACTATTTCGTGCCTATCAAGAAAGGTATTAGTGTATTTTCCCACATGGGCTAGTCTGGTAAAATCCTTTGAAACACAAGTCGTTTGATAGCAAGTAGATACAATTTTCTATGGAGCACAGACATGTGTGACACCCTCAGTCTCCCAAAATATGAGCTTTCTTATTCTTGCTTTTCCCTAATTCTCTCTAAAATATGGCAATGAGGGCGATTAAAATGAGTTCATTTAAACTTGTTGATGTATGTGCTACATCTGTATGAAACATGAGAATACCAGCAACATGCTTGTGGAAGTGTCTCTCTGTAATTAATACCTGAGCTTCATTGTTGAAAGGGGGACGGCTCTGGGGAGAAAAACAAAACAAAACGTACAAATGGCCTTATTTGTGTACGTACATTTCATATAAGAACACTGTAAAAGAAAAAAAAGATGAGTTTGTTCATATCTATCATGCAAAAATGTCCACTTATGCAGGATTTCTGTGCCCGTAAAGTCAGTATATGTCTAAAGATAGTAATTGCTTAGATGGACTGTTAATTATGTTCACTTTTACACACAGACAAGAAAAACTGCATAGAAGTAAAAAGAAAAGAAAAGACAACATCAGTAATATTTCTTTCTTTAACCACCAGTCTTACACTTGTCATGGTATGTGATTGTAGTTTCGTATTTGACTTTTTTTCTTTTTTTCAACCTCCGATTAAGACAGGGTAATAGTGCATCGAATATATCCGAATATATGTATATTTTGCTTGGTCTTTTTTTATGATATTAAACCAATCAAATGTTTGCAGTGAATCAAGGCAATATTTATATATGTGTGTATACAAAAAAAAAAAAAGATGGATTTTGTATTGTTGAGCATGTTTTCATATTTTCTGTGTTTTTATTGTGTATTTTTATTGTTTCATATTTTTATTCTTATTTCATATTTTCTTTTGCCTGCTTTTCATTTAGTGCACTGTGATTGCACTTTGTTGCACTTCTGGCTATAACCCTGTGAGAGATAGTCACACCCATTCCAGTTCAAATTTCCTTCAGTAGAAATACTGTGGTTTGCTGAAGTAGGTACAGATGCATGCATGTAAACTGAGAAGACAGCATGGCACCAAAAGACACAGATTATATTGTGTATACCTAAAAATACAAAATGAGATCATTGAAAAATGGTGCTGAAAAGTTTAGCACAGCATATGCAGAGAGTGCACAAATTAACCCATTCCATACTGAACTCTGAAATGCCTCATAGACTTAATACTGTAAAAGTGGATATTTTTGCGCGAGTAATTTTTCACGCTTGGCCGGGTAAGAAGAGCTTTGCGTGTTTCTAATTCCGCGGAATCAAGACATCACGCACAAGAATATATGGCAAGCAAAAATATTTGCATGCTTTTATTTTCGCGCTAGTTTCTGGTTGCGCAAAATGCGCGAAAATTTCAACACCGCGAAAATTTCCACTTTTACACTACGCAGACCACCAGGGCCCCATACGGAACGGGTTAACATGAGTGTGGGTATATGGCTAATGATTATAACAACTCCTTTTTAGACAGAGTTCTTTTTGTTTTACTTAAGAAAAGCAACTTTCTTTGAGTAGTTAGGCAGCATGTGTTGTATTTCAATGTGGAATTAAAGGGACTGTACAGTTCTGGTTGAGGTGGGGATTCATGTTTTGAATATTCCTAAGTGAGATAATGAGAAACCTCATATGAAATATGAAAATGCATGGAATTTTAAGAAGGATTCAACATTTATTTGATAAAAATTGGTTTTCAAATGGCCGAGATATCCAAAAGTGTGATAACAATAAATGGCGACATGCCCCACTTTTATTAGGATCTCTTTGTTTCACCTTGTTTTTAGATATCTCAGCCATTTCAAAACGGATTTTCATCAAATAAACTTTTGATACCCCTTAGAATTGCATGCTCTTTAACATCTCATAGAGTGGTTTCTGAATATCTTGCGAAATATTAAAGCCTAAATTTTCACCTCGACCAGAACTGTACACACCCTTTAAATCTTGAAGAGGTGCTACAATTGCAGATAAATGGGCAGTATCTTGACATACTTTACATTTTTTGTATTAAGCAGACTTAGCGATATCTTGACATACTTTACATTTTTTGTATTGAGCAGACATAGCGAGGAAGAAATTCAGAATAGACGTCAACCATGATCTTTGTATATCAAAAGAATTTTAGGAGGATGTGGTGGCGGACATGTATTCCTAGTGACAGAAAAACAGGTAATGTGAGTCTGTTTTTGTGCATCCCAGTGATGATGATGCATTTCATTTTACCTTTAATCAGAAAAGACAAAGTGCACGCCTCAAATTGGCAACATGTATTAGATCATGGGATTCACTGGCAGTCCTTTTCCTTGTGTTGTATGTAATTATGGAGATGAATTGTACCACAAACAGTTCACTTTATTCCTACTACATAAGTAGACACATATGGATAACCCATTTGTATTTCCCTGTTAGAAGCAGGATGACATACTCTTTGATTTGATGAAACAGTATTAAATTGATGATGATGAAATGAGTTGCCATGGCAACAGTTGAGTAACTCTAATATTGCTACCTCCCTGGTGAGATGGTTTCATGAATTGTAAGTGACCTCAGTTAGCAAGTCTTCTTACTTTTTTGTTTGTATTTGATGTGACCCAGATGCATCGTGGCTTGTGCAGAGAGAGCATTTTCCTTTAGTTTGCATTCCTTGTTAATGATAGAAAGAGAAATGGAAGTGTCATGCTGTGATGTTGGTCAGTGTTATATTACAAAGTTGCAAGTAGAAGTATGTATGTACTTTTGACCCTTTGACCTTTGACCTTTGAGACTCCAACCTGAAATAACCATGCGTAAGATAAACTGAAACAAGCTTCAGAGGCTGGTAGCGAGACTAGTGAAGAAAGACTGGTAGAAAGATGCATTCAAATGGAAATGCTGCATCTTCTGCATATGTATGCAGCACGGCTCTGTATACGACATGTATTTCCTTGGTATATTTAAGTGTGGTTGACCTTTTGATTGTGAAACACAGTGGCATAATAATGTATAAAAGTACAGTGTATTTTCCCTTTTCAGAAAAAAAAAAAAGTTCAGTCATGATTTCCAGTGTTTGAAATGATGTACAGCACATTTGTGTTGCAGGATGCAATATTTTTTGCTATTTCATAATTTTGTGAATATCAATGGAATCTTAAAATTCGCGACAAATAGTAATACGGGTGTACTGTGAAATATACTGCATATGCCACATATACTTGTATGTTCCCAGATATGTTCCAGCAGGAGAATATGTCTAAAATGGATATGAATCTATGGTCTTTCTCACAGTAATTCTCTGTATTGCTCTGGCTCCTAAATAACCAAATACAGGTATGTAAAGTGATGAAATGCAGCATGAGATAACTGTTATTGTTTAAAAAACAAACAATCAAAATGTAAAGGCACAGTAGTACATGACAAAGAGGGTCATATCTCTGCATAGATGTCCTATGTCCATATAAGGAAGGCAAATGCTTGCATGCATTTGTAAGCTCTCGCTTTCTAGCTTGGAGCAGTCGACAAAGACTAGGCTGAGAGTTAACTATAGTCCAAACATGTACAACTTGCATACTCGGATCAGCACTCCTGCCCATATTTGTGTTTCTTTAAATAAGAGAGTTTAGCTCTTTTTCCTATCTTTTTTTTCTTCCTACATGAAAATTGTCCACAGTAAAAGAAATGAATGCTGTAGTGAAATGAATTTAGGTCGGGGGAAGTGTCAACTTTGAACCCCCTTGACCTCTCAGACCGTCCCGGTAGATACCAAACTGAAATGCTCCTTTTCAGAAACTGCAAATAGTAAATGGAACTAAGAAAGTCTGTGCCGTTGAATAAAGTGAGGCTGAGTGCTTGAATCGCTACTGTTCCTTCAATGATCCTGTATCCCTTTCAAAGCACCCGTAGATAAATGCTTCTGATGTGTATTAAAGTCATTGACTCTTAGATTGCTCTCTGTAGCAGGTTGTGTGTATCCCAGGTCCATACAACTTTTCTTTAAAGGGGAAGTCCGGACAATTTTCATAATTTCACATCATGAATCGACAGATCCATGTTTAGATTTGTGGAATTGATTGTGGTCCTCTGAAAAATCCAGAACAAATCACATTGAACAAGGATGATGACACAGCAGCTTCACCATAAGAATGCATGAATGGGGGGCTCACCATAAGAATGCATGAGTAAGAGGCTCACATATTTCAGAAATGTAGCAATGTTATTCCATTACAATACTGATTACTTAACAAGGTCACCTGTGTAGAATTTATGCATGCTTTCTCCTTTTGTTCTGCTTCATTGAGCCCCCACTCATGTATTCTGTAATTATGTGAAGCTGCTACGATGTCATCCGTGTTCATTGAGATTTGTTATAAATTTTGAAAGCATTCTTATTCCTTCTCCCAATCACTATAAATTCTAAAACTTTGAACCCAGTATATCCAATTTATTTTTATTCCAAAGTAAAAGTTTGAAAATCGTCCAGAGTTCTCTTTTAAAACCTCCAGTATGGGTTTGGCGATGACATGTTGCTCTGTACAGGGCTGCCATGCTACCAGTAATGAATGGTATTGCATAGTCAGTATATCTACTCATGAACTTAGAGGTGAATTAGCAATATTGTACAAAATGCTTGGTCAGTCCCGTTTTTTGTTTTTGTGCAAATGTGATATACTGTATCTTGGTATGCAGAACAACATATTACTCAGAATTCATCTTCTCCGTTGTTCACAAAATATTATCAAAGTTAAAATGTTTGCTAAATGTTACTTTCAAAATATGGACTCTCTCGGGCCTGACAAGGTTTACTTTGTCTGTAGTGATATTTGTGAGACCAACTAAAAAAGGGACTAGGTAAAGTACATTTAACAGCAGTCTGATTTCAAAAGTTACACAAATGCTTTGGCTTCTGTTTCATAGGAATGATGGCTGTATAAACTGACAAAGTAGAGGAGGGATAGTAAGGTCAGTACACCAGCCTGATACATTGAAGCAGTATGCACAAAGTGAACTTTAAAAAGAAAAGGTTTGAGCGTACAGACTTCATTGCTCATCATAGTAAGTCTGGTATATGTCAGCTTTAACCCACTTGGGTCATGAATTAATTTTCTTTTTCTTTTGAAAACTTCCACTTCTCTATTTGTGTGTTGTTTTTTTTCAGCAGTTGCCTTTATTATATGGGTGGAATATACCAAATTATTGATTGGGGAAAACAACAACTGAAGTCAATGTTATAACACATTCTCTATTTGCATATCTTGGTAATTTCTGTACCATAGTGTATTTTTCATATACACACTTTCTTCATGTTGGAAAGAACCTTGTATGTACATCTTAGAACCGGATGAGAATTTATTGCTTGAATGTTATTATAATCATCACCTTATCTAAATTCAGACTTCATGAGAAGAGTCAGGAGGTTCTGTTCTTAGAACTTCTTACAACTTCACATTATACAATTTGTACATTGTATTTGAGAGGTAATACTGATGTGAACGTGTCGGGTATAGCTTTACGCTATACTGAAAGTAATTACACAGATCTCAAAAAAGCAGATATGAGAAAACCTGGTCTATGATATAATTAGCATATGCTGTAAATGAATAATGATAGTATGTGCATGTATTAAAGGATCAAGTTAAGAATGGGAAACATCTGTCTTGTTTGTTTGTGGATTTTGCATCCTACATGTAAGGGTTTATTTCTGATGAAAAGTATGTGTATACTAGCTAACTTTGAGAGAGCTTACTGTAAAACATGATATATTCGCGACATGAAAATTTCGCGAATTGGAGCTGAGGGCCTTTCTCGCTGCATGAAATGTTTGCGAATTGCCACTCGCACCCAATGCATATTGTGTAGGCAAGAACTTTCGCGTGCATTTTAATTTTGCGAATGTTGGTGCTCGCGAAATTCACGAAATTAAAATGCACGTTATCATTCCTCGTTTTACAGTATTCTAGAATTGCTGAGCAGTATGGTTTACAATATTTAGTATGTTTTTCCTTCATCAAAAATGTTGGTTTTATTTTGCATGATATATTTACATCCAAAAACACACAAAGACACACACTCACACACACAGAGACACAAAAATGAGTATTTGGTCAATATTAAAAGTACCTGTCCTAAAGTTTCATTTCAACACAACATAAAACATCTCACAAATGTCATAAATGAAAGCAGGGATACACTTTCTAAGTCACTTTCCGACTTTAATTGAAAGCAAGTCCTACACACGAATCTGAACATACATCAAGAATGCATCGCGAAGTTTGACAACCGTTGTACGAAAATAATATGTACATGAAAATTATGTTACAACACTCCACAACAACTACAAGTTTTCAACTTGATTCATTCAGAACTGAAGTGGGTCTTGACCTCCAGAGGTAGGCAACGGCCAGCAACAAGCCATGGGTCAGTGCGGTCAAAGATTTCGCAAAGTCACTAATCTTACAGTCTGACAAGTGGGGAGTGAAAAAAAAAATGTGGAGAAATACCACAATGCAAAATATGCCATGGAGTTAATATGACAGGCATCATCTGTTCATCAGAACCATCACAGCACCAAGTCCATGGAGTTATCACCTTCTGCTTCTTTGACATCTTACACAAGAAAATGCTGTGCTTACTTTCATTTATTGTTAGTCCGTTCAGAGAATTCATCCTCATGTGTGTGTGGTGATGTCCTCATTTTGGAGGTGGGGTGACAAGCTTTGGTCAAGTCCCATGTAACCTTCATAACCTATCAATTTACTACAACCATGCAGAGTGTGTATACTTCTTGCCACAATGGATTACTGGGCTTCAGAAATTATAAAGCGTGCTAAAAACACTAGTTAGTTCTCTTCTTTTTTCATTGGGTGGCGATGGAATATTTGCATGTTTATCAAGAAAAATGCAATAAGATTGCTTATCAAGCGATCAAACTTAGTTCTCTTCTTGCAGCTGTATGTCTAGAAAAGGCTAAATGCATATATCCCTTTTCAAAGAGTTGCACCAAAATGCATTTCAAAACATACGTCTCCCAATAATAGATGCTGCACCCACATTGGAAGGCAGAACAGAGAACTGAATACCATGTCTAGATAACATTGCAAGTCAGACCTATCTGCGATGCAATATGTTCTTGAACTGGTAAGAAATCATCCCTGCTGTAGTTGTATTTTTGTAACACCAAAGCAGGGCATCAATTGGGGAAGAGTTTGTTTCACCGGCCTTTTAAGTCTTTATATCTTTTAGAATATTGCTATGAATCTTAACAGATATATAACATGGACCAGACAAGTTGCAAGTAAGAGAAAAAGGGGGAAAATAAAAGAAAACTAAATAAACAAAAACAAAACAAAACAAAACAAAATCCTTGCATGGTCCAAATATAACCAGAACCTCCTCATCACTCCAATTTGTTAACCCCTCCTTCAAATGTTTCAAGAAGGAATTGTTACTGATATCACACATCTACCTCAGACTTTCTGTGGTACAGTTTAGTGCTGTGACCTTGAACATCTCTTAAGGAGGGTCTACACATGACTGTTGGCAGGCAAAGTTATGACAAGTCTGAGAACGGCTTGAGAAGCAATTTGATTCAAAGTTTTGTGTGCACAAGTAAATATTTAGTAATGTCTCACATTTTTGATAGTCACACGTATGTGTATTTACACTAGGGCCCCATTTCATAAAAGATGTTAGGATGACAACTCTTGCTGGAATGACCACTTTCCACAGCAAACAGCCAATCAGGAAGCTGTATTCTTGTCGTTACCATGACAATAGTCATTCCAGCAAATAGTTGTCATCAAATAAACTCTTTATGAAATGGGGCCCAGGTCACGTACACAACTCTTCACTATTTATGATCCTGAGAGTTTTAGACTCCAAATTCTTGTTGCTGGGTCGGGAAGAGGAGAGGGGCTGCGACGGTTGTGAGAGGTGACACTAGGAACATGCAGCCTGGGTGCATGCATTCAGTCTTGTGTATATCTAATATCATCCCATTCAAACCCAGCACTCACATTCAGTCCCACCCTACCACTTTGCTGTGAGTAAAAGATTCAACGAGGCCTCGAGGACGATCCGTAACCCCTCCAAACATTCTTCATAGAGTGAGGTCCAAATCACAATGATGTGTGACAACATTTTACAAGTTGAGAATCAGAAGAGGAGAATGAAAATGAGTACAAATGATAATGAAAATGAATACTCTACAAGGAGGTCCTACTACATCTGTGTTATGATTGCCTCAATGTCTTCTTTAGAGAACATCTGGAAATTCTTTTCAGGGGTGACTGTTGCAACCTGTAAGAGAAAAAATGAACATTTATAGTGTGTCAGAGGGCATGTTTTTAACATGTCAATGTTATGATCATTAAGACATTTCAGTTCAGAAAAAGAAAAAAAGACAATAGAAGATTCAGAAGGTAATATAGGCAATATCAACTGTACATAATGAACTTTAGACCTCAAGAACATGTATTCTACACAACATGCAAGTGTATAATACTACAAGACACGTTGGCACATAAACATGAATTGATTAGTCATACGTTGCCCTGTATTTTGCTGCCTATTCATATAAAAGTATATAAATGTTCATATTTGGGATTTAGATGCTAGATGCAAGATATACAATCAGATAACTGACTTGGTGAACAAAAAAAAAAGGACATGTTGGTGGATAAAATGCACAGAAAATATCATTTATCTTTCACAGCAAAAAAACAAATAAGGCAAAGACTAATATGAAGACCACTGGAAAAAAAAAAATATATATATATATGATATATCAAAGCAAATATATTGAAGCTTAAACAATAAAGCATGAAACCAACAAAGGATTGTCTGTGAATTTTTCCACACAGACCTATCTAGTTCCTTCAATACACTTGGTGATCATAATACGTACAGATCAAGCATATTCTTATTCGAAAGGGAGTAAGATATAAAAGAAACCTCTGAAACCTCATCTTGTTTCTAACAGTCCTGTGGTAGCATCCCATCTACAATGGTTAGTTTTTTCTTTTCTTTTTTGTATCCCATAGCTAGCTATTTCAGGGAGATTTGGCTGTACGCTGCTGATCAAACAGCACATGCAACTCACCTCTACATTTGTTGAACTTAGCTTCTCCTCCATGACCTGCTTGAGAACAACGAGGGCCTCCTTCGAGGCTTCTTTCAGTGTCATTGACTGGGTAACACAAGAACAGAAAGCATAGAGCAGAAAATAATTATATATATTCTTACTCATGAATGATGAATCACAACTTATCCATTCATTTCTTCACTCAGGTAAAACTCCATCTCAGACAACTTTCTTCTTTTTTTTCTTTATCTCTTTCTTTGTCTGTCTGTCTATATTCCTATTTATCTCTTAATTTTATCTTAAACATGACGAACAAAGGAACAATGAACCATTTGCAAAAGCTACAAGCTACTTTCTTTCCACTGGTTTACTTATTTGAATATTTCAGAAAACATTTCTGACTGTCACTGCACATTCTCCAGTAACCCTGTACACCATGGGAGAAATCCATTGTGCATCCTATTTCTCAAATACATATCCGATTAGTTGTACTGTATACTGTAAAAAGACAATATATTTGCGGCATGAAAAGATTGCAAATGGAGCTGGCAGCCTTTCTCGCATGAAATAGTTGCAAACTGCCACCGGCATTCCAGTGGCGGATCCAGAGGGGGGTGCAACCGGCGCACGCCCCCCTTTATTTTTCGTTAAAAACAAAAGAAATAAAAAGAAAAAAATGAATTGAAACCCGGAAGTGGTGCCAAAAATATTATTCACGCCCCCCCCCCCCCCCTTTACAGAATTCCTGGATCCGCCCCTGCATTCAATGCATATAGTGTAGGCAAGAACTTTCACATGCATCTTAATTTTGCAAATGTTGGCTCTCGCGATATTCATGAAATTAAAATGAATGTGAACATTCCTCATTTTACAGTATCCCTGACTTTCTGTGTCATTTACTTTGCCCCATCATCCAAAAACATGTCACTTCTTCCTCGGCATTCTCACACAGCCAGAATATCATCCCACCTTTCCATCCTCCTCCCAGCCAATCTTTCGCCCAACCCTATCCATCCACCTAGCTCAGGTCTCACCTTGTGGTAGAGTTCTTGCAGCTGCGACTGGGCCCCTTCCGACCCCGACCCGATGGCCTTTGCGTCGAACTGCAGGAACGTCCCCGATGGGTCCATGTGGTATCTGATTGGGGGCAGAAATCATGCACCAGCATGAAGGCATAAAAACACACTACCAACCAGGAAAGGTGCTGTACACACTGAAGTGTCATAGCAATTTTTTGCCGGAGGCGCTGTTCTCTTCTGCAACTCTGCTGGTGGCTGCAGGTCACTGACCTTTCATCATATCAAAATGGGTCATCCTAAGTAACTGGCACTTGCTACATTGTGTTTCAGCATCTTGGTGTCATCCAATACACTATGATACTCATAAGCCTTCCCTGCAGCACCATTCTCTGGGTAATACAGTATTTACATGTCTTTTCTTGAAGACTGTGTACATGGTACCTAGTCTGCCCTCTTCCACCCCCCACCAACTTTATCACTTTTTTTTCTACTTTTTCTGCAGTGGGGGAGGGGTAAGAATTGCAAGAGACAGTTCTTTCTGACCCATGACTCCTTGAGTCATGCTAGTCCTCATAAACACATTGGCCCGAAGTTCAAAAGGGTAGTTTAAATAAAATCCATAGCTTAAATTTAGTCTATAGACCAAATCACACGGCACATTTTTCACATAGGTATGTCAAAGTGCATTCATTATAAGATGTCTTTTCACAAAGCAATATGTTCTGCACATTAACACAGTTGAAATAGGCATGACTAACAGACTAAATTTAAACTACATTTCTGAATTCTGGCTATTGAGTTTGATACATTGTTTGTTTGCTTGTTGTCTCCAAAACAAAAGTAAAAAGGACTACAGCCAGCAGTGAAACGTAGCTACAAATTACTTCACAGTAACACTCTGATGAAATGAGACTTGTTACTTACAATACCGGGCCATTCTGATCAATACCGGCAAACAGCAATGCAACTCCAAATGGACGACTCTGGTATGGGAAATCGAAAGGAAAAGGAATGAACATCTGCAGCTGCAGAAACTTTCATCTCATTCTCATTAAATCTGATAAACAGCATAACAATGAGTACAAGGGCCCAAAGAAGTACAGGGTAATATTCTGTCATGCCCCTGAATCGTATTGAAGGCTCTCATGTGATGCCTGAAACACTTTACGACTTAACTTTGGTTTGGTTCAAAAGCATTTAATCTCAGAAGCCTCATCTCACTGGATGTACTGCGGCAAATACATCACACACATCCAATAAAAGATAATAGATAACTTTGCAGAAATAATAAACATTGTCTGTTTACCTCTCCTGACTTGAACATCCCTGCATAAATGTGATTACCGACAGAAGTCTATCATAACTACTAAATACAGTCAAACCTGCCTTAGCGGCCACCTGTCTATAGCGGCCACTGAAAAATCCCCCCGAGAGAAAAGCCCTGTTTAAGACCCTGTGTAAAGCGGCCACCTGTCTACCGTGGCCAGCGGCCACAATTTTGTTTCCTGCGGTAGGATTTTAACCTGTCTATAGCGGCCACAGACCCAGTATTTCAGTGTGTTTTTCTGATTTGTGGCCGTGCCAGTCATTCATTGGTAACGTTCAGTGATCGCCACCGCTGCATTCATCACTTATTCAGTCATAATAATGCACTAGTGTGAAGCTTTCTTCACGACTGTACAACATGCTACTGTGTATAACAATTTCATAGACGCCGGCATTGTTCAATGCATGAAACACACGTGTGCATATGTATACGCATGTACATGTACACATGAAAGTAGCCTACCTATAGATGTATACAACGATAATACATGTACATACAGTACATGCATAGGCAATGCACACATATAGTTGGATAACCAGTCTATAGCGGCCACCTGTCTACAATGGCCACTTTTTCCGTTTCCCTTGGGTGGCCGCTATAGACAGGTTTGACTGTATAGGAATGCAAATGTGCTTTACTTGGTTCTCGTGTATTGGACTTGTAAGCAATCTATTGCACGTGCATTTGTGAAATATTAAAATTACAGTACTTTTTTCTAGAGGGACAGTACACAGCCTTTTGCTTTTATCATCTCTTTTCTATAGCTGAACAACAGACACTACTTACCACTAGGAAAACAATAAGAAAACAGAACTACAATATAATTTTTTCGTGTCTATTAAAGATAATAAAAAGTTTTGGTACCTCAAAAGTTTCCCTGAATTTCCTTGTCTTAGTTTGTGTTTCAGGTTAAAGTATGTTGTCTGTGAGACTTACTCGCCCCAAAGTGCTCTCATGTCTTAGTAATCATGCAATAATGGTTTCGTACCAGAGCCGCCGCCGTAGTATTGTACGAAACCACTGACTGCGACCAGCAGCCCCATACGCATAGTGTAATGGGGCTTCGCATTGTAGCATTCAGGATCATGACAGATTTAGTATCGCGGGTAAACGTCAACTTAAAATCCAAACATTTCTTCAATTTGAAGACTTACCAATTACGTTAAAGTATTGAAAACAGGCTTCGGACAACATTTGGTTCTGCCAATAGTCCCTTTCTGTTAGAATTGATGACTGAATGTGACTCGGTCGAGAGGACCTTGGAAGAGCTACATACACTGAATACTACAGCCGGCGCATGCGCACACAAACATCTTGTCCGTTCATGGATTTGAAATTTGGACGCATGTGATGTGTTCGCATGCACTAGCTGTAGTATTCAGTGTATGTAGCTTTCCCAAGGTCCTCTCGACCAAGTCACATTCAGTCATCAATTCGAACAGAAAGGGACTATTGGCAGAACCAAACGTTTTCTGAAGCCTGTTTTCAATACTTCAACTTAATTGGTAAGTCTTCAAATTGAAGAAATTTTTTGGATTTTAAGTTGATATTTACCTGCGATACTAAATCTGTCATGATCCTGTATGCTACAATGCGAAGCCCCATTACGCTATGCGTATGGGGCTGCTGGTCGCAGTTAATTGCATGATTACTAAGACATGAGAGCACTTTGGGGCGAGTAAGTCTCACAGTGTTAGTTATATGAAAGGTACTTTAACCTGAAACACAAACTAAGACAAGGAAATTCGGGGAAACTTTTGAGGTACCAAAACTTTTTATTATCTTTAAGATCAAAGTTTATGTACGGGCATTTCCCCATAGCACACCTTTCATCTGAGTGTGCCTTAGACACAAGAATTGCTGGTATGTTATGATGACCATGGCTAGATAACATTTCTGTCTCTGAACAAATGACACTGGACGCCGCAGACTCACCATTGCACCAACACCCGCCTCATCGTCACCGAACTGAAGTGCCAGGTTTGACACCGCCTGGGTCACACTCTCCACGGACATCTTCTCATTGTATGTAAACCAGTGACTCTGAAACAACGACGACAACAACAATAAAAACACGGATTACATGTATCTTAATCATCCTTGTCTCAACTCATCAATAATATGCCAGACACAGGCTGTATCAGTTCATGTTTAATGGTTTCATGTCATGTTTTGTAATGAGGTGTCTCCACCATATCAAGAACTAAGCGCTGGTTGAAAGGGATTCTACCCACAAGTGGAAATAAATGCATATCATATACATCATATCGCATATCACACAGCATATGTGCTAAGTATGCATATACATTGAATTTCCATTTCTTCAAGACAAGAACACAATTCAAAAACTTGATAGACTAGACTGACAGATAGGTAGAAATATAGATGGATAATAATTTAGACGAATAGATGATTTGAAAATAAACACAAGGATAAGTAACAAACTATTAACAAACAAAGAGATCGAGTCATATTATCGAGATATCATACATAGAGATTGAGCTCTCACAGCTTTTCCCATGATTAGCGTGACGGAGCTGTATATCTATAGAGCACAATGAAGAGAAGAACTATCTGGGTTTTTAACCTATTACCCACCTTCCTGCTTTCAAGGTGGTTGCACTACCACCTGAGCTGAAGCCAGTTCAAGGCAGAGACACAATAAACCTGGTAAAAATGCATAAATGTCTCCTTCTATCTTTTCTTTTCTCTCTCGTGAGACTAACAATTCCTTAGTTTCCATTCATGAGAGGAGAAAAAAATACAAATACTGATATTTCCTTCTTTGTATCCTTGTTTTTTTTTTCCTTTCTTTCTCTGCAAATCATATCACAGATGACACCATTTTACTTCTTGTCACTGTGCACCACATTAAGCCTCTCACTCAAAAGATCTACTGTATACACCAAATATTTCGCGAGGTTTTTATTTTTCGCAAATTTTGCAAGTCATGTGCTCTTCGCTAATTCAAAGACACACAAAAGAATTTACCCTGATCCCGACACGAACATGACGTGCAAGCATACATTTCTCCATTCAGTACATGTACTGTACTCCAGGATCACAAATCTAACCACTCGCGAAATTGTCGGAAAGTCCAGATTTGTGAAAAATTAGACTCTCTAAATATGTGGCATTTACAGCGTTACAACACATCCATCATCCATACCTGTGCCTCTACTCTTGCTTTGTCGATCATCGTTCTCGAGTCGGCAATCAGCCCACTCATGGCACACCCGATGTGGCTGTCGATCTCCACAATCTTCTCTATACTGGTGGCCTCCATCAGGGGGGATGTGACTCGCTTCTCTACCGCCAGGACCACACCCTCCGTTGTCCTGATGCCAATGGCTGTAGAACCGAGCTAGCATCGCCATGAGACAAAGAGCAATAAAATGAAAATATATTACTCTTGGGTAATACTTCATTCACAAAAACAGTGATATGGACCGATGAAGACATACAGGAGTGCCTTCTGAGTAGCGTTTCATTCTGTTTTAAACACAGATGTCACAACACTAACCTAAAGTAATTAAAAAGACTGAACACAACACATACTGTTAATGCCTGAACTAGTGAATGCATGCATAACTTTGTGATAGAATCATGTGTCCTAAAATTGAAATTTTTCCGATACAGTAGATAGAATCAATGAAACAACATAATTCATCCAGACTTTCCTTTCCTCCTCAAAACTAAAACCACACTAGATCAGCAAATTGCTATTCACATTGATGATGCCATACATACCTTGATGGCTTCAATAGCATATTCAACCTGGAACAGACGACCCTCTGGAGAAAATGTATTGACTCCCCTATAGATGTCAAAATTCACACAGAAAAGAGCAATACTTATTTTTGAGAAAGCAAAATTTTACATGGCATGAATACAAAAACAAATTTGAACACCAATTTCTTGCTTGTCTCTTGATCTCTGACTTCAAAATATTACATGATAATGGTAAGACACCAGCATGACCACATAAACATTGATATGACAGGCAAATGATTGCAATATGTAGCTTCTGCTGCATACATAGGATGCCATGTTTGAATAGCTGAATGCAAAGTGGAGCCTGTAATAAATCATGGATCAGGGAACACAAAATATTGAATGCAATAATAACTCTCTTTGCCATGGCTTTCAAGATGTGCTTTCCTCCAGTATTCTAAACCTGATGAGAAACAAGAGAAAAAGAGTTTCTAACCTTGATATGTGGGTCAGTCCATTGGGTTGGGTCAACAAATTGTATGATGTCCTTGTAACAGAGATATCAACTTTTTCATTTTACAATGAAGATCATTTCAAATGTGGTCAAGTTTTGGGGTGTCAATATGAACTTTGTCCCCTGCTATAGTGATGCATGTTTAAATCAGAAATCTTTCATAGACTTGCTGCACCTCAAATTAATTTTCTCACCTCTGTTACGGACATCACATTTATGCAGCACTGGCAATAAATTCTCTGGTCTGAAACTGCAATACCCATGATGCTTGAGCAGTAAAACTTGATGGGATACGGTTTTCTTCCCGAAATCATCACTGGCAGATAGTTGTTTGGTTTTAATAAAGCCTGGATTTTGAGCTCTAGTATGTCAGAAAAGATGATCAAACCCCACGGGCTAACCCATATTCAGATGGGGTCCATAGAATATGGGTTAAGGTAGAGAAGGAGAGAGAAAAAGCAGGGGCAGCAGCAGGAGGGATAACTAACCTGTCATACTCGGATCTTGTCTGGAACATTATGAAGTATATCTAGTCTGTGTCTCTCCGAGGAAAATACACTGCAAAGGAAACAAAAAACAGGGTAACAGTGAGGTTCAAGACTCGTACTGTGAGGTTTGCGACGATATTAAAATGTTCCATAGCAACATGTAACCTTATATCAATAAGAACGTCATTGTAAATGAATAGCAAATTTGCACTTTATGCAGGGAGCAGAAAGAGGTCTGTAATCTATCACAACATTTGGCAAAATCGCTGTTGCTGCTACAAGCAAGCCAAAAGTCGAACACCCCAGGAAGAAAAATCTCTCTGTCCAGAGAAGTTTAACAACATTTTTGGATTCAACGGTCCTCTTCCTTACACTCACACAAAACACGGTGATAGTCAAAAAATATAGAACACACAACTCTACTGTTCTGTGATATAGAAGCGCACACACTACAGTTATACATGCACTTCTATGTATTTTGCTGATGAATGATCATCAGCGAGTCGGTTTCCGTCTTAGAACATCCTCCCCTATACCTACAAGAAGTCAGTATGACAGCCTTCAGTCTGTATAGGAGGAGATTCTATCGAGCCAGACATACATGTAGTCTCCGAGATCCGCGTAACATATCAAGGTGTTACATCAAGCACTTGCCCGATTGCCTGGGGCAAGTGAAAATCAAAATCACGCAAGTGTTTTGGAACAAAGAGAAAAAATGCTTGCCCGAATTGGTCAAGCAAAAAGTTTTGAGGCCATCTTTTTTTTTTAAACTTTTCCCCTTCAAGTCAACCATACAGAAGCTCAAAGATAATGACTTTTAAGTGATGCAAAAACAATTTATTTTCATTTCAGCACTTTTAAGTGAAGAAGCCGCAACACAATGCAACACCAAAATTCGACTGAACCAACTTTGTTACTGATGTGTGAATCAATGTGTGCTGTTTATTCAAGCAGCTGTGTTTTATCAAGCCTGTGACTTACAAGTGCTTGATATCACTTTCTTATATTTTTGGACTTTCTTTTCGGGCAAGTGTTGAACCTTGAACCCTGAAAAGGATAATCCCTGCAGCAGCTCATAGAAAGCTAAACTGAGATGAACCATGCAATGACGACATTGGTCAACGGTGCTTGAAAGTGCTAATTTTATATCTAGCTATTTAAAATAAAATGGCATGTGCATGCAAATAAAAGTCAGGCTGCCAGGCTTACAGTCACGGGGTCAACAACTTCAAAATCTGCTTGCCTGATTGGGCAAGTGGTAAAGAAGTTTGGGCAAGTGGTAGAGAAGTTATGTAGCACCCTGCATATCCCCAATGACAAGATCCAGACTGATCAATCTTTCGCCTTTCGTTCAGTCAACAACAGAGTACTGTAACACATCACATAGAGTAAAATATCCCATTTGCGGCAGTTTAAGCATTGTTAAGGGTTTTTCCAACTTGTAAACAAATCAGGCAAATTATTTTCAACCATTTCATATATCATAGACAAGATTATCCATTAACGCAATTCTTTTCATAAAAGAAATTTACCATTGACCAACGCAGTTTTCATGATTTACCAGGGCAAAACCCGGCACAATTTTCGCCGATAAGGGCGATATGCGACGTAGTATTTCTGCGTGCGGCACGATGTACAATCCCTATGCAATACGCGCGTGCTCCGCGATCTTTAGCTGAACGCCTTCACATGTCTCGCGAACACTGCGTAAGCACCAATTCCCATTGCGAAAGCACGTGAAAATAGCGGGCGCACATGCCTTGGCCGCAAACAAGATCGCAATTCTGGCGGTGTTGTTGATGTCTTTCTCATGTTTTTCTCATTTTTTTCGATGGTAACATCCACTTTCCGAAAAAAATGGCGGCCCACATCGGCTCGCGAAAGTTCTATTTTACGTGAGGATATGTTTTCAAAATCCATGAACATAGAGAAAACGACAAAAAATCCAGTTTCTTTGACCATTGTTTCCTTAACTGTTATGTTAAGAAGTACCGAAAATTTCATTTTGGATGCGATATGTTGACATTTAGGTGAGAAAATTTCACTTTCGTCAGAGATCGTGCCCATTTTATCAGTTGGTTTTTGTTGATTGCTAGTGTGTTAGTATATGTGTAGTGTGCATGTAACAGTGCAGTGCTGTGTTTAGCGGTATATTACCGTGTATGTTGTACCTGCCGCGAACGGCTGCACGGCCGCATACTGCCGCAGTTACTCTAGTCATAGATAGACCTAAATAAACACCTGTTTATGCCAAAATTTGACCATGCCGCTAGCTAGATTTGTACTTGATCTATCTATTCCATAACAATACATAACATGGCAACTGAAGTTGTACTTGTTACTAGTTAGAGATTTTTTGTTTTGTTTTGTTTTTACTTTTTTCTTTTTCTGTTTGTTTGTTTGTTTGGGTTTCTTTGCTTTGATGTTTGAGCAGCACTTTGCTTTGATAAACTACTAGACCCCCTCTAACATTACGTGGAAGGAGATCCTCTATAATATCATAACTAAGTAAATTTAACTTGTTAAACTGTCAATTTACATAGAATCTAATTTTAACACTGTTTAAATTATATTTAGATCATGGCTTTTTGCTCAGCTGTTTAAGTCATCAAATGCACATAAAATTTAATAAAATACACCGGCCATGCAAATGCAAATATGACAGAAACATACTAGGATTGTGAAACGAATACTAGAGTGTCTAATAACCTTTCAGTCTCCTAATGCAAGTAATAGCAGTGCAGAATTAACATCACTCAGAACCACGATGCTGTCGCATTGCTTGCGTTGGAAAGATCCTGCAAATTTTTCAGTGTCTGGGACCACATGAAGCTTGCATTTTTCTTTCTCTTGATTCTTAACTTTCCAAATTCCTTTGCAATCACGACAAATGTATTTCTCTAGTTTCTCTAGTACAGTGGAAATCAATATTCTTACCTAGGGTGGTAGGTATAGTCTTGCTCGGACAATATTTAGTCCAAAATTCGATATTTCTATGCCTTCAACGAATCACAAAATCTGCTGAGCAGTCGCTGACAGGAAGTAGCATGTAGCAGGTGTATGATGGGAATATGTATTAGGTGCTGTTCGATTGAGGTAAGATTGACGTCACGGGGTGTGGTTCTGCAATTTAACGGGAACATTATAATGGACAAATTCACATAGTATGAACTCATGTAGCGACCCTGCGGATCGTAATGACATACATCCTGGATGAAACATTACTGAGCATGAGCAACATGAATGTGAGCCACTCATAGGGAGATAAAAACGACTGCACTTATGTTAATCATTTCTGACCTTTAAACTTTTGCGCCCATCTTCGAAATAGAAATTGGCAATAAAAATGAGCACTGGATCGGACAGAGGGGTACATATCCACAGTTCTTATTGATAAGACGTGAATGATTGAACGACGGAACTTTGTGTGAGTTACAACCTGTCTCATAAATCAGCGCATTCAAACACCATGGCATCCAAACCTGATGCTTAGAAACCGTTTGATAGGCTTAAAACGGGAACTGTTGCACATTCTTTCTGAAATCTGGATCCCTGTTCTGTTGCATAAAGGCTGAAATCAAACATATCGTAAGTCTCTGAATACTCAGTAGTTGACTTACCGAACGGTCAAATATGGTAATGGGGATGATGATGATGATGATGATGATGATGATAATAATAATAATAATAATAATAATAATAATAATAATAATAATGATAATAGTAATAATAATGATAACAATGATAATAATAATAATGATAATAATAATAATAACAGCAACAACAACACCGATATTGTCTCATTTACCCAGGGCAATCTCTAGCAGCGAGAGTCCAGAGGACCGCCAGCATTAATAATTAACATTGCCATGTACTCGTCCGGAATGGGAAACCCATTTATAGTGTACGCCCGGACCCGCGCCTGCCATGGTCGAGAGGAATGGGAGAAACATCTCTTCCAAGGACGTAAGCTCTAAGGACTTGGAAGGACTCGAACTTGGGATCTCCCTTCGAAAGTTTGATAAGTGCAGGAGCAGTGATAGAACTATCTCGGCGTTATATCTCAATGTTAAAATGATTCATTTCATGCTGGAATATGCCATGGTGTCCGTATATGCCTCATTAATTCAATCTTAAATATGTTAAAGACTTAGTGAACTATAGTCACAGTGTGAAGTATTCGAAGGCCTCTGTCATTTCTGCCAATTTTCACATGATTATCATGGTTTATAATTCTGTTTATTGTATTATTGAAATATTTCAGATTCCATTTCTATTTTTTTCTTTCCTAATACTTCTTAGTTATAGTGGGTGACATTTGAAGCCTTTTATCATTTAAATAATACTTGCTATTCTTCACAATAATAAATTTATGGTTAACAATTATTCTAATATTTTATGGGAAGTGAGTTAATCTTTATGTTTTTCTTTATGATTTTTCGGGAGACCAATTTTCATTGTCGGGCTACCAAAAATGAAATACAGTGTATAACTCTATTATGAAAATAAGTGTTGATATCAAGCCTTATATAGTTATATTATGCCTACACTCACATAGCATGAATAAATTTTCTTTGAAAGACGGTGTTATCGAAAAAGCGCGCTGGCTGCCTGTTACAGCTTCTCCAAAAAAGCACTAACTTTGCCATTAAAATTTGTCACAAGCGTGATGCAGATGGATTGTGTACTTTTTATCATCATTTTCTATACGTATTTCCTTAACGTCCTTGTATTTCCAATGCACTATTCTGACAGAACGATGTTGTTTATAGAGTTCCCATGCATCTATAAATATGGACGACATATTATCATGCATTCACCAAAGTTTTTTGATTGCTTAAAGTACTTACCATTTGCAGACTAAAACAAAAACCCAGCTTTAGTGCTTCAAAATAGTGCTAAAATGTGAGTTAGACCATATAGGGATTGAAACAACTAATGTAAAAAATGTTAATCAGCACGATCAGCATAATCAATGATATAAGTATTGTTGACTATACAAAATGTGAACAATGGTTATAATAAAATTGCTTCTAGAATAAATCGTATACAGTTATGGTTTAGTGAGAAGAATAGTGATAATCTCCTTATATTTTAGGCTTTATTGTGAAATCTTAATGTGTTAGGATGCTTTGTGATACATATACGCATGTGCATCACATGTGATATCTCGAACATTTTTAAATCGCTGCTCCCAATGGTAAACAATACCTTTAAGTGTTGAACTGCCCCAAACTGTGTGATTTCTCTTTTTTTTTCAAAATGAGTTGGCTCAGTCGGTAGCGCGTCTGCCTCACGATCACGCGGCCCGGGTTCGAACCCGAGCCTGGACTGAGCAATGTTGTGTGTAAACATACCGTCCCCTCTAGCAAGAGGCAAAACACTCTGTCCCTCGGATAGGACATAAAATGGAGGTCCCGTGTATGAGAGAGTCACAGCTCATGCACGTAAAAGATCCCGCTTCATTCATTCATCGCAAAGAGCAGGGTGTCTAACCCGGTGAAGTGGTCCCACTCCATACACATCCAACTGGACCCCATGGAAGACCAGCTTAGTGTAGCTGAATATGGGCAATCCAGCCATCTTCACAGATGGAAAATGAACAAGAACAAGAACAACAACAACAACAAGAACAACAACAACAACAACAACAACAACAACAACAACAACAACAACAACAACAACAACTACTACTACTACTACTACTACTACTACTACTACTACTACTATAGTATTCTAAATGACACCGATCTCACACATTGTCTTCGGAATCCACGCCACTGGTTTGTTTGGGCAAAAATCTTCTCTTTAATCATAAACCGTGTTCATGATAATTCACTGATGTCATTAATTGCTTTTATCAATACAAATCAATTCTTTTTATGATGCATATTAATTAGGGCCTATTATACAAGGGCCTTATGTACTCAACGTGTAAAATAAAACAATTAGACATATATCATTGATCTGCTATAAGGTTATGTTTAATTGTTTACTATGTTTGGGGGAATGCATCCTATTATACAAGCATTATTTTTTTAGCATTCCTCCCCATCTCCGGCATTTTCATAATTTTAAGAATGCTTTTTGTGGTTCTTCTTTTTTACCTTATCAATGGTATATCCATAAACTTCACTTATCATTGACTTTGAATAAAATGCCGATATGATTATACATATATATACATATATATATATATATATATATATATATATATATATATTTATTTATTTATTTATTTATCTATAGGTCTATTATATATGCACTTACATCTGATGTTGAAAATATGTATTTACATGTTTTGTTGGAGATGGACAAATAAACAAATGAATGAATGGATGAATGAATATACTCCAATAATCATTACGTCGTGACCGTCGGGTTATTATGATGATGTTAATTAATTTGATCATGACAAATAGTATGGTGCACAACTCTTAACTGCGGCCGACCTCACTTTGACTAAAGTGGAGCACTGCTTACAATTATTTTGATTTTGTTGATGTAGGCCCTACGGTGTTATCATTACATCGATATATATAGGAATCATTTGCCTCGGATAAAAACGTAAAAGCTCGATGATATCGTGACTTCTATTTAGGGCCTACGCTCTGCTCTACCAATACAACTCGTTGCAAGCTGCTTCTTTATATCGAGGCACAACCACAGAACTCTACACACACTGTGGGCACAACATACTAATCGAGTTTGATGAAGATGAAACAAAATGGTAGTTTACACTGGAGTACTGATCTAATCCGTCACAGACATGAGGTGCGGTTGTCAACAGACGCCAGAATACAACTCGTTGCAAGCCGCTTCTTTTATATCATACAGTAGGGGGTAATATGCACAGAATCGAGTTTGATGAAGATGAAACAAAATGGGAGTTTACACTGAATAAGATACTATATTGATCTAGAATCCATGATCACACATGCCTGAGGTGCGATTGTCAACAGGCACAGAATTAGGCTGATCGTGTCATATAGATTAAGATGGCTTCATCACTGAGGATCGAGTGTCTAAGACGTGTCAATTCGTGGGGCGTGTCTGATGCAAGCGATCGAATGACAGTATAAAATCAATCGCATATTAAGAAATAAAACACCATAATCTCTCTCTCTCTCTCTCTCTACACAAAAAAAGAGTGAAAATATTCACTCTTGAAGAACTGAATAATAGACATGTACAGAAAAAAGTGAGTTTAGAGTGAAATTTGAGTGAATTTTGAGTGAAAATGTTCATTATAATTTTCACTCAAAATTCACTCCAATTTCACTCTAAACTCACTCTTTTCTGCTATGCACTCCTTCAAGAGTGAAAATTTTCACTCTTTTTGTTGTTGTTGGGGTTTTTTAAGAGAGAGAGAGGTGATTGGTGGTGCATATATGATGCTGGTCGTATACGTACTCTAACAAAAGCTGACCGCCGAAATCGCATGCATTCAGCGCATGCCATGCTTTGATTCATTCCACAAGTCTAAAAAAGTCTAAAAAAAAGTAAAACACTATAGGAAATAAGGGCTTTTCTCAATTGTGCGTATTATCTATACGTTTTGATTATCACAAATGTGTTTGTATATATATATATATATATATATATATATATATATATATATATATATTTATATATATATATATAGATATATAGATATATAGATATACAGATATATAGTGAAAGAAATAAGATTTGAGGCGGACGTGCTCTCTTGTTCTCCCTTCTAATCGAGTTTTCGGCCTGTCGTGGCCTTCATCAGGACTACCAACAGAACACATATTACAATAATAATTGTCTAGATGGCATAATATGCCATGATGTAATAAGTGCAATGTTATATAGGGCAATGCCGTATAGTTTTCGTTGTTAGGTTATATGTTCATAAGACCAGCATTGTCATCTAGGGAACTATTATACAATACAAGCTTTGCTCTTTTTTAGGTCCCCCACATTTTCTGTTCGTAAAATTGTGTTTGTGTTCTCTTGTAATTACGAGGTTATGTCTAGTCTTATGTTCTATCGATTGTGTCATGGTATTTATGTTTGAGATATGGAACAATAAAATCAAATAAAATCAAAATCAATTATAACAATACCAATCTTCTGAAATATTACTTTTACACAAATCAGTTATTTATACTTCAACACAAAAATACAATCTAGTATCATCTCATCAACAGAAACGTATTATGTATCATACAAAAAAATAAAAACATAAATTCAATTCCTGTATCAAACTTCTGAAATATAATAATCATACTTTGCCATCATTTTAAGCATGATTACAAACGTGTGTAATACATAGGCCTATGTATACACATATATTTGCATATGCATATTTTCATAAATATTATATCTATATGCATTACACACATATGCATACACACATACATACATACACATATACATAACTATAATCAATATAACGCTATCTAAATCAACATAAAATACATCTAAATATTACCAATACATGTATAAATGTATGTGCGCGTGTGTGTGCATGTGTGCGTAATGAAGGTCCTCTCATAAAACGATTAACTATAACTGATTTGCATATAACTACGTAGTAGAAATACCTATATGGCAACCAATATTAGTGACTGATGAAGAGAGATCGACAAGGTTTTGCTTGTTTTATAAAGTTGCCTTTTTTTAAAGCAGGGCTAAAAATCAGTGTTTTGTTTTTTTCTTTGTCGATGTGACTCAAAGTAAAAATAAGAAGAATATGACAGTGTGGTAGAAGGTACTCTACATCAGAAGACCGTACACTTCTTACATTTTCTCCAAGTGCTATAGTATTTCTTCAGAATTCTAATAAATCAGCCATCACAACTAATCAATGAATGCTCAAGGCACTAGCAATCAATAGGCCTACGTGGCCACTGTACTTATGCATGTACGAATGATCTGTCAGATAACTCAGCGAGCGAGACGAGGCTCTAGCAACTAGGCTTGCATATGTTACGCATGAAGGCACTGTTACCTCCATGTGTTATGCATATATACAAATTATGAGTCATATCTCTCTGTGAACAAATATAGTTCAGTAACAAATATAGTTCAGTAGATTTACGAGACAAATGACGATAAGTTCTTCGCAGTGACCTACAGTGACCCATGAGGGTCTGGAAAAACCAAAACAAAAACAAGCAAAAACAAAAAGAAAACTCGAAAGACTACTAGTATTCAATTTTTCGGTTAGAAATTATTTCATGACGTGTATACTGCGCGAGGCACCTGCTGGGTCGTTCCCCTCGCTGATGAACGATCAGCGGCATAACTTTCGCGCCATGTGACGTGTCGGACTTTCATCAACCAATCCAGTTCTGTAGAAAAATGAACCGCTTAGAACTGTCAATTATATTTTAGAACCGCTTAGTTAAGTAATAATTCGAAAGCATTTTCGGGTCATGAGCATGATGGTTATACGAATTGTAGTGAGAAGTTCAAATAACTCCACTTGACAATGGAACAAAATATACATTGCATATTTTTTACAGAATCATTACGAAACGAACAGTGCAGTAAGAGTGATTTTTCCACAGAAGTAAATACTGACTGCTTTCACGCAGCATGAAAGAGCCTAAAGGGCTGTTGGCTTATGGGTAATCTTTTACCACGCGGTCATCTCGTGGTAACATTCTCATTGCCAGGGACTTGAAAATTGAGGTGTTACGGAAGGACCGAACCCGAGAGGAATTTTGACCCTCAAATAACATTTTCAAGATGGCAGGACTGCCACCAGAAGTGGTGCAGCAACAGCACCAGCATCAACAGATTGTTGTTCAACAGCAGCAACAATTCGAGGAGCAGGAACCCGTCGTGGTACAACAGCAGATTGTCCGCCGTTTCGATCCCGAGGCGCATGAACTCCACAAAGATTTCCGCCTGACGCGTTACACCGAGTTGAAAGGATGAGGGTGCAAGGTCCCTCGGGAGGCTCTGCTCAACCTCCTGAAGGGACTTGAACCGAATGAGGGGGAACAAGGACAGGGAGAACATTCAGAATACATGCAAGTCCCGTCTGGTGTCCCCAAATTCGGTGAGTATATTTTTACTCATGTTCAGCCAGTTAGGCAGTCTTGCCGTGCATTCGCCATGTTTGGGACGGCGTGGTGCGCGACCACTCATTCAATTTTGTGTCATTTTTTTAGATAATATTGATTCAAATCGATCAAAATGCACTCCTTCTTGTGTACGTCCTAATTTTGCATATAGGGCTTGTGGTCTTTGCGTGGTACGTAATCGCAGTGATGCTGTTTAATGTTCTATTTTAGGCATTCAAAATGGGATGATGGTGGAAGATGTGACAAAGACTGGCGTGGGGGCCCTCGAGAAGTCGATTTGCATGAATGAATATTCATGATTCTCCTTCACGGAGCTCGCACTCTTCACGATGAACCCGCGCGTGCGACCGCTTCGCACATACTGTCATTGCACAGTCACATGGATGAGAAAAGCAATCCTGTCTTCATGTAGTTGTTCATGTTCCTTTTTCCTTTGCAATTCTTTTCCTTCACTTTTTTTTTCTTCATCAGCATCTAATGTTCTACTTCCTCTGAAATTAAAGGGCAAGTAGAAACTACTTGATCTATCGCCTAACTACGTAGAAAGTTGTCAAGTCAGTTGAAATGCCCTCAGACAGCTGACAGAAATTCAAAGAATCAAATATACTGTAAAACATGATCACATATTCGCGGCATAAAATTTTCGCGAATTGGAGCCGATGGCCTATTTCGCGGCATGAAATTTTCGTGAATTGCCACTGGCATTCAATGCATATAGTGCAGACAAGAACTTTTGTTTGCGTTTTAATTTCGCGAATCCGTGCTCGCGAAATTCGCGAAATTAAAATGCGAACATTCCTCGTTTTACACTGAATTACAGTATATGAAATTATATGTTTGAGTATCGCCTTAAATTTCAATAGCAAAAGAGAAAAAGTGATTGATCTTTGTAGCATGGTACATTGTAGTGTATAGATTTCTAACGTTTCTTTGTGAAAAAAGAAGCTATACTTCTAAAGTTTTAATTATTGCAGCATGTGCACAAACAATACAAAACATAGCAAAATGTGATGGGATACCCCATGAAAATTAAAGAAAACATTTAAACAGGCATCTATTCACATGCATTTGAAAATCAAAATGAATTCAGACAAATGGATAAAGAAACAAAGATGTATCATTATAATCATTCAAACTTTCAGTCATATGTTCATAGTTAATTTTCAACCATCCTGTTTCATTCTTTAGATGATTATACAGGGTTTTGCCTTGCATTGGGGCTTCTTCATAAAGTGTTGGAAAGTTGCTGAAATTAAAGGAGACCTCCGGATGATTTTTCAGACTTTTACATTTGAACGACTGTAAATTAGTTTATACTGCAGTGAGTACGGAGTTTCAGAATTTCTAGTGATTGGGATGCAGTGTTTTAAAAATTTATGGCAAATTGCAAATTGCAATGAACAAGGATGATGACATGGCAGCCTCACCATAAGAGTAAAGAAATTTTCTCATTATTTCAAAACACTTTCCCAACTTTGCTTTTCACTTGCCCCGGGCAAGCGCTCATATAGCACCTTGATGTAGACTACAATGTGGCTTGAAGCCATGACACTGGGATTGATGCAGAGTACTGTGTATTAATGTACAGTATTTGCGGTTTGTTGTTCAATTTTTACTGAAAGTTTCCATTTATGAAACAAATACGATTCAAGTTAGCAAGTTGATAATCATTACGTAACAATTGCAGGGTAGTATACCATGAAATTAAAAGAAATGAAAATATTTCACTGATTACAAAGCCACTTTTGATGTGTTGAAATCAATACTTGCAATTTTCCGAAGTTCTACATACTTCCTCCATAATTTTCCACAATTTGTCAACCCTGTTGGCTTTACCTTGAAAATTGAAAGATGTTGTATGGCCATATGACCACTATTTTGGTTACAGAGCTTGCTGATAGGTTTCAATCAGGAATAAAGTGTGTCCAATGTACATAGCAAGGCAAAAAAAGAGAAAGTATTTAAACACAACAACTGAAAAAACAAGATGTGCAAATCAGATGTGTTAATGACATTATCACAACATAGGATGCTGTTGACATATGTACACATTTTCACAAATTTCCAGTCTTTAAATGAAATCAGAATAGTGTATTCAATTCTTTTTCATGAGAAGAGCTTTTGTGGCTTAGTAAGCAAGATAGTTTATCAGTCTTGAAGTCCCTTGATTGAGTCCCCCATCAGACAATGACTAAGCAGGCAGGAACAAATTATCAACCCCTATTCTTGCAGTTATCTTGCTTCATTTCACTGCTTTCATTCAGTAAGAAATCTGTTTCTTTATGGGGCGGGGGGTTGCTTTTTCATAGAGTGAATTTCATTCTGCAATTTTGTTTGCGTCAACCGCTGAAATATTGATTTCACCTAATATAAATTTGTTTATCTGCATAAGATATTGGTGACTTCTTCCTGTTTTCAAATGTAGGTATCGGCATGGACTGCAGTGTGACCCCCCTGAGACACGGCGGTCTATGCCTTGTACAGACTACAGATTTCTTCTTTCCTCTTGTTGATGATCCATACATGCAAGTAAGTGCCAGTTTACGGATTGGATAGTATTTATGATTTAACTGGTGTAGCCCAACTATGTTGAAGAAGCATTGCAACTTTATAATCATCTCCAAATAAAGTGCTGGCAAACAAAGCTTTTTATTGAAATGATTGTGAGCATGATGGAAAGATTGGAAAAGAATCAAATGAATTGTCAGTTTTACTGCAAATTTCAGTACTTATTTTTGGATTGTGCGCAGCTGATCTCCAGATTATGTTTAATACTATGTGTAAAATGCTTTATAATCCTGTATTATAATTTTCAAGGAAACAACATGACCCCCCCCCCATTAAATTAGCAAGGATGACTACATCTAAGCAAAATATGAAATGGATTTACAACTATTTATGTCTAGTGTACAGCACAGCTGCCCAGTAGTATGTTTTAACTTATCTAATATTAATATTTCTTTGTCCCCAAAACAACAAATGTCGTAGTGATTTGATGAAATTTTTGTTTAAATTTGCATGCTGCACATGCATAACCTCCCATCTTTAAACCAAACTTATTTTGCAACTACGTTGTATCTTTAAAACGTAACATTTTGGTTTGCTGAGTCAGCAACTCTGGTTTAGGGTCATGGTAAGTGTCCAAAGTCTGAAATATCACTGAACAGTCAAAAGCTTTTATGCCTTTATATCCTTTTGTATAGTGCATGCAATTATTGCAAAAATAATATCCCCAATATCCCCTGTTGCCTATGGGGCAACTGTCTATGTGCAATTTACAGAATGCGTATACCATTAGTTTACTTTCCACTGTTACTACTGCTCTAAGGCTGCGTTTATCAACTTTCCCCAGTTTAAACGACTTTCGAAAGCCCTTTCGATAGCCCTTTCCATAGCCCTTTCCATAGCCCTTTCGAAAGCCCTTTCCATAGCCCTTTCGAAAGCCCTGTCCACTCCCTGTACTATTAATATGCCGCTTGTTTTCGTCGGCTGCGTTTATCAACTTTCGATAGCCCTTTCCATAGCCCTTTCCATAGCCCTTTCGAGAGCCCTTTCCAAAGCCCTGACTGCCTGTACTATTAATGTGCCGCTTGTTTTCTAAGAAGGGACGGCGAAAAGCAATTACCATCATAAAGACATATCTTCCTTTGAGAGTGACGAGTCATGATACAATGGCACATGAATCAATTGTCTTCCTATCTGTGAGGCAGCTCCAGTTTAGCACATACTTCAAATATTTCTGAGTGGCGGCATGAGACATGGGATCAAAGGGAATGAGACTGTTGTTACTCTATTTCTCAAACCTTGTTGGTGAAAGAAACACCTCCTTGTTCCAAGCATATGCGTGCATTACACACAGCTGTATGTATACACCTGTGTACACGTACTCGTGTGCACTTTACGTGGCGCGCGTCTTTTCAGAAACTGGAAACGCATGGTTGCGTAACCGCAGTAGGGCGACCTAAAGGGCTTTCAAAACAGCTTTGCGTTTATCAACTTCGAAAGACTTTTACAAACAGGTTTCTGATAACCTGTTTAGGAAACCTGTTTGGCTCGTCACAAATTTCGGGCTTTCGAAAAGGCTTTCCTAAAGGGCTTTCAAAACAGCTTTGCGTTTATCAACTCGTGAAAATTCCTTGAAAGCTGTTTGGATAACCTGTTTCTGCCGAGAAAGGAGAGTTGATAAACGCACCCTTTCGTAAAAGGCTTTCCTAAAGGGCTTTCAAAACAGCTTTGCGTTTATCAACTCGTAAAAATTCCTTGAAAGCTGTTTGGATAACCTGTTTCTGCCGAGAAAAGGAGTTGATAAACGCAGCCTAAGTCTGCCAACCAAAATTTTGGTACCCATTCATGTTGAGATGAAATGTTTTCAGTGAATTATGAAATTATTTGTCATCTCACATAAAGAGCACTGCATTTAATTTCTTAAAATCCATGTTATACGAAAAATCTAACCATGTAATCTATCAACTCGAACATTCTATTTACAGGGCCAAATTGCCTGCGCCAATGTGTTAAGTGATTTGTATGCGATGGGAGTGACAGACTGTGACAACATGCTGATGTTGCTGGGTGTGCCCAAGGCTTTCACAGACAAGGAACGAGATGCCATCATGCCACTCATTATGAGCGGTTTCAAGGTATTCCATTCGTGACATCGTGAGATAAAATTGAGCAAAGATACATGAACTTATTTTCAATCGCAAGTATAACCTCATGATAGATTGCATTTTATCATGCATTTTTTCTCTGCCTCCCCCTTACACCCCTCCCCCCCCCCCAAAAAAAAAGGGGGTGGGGAGAGAAAGTTTGTAAAGGAATTTAGTTTACCCCAAATGTACTTGAAGCAGTCAGAAAGATTTAACTTTTGAAGAGTAAATAGGAGGCAACAGACTGTAGAATATTACCTTTAAAAGGGATGGCTAGTAACTGATCAGTGGGAATCAGTGGGAATGCTAAAGGATGATTGTTCCAATTCTTGTGGGATTCATTTAAGAGTACATTATGTATCTATTGTTGTGTGAAAATCATTTGCTTCAGAACGGTCTCATATTCAAGTAATGTGCAGTTTGATGCCCCGTCACTGTAAAGGCATGCTAGCCTGGAAACATTAAACTGTACATTACTTGAATATGAGACCATTCTGAAGCAAATAATTTTCACACAACAATAGATATATAAAGTACTCTTAAATGAATCCCACAAGAATTGGAACAATCATCCCCCAGCATTCCCACTGATTCCCACTGATCAGTTACTATCCATCCCCTCTAAGGTAGAAAATGTAATTTTGTGAACTCTAGCTTGGATATTCGGATATGACTGAGATATACAAAGAAAGCTATCATAATAAAATGTGACAGGCCACAACTTTTATTACAAGGTAGGATCTCTTTGTTTTACGTTATTTTATTTCGTGAGTTAACGCAAGAACTCACAGTGAGAGCCTGCTCGACGCGCACTTGGATATATCTGGTCAGTTAAATCAGAATCAAATTTCATCAAATAAACTTTCAATTCCCCTTACAATTGTGTGCGTTTTAACAATTCATAGAGTGGTTTCTAAATATCTCGCAAATGTCAAAGCTGAATCCTTGCCTCAAGCAGTACTATACCATCCCTTTAACTTGCAAAAAATTTTGTTGATGGGACTAGGATAAAGCCCAAGAGGGAGGAACAAATGTGACTGGAGGTCAGACTGTGATCAATCCATGGTGTCTTGTTGGAGGTGTGGCCACAGCCGTTTGTCTACCAACAGACATCATCAGGTATGCCCACCCGTGAGGTTGTGAAGCTTTGTTGATTTGATGGTCTTTTTAGTGCTTTGAGTAATGCTGTTGAAAAAATTGTAATTTTGATGGTCTTTGATTGTTGATTTGATGCTCCTTGTAGTGCTTTGAGTAATGCTGTTGGAAAATTGTAATTTTGATTGTCTTTTAATTGTTGATTTGATGGTCTTTTAAGTTCTTTCAGTAATGCTGTTGGAAAATTGTAATTGATTTCATTGATTGTACTTAACTGGCTCTTCATTGGAGTTTCTAGCCTGGGCATTTGTACCAGCATTCTCCATACTTTTCCAACAGGAGTATCCCTTGCCTACTAGCATGTGGTTGGCATGTTGACAAAAAGTACTCGTGTTGGATTATGCTTGATTACATAGGGAAATGACCAAGGACTGCCTTTCAAATGATGTAGAGAGGGGAGTAGTGTGGGTAAAAAGCTTATAGATTTAATTCACAACACTGAAAGAATGTCAGTTATTACAGACATTTACCTAAGGGCCCGTTAGTCATTATGTGTAGTATGTGTATTTTTATTGAAATACTATACCCGGACGGTATCACAAAGGTTATCAGTTTGTACCAGAGGGATACTGACTGCTTGTGTAACAATTTCAGGACATTGTCTGCCCAGTTATTTGCTGCTACTCTCAGAATGAAGCAATAGATTCTGAATGCTTTCGAGTTCCTGTAGCAGTTTTTATGAAGTGAGGCAACATGCCATCTCTGGGTTGTAATAAGTTGGTAGCAGCCAAGGAGACCAAACTGTGTATTAACACTCAATATCACAAGCCTTAAAACCACTGCTTTATGTACAATGGATATCCTCTGCAGCATTTAGGTCGGTTAAGCAGACCATATGCAAAACCCACATTTCTATGGTCTCCCTCTTCTTGTGTCGTATGTTCAGCCCAAACAATGCTGTTGTCGGCGACGTGCTGGTGCTGACCAAACCCCTCGGGACCCAGATTGCGGTCAACGCCCACCAGTGGCTGGACCAGCCCGATAAGTGGAGGAAGATCCAGTCAGTGGTGTCTCCGGAGGAGGTGGAGCGAGCCTACCAGGAGGCCATGTACAACATGTCCCTCCTCAACAAGGATGGTACGTTGGGTTGGTCAATCAGTTGGGATGTGTGAGATTTCTCCCTCTGCCGTTGATTGTAGTCCACGGTTCCAAGTTGCCTCCCTAGCTCACATAATGTAATAAACCACAGATTGTTAGATTGCAGCGTATTTGTTTTAACGACCAAATAGTGTGGGGAAACATAGCTGGTTTGACTGAATCAATTTTCGTTTGCTGCCCACCAGGGTACATTCTAAAATCACAAATAGCGCCTGTCAGTGAATATTTGTATCGAAGTATATGCTCAACAGTAACGGTTGACTCCTGTGGAGATTCTTTGGCTGTGTGTGTACTTACACAGATATAATTTGTGAATTCCCTGAAAGTTATTATTCTCTCATGTACATTTGCCCAAGAATGTCTTGTATTCAGACAAGCGTGTCACATGGTTAAAGATTAGGGTAAAACCCATGTCTAATGCCGAGGGGATGAGGGTGTAGTGTGTGGTATATGGTTTTAGTCCATGTCCAGAACAAGACTGCCAATTCCAAAAGAGAAGAGAGAGTAATTTTTGTCCGTCTCTTAATGTGCAGCTGCCTTGCTGATGCGGAAATTCAATGCCCACGGCGCAACAGACGTGACCGGCTTCGGTATTCTGGGCCACGCCAAGAACCTGGTGGAGAACCAGAAGAACGAGGTGCGCTTTGTCATCCACAACCTGCCGGTCATCGCCAACATGCAGAACGTCGCCAAGACGTGTGGCAACCAGTTCCAGCTGCTACAAGGCTACTCGGCGGAGACCTCTGGTAAGGGTTGCTTGTCTGCTTACCTGCTCTGCTCTGGCGTAGCCAGTTAGTTCTAAAAATGCCGAAGTAATTTTGGGACTTCTCATGAAAGCAATCATGACAAAGTGTTCTCTTCTACAGTATCATTTTTGCAGCCGAGGTTTAGATAAGACAACCAAGTTTAAAGGGCCCAAATATAAGTTAGTCTGATAAAAAAGAATAAAATCTTATGAACTCAACAGTAACTATTTGACTGAAATCGGATGAAAAATAATGAAGTTATGACATTCAGAAGTTTTGCTAATTTCTGTAAAACAGTTCTCGTACAGCGGATATGAAATATGCAAGTGAGTGAGCTGACCATGTCGTAACCTCACAATTTTCCAGTGATCGTGTACAAAAAAATGATGAAAATTCAATGTTTTCTGTCATTTAAGTCTGAAACATGATGTCATTCCTGGTTGAATAATTTCAGAATAGTGATCAGTTAGATATACGAGGATTTGAGCCTCCGGCATAATTGCGTTTGAATAAAAACTAGAAATTTTAAAATTTTATGTACAAACTATATGGCAAGTTGTGAGGGAATGACATGCTCACTTTGTGATTTGCATATTGACTGTTCAAGAACTGTTTCCTGAAAAAATTTCAAAATGTCATAACTTCCTTATTTTTCATCCAATTTCGATCAAAATTATATCATTGAACTCGTAATATTTTACTCTTACTTATCAGGCTAACTTATGCTTGGACTGGATTTCCCCTTTAAAGATCGAATTTCTGGCAGTCTTCACTCTTGACATCAATTCCCTTTTGAGACTGAAAGCAGACTTGACCCAAACTAAAAGCCTCACATTGGCAAACCTGTGGTAGAATTTGAAGCTGGGCATGTAATGTTTTCAGTAATGTTTACAGCAATTTTTTTTTTTCACCATTGCTCGTCCACATGATCAATAATATGTGGAAATGGCTGTGGAAAAGATTAATCTCATGAAATAGCTGGTTTCTGTTGCACTGCCTTGAACATTTGAACAAAAAGCTGTAGTTTCAAGTGCTCAGAAGGCTCTTTGTTGCAATATACCCCACAACTAACTTTTTTTAGAATTTCATTTGAAATGGCCGTAGTACTAGTAGTTGATCAAAGAACTAGCGAAGAACCACAATTCAGATGTCGATTTCCTTCAGTTGGAAAATTCTAGTACTCGCTTCATCCAAACTTCCTTGAACTCATGACTATAGTATACAGTGCACTCCCATTATAATGAAGTCCTCGGGATTGGCAGTTTTCTCTCGTTATACAGGGTGCCTGAATTTAGGCCCTGGTAGTTACCAAAGTTCAGGCCCTTTCATGTGCACAGTATGATCCGATTGAGTGAATGCAGCAATATTAGTACAACACATCGGTGAGGTTTGAGGAAAGGCAGACAATTTGTTCAAAAAAGTTATGACTTTCTAAAGTCATTAGATGCCTTTCACTCTATCCCAAGGATGTTGATGATCATTAACCTCCAAGAATTCACAAGAGTGTAAATACAGCATTAGTCACCAGAATTTCTTAGATCCCATGCATGTGAACTTATGATTTGCTGTATGTGTGTGTGTATATATGAAGATATATATTATACATATCCATGTTTTTTTGGACAGTACTTCATGTCTTTATGACAATTGCATTGGCATGTTGATTGATAGTTTTCTGAGGTGTTATTTATTTATTTTATTGTTTAATTCTTTTTTTTTTTTGTCAGGCGGTCTGCTGATTGCATTCCCTCGGGAGCAGGCCGCAGCCTTTTGCCGTGAAATGGAAAGGACAACTAGCCACACGGCTTGGATCATCGGCATCGTGGACAGAGGTCAACGTACGGCGCAGATCATCGAGAAGCCACGGGTCATTGCCGTGACGACCAAGATGCATTAATTAAGGAGTGTGGCGGTGATGGTGGTGGTGTAGGATGCCTTGTGAACACTGACAAAGTCCATCGTTGAACAGTGCTGAGAGGGAAGGAGAGGAACGAAATTGTTTGGTTTTTCGTGTCTTAATGAGATCATCCGTGGATGGCTACTCCAGCTTTAAAGGCGGCACTACACCTCCGTCATTTGCATTGTGGAGTGGAACGTGAACTGGGATAACACTAGTAGTAGGAAGCATGTTAGAAGTCAGTCTCTCCCTCTGCGTTCATGTCTTGTGATCGTGTCCAGGTTTGGAAAGGGTGATACAAATGCTGCAGACATGCCAGCAATGCTTTTTACAGTTACACGAGTAACATTACTCCAGGGAGTATACAACATTTGCACAACCTTTCACTGTCATCTGCAGCATTTCATGTACATATTCACAGTGTTTTACCATGTTACTGGGCTTTTAAAAAAAAATAGAGCTAACTCCACTTTTTCAACAATTTTAAAAAAGGGAATAAAAAAAAACCCTGTTAAATTTTTGACAGTTGTTGATGTCCTGTCCATCACCTTATAAGGTTTTCTGATGTTGAGCATAAGTAATAATGAAGACAAACAAATCAGCGTTTTCCATACATGCCCTGCAAGGTATGATGTACCTGAGCAAAATTATCTTTATGGGATATTGAGTACAGCATGTCTTCTTTCTTTTCATCCCGAAATACGAATATCCTGGAATCGTGGCAGTCAAATGTACAGTACCGTATCCCAGGTTTAGTCGTAAACTCCAAATTACAAGAACTTTTTCTGGATGCTGTCGTGCACAGTTGATCATCGTTGATATTTTGCTAAAATGTAACCTGATATGTGGCCAATAATTGGCGCCTCATTGAAAGAGTGTTGGCTGCTGTGGGGGTAAATTGCATGTGACCACTTTGTGACCAGTACAATGGAAATTCTCATTCGTAGTATAGGGAAGATACCTGGTATATAACAAAATCTTCTATTCAGTCCCAGTGTAACCAATTCATTTGTGTTTATACAATGGAACCTTGTGTTGATGAGGTCGGATAAAGCAAAATACCGTGATATAACGAGGAAACTTCACAGTTTTTTCTTTTTATATTCTTGTGTGTTTTATCCCTCAAACAACAAGGTTAGATACCCAATATAAGGATGAAATTTTGCTGGCCCAAAGCAGCTCATCATAACAAGGTTTTCCTGTACCTTACGCAGCTGATATGACAAAATACTAGATTAGCAAAAGTTCCAGGACCCAGGACCTCTTTGCGCCAAGTTTCCACTGTACGTCATTAACCCCTTCATATATAAAAGCAGCTTCCACTATAGCTGTGTCTCTGTCTCATACGTACCCAGTATATGCAGTTCAAATCCTTTTTCCCATGTGATGTATCGCCACTCAATGTATTCAATATGGAGTCCTTTAAACACCATATTATTCTCACACGGAGTAGCGAACATTGTTGTTGTTTTTCTTCTCTTATAATACTCTGCTAATCTTCTCCATGCATACTGTATCATGATCATTGGTTCACATAAGCTGCATTCTCTCATTGCACTAAATTGGAAGTGGCTGGTGAAACAAAATTCAGGTGACCTTTGACCTTTTAATATTGTGGCTGGGGGTTGCACAGCCCCTCCAGACAAGGAGATACATAACTTGTTCATATCATTTGTTTGTTTGTTTCTTAATGTGTACTGTGCCAAAATGAACTCTGCCTGGTGATTTTGTTGCATTGCAGAAAAATTGGGAATGTCTGTAAGGGTCAGTCATTTTCTAGCCAATAGACCCTTTACTGTTGATTATGCAGAGCTCGAGCAAGATTTTTGAAGACACATCAAACTCTGTAATGACCTTAGTTGCAGCCCACAAACATTGCCAAAATCCACCGATGGCTTTTGATGTGCTGAGATAGACTCTAGTAGAAGTTAGACCTCGCCTGAGGTTCACGGTTCATAAGTAACTTTACAAGAGGAAAGGAGGGAAGCCCCGTCGCGTTAAATGTACATAATTATGTCCTGTGTTTCTAAATTGCCATTTGATGTTACCTTGGGGTCGGATCAACATCATCTGGCAATACATTCCAGTGTGAAAGAGAAAGGTAGAAAAAAAATGATAACCAAAAAAAAAAGATATGAAATGCGAAGAATTACTTGGTCCAATGTGTACTGTATGTTACTGAAGCATTTATTTTTAGCTACAGTGATTATTATTATTTTTTTAACCATGTAACAACCTGATCATTTAGGTGTTTTGTAGGTTTTGTATTCATCCATCCTCCATTTTCTTCTCCTTCCATTGACGTAAAGGCCACCAGGAACGTGAATCTGGTGGCTCGTTTTTTTCGTCACATTATGACGATGATAATCCAAGCATCTCATGTTTACCACATTTGGTTCGACTCATAGCACCCTCACAAGCTGGCCTGCATGTCAATTGGTCCGGGACTTGAGCAAACGCTGGAGTACAATTGCACGCATGCTTACAAAGCCTGTGAGTCTCCATCGCGGGGGGCACCACCGCCCGAGGGCGCTCTACATGATGCCGCATCGTTAAACCACACTGGGATGGATTTCCCGGGTGGGGTGATGCGGCGGATCCCCTCTCGGGGGGAGCGCCCTTGCGGGCCCGGTGCCGCGATGCAGATCAGGATCCTATTTGTCGAGAACCTTTGCAAAAAAAAGTTATATCTCACTTTCTATCCACATGTTGACATCTTTCTTTTGAAAACGCACTCGAGCTTTAATGTGCTGTTCATGCTCTGTTCATTGCATAGCAAATTATTCAGCATCACTTATCAATAAAAGTCATATTTTTTGCCGGCAGTCCCTTATTTGTGCTTGTGTTTCCTTTTTTGCAGGATCTGTACCTTCCAGTTTGCTCATGTCACCCCATAGATATGCATGGAAGTCCGAGAAGCATGGATTGGCATTTACTCAAAGAGCTTGCAAGCAATTCTTCGTAATACAGTATGTCCAGGATTTAGAGTAAACGATTCCATAGACATGCATGTCAAGTCTGCAAGAGTACATAATGCATTGCAATGTTTCTCATGTACTTGAGAGATATGATGATTAAGAAGGAGGCATAGCTATAAGTGCATTCTTCAACTGGAGGAAATTTGGTTCAGCTGGACGTACACTGTTGGTTGAGTAAAAGAGTTCTTCCCCCCGCTTCCCCTGCCATAAATTAGAACAATTCAAAACTTTTATAAGTATGCAACCCAACGAAACACTTCTGTTATCTAAAATGCTGAGAGACAAAAAGACAACAAGAAGAAAACAAAATTTCTAAACAATACCTAAAACATCATTACCTGAAACATGTGAAGGAAGATGGATTATATCCCCATGGCATGTATGTTGATATGCACTGGTGGTGATACTTCATGCAGTTTTTGAATAACAATACAGTATTATGCAAAAGGATTATGATGATGCCAATTCAGTATTCTTAGACTTCCATATATATCTGTTGCCTGCCCTTCTAACCCTTTTGTTTTTCCTGTTGTGTGAATACATTGGCACTCCCCCTCTATCCAATAGCCCTTTTCTGTAATGTACTACAATTTGTGGGTGTTTCTCTTCCTACAGTCTCGTACAATGCATTTCATTCACGTGCTCCCTCCCATTAAGTTCCATAGGTAGGAATTCAATTAGTTGTCGCTGGGTAGGGCAAGCCTGCAGCAAGCTTTTGTGATTTAAGGGCAACTTTTGTGAACAAAACATGCATAAAATCTGAAACATTACAGAACCAGTCTATCGCACAAGGTGTACATAGTATCACATATTAGTTTGGTTGTGGAAATCATATGCATACGCAGTCATCGTAATGCATCATAGCCCTTTGTAGCTCTCAACTGCTATATGTGCCATATATTTAGCGAGTGTAACTTTCGCAAATCAGGACTTCCCAGCAATTTTGGGAGTTGTTAAATTTGCGATAGTGGAGTACTGTAATCAACAGAGAAATATACCAGTATGTGTGCATGTCACATTCATATCAGGATCAGAATACACATTTCTGCATGTTCTTAAATTCGCAAATAGCATCCAACTTGCAAAAATTGAAAACCATACAAAGTACATGTAGGTGTATATGACGTATACATTATCTGGTAGACTCGCAAACTTTTTTTTTTTTTGGGGGGGGGGTGGGGCTGGTAGGGAACCACAAAAGAAGATTGAGAAGAAAGCAATGTAAATCAATGTTTCGCAGAAGTGTTGTAGCATGTTCACACTACAGCAGTATAGTTTATGTATCCATCTTGCTTATGAATAGTTAGTGTGCATCAATCATCTGACCTTTCATTGTATCCATGGCACTTTGCTTACTACTCGACTTGTGCCTCTTAACTGCACCCATTCATGTGGCTACAATATTGGTATGAATTATATGACAACATCTACTAAGTAGACAACTCTGATCAATCTGACGACTACCATGTCAGAGGAACTAATTGGTGTGCATTTGTTGAAAATATAATCTGAGCTTCCTTGTATCGTAACCCTAAGCTCAGCAAACTGTTGAGGTAAAAAAAAAAATGACAGTTACAAAAAAAAAAAAAAATGTAAATGTTTTGTGCGCATACGTTTCAGAGATTTATAACATGCAATGTAACGAGATGAAAGTGACATGCGATGTCACGGCACAATCGTGTTCTGCTTGGTGAGAGAGGATTAAGGAGTGCACCTAGAGCCCAGGTGAGCAGACTGTGGCTCGCGCACGATAACCCTCTGTTGTCGACCGGAACCGATGATGCTTTTAGCAGTGGTGCATGCTGGGAAATGTGGCAGAGGTCGGCTATGTCATTGGGCCGGGTAGGCATATGACGCTTGCGGCGGTCAAGCACATTGCGTGCCCCGCCGCAGCTGACCCAGAACTCTACGCTGGTTCAGTGCTGTAGCGGACCTCTTCCTGACCTTTGCATGACATCATCAATGATGACCTGGCCATGCCAGAGGAATGTGTGTATATTTATATATTGAGAAAAAAAAAGATGATTAAAAAAAACAAGATAAACAATGATCACATGGGTTTCATATCCTTAGACTGTGACTGATGTCTGAGTGGTGTAGTTTAAAAGCAAGTCTTGATGAGGGAAGCGGGTCTACCATACGATTGAAATGACCACAAAAATAGTGAAGGCATTTTAAATCAGACAAAAATATGATATATTGTAGAATTTTGAATTTGCGCCATCTTCACATGACGATTAGACATTCACATACAATGAGATAAGATCTTTGCCAGCAAATTTCATAATTTGTTATACACGCAATACATAGCTGTTTCTTGTTCTGGTTGAACAATCCTCTTTCTAATGGTATCGCAAAATCATTTCGAATCTTACAAGTGGTATTTAATATGCGATGGATACACATTAGTCACTTCTTCTTCAGATCATTTCAAAATAAGCAGTTGAAGACTTGTGAGGTGCTGACATTATGATTATCTAATTTGCACATGCAATTACAACTGATACACATGTATTTACAAAATGGTTAAATGTTAAAATCATACTACATGTACATTATGTGGTTTTTTTTTCTTCAAAATTTGATGAAACTTGATCCCCCCTTGACTTCACCCATGACTTGTTATTAAAGCCAACTTAAGCAAGGAGTACTTCATTATTTTTTTTAGTTGCATGCACAACTGGCTACAGAACGTCAACATTGATCAATAGGGAAGACTATGAACACAAAGCACTAATTGTAAATGTACACCTCAAGAAAGGGAGAAAATGAGAAAAGAAGCAAACACCACCTTCCATAAACTTGCAGCGAGAACAAAAGACTAAGGGTGACAGGGGTTTACATTTCAGTGCATGGACCAAGTAAGTCAAGAAGATATTCTTAACATAATCAAGCATAATTTGATGCAATGTATGTCACAAAAGCAAATATCGTCAACGAAGAAGTGCAGCACTAATCCAATTACTATGACATGTTGATTTTCATGCATTTATTTGAAAAGCGATGATGATACGTGTAATTATGATCCCCTGAACGTTTTGGGTTCGATACGGTACTGCTGTCACTTCTTGAAAACCGCCCTCTACTGTCCGGAGATGTATTCAATTGAATCCCGGCTCAAAAAGAAATGCGATTTCTTGTACAAGTACCCTCTGACTGACTTTTTTTTTTTTGTAAACAAAAACAAACAAACAAACAAACATAACAAACAAGCAACAACGACAAAATCCTTGAATTAGAAACTTCCAAACTAAATTTACGGTAGTTCCCAAAAATGTAGTATGTCAGGAGAACGTGTGAAGTAGGCCCTACACCGTGTACCATGGGAATTTTCTTGGCAAATCTGGTTAATCTCGGGTTATTCATGTTTTGTTGCGATTTTTCGTTGCATCTAGCCGAATACGATTATCCCCCTCAGAACGATGGTTGGCTTCCATCGATGGTAAGAGAAACGATGGTAAGAAAAAAGTTTTATGCAACAGGGCCCTGGAAATTTCTGTGGGTGTCAAGCAATGATATTTTCTTCTTTCTGGTCATGGCAGAGATTAGGTTGTTCAACATGTTTGTTGCTTTTCTTTTCTTTTCAGTTTTTAGATATTTAAATGATATTTCAGACACGGAAGAAGGATGCTAAGTGTCCTAGCTTTTACAGGAGGCTCTAAGAACTTAACTATTTCTCCATATCAGAACGAAAGAACATAAAACCTGATATGATTTGGAAGGTCATAATCTTTCTATACTGGGATGCATGTAACACATAGGCCCAGTGGGCCATCTCTCCAATTGTTGTTTAAGATATTGTCATTGTTGTTGTTGTTGTTAATGATGATGATGATGATGTTGTTGATTATGTTGATTTTGATGTTGTTTAGTCTCCCTGATGTTGATGCATGTGTGAATGTTGGCACCTCTGTCTTAAGCTATGGGAACCATTACACACACACACACACATACATACGAATCACAACATAATTATACTATTCATGAAAGCAGCGAAACAAACGGTACAGAGCTACCAAGTCTCACACATTCTGAGTGAGACTCAAGCATCTAGGGGTTGTCTCACGATCTCGCACGCACGACACCTTTTTTTTTCTCACGCATCGGGCAAAGTCTGCAATTTGGGCCCGTAATTAGGAGCATAGCTCAAAGGATTAAAGTGATAGTTACAATTGAAGGTATATTTTCCTTTTGTCTTTCAAAATAAGTAAACAATAGTCACTTAAGTATGCACCTGATCGCACCATTAAAGCTAAAGATTGAAAAAAGTCCCTAACATGGGAGGCCACGGTAGTGTGTGTGTGTGTGGGGGGGGGGGGGGGGGGACCCCTCCCACACCCTCGCTTGCGCGCACATTCGCTCGCCGAGATGCCGAGTCATGAAAATCTCACTCATAGAAAATTTTTGAACTTTGCATCCCTGACGGTAATGTGTTTCACGATCGCACAAACATTGTAAAAAAAGTTGTGGAGGTAGTAAAATGTACATTTTGTATTTAAAATGTCATTTAAAATTCAATACATAATAAAGCTGTACATGGCATGTTACTGCTGATGATAAGTATAAAGCAGGGACACTTTAGACCGGCAGATCAGTCTGTATTTAAAGGAGACCTCCGGATGATTTTCAGATTGTTACATTTGAACAACTATAAATTAGTTACACTGAGGACAGAGTTTCAGAATTTATAATTGGGGTGAAGAATAAAAATATTTTCGAAATTTATAACAAATTGCAATGAACAAGGATGATGACATGGGCAGGGTCACCATAAGAATGCATGAGTTAAATTTGGGGCTTAAGGAAGCAGAACAAAAGAAGGCATGCATAGATTATACACAGGTGAATTCGCAAGCAAGCGGTATTGTAATGGAATTACACAGTGTCACTGCTACATTTCTGAATTTGTGAGCCTCCTATGTCATCATCCTTGTTCAATGTAATTTGTTTAAGGTTTTTCAAAGTATTGTGTCTCTGCTCAAGAACCACAATAAATTCCACAAATCTATACATGGAGCTGTTGATTTATGTACTATGATGTGGAATTATGAAAATCGTCTGGGAGATGTTCAACGGAGACTGCGTCTGGCTTCACGGAATTCCTCTCCCGTCTACGTCTCCAAGGGAGAACCGTAAAACTAAAAGTTCAAATAAAAATTTTATAAAAATCCTGAGGACAGACGGATTTTTCTATATAGGGGCCTATGACACTATACGTAACGACGCAGACTTCATTGATTATAAAGTAATCTTGAATCCTTCCCTATATTTCTGAAATGTTCAACAAAATCTAGGTGCAAAGCGCGCAGGGGGCAGTCATGGTCGCAACTAAGACCAGGAAGGTTTATCTTGAGGTCCCTTGTACGACGACGCCACCTTTCATACATTGTACGTTGTAATTACAATTCACTGTTCGATGTTGCTCGATCTGCCGCTAATCTTGCTCTTTGATTTCACCGACTGCATTCATCGTGACGTTCGCTTTGAAGAAACTTTCTCCTTTTAACACTGACCGGCAATTACCTCCATCCACCATACAGCTTTCTCGAAAGAAAGAAAACAACAGCAACAAAAGCGTCAAGGAGAAAGAGAGAGAAGGGGGGGCAGTGAAAGAAGAGAATCTTCTTTCTTTTCCAGTCTCGGAGTTTTTTGGCACAATGGCCGGACGAACAAACAGGAATAGAATGGCAAGAAGACGCTCCTCCGCGGGACTGGGAGTGCTTGTTCTGCCGAAACAATAGCATCAAAGTCCGCATGGTCCGAGACCGCCATCGATCCGCCGTCCTATTTTGATCGACGTGCATGCCTGCTCCGCCGGACGCGCAGACGACAATTCCCGCCTTTGTTATGCGGAGCCACTTCCATGTCGAGCTTACAGACCAGTAAAGGTATAGCCCAGTCCCACCCCCTTACCTGCACAAACTCACAATAAGCATCATTATTGGTACAGGCAACATGAAGGGATTACATAGGATATAATAGGTCCTACACTGTAACGCTGACCAAAAATGTTGGCCACTGCTTGGCAGCGTATCGGATAGACGCAGATGTCATACATTGGGTTACAGATTGTATTTTATCAATATTTATTCGGGTGGCCACGCGGCATCAAACACACAGCTGTGTACAAGAATACTTTGTAAACAATGCAGTGAACACACGACACAGTGATATACTACACCATAGTAGTATACCGTATAGTACTACGGAGAAGATGCATTACAACCACATGCTATTGTAGGAACAACCTTACAATGAATACATAAGAGTGTACAAGGCAACGTCACAGAAAGAAAAAAAAATGATTATCACAATGCTAACTCTAGAACCGTCAAAGTTCAATTCGGAGAAGCCCTAAATATAACATGTGAAATCAGTGAGTGCATCAAAAATAATTATGTGTAACACATTGAAAATCTGGGGACTGTTGGACAAGCTGTTAAAAAGTTATGAATTCGTCATTTTCGGCCAAATTTACGTGCAGTTGTCGCTGGAAGGGAATGGCTGCAATTCCTGTCACATTAGTTACATCAAGAAAAGAATATTCCACAAAATGTGCAATGTTTTTTGGAATTGTAAGTAAGTTTTACTGACATTATTCCTTCATGCCTTTGAAGGAGCTTAGTCAAGTGGTATAATGCTAGAAATGAAAATCTGGATGACGACGGTTATAATGATGATGATGGTGGTGGTGGTGGTGGTGATAATGATTATCATTACTATGACTATCACTATTGATTTTTACGATCAGTCATTACCAGATCCCAAGAGAGGCACAATCCTTCTTTTTTTTTTCAATTCAATTCAATAGTTAGTTTATTTCCATTAAAAAAAAATCTTGATGCAAAGCGGTGTATGTGTTAATTCGACTTTCATCCAGTTGGGAAGGACAGTGATGATTGAACACAATCTAAAATATATGCACGAATGGTATTATAGCAGGAAAAGGAACAATGTACACTTTGCCATTGAAACTAAAAGGAAGAAGTAATCATAACGATGGAAAAGAGTGTTCCACTAAAAAGCTCAGCTTGTAGGACGTGGAACACTCAAAAAGAAAACAAATAGCAACATCAATATACCAATATAATGTATTTATGTTAAGTTCATTTATGTACCATTGTGCATTTGGTCATAGATATGGATTATGATGCTGATTATACAAGCATACTATCAGCAGTACTTGTTTTAGAATGCGAATAAAATATATTGTAACATAGCAATGTTATGGCACAGGCACTATTCAATTTGGCGATGTGATGGTAACATTTTTAAGAGGCAATTTGTGCTTTGAATATCAGAGTTTGACCATGAATCAAACAGCACATCATAAAAACTTCTCTCACTGGTCCGTGTTCTTATGAAATAAAAATTGTTTCTACAAATGCAAAAGCCTTGCTGCCATGAACTCGCAACTCTGGATGTACTTTCCTTATATCCAGACTTTTTCTACGTTGAAATCATGCTTATCGTTAATGTATTTAATAGTTTATAATCGGAGAATACACCAAATTAGAACAGAGAGAGATAGAAGGAGGAAGATGGGAAGGTAAAGGCATGCCGGTTAGTCGAGTTTCACCTTTCCCAAATAATAAGAAACCTTGCTCATAACATTTTGTATGAATGCTGTTCATCGTACAAGACGATACATTTCCTTGGTATATAAGCAAGGAGTATACAAAATGTACCTCCTCGTGATAAGCATGGAGCTCCATGGTATCTGATGGGATGTAGCTCCATGGTAAAAGATGCATTTCTCAACACAACAAATCAAGATGCGTTTTCTTGCTTTCCAACGACGTCCATACCTCCACGCGACGCGCCACCGCCCCCCCCCCCCCCCCCCCCAACCTTCCCACTTTCTGACTTAGCTGTCAATCACAGGTAAACTGCTCGCTCGTTGCTGTCAGACTTGGTCGGGCGAGCCGCTTCTACTCGCTCGCTGATTGGCCGGTGCGTTCTCCCGGCGCGTCGTAATCGACGCGATTTGCGTGAATGGAGATTAGCAGGGATGTCGGATCCATCAGAGAGGCCGCTAATACACCTTTCATGTTGCCGACACGTAGGGACAGCAGAGCCTCGGTATAAAAATTGGCACGGTCCGTTGCAGAATTCATTGACTATTTGCTCTTTGCAGAGAAAGCACCACAGACAACCTCTCTTTCCAGCCTGCTTACTTGTTTATACTTGAGGAAACACTGTATTTCAACATGGCTTCGTGCATAACTTCGAAATATCTGCAGGTAAGGAATAGGCATCCGTCCTCTGTATATATTTAGTGCTATTACTATGAACGTTGTGGACAACTAGGGACTCCCGGAGGTACATGTATCTCTTCCCACCTCCCTGGAACAACCAATTACACCGCTCTTACAACTTGCAAATATGTATATTTCGTAGTCTCTTATATGACATGGCATTGACAGGCTGAAAAATAACTCGATCAGTGTTTGTCCAATTGTGAAAGTTGATATTCTGTTTATCTAAAACCATCACTACATTTATCAGTCCAATTCTGTTTGTTTATTTATCAATGAATGTATTGCTGAATTGTGGCTGCTGTCCTCGTACCTTCTAAACATGAATGTGCAATTCTCATGGCGTCTCTCACTGTTTTCTTTTTGCACAGCTCCCAGACTGCGACACAACCAACAAGCCAAGTCCGCTTGCCTTATTGGTGGCGACTTGTCAACGGATCGGCTCGACATCCAGGCCCTCATCACCGGCTGCTGCTCAACCTCGGCCACCCAGGGAGAGGTCCCCCGCCGTGGAACCTAATGCCTCTGGGAAAGTAGCTGCTGCTCGATCACCTAGGCCGACTCTCGCTCGATCCACGTCGCCAGCTACCACCACTGCGAGCACGATGCTGCCAGCGGCGTCCCCGTCGGATGTACCATCGCCTGCGCCGAGATCGCCGAGCTACCAGCTACCACTCACTCCACCCACCACACCACCTCAAACAGATACCTGTCAAGTGACACCATCGCCCCTGCGACAAACTCCCATCCAGGTCATCACACACCGCGAGAGTTCGCCTTCTGAACTTGGTCTCGCCGAGCACTCGCAGCATCATTTCCCGTACTACCCAGTCTTGCATGCTCCGGGACTCGGTCTTTCGCCATATCCGGTTGTGGTTCCCTCAACCAGTCCCCTCTCTCCGTATCAGGGTGCATGTCTACGCCAGTGCTGCCCCCACATCTCCTCCGTACCGCCTCCGCTCTACTACCCTCACCCCCTCCTCGCGTTGCCGCCAGCGCCTCTGCCTCCACCACTACTACCATTCGGCGTGTACCATCACCATCATGATGTCGTGGACCAGGCAGCGTGTGGAAAGATCCGCTACCACCACAGCCATCACCACCACCATCATCGTCTCCACAAGACGCCTTACTCTCGCAGCATAGCTCTGAAGGAACGAGAGGAGGACATCATCGACGTTGTCACGGTGTAAAGCTCATTGGCATAGCGCCCAGGAAAGGACTTTTGAGAAAGGACTTGAATTGCTCATAATCTTACCATACATAAATTATGCTCAGCTGGTCTGAGCTGGTCTAACTTGAAATGTTAATAAACATGAAATATGAAATGAAAGTATTCAATCTCCCTTTGCATTCCTTCATACTTTCCAGATGCTTCAATAAGAGGTAGTGAGAGGATAAAGCCATGAAGAAGTGAATAGTGTGTGAAATGTTTGATATGCGTACATGTATGTGCAGTTGCTCGGCTGCTCAGCAATATGTGTGTACATGTATATATATACAAGTATAAAATCATTTATACATATATTTCAGTACAACATACATGTATATATACATAATAATTGTATATGAACATACAAATATATCCCAGGTAACAGATTACACAGACATGCAAATATATATTTGTATGTGTACACATATTCCTCTGCTATATATATATTATGGCCCATATATATATTATGGCCCATATATAGATACATAATGTATGTATATACTGTACAGTATATATATATACATACACGTCATATATGTAAATATATATATACTGTATATATATATATATACACATATGTATACACAAAATATAATACAGACACGCATATATACATGAATAATGTGCAGGTGTATGTGTGTGTGTTCACCATACTTCAGTAAGAATGTTAATTAATACCGTTGTACATGTAGAGGGACAGTTGGTTCATTACAATAAATCATTAACGGTGCCATTCATCTAGATCGGGTTTATTCACACCACACATTTTTTTCCACTACCACAGTATTATCCTGAAACCATATGTGCACGTGTCGCTATCACTGAATTGAGTTACGAGATTTCGAAAGCGACAACCAAGAAATGCTTCATGCGGATATTTTCAGTGTAAATTTTAAGTAATGAACGTGACTTAGTACACGTAGGCCTACAAGTAACTTTTGGCATTCTAATGACAAGGAACATTGTGATACAGGCACTAAATTTATTTCTCGTTTCTTGCTTGTTTTCTTGTTCTTGCGTCACTCCCTTCTCAATTCGCGGCACGTCAAAATAATCGCCACGCACTAAAGACCGTCGTTTACGGCAGGGAGCCGAGCCTGGATGGGAAGGATGGCGACGACTTGCTTTCATTGTCTGCAAAATCCACAGTCATGCTCTCTGATCTCAGCCGCCCTAAATGGACGAGTAATTTTAGGGGATTAGCGCCGCTGCCCGGGCTGCCGGGGCCTGTGTCAATCATCGCTTATTGTTCAACTACCCACACGTCCGTCACTCCGAAGACGAGGTGCTAAACGGAGGTCGCTGATTGGCCGCCCAGCTGTCAGCGCGGTCATTATTGTTAGCTCTCGCGCTTAGCAATGTTTGGCTTGAGTCTGGCCAGGGCGCTTTGGTCGGCGAACATCTGAGAAATTAATTATTTCCAGTTCCCCAGTAATGACGAAGCGGCAGTTTGGAGTGCCATCGACGAGTCGGTTTGTGGCACGGTCTTCTTCTCCAAGCTCTAGCGACCGAAATTGTCAATAACACTCGAGAGCCATTTGATTGACAAGCGAAAAATACATTTGGATTCATATCACAGACCGCCGAAGAAATGCAGCGAGGAAATACGCATTCAGAGCTGTACGACCATGCAAGAATTTTTAACCGTAGCATTGTAAAAGTGAAATAGAGAAAGAAACATAATCCCGGGTTTACGGCTTGTTGTGGATGTATGTTTCAAGCACGAAGGAAGGTTTCTGGTCCTCGGTAATATCAGGGAGGTGGAATTCCCACCTCCCTGGTAATATAATGTATCGCAAGGATCCACTGGTACCATTCAGCATAGCATAGGCCTAGCCTACTTGTTTATATCCTTCTGTATTAAATGACGAAATAATGATTATTATTGTGATATTTGATACGGAAAAAACCCGTGACGACGAGTATTTCGACCATATTTGTTTTGCGTATTATGTGTGTTTTCCTTTATTCTTTGTGTGTTTGTTTCGTTTGGTTGTTCATGTATTTTCACTTCTAGTCATTGTAACGAAATCACCGTGCAACTATGCAACCTGTCAAAGAAGAAATTGATTTAAATGGGGGAGTTATTGTGAAACATAAATTGGTTTTATCTATATCTTCGCATAGCGGACATTCAAGACTAAGTAGAACTGAACAAATAATGTGAACCGTAAAAGCAGATACTCATTTAGCACACCACCATTTTGACATCTTCATTTCACTTGCGCTGGATAGATAAATGAATACATTGTTAATTTTAGTTAATGAACAGAAAATGACTGAATCAATGAAGAAATAATGGACCCTGCCAATCTCCAAAATGGTTAGTTTGTAGTTTGCAACGCTGTTATAATCAAGTGAATATAGTCTGCACAAAAATGGGTTCTTTTTTCATTTAAATGCATTAAAAAGTCATTGAATCGACTTCTTTCATAATTACGTGCCCATGGTACGTTGTTGCATGCTGAAGCATCCAAATAATAGACGATACACTTGCTAGTTACAGCATAGTCGATTTCACTGAACTAGTAATCTTTAGATGCTTTTTTTAAATATGTATGAGAGAGAGAGAGAGAGAAGGAGGGTGAGGGGGAGATTTGAAATGGGACAAAGTAAAAATTAAAGGCAACCGCGGACAGTAAAGAACGGTTCGTCGTTGTTTTTTCCGTCGTGGACATAACTATCTCTTTAGCGTCACTGACGGTCAGACTATAGCATAGAGTTCACTCGTTCTTGATTGCCCATGTCCTTCAAGAAAGCGATAGTAAGTACCCTTTAGAAATCGGTCTAGCCTTTCATCTATAGTTGTTCCAGGTTTGTGGTCTTGCTTCTCATCTCATTGCACCAAATAGCCCAAAAGACAGCTCGTCATGGGATCCCAAGACAAAAGCAAGGATTACGAGAAAATTTCACTGGCTTTTGGATAGCCTTTCTTCAAGACGGAATTTCCAAGACAAAATACAACTCAAATTCAATCATCATTGACGAAATGTAATTACATTATATTCTACAACTGTGTTATAGAATGACATAACTGTATTTATTTCAAATGTTTTAATCATTCGTGACTTAAATTATGAATTCAACACACACACAGACACATAAAGAAAAACCGTGTCACGATTCATTGTACTTAGTTGAAAACGGAATATTTTTTCTCAATATAAGTGTGGGGTGTAGACTAGCAGATTCCACAACCCAGGTTGGATGTGTGGTTAAGGTCAATGAGAGGATTTCAATTATCGGTTAGTCGAAGATATCCTCAGATCTCTTTCAAAATCTCCGCTTTATCGATAATTTCCTAACGAGCATGGCACCTCACATTGGCTGAAACGTTGCTTCAGTTATTGTCCTCGTACTAAATTCAAATGGCGAGGCCTGACGAAAAAAGAAACAAACAAAAAACCCGACAGTAAACAATACAAGTATACGTATAAGGCTTACATGCCTTCCAAGTGTAGCGTTGCAATTGATGATTGTGGAGCTGATCATGATAGGGCACGGAGAATACCATGTGCAAAACCCCACATGACGCTAAGAGGTTGTGTGTAAGTTACAAGTCACAACCTATGTGTGAATGAATATCGAAGATGGCTGTAGCTGTGTTTTTTAAGAACATTGACCCACGCTTATAAACGCGCGTAATAAATGAGAAAAAGTCAGTACTTTCCCAAATTTTGAAACATCGGACACAGCTTAGATAGAAAGAGAGAGAGAAGGGGGGGGGGATAATCCATCCACGCGTCATGAGCAACAAAAGCAAAAACAACAACAACAACAACAACAACAACGAGAAACTGTGATCAACATTATCCTACGTACTTGACGGAAAGTAAGACAGGCTTAAAATTAATTAATCTCCTATACTAGTATTTCTTTATAACTATATCTGATGTCTCCCCTCGCTCATTGAAAGCCCATCATTGCAAGAGAGAAAATCTAGTGACATTATATTCTATTGCGTTTTGCGTTGTTTTAATGTGATGTTTAAAAGGTCACTTGATAGGTTGCATGACTTATATTCATTTAGCAATGTATTGTACAAAACGTCATTATCGACTCAAGATATTGTTCTCGTCACTTTTTCGTTTGGAAGTGAAAATGGAAAAAGAAAGGACACACTTTCTTAGGTATTGTCCGATTTTGAAGAAATATAACGAAACTAAACGTTCTGTCAACATGTGTACAGAAGATCCCTTTGCCGAAATTCTGAAGTTTATAAAATAAAATGTAAGAAGATCACGATTATTCATTCCACAGAAAGCGAAGACGCTTAACAGGGTGGCGAAATAACAGGGGGTACAGTAAAAGTCCTTTCCTTTCACTCAATTTTGAAATGAGTTTTGTATATCACTTTCCAGCCACGGTAAGTAAACCGAGTTTAATCAATCAAGGAGACCTATGAAGAGATGGAGTTCCAACTGGATATGATTATTCAAACAGTCGTCAGTTTTCTATATATACTCAAAAGAATTATGCAGGTGCTTTTTGTGCCTTTGATGATCGGATTTTGATGCCGTCATCTTTCTGAACCATCTGGGAGTTAAGATTCACGTAATATCGGGTATATTTTTCTCGTTATGCGTGTACATATATGATATGAAATGAAACTTCACCTAATGATAAATCATAATACACAATCGATTGCTTCTCACAAATAATTACATGTACATTTAAACTATGTGCAAAAGTGTAAATCTGAGCTGTATGTTGTGATAGTGTTTGAAATCCTGGAAAACAGATTTATCCATTTTCTGACAAATAAGACTGATATGACATAATTTTCAAGTATGCATGTAGTTCTTTATACATCAAAACCGATAAGTCAGGTTCATGTCGAGATGTGTCACAATTGAGTGATTTTGTTTATTTCAGCAATTTATTTGCGCAATTTCTGTTGGCTCATCCAAGCGTCTTTACTGTTTCACTGTAATGTATACTGCTCACAACATCTTTCAAGTATAGGCATGGTGAAAAGTAAGTACCATCATAAAGGCATTTTCTTTGGTAAAGAGTGGCTGGTCATTATGCAATGAGATGTGAATCCATTGTCTTCCCTTCTGTCTGTCTATTGGGCAGACCCAGTTTCTTTTACTCTGAATATTGAGTACCGGCATCGAACATGGGATCAAAGGGAATAAGACTGTTATGACTCCATCTCTTGAACCCTCTTGGTCGGATAATTCATCGACGGTATTTATTTCATAAGAATGATTAAAATGAAAGACTTTCAGACTGGGCTTCGATGTACCAATTTCTTCGCAAGATTCCTTCCGAGGGATATCTTTGTTGTGCTTTACAATCAACGTTTCTCACTTTGTACTGAGACTTCCAGTCACTGAATAATCTGGCAGACCCTATCGTTTGGCCAACGTTGATGGCGCCAACAACCCACTCCCGGCTGTGAGGTCTGACTTTGTCAGCTGACATCAAAGTCACATGCACATTTCATCAAAATTCATAGCGCATTGCTAACTATCATAATAATGACACGTATAGCAACGACTTGCATGAAACCGAAAACATCTGTGATGCTATAATAGGACACTTTTATTTCACAAGGTGTATACAGCGAAGGTGCATGGAAATCCCGAATGGAAACTACCATTGATTGTTATACAAGAAATACAAAGTGATTGCAATTACACAGCTGTGTAGGCCCAGCTAGATTCTATTGAGTCAGATGGCACTCTCTATACATAGCTCGAAGGCAGTAAATAAGGTTTCATAAGCTCACAGAGTGAAATACACGAGCCCGTGAAGTACTTACTGATATACGGCAATCAAAGTAAACCATGCTTTATGCGGACTACATGCGAGGCGTTAATTCCAGTAATCATACATTATTCTGTATTCATATTATAATGATCTTATTTCTAATTTGACAAGTTGGGATAATCTTTTTGCCATGCTCCTTGATGACTGAAACATATCATTATACCGGGGAGAGATCAGGGTATAAATATGTCATCCTGCCAATATTATGGTCAATGATCATATTACATGTATTTGTTATTCGACCTCAAAATGTTTTAATGGCTGTCTAATCTCCTCTGTCCTGTACTAGTAATACACAATAAGGTTTCGTTCAAAACTCCCTGTACACGTTTGAAAGGGTTGTTTTCTGTTGTAATGTCATTTTAGGGCTGTGCCATTGTTGAAATTTCCCGATATCATTCGGCAAGGGCCGCTTAGAGCGGACGACTGAATTGCCGCATTGACCCAGAGCTTTCTACGCGGGCTCTGCATTGACGATGAGGAACACTCCCTCTCGCGACGAGACAAATCGCAGCCTACGCCGTGATCTCGGCTTGTTACATTGCTTAGGATTATCAACAGTACTTCAAGGTAAATAATGTTATGCAAACTAATTCAATAATGTTATACCCTCGACTGGTTTTCTGATTTCTAAAGGAGGCTCTCACGTCAATATTCAGCTGGTTTCGATTTTATAGCTGAGGGAGTTATTTCTGTCTTCTTCTTCTTCTTCTTCTTCTCTCCTTCCTTTTCTCTTCCTGTATTTCTCTATCACTCACTCCTCAATCTGTGCATATTCTCTCCAATAGCAGCATACTTTCTTTCACAAAAAATAATTAAGTGGATGTTGCACGTTCATTAACGAATGTCAAAAGGGCTCCAATGAATACGACGGAACAAAATACAACATTCTGCGTGCCTCAAATCAACAACAGTATTACAACTGTTATGAAACTAAACTGGTGTCGAGCTGATTTCGCAAGACACTAAACCGGAAGTTGCGATGACACGAGATATACTTGGCTTCAGTCGGAAAGGTATACACGTGTACTGGGCTTCTGTCGAAGTCTCTGCTCAAGTCACTGGATGGAATTGTTCTCAGTTTTCTGGGAAGGCTAGAAGAGGACAAAAGATAAAAAACAAAATAAAAAAAGAGCGAGAAATAAAGGAAGGTATGGGTATTTTAAGATTTAGAAAGTATCCTGGTTTGGTCTTGTTCATTATTTGTAATTCACATCTTTTTGGAGTGTTTACCCTTTTCCTCGTTCTTGAATATGCTGCAGTTGGCATGATTTTGTTTTAAATGATTCAAATTATAACATTCTCAACATTAGTTCCAGATGTTATCATTATTGTTAGTGTTAGCAATGCTACTGGTAATATCACACGTCTTCAGTCATTAAATATACTATCTAATAATATGTGCTGAAATTGTGACTACAGTGCATCATGCAGATACTCAATTCTGTATGCAGTGCTTTTTTAATGGGAACCTTAGGGAGCTTACAGGGTATTTACTGATTTATAGTACAATGTACTTGTACTTGTATTTCAAAAGGGCATGTGCAGGCTGCGTTTTTTAATCATGATTTGGCATATTATCTCCATGTTTTTACTCTTTTATTCATTCGTATCGACGTGCTTATTAACATATGAATAAACACATACACACACACGCACACGCACACACATAAACAAAGATGATGAATATGTATTCGTGTTAACGTGCTCAGCATGAAAGGGTTTACGATGCATACATAATAAAGTTCTCTTCTGCTTTATCTTTGAGAAAAATAATAGCGTATATTTACAATGTGCACCATAAATCATCATTTCAACTGCTGTTCTTTTCTTAAAGTTTTTTTTTTTCCGAGTCAAAGGTTTAAACAGAAACAAAGTCGCCATTTTGTCTCTTACAAAGTTAGCATATTCAGGTCGTGGTCGTATAATTTTTCACGGTACCTGATTATAAAGCTTAACAGCGGCCATTTTCGTTCGTTGCTTTTCAATGTCGGGGAGATTTTTAAAGAATGAATTTGCTAGTATAGAAAACAAGTTTAAGACCCATTGTCACGTAAATGGTTTCACGCATCTGGGAAATGCGGGCAGCCGTGTATGTAAGTTTTTCGTTCAAATATCTCTAGAATATTCAAAGAGATGTTTATGAGCATGTATAGGGTGATTATTGTCTGTATAAGATTGGTGGGCTTGTCCTGAAATGAAAAGAAATCATAGACAAAACACATCACATGTGATTTTAAGGCCAGTGTTTGTAAGCGAAAATCCATGCAGATGTCTTCGCCTTTGAATCACAAAAACTCTCATGATATGAGGTATGTATATAAAGTATGTACTTATGATTTATATACATCTATAATATATATACACATACATTGTATTACTCGCGTTGTGCAAGTTGTGGAAATAAATGAAATGAAATACATGTACACGTATAATCAATACATACATGTACATATTTCTTTCTGGTATATAAATAATCAAGGTTCATGTCAGTGGCACCATACAGAAATTGAGAGGTTTACTGCTTCTAAAGAAATGAATTCTGCGTATCACACACACCCAAATAGCTAAAAGATACAAAGTTCAGGTTCCCGACTACCATAAGCCTTGTCCAACATAGCATAAAGTATTTTCCCCAAGTACTTATTGTATTGACATGTATCTGATGAGAATAGATGAATTAAGTAGCTCTTCACTCAGTTCTTAGAGGGAGAACCCCTTTGGGTACCGTATCATATCCATAAATTTAAGACATTTATCAGCTGTTGGTGCGTTTGACATTTTTGCTTCCAAAAGGGGGCGACTGTCCCTTTGAGGGTGGAAGTGATCATGTTGATTTTGACGCCCCGTCTTTAAGATCGAAAATGTCGCCCTTGCACTTCATACCTTGTAGATGACGAGCACCGCCGACGAGAGGGCGGCGAGGAAACCCATGACGGAGGCGAATATGACAACGGTGATCTGTGATCCGATGGCGGAGACCAGGGGTCCCATGACGGAAGATACGGTGATTTGGGCCAGGAAGAGCTGGCAGCAGAGGCAGGCCACGTCTGTACCGAGACCCCGACGCACTCCACCTTTCGGGTTCTTGTACTGTGTCATGACAGTGAGATTGTCGGTGAAGCGTATTGAAGAGTGAAAGTTGGAAACATAAACACCGAGTTTATTCGTCATTCAGTCATAACAACAGCTAAACAGGGAACTTGTGAACAATGTCCTTCTTTTTCTTACATGCAGACGGGAAAATATTTTGTGTAATGAATGTAACGGTTATTACTTGTGAAGATACTACAGGACTCTTTTTTATCCGAAAATGTGGTATAGGTCTCTTTTTCATGTTCGAACACTGACATGAATAGATAAAATTCATATAGCTGATACGCCACTTTGAGGTCTCGATGACCCCAGCAAAATGGTGATCTATCTAAACTGCAAAGAAGTTGGTGTCCGATTTCGCTATAAAGTATTCACAGATTCAAGTTGCCTATAATCCACCTGATTCACATTAATTTCTAACTCTTTGATTTAGGGATTGCCTTCCTCAATCAAGAACGGCTTACCGAATCACAGTCGTGGAAGCTTGCAAGAATGTTAAAGGGGACGGTGAAAAGCGTGGTAAACTGGATGCCGAACGTGAAGCAGAGGATGAGCACGGCGTACGCGTGGTCGACGAAGACGGCCATGAGACCGTTGCCGACGGCGAAGCTGAGCTGACCGAATACGTAGAGCGTGCGGTGACTGAGGATCGTGTCAACCTTCATGTAGAAAACTGGTAGAGAAATTCAGTAAAGATTGAGGTCTTGCAACTTGTTTCACTTTTTATGCTACCACAAAGAGGACTGACACCAAAGCAGTGTCCGCTATTGATGATAAAGCAAACAACCACAACAGAACACAATGTGATTACAAGAGACCCGCGGGTCTAGCGCTCGCGTGAGTATCGCAAGTTCACCTTTCACGCAGTCACTAATCTAAATTACACACAACTCTACCAAAATTTGACCAGGGCCCCGTTTTATCAAAAGATAAAATCGATTTTAAATTTCCTTACCACACAGGCTGCCATAGACTTACAGTTGAAATCAACTATATAATCAATTTTAACCTTTCATAAAACAGGGCCCAGGCCTTCTTAAGTAGAAGATGAACATGTACAAATAGGGCCCAAATTTGGACCCCCCCCCCACTCATAGTATCAATTTTAGCTTATCACTTATGGTTCTAGAGAAGAACACTTTTCTTTTAAAGATTCCTTAATTTAGGGGGATGGGGGGGGGGGGCATGGTGCCCATTTTAACAAATTGAGATCCTAACCCCCTAGGGATGCTACCTGTTAAGTTTGGTGAACATCCATCATGAGGTTTTCAAGAAGAAGATGAAAATGTACAATTTAGGCCCCAATTTGGACCTCCCCAACCCTCCCCCTGCCTGCAAAGGGGGGGGGGGGCACCCCTGGATCTGCTATGAAACAAACTTGAAACTACAGTCATTAATGTAATATTAACTCATAGTATTAACTTAGATCTATCACTTCTGATTCTAGACAAGATTTTCAAAGATTCCTTAATTTTGGGAGGTTTGGGTTCCTTGGGGCCTTCCAGGTGGGACATGATGCCCATTTGAACAAATTTAGATCTTATGCCCCTAGGGATGCTACCTGCCAAGTTTGGTGAAACTGGGTCATGGGGTTCTCAAGGAGAAGATAAAAATGTACAATTTAGGCCCTATTAGGACGCCTCCCCACCCCCCCTCCCCTGGGTCCCAAAGGGGGCACCCCAGATTTCGCCATGAACAAACTTGAAACTACATAATGATATCATGGCCAAGTCAGGCCATATTTGTGATCTCGTTCAAAGAAATAAATTTCAAAGATCAAGGTAGGTTGTACTATCAACATTACTGAAATACCAAAAAAAAAAAAGTTGTTGCCTACAAGTTATAGTTCGCACTGTACTTTGCGCATTAGCAGAGAGAGATAATTTCCACTAATATAACAGACATGTTGTTTTTTTCATTGAGATTAACATGGCTATCCTGGTTATCCCTATAACTGGCACTTGTCAGCACATTCACCTGCCAGTAACAACGTGTTCATCGAAGTGTAGTATTTGGCAATAATAACAGAAACGTTTTATCGATGCATTCAAGTCAAAATGATGGATGCTTCCCGAGTGCTAATTGACAAACCATAATATATTGGTCACATGGTCTACGCAAGTATATTCTTCGCGTGAACATGAATTTCATAAAGTCTTGCCCGAGTAAAATACTCCAAGTAGGCATCTGTAATCACGAGTGAAGTGCCTACCCAAGTGAGAAAAAAAAAGTTAATTTCATGTACAAACTGATTCTAACTATCTGATTGATATCTGATCTGATCATTTCAACTGATGAACATTCAAAACTTAATGTGTATGAATGCAATATGAGTGCGTGTCAGACTTACTCGCTGAAAGTGATGACGAGAAGGCAAATACAGCCATTCCCCAGCATCCCATCTTCACCCCCGCGTGGTAGGCTTCATAAGCTGTACTTCCCTCTGGGGCAGTGGGATCGCCTGGAATCGAGTCAAAACGAAATAACGTTAGTACAAATTAATGCTAGTTCCTCGTTAAATGTTTCATTGTAATATGATATCAAAACATTGCATATTTGAACCCAAAATACAGATCTTTTGAAAGTTTGAAAGTCGAACAAAATAAAAGCGTCATATCTGATAGGAGATGTGATCGTAGTTTCTTTTTATCATTAAACGAAATCTTCTTCTCATTCGTCCCACACATGCTAATTGTAACTGGAAATCGCTGTACAATGATGAAGATTTGAGTGTCCGTGTCGTCGATATTGAGGATTTACAAACAATGAAATGGCGTTCCAGCGTTATAATAAATAGGATACTGGCTGGCCCTACTCTGAATATTTCATCAAAATAATGTTCCTTACTTTTAGCTTGAAATATTAGCCGAATGAAAAATCACGCACAAACAAACCAACAAACAGAACCATAACTGCTTTTACATATATAATATATTCCTTACTTTTAAATTTAAATAGCTAACTAACTTATTGGCACGATTCGAGTGGAATAAACTCACCATCATACACGGCCTGGCCTACGAAGTCGGTAAAGAAGAGGAGGACAGTAACCATGCCCGCCCAGCCGAAGTAGTGATTGACGCACAGACGTCGCAGCTCCTTGGGCATGTGCAGAATGGACTTCAGGAGGGCAAGGACCGACGTCGGCTCTTCGCCATCATCGTCCTCCTCGCTCTCTGAATCGACGAGGAAGAGACCGCCATTATGATAATTCAAAAAACTTGAAATCAATAATGTTTACATCACAGCTGAGACTCATCACCCAAGTAATGATAAAAACGTTACTACTGAGGCAGCTGGAAACATTTGCAGTTGTCGTTTTTTCTCGCAAATATAGTTCCAGTGTATCATGGATATCCTTCGAACGGCATATGACTACAATAGAAAACACTGATACATTCTATGGCCCGAATTCACGAAGGTGGTACGATTGAAACCATGGTTTAAACCATGGACAATTTGTATGGAGCGCCAAGTGTCGCATGGCCTATTTCGTTACAAAATCAGTCATTTCGTAACGAATTGACAACACTTCGTTGACAAAATGATGATTTCCTTAACGAAATGGTATACGAAATGATTGATTTCGTAACAAAATAGGCCATGCGACACTTGGCGCTCCATACAGATTGTCCATGGTTTAAACCATGGTTTCAATATGTACCACCCTCGTGAATTCGGGGCGTTAGGTCTAGATTCAAAATCCGGCTCATGACAATTGACAATGAGTGAACATTTACATAATGCCGACAGAGGAAATGGTGATGAAAACGGTTTGCGTGTATGTGTGTGAATGTGCCGAGCGTTTTAAGATACATCACGTCAGTCTGAAGAAATGGAATGAATATTTTCCCACTTAATGTCGGTTGTAATACGGACCCAACAGAAAGTTCTGCAGCAGACTCTGTAGACAATATAATCAGGTGAAAAGGCGATTCTGTGACTCCTTTTTCCTTTCGCATATCTGCTAAACAGTGGCACACTTCAGTTGATAATAGGCACTACAGGGATATCGTAGCTCTAAATCTCAAATCGTAAACATGCTCACCACTAATGAGAGGGAGATCCGATGTGAGGTTTAATTCGTTCAGAGACCCGTTTCCGACACTCCTCCGTGGTGACGTCATCCCCGGGGAACTCCCCAATTCACTGGGGATCGTTGAACGCGATTCGATGGAACTCGTCTGATAGTTCCTCGTGTCTCTCCTCGACTCCGACACTTTTCTCCGATCCCGTTTCGGGTGACTGTTTTTCACGATCAGCGGAGCATTCTCGTCGATCACGTCTTCGTCGTCGCGGTGGTTGTTTTGACGATCGGTGGACACGACCAATTTCTCCGCGTCGTCGTTTCTCTCGTTGCCTCCGAGAGGCGTTTCGGGAATACTGGTCAAGTTTAGGATGAGGCATATCGTGTAAATGACGACGTTGAAGAAGAAGACGACGCGAAGTTGGCTTCCGAACGCTTTGACGAGCACGGTCGATGTCCAGTCGATGCCGTTGGTGATGTACCCAAGGCCACCACCGATTCCTTGGAACGCAGAAACATCGATCTTGTTAACATTTACGCAGGCCAAAGTGCTACAGCTAGCATGCACGACATTTAATATTGAACATAAAACTCACTAGTGACGCGCTCCCAGGTCTCACGATGAACAGCAAATCACATTGTTTCAGTTCGATTCGCCTTCATAACTTTTCGACGTATGGCCTGCCAAAATCGTGAGAAAGAATGTCACCAATCTCACTGTTCAGATCTGTGCTATTTTTGTAAGACCAAAACTTCTCAAATTGAGCTGGAGATGTAAATAAAGATGTTTTTGGTCAGTAATACGGACAATGATCATAGTATTTCTAACTATAATCATGCAGGGCCGTAAGTTTGACAATCGACTAAACTTACAATTAATGGATGACTCTTTCAAACATTCTCAAATACCAAGCACATGTTCTGCCTGTGTAATCCAAAAATGCCAAAAACATTTGCCCAAGGGTTACCTGACTTTTGCCTGACACAGCAAGCAACCTATTTAAGCGTATTGCAGCGATTTAAAGAAGAGAAGAAGACTACTGTAGCTTGCCAGTAGTATACAGATATGATGATACATAATTACATCCCCCTTCCAAGTTTGTCTATTGACACGATAGCGATCGACAGTCAAAGCGGAATGAAAACGGAAGTCAACAATGTAGAAACAAATTTGAAAGGAGCTAGATAAGACAAAATCAGTTACCTCTCATCATACAAAGTCCACGAGGCTGACCGAAACACACAAACTAACAAACAAACAAGATCTAAGAAATAAAACAACAACTACTCATTAATATGAATTTGGCTAAAAAATTATCCGTAACTTAGAAAATACATTTGCTCATCTCGTGTGACATCTAAAGACTGGACCAGATATTGAGGCTTGGTAACATGCTTGAACTCCGAGAATAACTCAGACATTGAGGCCGAGCGATCAAAGTTTGATAACGACACTTACCTCCGAGGATGGCCCGGAGGTTGAGGCCCGTGTTGACGTCTTCCAGGCCGCAGACGTCGAGGAGGTAGGAGCGAGAGGGACCGTCGGATGAATCAGCGCTTATGTCCAAGATGACCACGCCTATCAGCGTAATGATGATGCCAATTAGGTTATCTATAGGGGACAAGACAAATACGATATTATTCTATAATTGGCGAGATGCATACTGGGGCAGAGTGTAGATAAAGGATGTAACTATAGTGCAGCGAAATCTCGTGCATTTCTCGCACTTACGCTGATCTCTAAAACGCTTGAGATGAAAACTATGTCCCATATGATAAAATTCCAACACCTGATCGAAACTTGATCTACCTAAGTATTCGAGGTAACAGTCCTAGAAGGCATACACCATATAGCTCTTTCGACAATCCTAAATCAAACTAAATCGAATAAATTGAATTCCATCAAAGACAAATGTGAGCCTTAATATGCCACGTAAAAAATAGAATATTGCAGGAGCTCCCTACATAATATAGCCATGTGTGGACCCCTACTCTCGATTCTTCCCGGTCACCTCGTTCCTCTTTTTGTTCCTATAATTCACAGCAGATTAAAACTTTTCCATTGCATGAATAACATAATATTCTGTAGGCATTTTCCAGTGCACAAAGGCGCTATATAATTTCAACCTTCAATCGACTAAATGTGATCTTGTTCAATTCAAAGTTCTTTCAACTTCACTTTCCGTTTTTTTTTTTGGACAAAACATAATCATATACCCTTTACTTTGATTTTTTTTTTGTAACAGGTTGCTGTTTCTACGTCGACGTGTATACGACTCGTAGTAGCGTACGTTCGAACCTGTATTGAGAATAATGGTTTTAAACTATATCGCGCAAGCCTCTTAAGACTGATAGTACCAACCTAACTTCCGATAACCATGAGTCGGTCGGATAAAGGTCAACAAACAAGGTCGCTAGGAAAAACAAATCTTCAGTAGACGATAGGCGGGTGAGGGGATGGAACTCTATGGTGAAAAATACGCAAGGAATCTATTGAACAAACTTTGCTCCCTACTATTTATACCAAATGCCGAGAGGTCATAACGAAGTACTTAATGAAGTACATAATGATGAGCTGTATACACGCACTGCTATATAATTGTCAGATTTGTCTGTTAGTGTTGGTGTTTTTCATTTAGAGCAGAACTGGTACACGCATGTATCTGTTGATATCGAGGGTATTTAAAATGACATGAGTGTGCAGAGGTTCAAGAAGGGGGAGGACACACAATCGCTCACATGCACTCTATCAAACACATACACACACATACACACACATACACGCACACACACTCACACACACACACATACACACACACACACATACACACACACACATACACACACACACACACACACACACACACACACACACACACACACACACACACACACACACAGAGATTCGTTGATACCAGTGGAAGCGATTTATGTTTTATCGTGATTCTTTCGTCCAAAAGCGTGTTCAGAAGTCCGTGTGTTGATTCAAATACATACACGATTTTGGTCAACGGTCAGAGATCGAGCTCAAGTGCGATAGTGCTGATAAAAAATTGTATATTGCTATACGAATCGGTCATCCGAGTTGCACTCGTCAATAGTCATTCTCTATAGTTCGTTGATGGCACCCAGCTGGTTGTGTGTTAATATTAGCCGAGTACTCCTTGGAATCCTTGCATTGAACTGACTTCAAATCAATGCTGCATGATCCAAACTAATTTGAAATAAAACGCCCTTACGCAGACATGACGTCCCAAAATGTTGACGCTGAAATGTGGTATAAGAGTTACCAAGCACTGATGACGCATCCATCATTTCGTCCGATCAGAAGCTATATAGCGATCATAGGCGCAACAGGTTAATGCACACTTTCGAAACACGTCATCGTACGGATTACAATGAAAACATCAACCAACAAGCCTATTCATGGCTTTTCCCTGCATGATATACAACTTCAAACAAATTAGCTGCCCGTGATTATGCGACTTCTAAATTAAGGCTACACGATGTTGGAGATTGGGAATTTGACACCCATTTTTCTCACGCATCGGGCGAAGTCTGCAACTTGGGCCTATAATAATGAGCATAGCTCAAAAGATTAAAGTGATAGTTGCAATTGAAGGTATATTTCCCTTTGTCTTTCAAAATAAGTAAAAGATAGTCACTTAAGTATGCACCTGATCGCACCATTAAGAGCTACATTGAAAATTCAAAAAGTTCCCTACCGTGGGAGGCCACAGGGGGGAAAAACCCCTCCCACACCCTCGCTCGCGCGCACATTCGCATGCCGAGATGCTGAATCATGAAAATCTCACTCATAAAAGTTTTTTGAACTTGGCATCCCTGAATATAGTCAGGTATACCGAGGGGTTCTGCGTTGCTTCGTCGCGCATGCTGCATTGATATCTGTGCGATATGCAAATCATAACAGAATATCATAGTGCATTTTTGACGTGTTTCAAATTTTTCGAGTTTGGATGGTTGACTGGTCGTGAACCGGCCTAGGAGGGCAGTTCCGGACAAAGACGTAGCTTCATGGTACGCTAACCACGGTCTGTCAATACCACAGTCAACCATTACAGTGCAAGATGTCAATAGCATTAAAATGTGTCTCGAAGGGGTCAAAATATTGAGTTCACAGGTGCAACATAGGGAACAGCTATGATAGGAAACCATTTTCTCCGTGGGGGGGGGGGGTTCACTTTGGTCATTTAAGGTTATTTGAATGCTCGAAATGAGAGAGCGACAAAGGCAAGAATATACATGATGCAATCTTTGCTGGTATTTTAGGTCATTTCACGTGCTGACAGCTGACGGAAATGTGTAGATGCACTTTGTCTTGGCACTCCATACAGTGAAAGAAAAAGTTAATTCAAAATTTGAAATGGGAAGCAGAGAGAAAAGAAATTATTAAAATATTGCCTTGAAGCAAATGTGATGATAATGACTGAGTTCATGGCGTCACATTGCAACAATCTTCCTACCCTCTTTCCTCTGATCTCGAAATAACAATATATATTGTTGATGCTGTTGTTTATTGCGTTTTCATTTTTGTTTTGAACTGCCAGCTACGGAAAGATAAAAATCTAAAACATGCCTTCGTAGAATGCAAGAAGACACCTCAGAAACATGTTTTGTTGTTCTTGCTGTGTTTTCGTTTTGACTGAGTTAAACATGAACAAGAAAGGGAGGATGCCCAACCTTGCATCTGACTACGACTAAATTATGATTTGGCGTATCATTTTCAGTCTGTTATAGTTGAATAAGTACGATAGAGTGACACCACAGCCCTAGAAGAGGGTGTGACGATTTTTCTCACCTTGGCTGTCTTTGTCGCCGATTGCAGCACCAATGTCTCCTCCGTTGAGGTACAGAGATACGCCCAACAACGTACCGATACCGAGCGCCAAGATAAAGGGCCTCCTCCTCCCCCACGAACATCGGCACCTGTCGCTGGTGGAGCCTATCAGGGGGTTCATGAGGAAGCCGAAGATTGGCGCCACGAAGAAGGCGATGCCGTAGAGCTTGGTGGGGAGGCCGAGCTGGAGAAGGATGGGCGTGACCATGGCTGTCTCCGTGGCGTAGCAGAACTCCAGGCCCAGCTGAATGGCATTGTTGCGAGCGAGCTGCCACAGGCTCCGCTTGGGCGGAGGCCCAGCCCTCCGCGCGTGGCGCGCCCTGGAGGGCTGCACGGTGAGGCTGCTGATGCTCCACGAAGACCGTCGTGATCGCACGACCAGTGAAGGACGTCGAACGGGGCTTCCTATCGACGACGTCGAATCATTTCGATGGCGAGGGGATGCCGAGTCACCGATGCTGATTGAGAGTGAACGGCGTTTGATTACCTGGTACGGTATGCCTGCGTTTTCTGTTTCCGTGGACGGGGGAGAGGTGCCGGAGTTGTCGGGTATGCGGACAGGGTAAGACTTGAGGCGCCCCGAGCTGGTCGGAACGCTGGCTGAGTAGAAAGTGCTGCCACTGTCTCCATGATTGGAATGCATCACCTGAGAGTGTATCCTGACAACTCGTGACGTCACGACTATCAGAGCGAAGGATACAGAAACAAGCAGAATAGACAAGGACTGCTGCTAACTGCGCTCTCTTCTACGACGCACTCTGGAATGGAGGTATAGACGTACAGCCTCACTGTCGACTGTCCAATATCAAACGCGCGAGCCAACTGCGGTGTTGAAATCGGTGCCGACTCTTTTGCGGAGTTGCAATGAGGGCAAATTTGGCCCCAAATTGCAAGGCAACCGGAAAAACAGGTTATCTTGGCAAAGCTTGAAGGAGCGCTGAATACAAAGGTCACATCCTCCACTTACCTGCGGAGCACATTGATAAGTCAATGACACACGCGCAATCACGCCGTCTCGCTCTCGACTCGGGCTGAACACGTGGTTCGCAGACGGAGAGATGCTTGGAACCAACGTGGAAGACACAACACACAAACGCAAGAGGTCACGTTCAATCGACCCACACAACCACACGGTCACGGTGTGTTAACCACCGCATTTACTTCTTGTATCGTTATATCACCTGTCGCAGAAGTACAATAGTAATAGTTTCAAAACCCGTGGGTAGGCATGTCTCGGGAGTAGGAGTTCAAACATGTGTGTTTTTCTATAAATGTCAATTCCTATGCATTTTTAATAGAGAGCGCGGAAACAAGCACATTTCTTATCATAAGTAAGTGGTTTTTTTTTGGGGGGGGGGGGTGGGGGTCACGTGTATAGCTACAGCCACGATGGATTTGATCGTTTGTTATTGTAAAATCTAGATAGGCCTATTTAGATCACAATAAATTCTTGGACCAAATATCGTGCATGCAGTTTCTATAAAGAATTATAGACTTTTCCTCTGACTAAACGTGTTCTCTGTTGGATTTGCTCTTTGTTGTAACGATCTTTGATTGCTACTTACTCTGCTTGCAAGCCTCATACGTATGAGACCACATGATTTCCTACAACTTCTCATTTCAGGGGTTTGATAATTATGACTGATTTCATTCTAGGCCCCCTATTTCCACTTTGTGTTCACAAAAACAAGAAACAAACGTTTGTGACAATTCATTCCTAAATTGTCTCTGAAAATTGAAGTAGCCTAGATAATTCATTTAAACTTGTGTCAAATGAATTCTAGAGTTTAGGTCCCGTGAATCTAAACATTTTGGTAGCAGATAACATTCTATTCAAAGGTAGATGCAGTGAGTTTGACTTTGTCGGGTAATTGTGAACAGAACTAGTTTAGATAAATATTTCCGTTGATATCTTTGCAATATCATTATGATTGAATTTATACATGAGATAGCTGTAATAAATGAAAATCATAAATCATAAATTTTGAGAATTTTTATGTTGGTGAAACAAAGGATTGGTTTGTGGATAAAAGTCGATGTCAAATAATACGGAGAACCTTCTCTTTTGTTAAATAAATTATCTCAATCAAAAGTTTTATTGGGTTACCCCATACAGGACAAAAGTCCATAATGTTAATGAGGAAGAATCAAAGAAGAATAACGTTTGAAAATAACAGAACGAGGAAAATACCTTTTAGTTTATTCATAACTCCAGAATGTCTAGATATAAATATACTAGAAATTATCGAAATGTTTTTCCCAAGGTTGCAATAGCGAACCTTGAAATTTAGTGGAGTTCACTTGATCAAATACAAAATGATAATTGTCAAAACAAATTGTTATTTTCTGAAGAGTGGTAATGATGTTACATGTCATGGATTTTTCATGGACTGTTCCAGCGTCTGTGAGATGTTGAACGTATTCATCATAACATTTCTAATTACAGCTATTCTCTCTCTGTATGCATTTTCACAGAGTAGGAATGCATACGCATTGTATTCACTGCTTTTTTACTCGAGATTGACGTTACACGTATTCCCCTTGGAGGGAAGAATGCATCATATTGTTCATGTGAATACACATAGAAACAAACACTATAATGATTTTTATTCATTTATTTTTAGCGTTATTCGGCAAAGTATGCATTGTTGGTTTTATACTAATGTACACTAATTCGTAAATACATTTTGTACTACACGCAACTTAATAGCTTGTACTTTTTTATTATTTGCTTGTATGTTTTGTATCAGGGTATCATTTTCTTTTCGATGGAGATAAAGCAATTGAATTGAGAATATTCAATGTGAATTATCTCCCAACGATATGAAGCCACTGTTACTTGTCCCTCGCTCCTACGCCATCGAGCGTATATGATGGAACAAACACATACGGATATGTTTGTCGTTCGTAAGTTGTATGACACACACAGGTATTATGCATATTAGCCATATATACGAAGATTATTTCGTTCAGTTTATGAGCAGTTTTTATAATGTACATCATGCCCGTATAGTAAACCATTATACTATATACTCATATTGTATATACAAGCACTTTCATACACGCATTATGTATACATTGTAATCATGTATTTTTTTTTCTTGCACATTAGTGCACTTACGTTATAATGATACGGTGATAACGAAATTCCCGTTACAGCGATATAAAAAAGTAATGTCCCAAACTAATCATCTATAATATCTATAAATACTATACTGTTTGACTCCAACAAAATTTCGATACAGCGACAGGAAACTGCAATTTCCATAAACTTTGTCACACCGGGATTCGCCCGTATCTATATGTCATATCTAATCACTCGTGCCTATGCAAACAAGTTCACACGCTCCTTTGGCCTATATGGTGAACTGATAATTAATGACGTGAAGTAAGTTTTATTTTCAATCGCTTCAGATGTCCACGCAGGAGCCAACAATGAACATAAGCAAAAAGATGCAATGTATATCAAGAACAATTACTAGTAGTGAATATATAGGGCATCGTTTCCAGTTTAGCGTGTGATAAGACCAGCATGGCAAATTGCTAGCAGGTCAGACTCCAATGGGTAATTTGGATTGGTCTCTGAAATACTATAGTATATCAATGAATAACCTATTCGCGTCGGGATTCTGGACAGGAGGCGCAATTTTTCGGAGATTTCTTTTTCTATGGAAATTCAACGGATGGAATGAAACCAACAGAATTACGATAGTTTAATCAAGAGCAAACAAACATAAGAAAGTTTTTTTTTTATTTCTTGTCTGTGACTAAATGATTACAAAAGTGCGCAAAAATACTGCGATGATAATTTTATGCTGTTCTATTTTTCTGATGCATGCATGAACTATTATGAAATGCATTTTTAAGGCATTATTGCTTGATGACTGCATACTTCCATGTTCGATGATATAATAATATATTGATTTTTACATAATTCAATATGCAATTAGGTGAGTGTGTATAATAGTACATCGTGACTGTGTACATAAAGAGAGAGAGAGAGAGAGAGAGAGAGATATCCAAAAACTCATCGATATAACAAATATGCCTGATGACATTGAGTTTGATCGGAACTGAGTTTGATCGGAACTGTTTACATTTTTTAGGTGACATGCAACATTGGTGACTACTTTACAAACTTTGAAACAGTGTATGCACATGGACCTACTTTTACTACACATAGACATTCATGGTTTGTTGATTAATAACTGCAGCAGCTGTTTCTGTCAAAAGCGCCACAAATCTCATTTCAAACATGCTTTCCTCCTTTGATTTCATCATCTCCGTCAACAGGCGGCTTGGATAAAAAACAAAAACAAAACAAGACGTCGCTTTGAGAAATCTTGGACCCCGTTTACAGTGAGTGAAAGAGCCAATTGCGGCAGGGAGGTGTTACAGAGAAGGAGAGACAACTACTGTTCTCCTTTGAAGTCATGCGCGGCACCGCCGAGAAGTTATGCGTTCAACTACAGGTGTTACCCATGTGCTTTGACAAAAGAGAGCATCAATAATCGGGACAAGCGCTCTCACATCTACATATACTTGCCCCTACCGGAATTCGCTCTCTCTTTCAATGTGATGACATCAATGAATTTGTGTACCTTGAATTGAAGCAGCGAATCAGAATGCAGTGTGAAATTGACAGTTCTTAACAGCAAATAGTTTAAAAGCACGCTGGAACACGCTTTAGCGGAGTACTTTATTTAAAAGATCTATGCCAGATTTGTAATGATAGAAAACTAACATGCGGAAATGTACGCATTATATAGAAAAATATTAGGTTTTTAAGAGGGCCTGATTTTCATTTCATTTCGATTTGCGCATTAAGAAGAAAGTAGAAATACATGTTTATTATATTGAACTCTTTCCTAAACTATTCTAAATCAATTCGAGTATTTCGTTTAAAATTTTAGGTTGAAATAAAACTTGTAATTCAACGAAAGGTGAAATGCGCTCTTCGTCTCCGAACTTCGTCTTGCAACTAGAGCGGTGGCGAGCATGACTTCAAAGCGTAGTGGAATGCTAGACATCCCATCGTAACGCCTTGAACCCAAACATGTGTTTGCATGAATTACGAAGAGTTGCCACTTCATCTCTGTAACACCTCCCTGATTGCGGTACCAAATTGCGACCGGCGCGCTCCCAATAATAGTCGTTTGTTTACAAGCAGAGCGCCATTACCAAAATATTGAAAGGTTTGACTGAACTAAAATCCCGGGCCGAGCCCGGCACTGGAAACGGACAAAATTGCAGGGCCGAGTACCGCAAAGATTGAGGCCGGGCTCGGCTCCGGCTCGGCCCGGCCCTGCATTGATAACCCTCTTAAATCAAGGAAAATGCATGTGCAGTTGTAATGTATATCGGGAAGTCAATGCTCAAGCAATTTGATTTGAGTAATGCACGTACTTTACACGAGAAAGCAAATTTTACGGCAATTTTATTGTGATTTGTAATCCAATTTTTCCCATTTTCGCACATTGTTTCATAGCAAACATGAACAGTAACTGTAGACAACATGTGTCTCACCATTAAGCAACGTTACATGCGTGTCCGCAAGTGTCCACTTCAGTAATTATCAATTTTGAGACCTAAAATTTGTCATGTTTTCAGGTTTGCTGCCTCCATCATTGGTGTTCAAAATGAATGCAGTAGAGTCTGAATAGGCACCTCAGCCAAATAAGACCTAAATGAGGGAAACAGTTCTTCATTGAAATGCACGATTACACAATCGCCATTGTCCCAAAATATGAATGCCCTCATAAAGATGCACATAATCAGGTGGCAGTGGTGATGATTGGATCATGGACCTACTACACATATATCATATTATGGACTACATGAACGAAGGTCTTTCTTTGATCCAACTTTCACCACCGCCACTTGATTATGTGCATCTTAATGAGTACATTCAGACCTTTGGACGATGACGATTGTGTAATCGTGCATAGATAGTCACTGTCAAAAAAAAAACGTTTCCCTCATTTTGGTCCTATTTGGATGAGGTGCCTTTTAAGATTCAACTGCCTTTGAATACACACCAATGATGGGGAGTAGCAAACCTCAAACAGTAGTCTTTTAGATTTCTCAAAGCGCCGTCTTGTTTTTATCCATAGCTGGCTGTCGGTGGACAAGACTGGGTCAAAGCAGGAAAGCACGTTAAAAAATGTTTTTGTGACGCTTTTGATAGAAACAGGTGCACGAATTAATCAACGAGCCATGAATGTCCATGTGTATAGTAGGTCCATGATCCATGTGTGTAGTAGGTCCATGATGTATAGTTATAATATACGACAAACTTAAGACTATGTACATGCTACGTGTTGCTTACCGGCAAAGTCGCATTAAAGTGCAATTAGCATGATTACATGTCACAGGTTTAATGTAACAATAGTCCCACTGCATTTCTAATGCTTCGCCTTAAACTCTTCACCAATAAAAGGTTATGAAAGGCAATCATCAATTTTCTGTTGTTTCACAACTCATATTCTTCACTTCACCAGGAATATAAAGATATCATAATAAAGTTCCTAGATAGTCTCATTACAAAATCACAACTCTCCTGGTCGAATTAAACAAGAAAGTTTCTCCATATTGTTTTCATGAGGAGTGACCTTCTTAGTTAATTGCCATAAATATGAGGAGGAACACAGACTATATATCACGAAGATACATCACGCCATGATCAGCCACTTCGTATGCAATTAGCAATATTATTGTAACTTGATCATGATACCAGCCGTGCATGCTCAACGCGATTTTTACAACGCGTCACTGTTTAGCCTTGTACAGAAGAGGATATGAAAACATCAGACCAGTAAACAACATTGATACTTACTTTAACCCCAAAAATCTAATACTGTGTCTATCATTATTTTTATCATCCTAGATATGTGTCGAGCTCCCACATCTTCATCGATCCCTAAAATGATCAAATAAATATTGCACAGTTCTACAACCGAACAACAGAGGGCAGTACTCAACTACTTGAGAGGACTAGCTCTAAATCCACTCAAGATCTTTTAATAACCGACTGTCAAGCAACAATAATATTCGTAATCATTGAGAAAAAATAAAAACACTTACGAGAAAAAAAAACAGTGTAAAAAAAAACACATCTTAGAATCTCAACCGACAAAATTCGTATTTTGTTTTGTACAGGTTATAAATGAATGCACTTATACGCATAACCTTCGGTAAAGTTTTTTTTTTCTCTTTCTCATGTGCATTTGTGCTGCTGTTTTCAGTTTCGACTCATCCGGATGTATATTGGACATATCGTTAGAGCATATTCGGAGAAAACTTCCTCGAATGTTGGCCTTTTTTTCGACATTTGCTTCCGTTGCAAATCATTAAAGTGCCCGATGAACAAGACCCTTCATCTTTTCAGGTTCCAATAAAGCCATTCCCAAACCGCGAAAAAACAAAGAGCAAAAGACTGCCTTTTAAAGACAACCTAATTCAAGACTTCTCATCAATATCATGTATGGCATCAAGGATTTTGAGACATTGGTCGGCGAAAGAGATATGATAACTACACTAAACACGAGGTCTGATCTTTATCTCCGAGCCCTTCAAAGAGTATAAGAGCTCGTGCCAGGCTCTCCACACGATCCCGTCCGAGGCAACGGTGACTCCTGCTCCGTACAAGCCATTGAGGTTGACCGACTGGCAGGCGTTATACCACCACGCCCCTTTATGTGCAATTGAACACACCCAGCCAGCGAGATCGTTGTCTTGGTCCGAAGTCGAGAACTGCATTCCATTGTGGTAATCCATGCTGTTTCCTGTACACCACATATTATAATATATTATATTTATTTGTCTATTTATTTATTTATTTATTTGTTTATTTATTTATTTATTTATTTATTCATCTATCTATCTATCTATTTATTTATTCATTCATTTATTCATTTACTTACTTATCTATTTATTGGATAGAAATATTATTACAGCCTTTGTACGCCATTTCTTCTCCAATCCGTCTGTGCATGTTCTCCATAAAGGCCCCCTCCCTCCACAAAAGCGCCTTTTCATGGGTATTAAGCTTCAATTAGCCTATATTGTATCCTACGTTTTCTCGTCTTTTGCATATAAGACCCAGCAGACGATTGCCTTTAGATAATGAATAACTGTAATAATGATAAAGATATTAAAATAATAACCATGATAGTAATTAGCAGCACTCATATTTTGCGTTATTTATGTACCAGCTGTCTTACAAACTGCAGTTGCTTACAGGTGTGTGACCTATATGGTGTAGCGTACCTGCGTCTCCATAGTAACCAGATATCGTCAGACGATACTTGTCGCTCTCGTCTGCTACATCGAAAGTGGTGTAAACAGCGTATCTCGTTTCCCCAACATGGTCCTCCAGATCGAAGCGGACCTCGTAGGATTTCTCGCTGACGATGGCGTGGATGTTGTCGTTACCGAGCCAGAACTCGCCCGTAGGGTCCCCGAATCCCGCTTTATAGCTTGCCCAGTCTAGGTTGAAGTCGACACTCCCATCTTTACGACGTTGAATCACCTTTAACGGTTTGAGAAAGAAAGAAACACACACACACACACACACACACACACACACACAAGAAATATGTTGGTCAATGGTCCATAAATATGGGCTTTGGTATATATTGATGTCATAATTCTGATTGTAACCGCAACGGATAATGATGTCACACATAATTTATATTTACTTTTGGATTGAACGTGGAAAATAATGCTACAGTCTTACACGGCCGGATTTCGAACCGGGTCTATAAGAAATTAAAACCGTATCGACCCGGTTCGAGCTGTAGAGACCGGCATTGGCCCGCATCGTAACCTGTGTCAATTCCTGATGGATTCCGGGGGCTACGATACGGCTGTGAAAAAATTTTGGTCATGTTCAAAATTTTCTCACGCACGGATTTCAATTCCGTATTGATATCCGAATTGACCCGGTTCGAACCGCATTGACTCGAATTGACCCGCTGCAACTCGCAGCGTAAAACCGTATGGACCCTTGCCGTATACCACATTGCCTTCATGCAACGGATGATGATAAGGTTAACATCCGGGACGGCACGGGTCGAAGCGGATTGAAACGGGTCAATAGGGGTCGAAAAGGATTCAGTTAGAGATTTAAAGCTGATTTTTCTATGGTTCGATACGGTTCCATACGGTTTTAATTCCTTACGGACCCGGTTCGAAATCCGAACGTGTTTGACTTTAGCATTAATTACATTCCATTCCGGGACTAATCCGGTTCATTTTCACCCGGATCAAATCCGTTTTGTGACCCGGCCGTGTGTGACTGTAGCATTAGGGTCACATGCACCGTATTGGCAAATCCCTGCACAAGAATTGTGCGGGGAGGAATGTAAACCAATGTGGCCATCATTTATGGAAAAAAACAAGTAGATAACGAATTATTTTCTGGCAGGGATGTAACTGAAGTGACAGAACTCATGACTTTTTCGGTGATAGATTACGTCGCTTTTCATCGACAGGTTTTGGCTTGGTATTCAGAGACGCTGCCACGGACGATCCCAAATTGATCATGTTGATATAATTTGTTAAACCCGAATGCAGTTAACTCATTGGGGTGTTTTTTTTTTCTCTCTCTCTCTCTCTTCCTTCTTTGGATATGATCCACTCGCTCCCCTTAATTACCTTCTTTTCTTTACGTGGAATAAAAAAGGTCTTCCGAAGCTTCACGTATTTTTCAATGACCCGAGCAGTCGTTCGCATTATTATGGAGCCTCCCAATGAATATATAAACACTAAAACCACTACACAACCTCAATACTAATCACGTAAACTGGGGAGGTGCCAGGGTGGAAAGCCCATTCATGTCCGTCTAAAGTGTTAAAAAGAATAAAATGAAACAACTGAACTGTAGAACTGGAAAGGAATAGCGTTGGCGCCATGTTTTCAAGGGAAAAAAGTGCTGCTGTTTCCTTTTCATATAACAATTATTTTGTGCACTTGCTTATACATCTCGTTCATTATTTTTTAAAGTTTCTATATTTTGTATTCAATTGATGTGTTGTAAACGTATTTGAAGTAATGTTTAATATTAGGAATAAAACTTAATTTGAATTGAATTGCTGTGAATGGAATATTAAATGACAAAGAGAGAATTGGGTGAAATATGGTAATTATTGAGTGGATTCACAGGTCTCGAGATCTCTTTCGATTTTGCACGATCTTCACTATATACCGTAATAATTCTTGTCAAAAATTCGTTAAGGTGAAATAATATCCTTCATATCAAATTATTGAGGGTTTATTGATACTTGACATATTTGAAAGAAATGTTGCATTTAGTGAAGTTACTGAAAAGGAATCTGAAGAGTTATAATATAAATGTTTAGATAAATGATATGTATGTATCATATACATTTTTTAAACCCAGGAGAAAGATGAAAGGCAGTGACGTGAGCGCCTCTTCTACTTTCGATAATTTTTATATGATTGCCATCGGTATGATTGTTTCGAGAAAACAGGTTTTACTTTAAAAGGCTTAGTATATAGTTCTTTCTCATTTTCCCCATTATGGTCGTAATGCTATTATGTTTCTTTGACTGTAAGTAAGTTCTCCTATTCAAGTCAAACTGTTCACGTCAGAGTCGAGTCATCCTCTGAAAGACATTACATTGTATAACTAAAGTCTCTGGGTGTCTCACCATCCAGCCGCCCCCACCGGACGTCATATCGCAGAAGACGTCCAGGGAAGAACAGTTCACCAGGTAGATGGGAAACATACCCGACGTCTCAACTCCCTGTCCGTGGTTCCGGATTTCGCCGCAGTCCGTAAAGTTGTGGATGGCTATAAAATGACATCAATTCAATCAATGATACAGAGGCAATTAAGATTTGCAGACGGTTGCTTTCCACCCATCAAAGGCTTAATCATGTGGACAGAGTCTTAGAATTGAAGCAAGAGGGAAATTCAACGGCCTTCTCACTTCCAACTACGCCCGATTCAGCTAACTTAACGTAAAGACTTAGAAGGAGTTCATGTACTAAAGAGCTGTAATGTTACCAATATATGTCCTACTGAAAATGACACCAATATCTATTAGAATTATTATCAATTCATCGTACTTCTTTTTGATAAGCTCAAGGCGTATATTTGACCCCCATGTCACCCCCACTTTTTTCTCTCCTTGATACTTTATTGATTTTATTCAAATCATTCATGAATTAACTCATTCTGGGTGTAACATGAACAAAAAAAAAAAGCTTACAAATGCAATTCAAAACACAGACAAATCAATTTGTCAACTTATAATGCAAATCATCTCTCTTCAACATAAATAACTCGATTATAAATCAACCCTACTGAAAATTTCTTCACGAGAAAGTATTGACATGTACCAAACTCATATCACTTGAATATATTGAATCATGTAACTCACTCTCACAAGGGCATATAAAAAAGAAAAAAACAAAACAAAACAAATACATTATACAAATCTAGAATGAAAGTATTCATAAAAAAGCCCAACTAACCCCTTCCCTACCAACCAAAAACAAATTTACAGTATGTTCCCCCCCCAAAAAAAAAAACAAACAAACAAACACACAAATACAATCAAATTTTCGCATTGATAAGACCCAACATGATTAAACTGTCTAAATGCTACTCTAGGGTCTTAAGACATAATATCTTAGCTCTATTTTGCAGAAAATCACATTCAGTTTGGTTAAGCGGACACTGAGAAATGTGAAAAGTTGTAAAGCATGTCATGAGTCTGATTCTTCAAAGTTTAGCACTTCGATGTTGTTGTTGTTTTTTTTTTGTGTGTGTGAATTCAATCCTGCCAATAGACAAAACTTGGAGGGAAGAGATTCCCGACATCCTCTACAAAATTCCTCATTTCTCTTTGACCACTGAAGCAAATCGAATGGGGTTTTCTGTAAGATGTAGGCAATGGGTTATAGTTTCATACCCTGAATTTGTATTTGGATTGATTCAGTATTTTTAAAGATACCATTGCGGAATGTCCCGTTTTTATTTTTATTTTTTTGGGACATATACGGTACATCTATCCTAAATATTAAATCCTATCATTATCTTTCATACAATTTACAATTATCCTTCTTCAAATCAAATCCCCATCCCCATCAACCCCCGATAAAACCTAAACCACACCCACACCCACAACCACCAACCCGCATACACACACACAATCGCACCAAACACCAAACACTTTTTTTTCAGTGATCTTTTTATTAATTCCATTTCCTTTGAAAATATAACAGTTTCAAAAAAACACATATCATGTATATAACATTTGTCATAAATGTTCATGCATGTATGAAACATATTCCATGAAAACAAGAATAAACACACCAACACACATACGCTCGCGCGCACACACACACACACACACACACACACACACACTCACGCACACTCACACGCAAAACGAAAAAGAATCGGCTCTCGCATCATGTCGATACTCAATACAATCTGATCGAAGGGATATTAATGAATTTGACAATGATTTAAAATTCGATGTATTATCTTACTCTCGCAAAGTTCTCCGGAGTACGGGTAGGGACAGAGGCAACGAAATCCCTCGACGGTTTCCACACATGTCCCGTTGTTTTGACACGTTGAGGGGGTGCAAACTGAATTGATTGCAAGAAATTTTGCACTCTCTTTATGAATGTCTAAAACAACCAAAATCAAACGAATGGCTCTTACTGTAAAATTTGATGTGAACTACCATATAACATCTAGTATAAATAATGCTTAGCTCGTCATCAATATCTAACACTGTCTATGAAATTGTCATTCTGATTATCATTATCTATCTTTTATGATTGTCATCGTCATCATCGATGTATACATTGTCCATGTATTTGCATTTCACTTTCATCTCATTTATTTGTTTTGTAACTTTTTTATGGACACAAATTTTACAAAAAAGCACATATTCAACATCTAAAACTATTAAGGGACATTTTGATATTATGAACTATAACATTACACAGGCTTTTCAAAAATCAGTGAGCAATATAGATTGTATATTAGGATGTTTTTCTTAGTGTTTGATGGGGTTGCAGGGGTTCAATAAAAAAAGCAGAGTTTGAAAGCGTGACAACTCTTTGTTAGTTATTTGTATTTATTTGTACTTTTCAATTCCCAAGCAAACAGGAAATTGGATTTGAACGGTATATCATTTTTTTTTTTTGCTTCATATTACACTTTCTTTTGTGACTTTATGAATTCAGTGATGTCGCTTTCCGGAAAGAAAGTGACAGGTTCGATTTTATCTAATTCTTTTTTCCCCCGACATGTTTGTTAAAGGGTGTGTACAGTTCTGGTTGAGTCGAGGATTGTAGCTGATAACATTTTGCGAGATATTCAGAAACCACTCTGTGAGATGTCAAAGAGCATGCAATTCTAAGGGGTATCAAAAGTTTATTTGACGAAAATCGGTTTTGAAATGGCTCAGATATTCAAAAACAAGGTGAAACAAAGAGATCTAAAAAAGACGTGGCCTGTAACCTTTTATTACTATTACTTTTTTTTTGATATCTCAGCCATTTGAAAACCAATTTTCATGAAATAAACGTTGAGTCCTCTTTAAAATTACATGCTCTTTCATATTTCATTAGAGGTTTCTCATTATCTCACGTAGGAATGTTCAAAACATGAATCCTCACCTCAAACAGCACTGTACAGTCCCTTTAAAACATTCAGATCAGCAGTTGAAATTTTGCAAATTCATTTGCATACAGAGGGAGACAAATTCAGTGATTAAAAAAAACCAAAAAATACTTTCATAACACATTCTGTATACTCGTACTGAAGAATATCATCCCATCTGCCCTAGCTGTTATTATTCATAGTAAAACGAGACGAAACGAAACGAAGTATACTGTCATGACTATGGTGAAAGGAACCGATGTACCTGGTGCGGTGCAATGTAGCCCACGGGTAGACTCGGCAGACAGGATACCACTAGGCAGAGTTTTCTTCACCAGCCGAAGGGTGCCATGTACCCCATGGGGTATAGATGGACAAGGTTGATTTAATAAGTCTTCGCAGATGCCGTTCCCTGTGACATTTTTTTTTTCAATTACGAAAATATAATGACCATGATTCGAGACAATTCTTTGTAAGTACAGATGTATATACGATGTACTGTCAAAGTTTAGCTCTCAATTTTTTTTTTGCTCATAAATTCGTTTCTTCGTGATCTGTTTTTTTTTTATGTCAATCTGTACAATTATGTCTTTTTTTTAATTTGATCACTATCATTGAATTACTTTCTCGATTCAATCCTATCGTATATATACGCTCACTCTATACGTTTGTGATCTATTCGCTTGATACTATAGATCAAAAATTTGAACTAACACCCATATAAAATGGCTTTCAAAGAGTTACATCACGTTTACGCCCTCACTTCTTTCTTGCATAAGAAAGTTCATAATCAAATGCATTCCTTTTGTTCTTGCGGTTGTTCAATTTCAAAATCGTTTTCATCCTTATCCACCATTATCGTTGTGTTTAACATATTGTTGCAAAGCACACAGTGCTTCGACAAAGACACACACACACACGCAAAAAAATATGAACTCAATAATTGAATATACTTGAAGACACGTTCCATTTGCACGTATACTTAGGACCTATACATCTGTATCCATCATAAGCATATCGTCAACACAACATTTGCTTCCCGAAATGCTTTGGCCTCATTTTCTCCAAGGACTTAGGGTTAAGGATTAGGGTTATGATAGGGTTTTCGGGTTAGTTTGATATGAGGATTAGGGTTAGGGTTATGTTGGAGGGTAGAATTGATGTTTGACTCAGCGTGCAGATATTCATGGGAGCAATATCCATAGTCGCATGAGCAAATGCCATAGAACCTATATTACATTGTATATCACATCGTATGTCCTTTCCAGAATAAACCAAATTGTGAATAGTAACAGACGGATTGATTGGGTGCATCATCAATAATTCATTATAGATAGCGAGCATACGACCCTACAGAATTTGAGAGAAAGCCATGCCATTGTGTCCGAGTCAGACTACATTGTAATTAGTTCGTACATGCTAATCTCGTCAATTCGACCTTGTCAGAGTGACATTGACGATACACACAAACATGTTGCAAGAAATAATGAGGGTTTAAAAAATATGAATGATATCACTGGGTACTATCATGATGATATGACAGTATTATACAGACAGATATTATATGGGCTGTGGTACGAGTCTCCAAATCTCTTGACGTTTTAGAAAAAGAGCACTTTCCAAACCAGCCGAACGGAGAGAAACTCGCCCCCCCCCCCAAAAAAAAAAAAAACAACAAACAAACAAAATAAAAAAAACCGGAATAATTTTAATACTGATAAAGATACCACGCATTGTATTCGTGCAAGTTCGTGATTTCACTATGAAAAGCAATTATGAATCATTCTATACAATGTCGAGTGTAATGTTTGGGTCTTCAGTGTATACAATATCAATTATTGATCAACGCATCAGAATGGCAGTATCACAGTGAGGCCTTACTTATAGTGAGTATCGTGCATGGAGCTTGTAGAATAAAAGGGTCCGGCATGGATTATTCCATTCTTCATTCAGATCATTATTCTTGATCCTGACTCAAATGTGTAAATATGTCAAGATGCTTCAACACGAACACTCCTCTTGGCCGAAGTGTATACACATAGAGAGATATCTATTATAAGCCTATATCTGACAATGCTCGGGCAATATCATGGCATGTTGGGAAGGTTTGTGTGGATGTTTGTGTGTATGTGTGTGTGTGTGTGTGTGTGCGTGTGTGCGTGTGTGTGTGTGTAAAACAACAATAACAAGGACAACAGCAGCAGTAATGATAATATAGTGATAATAATGTAATAATGAAAATGCTAATAATAATAGCAACGATAAGAGTAATATTAACAATGATGATAATGATAATAATGATGATACTATCAACAACTAAAATAAAAACAACAGCAGCAACAAATACTAGTACAGAACTGCCAACGCTGAAGAGCCAAACACCGTAACTATTGTAATACCAATGAAAGATTCGATTTATAACTTACCGTGAACGTTCACAAGGATGCAGGAGAGCAAAATAGTCGCCACTGTCTGTGTGAAAATACAAAAGGGAAAAATGCGCAAAAGTTATAATATGGAGGACACTGTATAATAATGTTCTGACAACCCCGTTTCATATGCTATGTACAGATGAGCTCAAAAGTGTTAAAACGGGGATGAAAATAATGAATTTGATTTTTTTTTTTCTCTCCATTATTGCGGCCGATCTTTATAACGCACATTGTTTATGGTATCCTATAAAATCGCTACATACCTTGTTGAATTTTTCGGCCAGGAAAGCGAATCAACCATATATTGTCCTCACTTTTTTTTCATTAACCAGAAACTTCTTTTATCATTCACATAGATAAAGCAACACCGATGGACCACGAAAGACCTGCATTACTAGAGTCTGATACTTCGTTTGATTACTATACAAAGTTTAACTGAAAAAAAAAACAAAAAAAAAACAACAACAATCAAACTAATTTCTATCGAGGCGAACATTTCGACGGAAGAGAACGAGCATTCAACAACAGTCAATCCAGGCATGACTGCTCACGAGATTGTTGAAAAATTTCTGAATGTTCGTCAGTTAATCATTTTTTCACCGTTTTGAATATCCGCCCTGCTATTAATCCGCATGGTACTGCACTTTGATATCAATGTGAATTAATTCACTAACAATATCACGTTTCCTCAGATTATAGAGATTTTGAGCCGCATCAGGATATAGAAATAAAGCAGCCTAATCGCACTAAGGATACTATACCTGTGTAGTTGCCATCGTGTAGAATAAAGGAACGCTGATCTCCTACGCAGAGTACGGCATGTGTGACAGAGTGAGAGGAGTGAACCGACTATTATGCACCGGATTACTTTTAAGAGGAGCAAAATGCACTCAATACAATATAGTAGTGTTTGGGGTAACTTCAGAGCGCGCATCGCTATGGTAGATGCCCATTAGTTTGATAATTATCTCGCGCTGAATGAACTTCAGATAAAATTGAAAAGAGTAAAGACAGGAATTAATCCTCTGCCCGTGGGCGACCATGCATTCTTATCATACGCATTGGGACGTGGCCACCTTTGTTGTAATCCCATCTGTAGATTAATTAGATTTTTTTTTTTCTAATCGACAAACGGATGTATAGGGGAGAGATAGCTTTTTGTTGTTGATTGATAAGGGCTGACGCGCATCAAATATTTTGAAAAATAGTTCTTGGCGCCATCAATGCACGCTTTTCTTTGGTCTCCATGCGGACAACGGCCTTCGAAACGTTTGATTAAGGCAATTTAACACGCATCAGAGAACACCGAATACACGTACACTTTGTTCACGTGTGTGCAAGGGGATAGGGTCAACTAATTCTCAAAATATATCTGAATCGATGCCTTTGAGTCCATGTACTTCGATAACACATTCGTTGACTTATCCTCAGCGAATTTAAAAATTAAAAAATTAAGAAAAAAATTAATAAATTTAATAAATTTAATTTAATTGGATTTTTTGTTTTGTTTGTTTTAATCGGTTTCCCCAGATATTTGGTCTTAAAAAACATCCGTACTTTAAACTTCTCCTAATCTGATTACTCACGGGACCTGCGGCTGTACAAGCTAATGCTTTTACGCAGGCCTCATCATATTTTTTCGCATTATGACCACAGTGTAATTCGCATGCATACAGACCTCGTGTTTATACCAAATCAAACTTCTGTACATTCTGATGAAGTCTCATCTGAATTATATGTTTTGTATAATTTTCGTATTTATATACTTTATTGTGATATATGTGAGAAATATGAAAATAAATTGAAATGAAATGAAAATGAAATAAATGATTACAAGGGGCCTTACTAAGTGTCAGAGCAACTTCACACACACACACACACACACACACACTCTCTCTCTCTCTCTCTCTCTCTCCCCCTCCTCTATATCTGCCGTCCTTGTGCGTGTGATTAAAATGATATGTATGAGGATGGTCTTTAAGTTTTGACGGCTTCAGAGACATCGAATTTATTTGATTGATATTTCTGATACCGATCATAAGAGTATCAATAATGAGAGCGTAACGGTGAAGACGTTATAATGTCAATGATGGTGATAAATCTTTGTATCAATGACGACATCAATAAGAATTTTTTTCCATTTAAACTCATCATACACAAACTAATACATTCCAGGCAAACCGCTCTTTAATATGTTATGTCGTTCAGTGATCAGTATTATTGGGATATAATGTATCCTTTTAAAAGTTAAACCATATGTATTCACTATGTTCCAATATTATACAAGCATGCAGTCATATATCTATATTTTTACAGTGAACTTTGTTTGTTGTGCATGCCGATGTAGTTTTGTTTTATCTTATCGATAGGAATTTGATGTCCATGACCGAATTATTGTATGTTCATGAGGATTCAAGTATTTAAGACTGAAATACCCTTGAATCATCATTTCCACATGGCACTTAGCGTGATCCTCTACGCATGGAGATTTGAAAAGGAAAAGCATTGTATGTAGTCAAAACATAAGATTCATATTTGAATAAATCCACACAGATTTAAAAATGATATATACATATAATGAAATAATAAAATTGTTTTATCACATTCTCCATCATGTTTTCGCATTATGACTTTAGCTCAACTTTGATTTATACAGGCCTTTGTGTTTATACTGAGACATCAACACATCCCGGTGAAGTTTCATCTTATTTTATATTTTGTATATATTTTTTATTGTATATACTTTTTCTATGTTCTTCTTCTTCGGGTTACTCCTCAACCAAACGAGGAGGAAATGGGGAGTGCGCGATATTGCTCTGTTAGTCCTTGTAGCTGTTATTATTTTGTGAGAACTATAAAACTGAACTGAAATTGAAATTGAGAAAAATGAGTGGCTCTTAGCACATCAAAGTTACATATACATGTATGGACATCCAGTTGCAATGTTAACATTGCTTTGGAACTTCACCTCGAGACTATAATGTAGACACAGTGGCGGAGGGGGGGGGGGCGAGCCCCCCTTTATTATTATTTTTTTGTTAAAACAACAGAAATAAAAAAAAAATGGAGGGGGCGCGTGTACCCCCACCCCACCCATTTACGGAATTCCTGGATCCGCCCCTGAGACACTTTGAAGTAGCACTTTCTCGAGGCCTTTTTAAAGTTCAGTGCAAAAAGCATGCAAACTAGTAAAGTAATGCACACAATACAATTAGATGCGTATGAGCAATCTTGCAGGCAAATGAAATGTGCTCATCAGTGACCTTTTCATGTAAATTAGCAAAATGGACGGTCCCATTGCCCGATCAATAAAACTATAACTTAATTCTATTAGCGTGGGTGGTATCAATGACAAAAGGTCAATATCGTTGATTAATATGAAGATAATTAATACCGAGGCTATGGTGTCTACGTACTGATGAAGTACAAACACTTAAAAAATAAAGGAAAACCCATCCTTGCATTGAAAAGTGGTGACAAAAACAACCAACGAGTTAGTGCACTATTATAATGGGACGAAGACTTTGCGCGCTAAGTGCTAATTAAGTTAAACAACTTGGCCGTTTTTGTCATCTGACAATTAAAATTAATGCACGTGTATAAGGGAACAAAGGAATAGACCTTACGTGTTCCTAACGGATTTTATGGAGATACAAAAGACACCCAACAACCAGGGAGAGAGGGGGAGCGCGTTCACTTAACCAACCTTGTTCCAGTCAAATTTGTATCTTCCTTTCTCATGTTATTCTCATACACAAAGTGTATGAGAGCTCATTGTATTACAGCAGTCAATTTACATATTAATGATGATTATATATATATGTATATATATTTGTATGTATATATATATATATATATATATATATATATACATATATATATATATATATATATATATATATATATATATATACGCAAACAGAAGAAAACTGACCAGAAATGAATACAAATTATTAGTGGAAAAATGAGCAAAGAAAATGGGATTCCATCGGGATTTGAACCCGAGACCTCCGGATTGCTAGCCCGGTGTTCTACCGACTGAGCTACAGAAAGCCCTAGTTCTGTGTCAAGAAACTTTTCGAGAACATTTGAATGTGCCAAATGCTCCATCGAAAAATGTTTTCGCGGGAGGGAGTAGGTTTGACTGTCACACGCTTGACACATTATGCATATCATAACAAATGCGATTGTCACTTTACCTATAATAGAAAGTCCTGCATCTTGTGGCATTGCACGTGAGAATGCACACTCTGTCCAGAATCTTATTTTCCGTGAGATAAAAATGTGTTTATATCTTACTAAGATATCGTAAAGTTATTACTCTATACTCCCTTTGAAAGAGTATTGACAAAAATTTGGGAGTTTCATGCATTCCTGTGAATATAATATTATCTAGTATGAACGTACTCTGAAATTTATTCAAAAGTTTCCTCTTTTCCTTCCTAAAAGCCTTAAATACTAGTTTTGGTGTTTTGGGCACGTGCGGATGAGTTTGCTTTGTTTCTGTTTTCATTTCTAAAGACTCCGTGCTCTTCAAGTGCACATTCGTCTGCTTGGCAAGTGCAACTCTTTGTCAAATGAAATTACACTGATAAAGAATGTCTTTTTCTAGAGTATTGCACACAAATACACACTCAAGCACACTCATGCACACACACACACACATACACACACACATGCACTCTCATGGAATTACATGACGTATACGACACCCTCCTGTCACATATCTTTAGAGAGAGATTTCGTCATGGAATTGTGGTACAGGGTCGTCACCATAAAAAAGGAACTTTTATAGGTCTTGAGTTCAATTAAGTCCATGCACCTGATTTATAGTGCATCCTGAGATTACACAATATGTTTTACTTATTCCCCCTTCTGCTAGGATTTTGAAATTGATAGAGTGACTGGCAGTGCTATATGGTAAAAGCAGTGCCATCACTGAACAGTGTGCTCAGCAACCTCATCGTCGCCACTAGCATCCGACTTAGCCAGAGTCCATAATTATCTTTTGTTCGGCAGCAATTTTCCATTTCGCGTTAAATATTACATCAGGTTATATCAGGAGGATGGGAGTTATCAACTTCGAGGGGCGCGGGTGGGTCTCCATGGCGACTGGAAATGAGGATGCAATGTATACTGTTTGAGCGGAGCCGTGGTCAACAATCCAGTATGGCTGGTCTCTAAGGAGAGTATCAAGGATGAATAAACATTAAACGCAAGGAGAGAAAAGGATTTAATGACTTCCACAAGCATCACAAGACAAAAGAGAAACTCCGGTTACCACAAAAAAAAAAAGAAAAAGAAAAAAAGAACTTGTGTAATGTTCAAAACAGTGTATACCCTGTTCAAAGCATACTGAGGTGTATATCCATTGGCAATCTCAGTCATGGTCATGAACGGTCATATCACATTTAACTTATTTATTGCACACAGGAAATGCGGGAAGGTTACCCCATAATTTATATGCTTTCAAGAAATGAAAAATTAAAAGAAAAGGGTGTTGATGGCTTTTATGCCGTCGGAACGATTATGTACAAACGTGCAGAACATGTGTCGGTTTGAATGACAAAGAATTAAAATTTAAAGGCGCGAATCGAATTGCCATAATGCATTTTCCTCGACGTCTCACGATCTGCATAATGCCAACTGGATCCATACACAGCAACATAAAAACAATGCCGGCAAAATAAATGGTGAATGTGTTCGTAATGATTTAATCATCTGCATTATACCATCCCTCTATCGGCTATTGTTAGAACTCAAGGTTAATGTTGGTAGATTTATCATCACGTGTTTTACCAGCCTCCTTTGAAGACTTTATTTCCCATCTGCCCTCGCAGGTCTTTCAAGAAACTAATCGACAATTCTTGATTCTACTCTTTACGGCACGAAGTGACATTGCTTTACAGAATCAGTATTGAACTGGTATATAAAACCAAGGGCAACATCATGGAAGAGATTATCAGAACACTATACAATGTAGCTTAAGCATAAAACAAACACATACTCATCCATTCCTAGAATGAAGTCATAGATCAACGCGCATTAGTTTCTGTATATATATATATATATATATATATATATATATATATACATATATGTAGCCTATATATATGTTATGTTTATATACTTTTTTTTTCAATATTCAGTTGGTTAACTGTACTAACAAGAGTGGCCTTGCTCACAATATGTACGGATAGAAATGACATACAATACAAATCAACCACAACTACTCCAATACAAAAAATAAAGTACTGCACTTCATTTACCCCCCCCCCTCCCCAACACACACACACACACACACACACACACACACACACACACACACACACACACACACACACACACACACACACACACATACACACACACAACATATCATTGTTAGTATACGATGCCTTCAGACTTCGGACTTCACTATCAGTCTTTCATTAAAAAAAAAGATAATGAATTCATATGGACTTAATGACATACACTACATGTACAAAACAAAATAATGTAAACACACAAATCAATTGAGTTTAACATATTTTCTATACGGATACCTCTACGCATGCCTCTTTAACCTATAGAGTATCAATCATGCTGAGTATCCTGCATGATTTCTTGAAAACAAACAATTTCACTGCGCATTTCGAAAAATATACATGTAATTATGTTATATCATAATATACAGAGTTACAATGGAAAACATACTATATAATCATTCATCTGTATCATTTTAAGATGTTTAAATCAAACCTGCCGAAAAAAAAAATAAGTAGCAAAAATATGATCATGTGAAAATTTTGATTTAAACATCTTCAAAACTATTTTTTGTTTTGTAAGGAGTGCAGCATCTTTGAAAAGATTTTATTTTTCTCTGTATATTTGATAATGCATGACCTCACTTACAAAAAGTTGAAAATGGTGTTTATCTGTCTTTACATTCAAACTCTTGATATATGAAATGAGACCATTTTCATTATAACATCAAAAGTTATCTTGCCGCGTATTTGTAATTATTTCCATATACAAAATGTCATACTCCAGTAGTTGTAAGTCAGTTATTCAACCAATATCAACTAAACAAATGTAATTTCAGCTCTTCTATATGGGAAAATTCATCTAAGGCAAACTATTAAGAGAAAGGTATAATGGCACGAATTAATAATTTTGAAACAAGGATAATATTCCCTGCAACCGGTAGCCCGCACCTTTTTATAACGAAAAGCTCGTGCGGCTAGTTGGCTACATGCATGTCTCCTCCATTTTCGCAACTTTAGTTTCAATTCCATTTCATTTGCTTTTGTGATGCGTAGTATTGTTAAGTTCACGTATTTTTCTTTGTTACTACATTGTATTGATGTTGTGTTATTTTGTGTATGAAAATATTGTTGGAAATGAAATAAATGAAATGAAATGAAAGAAGCATTATACAGATCTATATCTATATAAATAAATAGAAGCAAACAAAAGAAAAAGAAAAAAAAAACATATGTCGGGGGATCTGTGTGAAAGGTAATATTCTCATCGATGTGTATTACAGAGAACCAGTGGAACTCACGTTGATATTTTGAGTAGGAGACATTGTGTTGACGTGTGTGTGATCATGATTTTATGCGCTGGAAGTCTACAATGTTTGATTCACTCTTTTCCTCGAGCAAATCTGGCAGATGGAACGTGCGTCCCTCAGACGTTGAATTTTTTATACATCACCCCATGTTCTGTAATCTTTTTTTTTTTTCGAACTCACACTGCCTAGCTGGCAGACTATTGTGTGTTCATATTGAGTGCAATTCACGAGTGCGAGACGCAGTTCGTATAAAAGGGAAGGCATAGTTTCAGTTGCGATGGGGATTCAGTTTTTAGATTTTTATATAAGGAAACAACTTACTAAATATTTTTAAGAGCATACAATTTTAAGAAGAATTTACAATATATCTGATGAAAATCGGGTTTGAATTTTTTTTAATTCATGTTCCATATTCCACATTTCATACAGGCTTTATATTCCATTTGATTTGAAGCAGAAATGTTTTTCACACAATGGTCAGTTTGAACCAATAATGCACAAATGTATAAGGACATTAATAATTGACGTGTAATATGAAGAACCCGCTAAAAAGCAAAGCTTGTAGGATGTGGGCTCCAAAAATATAACGTAGGGTTTTAGTACAGTTAATCAATGTCAGAAGTGACGTAACATGCAAAATACAAGATATCGAGAATATTACAAAGTTTACGGGATGTACAAAGTATAGTATGATTAACTTATGGTATAAATGCTAAAAAAAATAGCAAGTTGATCAAACTAATGAAGTCATCCGACCGAGGCATCGTTTCAGTATACACATTTTTTTTTTCAAGTGATTACGGCAAAATAATTAAACATAGAATTTTAGAAAATTGGCTTTGAGATTTTTCTTAAAGGAGCTTAAAGAACTTGAGTGCAACCGAACCGAATCTAACTCATTCCAGAAAGAAGAATTGGCCGAGATAGCCCAAAGCAAAGAAGTCCGAATAAAATGTGGGACCCATGCCCCTTTTATCAGAGCCACTTTGTTTTGACTTTGTTTTTTGATATCTCAGTCACTTCAAAACCAATTTTTATCAAAAACTTTGAATCCTTGTAGAATTGTATATGCTCTTATGTATTTCATGAGTGGTTTCTAATTATCCCTCAAAATAAAAGCTAAAATCTGAATCCTGGCATCTTAGATCCAAAACTATTACCATCCCTTTGCATCTTCTGGTTTATTATGGTATATACCCCTTGTGTGCGTACTCTCTAAACAAATCGAGTGAAAATATTCACTCTTAAAAGAGTGAATACAAAAAAAGAGTGGATTTAGAGTGAAATTGGAGTGAATTTTGAGTGAAAATGTTCATTTTCACTCGTTTTAGAGTGACCTCAGGGATCACTCCAAAATCTTCGAGTGATCCTAGAGGTCACTTCAAAATGAGTGAAATTGAACATTTCACTCAAAATTCACTCCAATTTCACTCTAAATCCACTCTTTTTTGTATTCACTCTTTTAAGAGTGAATATTTTCACTCGATTTTTTTTAGAGAGATTATAGAGTTCAATGGACACATAAAATCCCGATAACGTTATTCAAATTGCACAAATTTCCTGGCACAGAAAGGGTTGACGATTGCCATCAATCAGACAGAACGAAACAAGGGCAAACGCAACACTAATAGTAATGTAGAATTTATAGACCTGTAAGCAATTTGAGATAGTTGATACCGCGTTTTTACTTGTCGGATGCTGATAACGACAAAGCAGATTATGCATGGTCGACAGAAATTTACTATCCGCGGGGAAAAGTGAGCGGGCTCTGAGTCGATTTACCATTTCAATCGCTTCATGAATTAAGGGAATGAAGGGCCCTTGGAGGGGGGGGGGGGGGAGAATTTTCGCTTCTAAATCCTCTCCATTCCTATGCGTTATGGCATGATTTTTATTTTCTTATTGTGATTAGCAAAGCCAATTGCTTCAGTTCTGCGTTTTCAAATTTACGGGCTGTTTTGTTACTGCTTTTATTATCTATTTACTACTTTTAATCTTCTTTTCGGTACAGGTTTATTTCAGTAAAGCGGACTGGAGTTGGCCAGCACTATCATGTACCCATCAACACGGTCACGAGACTCTTTCGGCACTTTCATCCTTAAAAAGAAAAGAAAAAAAATAGCAAAACAAAATCAACAATACGCAACAACATGTGGGGCCTATTTCACGATTTAATCGCATACTCGTGAAATAGGCCCCAAATAACAAACACTCAGATGGACAAATTCTCAGCCACAATCTAAAGGCCCGGTCCCACTGGCCGATGGACACAAAACGTATGCAGAAAGGACACAGCGGACGAGCAAAATTTCGGGGGTGGCTCCATCCGCTTTCATCCGCTCCAGAAATTGACAAAATTTGCGAAAATTGGCGAAAACAGAACGGAAAAAGAACGGACGTGGGTAGTATGTAACGGGGATGTTAAACGGATGTTCATCGGAAGCCTAGCGGATGAAAACGGATGGAAGTGGATGACAGCTCCGAGGGGGCTACCGGGAATAATTGCGAAACGGACGCATAGCGGAAAGAGTGGATGCAGAGCGGATGAAGCGGATGCATTACGTACGCCTAACGGAAACAAACGCTTTGTCCGTTCTGAATACTTTATATACGAGATGCATACGCTTACATCCTTTCTATTTCCGTGCTATTAACGATGTAGAGACGTTCCATCTTTCCTCCCTCTTTCCGTTTTCAGCTGCAGCGGATGTGAGTTGCGAGGATGCCCAGAGGATGCAGAGAGGATACAGCGGACGTTTAACGGATGAAAACGGACATACAACGTTTGTTGCTCGTATATGTCGCGGATTTACATCGTATATGGCGGAAAGTTCATCCGTTCTAAAAGTTTTAAGCAGCGTAAAACTTTTTGCGCGGATGAAATCATGATGGACGGATGCTCGATGGATAGAGCGTATGAAACACGTATGCGATGAGTACACAGCGGATGCGTAGCGTTTTCCAACGGATGGCAAGATCTTTTTTACGTTTTACATCATCTTTGCATCCGTAAGTGCAGTGGGACCGGGCCTTTATATTTGATGCATGTATTATTGTTCCATTGGTTATAGTAAGATGAAAAAGAACAGGTGCCAAACGATCACTAGGCCTATCTACTATTACTGCGGTGACTTGAAACCAAAGAGATTTTCCCCAGTGGTGGGGAGGAGAAAAATCTCTTTGCTTGAAACAAACTTGAAACGCAGAGGGCGCAGCGTATCACACATGATCCATGTACGATTGCCCAACTACTATTGGATGCGATGTACCGTACTCTACGGTACATGTACGTCCGTCAGAAAAATCAAGATGGCTCTCACTGGTAGTGCCCGACTGCTTCGGAAGGTGAGGAAAATGCCTTCGTTCATTTTACTATGACAGGTTATGAAATAACTATTGTTGAAGTGAATTGTTCCTCGATCTTTTTTTTTGTTTCTTTCACCTTTTCAGGTCGCAAGTGGCTCTTTCGCGAGGAAGTTTTTCGGCACCTCGTCTCGGGCTTCAGCTGAGGTAAATTTACGTATGTTGCAGCGAAGTTACGAGTAGCCTTGTAACAATGTACGGAATAACCCATATGAAACCTGCAAGACTTGTTATCCCGTACCGTAGTCCACAATCCACACGCATTACGTAACGTCTTTCTTTCTAAATTTTACTAGACATGTTCATATAATGGGCAAATGTATGGTAGCACCCCCCCCCCCCCCGTTTTATGTCCCAATGTCAGATAAGAAGCCCACTGCACTGTGAAGAGACAGATGCCATCGTTTGAGAATGCCATAATATTAAAAATAAAGGGAACAAAAAGTGTGTTCTAAACACTAACGTAAAAGATATGTCTGTCGCTGTATAAAATCCAGACAGGCTGCGCTTTGCACTTCGTCTGCGGGTCTGGTTGGGCTAATATTTAGTATATTCAATAAAAGTGTAACAGTTAGACCCTAATGTTAGTTACTGGTACTCGTACATAGTGGTATAGTGGTAGACAAATGAAACGATGTGATATCCTAGGGCTAGACTTTGTATTTTAGCCATTTGTATACTCAATGGTTTCTAGCTTATTTCGTCTAGTCTATGCTTGCTACTTTTGTAGAAGTATAATTTATATTTAATGTTTTGTCTGTGCATATTGTCCTAAACTGTATAGGCCTACAGATAACATATGCATCATATTTGTAGGATGGTGTTGGTATGTTGTACATAGCTACCTGCCACAAAAGTGGAAGGAAATTCATTGATAGGATAGATTGTGCAATCCATGCCAAAGTTCCAGGTCCCATTGCATAAAAGACATTCCCATTAATTAGAATTACAAGTTGGATTTTGTCTTTACCATGACATTTGTCACTCCAGCAAGAGTTGTTAATCATAGCAAAGCATGTTTTATGAAATGCAGCCCAGGATGTTAACCTCCCACCTACCCTGCACAGATAACAGTCCGAGATGCGCTCAATGCTGCCCTGGATGAGGAAATCGCCAGGGATGAGAGGGTGCTTCTGATGGGGGAGGAGGTGGCCCTCTACGATGGAGCTTACAAGGTCTCCAAGGGTCTCCATGCCAAGTGGGGGGACAAGAGAGTGATCGACACGCCCATCACAGAGATGGGCTTTGCTGGAATTGCTACAGGTGCCGCCATGGTAAGCTGCCCCCTTTTAAAGCTCCTCTGCCTCTCTTATTTCAGTACATCTGATTTTTTTTTCTTCATGAAGTGAATCCTGTGCATTCAACTTTAGGGACAGTGTAGCACTCTTGGTAGGAAAATTTTCTGACATGCTCTGTACTCCAATGTAAATCAGTCATGTTATGATATCATTAGATTATTGCAAGGACTTACAGTGTAGTATAGCCCTTTGCATTACTACCTGCAATTTGTATTCCTTCTAGAGGATTGCCCCAGCATGACCAAATTGATTGCATTGTTATTTGTACTTATGTGTACTGTTTGCTGGAAGCGAATGTCATTGAACTGAACTGAACTTAGTAAGGAATTTTTCTATTCTATTTTCAGTTTTCTCAGTTCAGCTTTATTCATACAAGAGTTGGTCTTTATTTTGTCAATAATGTAATTGCTGTAATCAACAAGACAATAAGCCTTTCATGGTGTATTCTAGATGGGTTTGAAACAACTAAATGTACTCTGAATCTGTCTGAATGATGATATTAATTGATCAAGAACTCAGCAGCTCAAAGAATGATTTCATTAAAGTTATAACTGTGATTAGATGTTTGCTAGCCATATTCCTTTCTTACATAGGCTGGCCTGAGACCTGTATGTGAGTTTATGACGTTCAACTTTGCAATGCAAGCCATCGATCAGGTTATAAACTCGGCTGGCAAGACCTTCTACATGTCGGCAGGAGCAGTGAGTATGCTTTTCAAATGCTCCTCAGTCTGTGTAGTTGCATTACACAGAGTTTCGATCCCATGCTTCCATTCGTATCACATTGAAAACATCATGCAGAAAGACACTTTACTTTCCTTCTTTTTCACACACCTTCCTGTCATATACATACTAGTACTTGTATATAATTTTCTGAAATGGTATATTGTGCTACAGAAAAGTATAGAAATGAATGAATGTGAGAGGTGAAGTATTATAAGAGTGTTTTTTTTTTTTCAAAGACAACAGAATGAGATAGCATCCTTGTAGTTTTGTGTGTTTCTGTTTGTTTGGTTGGTTCTTGCAATGATCATATTATGTATGTTACAATATGGACTAGTAAATCCTTCCCAATTGTCTTTGTTACATATATTGCAGAGCTACCAAGTCTCACGCATTGTGAGTGAGACTCAATCATTTAGGGTCTGTCTCTCGATCTCACGCATGACACCCATTTTTCTCACGCATTGGGAGCATAGTTTAAAGGATTAAAGTGAGAGTTGCAATTGAAGGCATATTTCCCTTTTGTCTTTCAAAATAAGTAAAAAATAGTCATTTAAGTATGCACCAGCTTGCACCATTAAGAGCTAAAAATTGAAAAAGCTCCCTACCGTGGGAGGGCGGACACCCCCTTCCCACACCTTCCCCTTGCTCAGTTGCTTCCGCTCCCTTGCTCACGCGAATGCGCGCGCCCCAAGATGCTGAGTCATGAAAATCTCACTCATAAACATTTTTTGAACTTGGCATCTATGATATTGACAAAAAGTGTAGGCCCCACACCAGACCACATGCAATGAGTAGAAAGAGGAGGAGGTTTTGGCTTTGGATTCTTCAGTTGGTGATAAAGAAAACATAGAGGCACAATTTTTGTTTGTACATGTACGTGTGGATGTGTTTTCTTGCTTGTTTCATCCTAATATTTGTCGAAATTGATGCACAATGTGCCTGCCATCGTCACACAGGTGCCAGTACCCATTGTATTCAGAGGGCCAAACGGTGCAGCAGCCGGTGTAGCAGCCCAGCACTCCCAGTGTTTTGCCGCCTGGTATGGCCATGTGCCAGGCCTCAAGGTCATCAGCCCTTTTTCGTCCGAAGACTGCAAGGGGCTCCTCAAGGCAGCCATTAGAGATGATAATCCAGGTATAATGAAATTCTTTAGTACTTTCTTTCTTTCTTTTTTTTTTGTGGAAACAACTGCATTTTCATGGCAATGTTTTCCTGGTAATAAGTTGATTTATTTGGTGCTACTATAGGGTTTCTGGTAATTGTAGCCTTGATGTGAATATTATTGTTCCTTTTGGTTATACATATCATTCCATTGTTCTCCTTCATCACAGGAAATTTTGAGTAAATCAATGACTGCTATGGTTTGACTTTATTCAGTGACTAAGACAGCTATATTCTGACAAGTGATGACTGTGACCAACAAAGGATAGAATGGGGTGTCTTCATCAATCATCATAGTGCTGCAAGAGAACATATTCATATATACCAAAAACACTTGTGTGTAAGGCACACCTTGATGTCAGATATCCAATGGAAAAAACAAAACAAAAACAAAACAAAGCAGAGACCCAGGTGCTTGCATTTGTGTATACAAAAAGGTAAGGTGCACCCCAACTCTCAATATTTTTCTGGACAAAAAGAGTGTTTATGGTATTTCCCACAGATAGGCTTGTAGAAAGGGAATGCAATCTAGTCCTGTTCTTATATATATAATATATATATTTATAATTCCCCTCTCAGTTGTATTCTTGGAGAATGAGCTGCTGTACGGCAGGCCGTTTGAGATGTCGGAGGAGGCCATGCGAGACGACTTTGTGCTCCCCATCGGGAAGGCCAAGATAGAGAGAGAAGGAACCCATGTGACACTAGTAGCCCACAGCATGGGAGTGCTGCGCTCCCTGGAGGCTGCCGATGTTTTGGCTGAAGAAGGAATCTTGTGTGAGGTGCGTATTTGCCTATAGTAAATAGTTGTATTTGGCTTGGTCTTGTATCGGGCCCTGTAGCTATTTTTTACCATCTTTGCAGTTCATTAAGTACTGGTACTACTGACTCCTCATGTGCAGGCAATGCAGACAGATGTACAATTATAAGAAAAGTAATTTCTACACGCCGTGTATCAGCTAGTGTGTCCAATATAAGTCACTCCTTTGTCTTTTTTTAGTTTGTTTTTGCAAATGTTTGTCTGGCATATCATCTACAATAGTGCAACATGCAATAGAGATAAAAAACAATTTCAAAGAGTGCAGAGCTTGTAATTCGTCACATTCAGATTATTTTCATCACAAGCATTAGTCATAATAGTCCCAAACACCCATTCTTACGTCTGTTCTTACTTATACAGGGCTTTACACTATTTTTTTTTTTTTTTTTTGCTGATGGCCCGTTAGGGCTACTGAAATCTATTAATCTGAAATGTTGGTGGCCCAAAAAGATATGTGGTGGTCCAAAACAGAAGCAAATATAGCAATCCATTTTGAATTTTAATTGCCCAATCATGCTACCAAAAGATAACCTATTTTATAATTTGATGGCCCAGCATAAACTTTTAGTGGCTCTGGGCTTAGTTTCAGCCCTGTTATAGTTTGTATAGTCAAGTTCTGTATTGTGTTATTGTTTCTTAATTGTATTGTAATTTACGGTAACCTGTCCATGTGATGAAGTTTCCATAGAAAGTTGCATAATAACAGCAACTCAGAACCCAATTTCCAGCTAATTTGTCTCAAATTAAACACAGATTATCTAACTCTATAGTGGGGCTTTAAGTTATTGCCCTGAATAGGGCCATCCTCTGTTTATCTATGTCTGGAAAATTAGACTTTGACCCCTGGCTAAATGTTGCTGAGTGATAATAGAGCTATCTGTGAAGAACCTTTGTGTGGTGTGTGCAGTGTTTGTCATGTTATGAATTATTTCTGTGGAATAGACGTGGTATCTTGTCTCCTTAGTTCAAAAATTCATCATAGATTAATTTTGCTGTCCTGAGAAGTAAAAATGGATACAGTTTGTGACATATGGCTGTACAATTTTGTATCGGTCTTCAGTGTCAAATCTCAAGATGAAATACACCAAGTAACAAATGAATATTTAAATTTCATCTTAATGCTCTTAGACTGATTAATGCATTAGCAAATAAAGTAGTTCTTTTTCTTCTCTCATACTGTTGGATTGTTTTTGAAAATTGCTGTACAGATGAAGCAAATACTGTTATGTGCATATCACGCTCCAAAGTACTAAGCACAAAACTAATAATGTATTAAGGATTGTTGTTGTAAAGAACAATTTAGAACCTTTTTTTTTTAATTTCATGTCACTTTTTGTGTGTCAGCACAGTGAATTTTGTTCGCAATGACATGGAAGTCTGTAATAATTTAAGTTTATGTGTCTTTGGCTGTGTTTCTCTGTTGTCCAGGTGATCAACATGAGGACCATTCGGCCAATGGATGAAGTGACCATCCTGAATTCAGTAAAGAAAACCAACCATCTTGTCACTGTTGAGGGCGGCTGGCCGCAGTTTGGTGTGGGTGCAGAAATCATTGCCAAGGTTATGGAGAGTGAGTATGACACTACACCAATTTCTGATTTACATAAGTTGACTACAGGTAGTATATAATTTGCATTTTCCACTTTCTTGCATATCAGACTAGAGTGAAGAAAAGAAATTGAGAAAGCACAGTCCTATAAAATGTAAATTTTGTAGTAATATCTAAATTTGAAAAGAATGCAGGAAAAGAAACTACCTTATATGATCTTCTTTGGGTAAATTGTTGGAAAAAACTGACCTTGTACTTCTTGTACTGTAAAAGCTGTTATTTTTGCATACAGATATTTTTGTGAATGAAGTCACCGACTCTTGCAATTTGACACTGAGTCTATTGTATTAAAGTGCACTATAATACCTGTCGGTTCAATGTGCTAGTGCATTAGGTGGCAATATTTTCGGATGTTGTTAAAGGGTCTGTACAGTACTGGTTGAGGTGGGGATTCATGTTTTGAACATGCCTAAGTGAGATAATGAGAAACCTCTTATTAAATATGAAAGAGCATGTAATTTTAAGAAGGATTAAACGTTTATTTGATGAAATTGGTTTCCAAATGGCTGAGACATCCAAAAAAAGTGATAATAATAAAAGGCGACAGGCCACGCCTTTTATTAGAATCTCTTTGTTTCACCTTGTTTTTGGATATCTCAGCCATTTCAAAACCGATTTTCATCAAATAAACTTTTGATACCCCTTAGGATTGCATGCTCTTTGACATCTCATAGAGTGGTTTCTGAATATCTCGCAAAACGCTAAAAGCTAAATCCTCACCTCAACCAGAACTGTACACACCCTTTAAATTCGTAGCTCAACAGTGATTTGCGAAATTTGTGTAAATACAAATGATACATGTACAAACAAAATAGCAGCTTTCACAGTAATGTACAATTTTTATATGAAATATAAATTGTACGCTGTGCTTCTCAAAGTCATCTGTAATCATCCTAACCAATAACTTTATTCATTAGAGCAGAAGCTCATCTGTATTGCAAATTCATGTGAAATTGATGTTGAACTTTATTTACGCTTTTCATGCAGGCGATGCTTTTGACTATCTGGATGCACCTGTTGTTCGAGTCACTGGCTCTGATGTGCCCATGCCCTATGCAGCATCACTGGAGCAGGCTAGTCTTCCTCAAGTCAACAATATTGTAAACTCTGTCAAGAGAATTCTAAACGTAGGAGCTGCACAGGGTCAGATGAAAAGTTAACACATTTTCTCTAGCACATGAATATCTTTTCTTAGAGCATTTAAACTAAACAACCAGAATAAAACTGATCCATTTCTGGGATTTTGTGAGTCGGTTGCGGTACAGTTACACCTTTTCTGTGCTTATTTTCACTTCTTTGCTATGGTACATATAGGCAATATTGGTATGTGAGAACATGGTATTTTATATGCCAGTATTCCTATTTCATCATGGTGGCAAATTGTACGGCATGCACAAAACAGCTGGTGGAATATCATTTTTATTTATTTCTGTGTTTGGCTACAATTGTACAATTAATTATACAAAATGTTATACATTGTAGTTGGTCATCTCAGCGTAACATTGTACCACAAATTACTTTGAGCATAATCTGTCGTGTGAAAGGGGTGATAGGAACAGTGTTAGCAACATTGTCATGCAGAAATGTGATGGTGTTGTTTTCTGATGGAGGCAAACACATTTACATGTACTGTATGGTTGTGGGAAACAGACATGCAATTTGCAAACTTATTAAAAACAAAATCTCCATCTGAAAAACGGGCCAAGAAATGGAAATAAGTGTTAATGAGGTCATGTAGAATGCAGAACGTAAATTTCTCTGTATGAGGTATCCCACATTATGTTTCATGATAGTTGTATAGATATCATGGGCCCATAATGGTGTGCTACGCCGACCTGTCATGACAATTCTTAAACTGCCTGTGTGTATTCATTGCAGTTAGAAAAGCATGAGTTGTCAGAGGTACTAAGATACCGGTAGTTTAATCTAAACTACATGTATTGTCATGACTACCCTCTTGTTAAAGTTTCCCTGGTACATTCTGCCAATGCCGAACCACTGACTCTAATCAAACCACATCCTCAAGTCTTAAAGGGATCGTATAGTTTTGGTTGAGACCTAATTCAGGTTTCTAACATTTTTTGGTGAGATAATGAGAAACCTCTTATGAAATATGAAAGAGCCTGTAATTCCATGAGGAATTCAACATTTGATGAAAATTGGTTTTGAACTGAATGGTTGAGATATCCAAAACAGAGCGATTCTAATAAAGTGTGGGACCCACCTTTTATTACGATCGCTTTGTTTTACTTTGTTTTTGGATGTTTCAGTCATTCCAAACCCGATTTTCATCAAATAAACTTTGAATTCCTCTTAAAATGGTATTTCATAAGTGTTTGCTTGGTATCGCACAAAAAGTTAAAAGCCAAATTTTCATCTCCACCAATACTGTACCATCCCTTTAAGCAAAAGGTAAATCCTATGTGAAGATACAGATATAAACTGCAGTAAATTTTATGCCTCTTTATTTTGATAAAGTGTGATAACAGGCTTTAATAACAGGGCATTTGTTACATGATGTCTCTCTATTTGCTTTCACATGAGTATTTTACCGGGTATTGTTTGATGAGTACTTTGAACTGCATTATATGTCTCACTTTGTTTTTAGGTAATGCATTGCTTTTGAAAATATTGTATTGCCAAACTTATACACTTGTATTTCTTCTTTTTTTTCATTGTTGTCGTTGTATATTTGTGGTACAAGATTACCCTTAAAGTGTGAAAAAAAATAGATATATTATAGATGCTACTACTAATTACCTGCTGATCCACTGAATGAAGCGAATTTTGCAATGGTGTCCAGTGTTTCTCCCAGGCATGCTGACAAGTAATATGCTGGAATATAAGAGTTTGAATAAAAATTTATGATGCAGTACAGTGGCACGTGAATTGTCGCCCTCAGTGCTGCCTCAATTTTATCTCTCTGTAGAGGAACTGAATCGGGATATTGCTGTTTTTCTTGTACACAATATTTGAGTACCGGTATACTTAGGTAAAGACTAAATGAAAGCTTCTAGGCTTATGATGTAGGGTTTATTCTTCATATCTTGATTAGGTACACACTGATGTAGTACAGTATTTACACTGCCTTTGTCACAAATAATTATATTTGTTGTAAAAAAGGCAATATTTACTGTATTCGCCATACTTTTAGCGAGTCTAAATTTTTGCAAATCTGGACTTCCCGACGATTTCACGTCTGATTAAATTTGCGATCGTGGAGTACAGTACTGAATGGAGAAATGTATGCGTACATGTCACATTCATGTCGGGATCAGAGTCAATATTTTTGTGTGTCTTTAAATTCACGAATAGCACCTGACTTACGAAATTCGCGAAAATAAAAACCTCGCAAAATATTCAATGTATACGGTATGTGAATACATTAGATTTTGTACGTACATGTATTTCAAGAGATTAAATATAGTTAAAATACATTTGTACGTATTTCAAGACAGATTTTTTATATTCCTTGTCCTTGTGACCACACTCATGATGAAACAAATTGGAGTACAGAGTGAGGTGGAAATCTCAGTCAGAGGAACAGTTCCAGCAGGATTGAGTTCAGTCATAGAAAATTGAGTACCCAAGTATTGTACTATACCATGGTCTTCAAGTCAGCAGTATGGACTCCACATGATGGATGCTGTTTATTTTGTTTGTTTGTTTGTTTGTTTGTTTGTTTGTTTGTTTTTGTGTTTCTGTTTTTTTTCTTTTAATCCAGCTCATACTGTGGAAAGTACAATGTATTTGTACAGAAAGATGCCAACATATGGGATTGGTGAATGAGGTTTTAGTAGTGCTGTACAACATCTATTGAGCTTAACAAGCTCAGTTGTAGGCTGGTGCTACAGACGAAAAGAACTTGATTGATGAACCATTTTCCTGTTGTGGCAAGAGTGATTATTTGTGTTGTCAAAGACCCCTATCTTCCTTTTTATTAATTTTCATGTTCTTCCCATCTTCTATCTCTTTCTCTGTGTGGCTCTCCTTTTGCATATCTGTTCATTAAACTGACGTCAGATGACCTTTGAATTGAGTGCATCGCTACATAAAAATTCGTCGGAAATTATCACTTGAAAGTCACACATTGATTCTTATCTCACGAGCTTTATAATATTGCAAGTAGGCCCTACATTATTATGTTCTTTACATTTTTGCTCATGAGAAAATACGGAAAAGCCATTATCACTCATTGTAGTAATTCCTCATAAGATTCAGCACAATATAGCAATAACGGGGTAGCAATATTGACGCTAATGACAGGTAGGCGTAATAACGATGATTTGTTTAAATCCAACATAAACAACGGCGACATTCTGCCGGCGCGGCCTAGGTTTCGAGCCACGAGAGAGAGCGCCAACGCCGTCTCGTTTCTGTGAGTGGTTGTACCGTAGATGGCGCTATCGAAACACACTGCACAGTGCCGTATATTAAGAGAGTCTGGCCAACTCGGTTTTTGGCTTACGTGTTTTGAAACCTGTGATTGGTCAAAAGCTGGTCCCGTGATCTACAGGCGCCATGTCGTTACTGAAGTGCGCTCATACGCAATGCCCATTGTTAACTGCCCCTTATTTGGCTTGGTTATTTTGTTACGTCTGAGCGTACACGCTAATCCTGTGACGCGTAATACGCGCGGTAACGACATGGCGTCCAAATTAGCAGTTGGCCAGACTCTCTTAAATACGGCACTGACACTGCACAGTGCCATCCGATGAACGGTCAAAACACAGAATGATCTTGATATACTCTCCACTGTAAAAGTGAATATTAAGTGATAGTAAGGGTGTTTCACTTGCTTTTATTCCGTGGAATATCGACATCAACTACTGGAACATAAGGCAAGCAAAAATATTTGCATGCTTTTTTCGCACTAGTTTCTGGTTGCGTGAATGCGCGAAAATTTCACACAGCGAAAATTTCCACTTTTGCAGTTACACTTGTAGTAGGTTAGGTTTCTTACATATTGAAAAAGACATTCGATATATATATATATATATATATATATATATATATATATATATATATATATATATACATATATACATACATACATACTTTATTTGTTTTTTGTTTTTTCAGGTAGAGATCAGTGGATGATACCAAACGGATTTGGAGACCAGGCCACTCAGGCCTGCACCAATCAGTGACTACCGTTCAAACGGGAGAAAGACTTCCCATTGAACCCACGTTCGATGCCGTTCGATATTTGAAGTATGAACCAAACTGGTTCTGTCTCAGATAGGAAGACAATCGAGTCGATTATCTCATTGCATAATGACCAGCCATCTCTGTATTATAGGAGAAAAGTAGGCACTAATTACTTTTAGACCATATACTTAATGATACAGAAAAAAGGGATACGCGTATAGGCCCGAAATATAGCGCAAACACTAAATTTCAAAGCAAAATCAAATTTACGACTGCGTGGGCATGATAATATGGGCACTTTATATCTGGCGTGATAATCCAGAACTCAAACGACATTATACCGTACTCAAATAGGCCTACGATCACAGGTTTATCGAAATCCGGAAAAGTGATAAAATCTGCTTTCCATGCAGAGGGCCAACCTACACAGTTCAGGCCTACGGGCTCTAGGCCTATATGATAAAACTCTATATGCATTGATTCTAGACGGGATCAATTGACTAGGCGTATTAAACGTTTTATCGTACCGGTAAGGGGATTTCCACTTTATTCAATGAATAAACAAGGCCATGATAGACCAATGTTACAATCGAGGGCATAGATGTCAAGTTAAAAAAAAAAAATTATGAGTGAGATTTTCATGACTCAGCATCTCGGCGCGCGCGCATGTGCGTGAGCGAGGGAGCGAAAGCGATTGAGCGAGGGGAGGGTGTGTCCGCCCTCCCACAGTAGGGAGCTTTTTCACAAGCTGGTGCATACTTAAAGTGACTTATTTTTACTTATTTTGAAAGACAAAAGGGAAATATGCCTTCAATTGCAACTCTCACTTTAATCCTTTAAACTATGCTCCCAATGCGTGAGAAAAATGGGTGTCATGCGTGAGATCGTGAGACAGACTCTAAATGCTTGAGTCTCACTCACAATGCGTGAGACTTGGCAGCTCTGCGAGGGCCTAGGCTTCCAATCTTCAGATTGATGACAACTGAAATCGAACATCAAAGGCACTCTGAATCAGTGCATCCATAGGAACGTGTAAGAAATGACTGCAAAGTGACATCAAAAACTGCTGATACACATAGGCCTATACCCTTATTTGAGTGTTTCGAATGCATGTTTTGGGCTTTGACGATTAATTTCTTGGAAAATAAAATGTCTTCTCTTATTAGTGTTAATTATAATGTAGGCCTATACCATTTTATAGAATGCTGTCCATCAATGTCACGAACCCTTTCCGTTTACTGAACATAATCGATCTCTCCATCTATAGGTTCAACTTCTATTAGCTACATTTGAGGTCTAGACCTATAATAAAAGTTGATCGACCCCATGGCTGTGACCGAAAATATGCCTACTTGAAATAGTGAAACCCGAGAAACACCGGGCGTTCACTATACAGACATCGGGGCCCTATACTTCGGCAAACAATTTTGACAAAGAAAAATGTGAAGGATGAGCTGAGATGAACAATACACGTAGTACAGGACCTACAGTCTAAATCTGACCAAGGCGGTATACCTCCTTGATCTGACCCTCTCGATCTGTCGATCCGGGGGCCGAGGATCTAGAAAATATGAATGAACAATTAAAACCTGCTAGCTAGTTGGGGTCTATACAAAGTCGGCCGCAGGGCGGATACAAGAATTCCGTAAATAAAGGGGAGGCGCCTTTACTTTACAAAAGTATAAAAAAAAAGGGGGGGGGGGAGCGCACGCGCTCCCCTCCCCCACTTTTTTTTTTACCTCCGCCAAGGGAGGAGGTTATGTTTTCGTTACCGTTGGTTCGTTGGTTTATTTGTTTGTCCGTGTGCAAAATAACTCAAAATTAAAGTATTTGGATGAAACTTACAGGAAAGGTTGAGAATGACACAAGTTATATATGATTACATTTTGGTAGTGATCCGAGAATTTTTGGGGACTGTATGAAGGATTTTTGATATTTTGACAGGTAGGGTCAATGAACTTGGGAGTTCAAGCAGCACATCAGTTTGAGGTTTTCAAACTGCCAGCCAAATAACTAGGCCTATCTTTGGTTTCTGCTGGGGCGAGGCGCGCCGCGCGCAGCTGAGGGTTTATGACGTAACAAAGGCTTCTATTATTGGGAAATCGGGCGATTTTTCAGCATCACTGATCTCTATCTATGGAAGAGCCCAATGAGCTTTTCCCCAGTGGTGAAGAGGAGAAAAATCTTTTTATTTGGAAAGAGCAAGATCATTCGATGGAGAGTATTGGGCTGCTTGGCGGAGGTCTGCGCTCTCAGAGTGCTTTTCTAGTTTCTTTATTTCTTTTGTTTTAACAAAAAAATCAAACAGGGGGCGCGCGCCAGGTGCGCCCCCCCCCCCCCTGGATCCGCCACTGCTAATTATTTAATACATACCGGCAATTGATATTTCTTACACTGGCAATTCGGTTCATTCCGCAGCATAATTTCACCAGTTTTAGATTAGATTCTCTCATTGGAATACTATATTAACTCAGTGTATGACGTTATCCAAACGTTGGCCCAGGTTACACAGACCGCTTTACCATACACCTGCGGTATGGCCAAGATGAAAATAACTCGGACTCGTCGGGCATGCGAGATAAAATTGCGAATATTCACAGTAAACACTGGACTACTTAATTTCTCAAACAGATCAAACGGTTTGACCTCACTCAGCTTAATACATTTATTAAACGTCTATCACCTATTTCCACTATAGTTATCAAACTGCAGATTTCCCTAATCACGCAAACCACTTCATAGCTACTCAGCACCGAACACCTTCCGAAATTGTGTGATCAGTAGACAGTAATGAACATGGAGGTCTATTAAAGTTAATTCGATTACACCAGGGGCGAGAACAATGAGACAAAATGTCACGCTAATACTGATCTCGTGTTGAGCAAGTTTATTCAAAACTCCATTCAATTTCTTCTCTGCAGGCATTTCCGCAATAGATAAACGTTTTCTCGACGAGCGTTTAATAGTAGAAGCAAAGGCAGATATATATACGCGATATACTTAGAGTACACACAACCAGTAGTATTGTTCAATGGCGCAAACTACCGAATTGCTGTTTAAATGCAATCCATTTTATGTACACGTACAACTATATGGCGTGGCGTATTGAGCTGTGCGTGTACTTGTTGTATGGATGGAGACTGTATTGTGCGCAGGCATCTGTACTGTGATGTAGCGCATACTACATGTACACCACCGACCGACGACGACGACGTATGTATCCGGCCTGTCCCTCTGCGACAGATACGGCGACCCGTCACTCATATCTCAATGGCCGCCATCATGAGCAAGAGAGCTATGGCTACACAGTTCGTGCGAACGGAATTTGCCGATTGTAAACACCGATACCGAAAACTTTGGCGTTGATAATTGAGCCGTATGCGACTTCTCTTATATTGTGATTACACGGAAATTTATCTGAAGACATCGTACTTGTTTTCTGTTTGAGGTAAATTGCTGGAATTTCATGTAGTTTTGATTAAATGAGCATTGTTTCAGTACGTATCGGAGACTCTTGTGAGCGTGTGTGGGTCTACGGGATTCGTGTGTGTCTGTAGTCCCGTAGAAGAGTGGGTGCTCCTGAATGCGGAATTATGAATGTGTATAATGAACGTATGGGTCTAAGGCGGCAACAGCATAGGGAGCGGTGCAGTGCATTTCATGATCACTTTGATGGATATCGCACAGCCCAGGTGTTTCTCGTTTTTACATTATTATACCAGAACGAGACCTGTGATTCCAATTTTTTTATTAGTGCCTCATTCTAAATGCTTTATATTTTGGATCAAGATACACAGAAGTGAGCACATAAATCTCTATTTTTGTTAGCTTTTCTCCTGCTGATGCTCCATTTTCATCAATCATGTTTAGGCAAACTGCACAGCCCCCTGTCGCTATACACAACTTCAAGTGTTGCTTCATGGCGTCTCGTCGGCTCCAGGCTGGTTTCTTCAAAGTGTGTTGGCTTGCTCTTCTTCCTTGAATGTCTCTGATTTAAAAAAAAAAAAAAGTTAAGATAAAGCCGGTTGAATTCTTTTCTCAAAGAATTTTAATGCATCGACATAGGTCTAGACCCACTCTATATGGACCATGGTATATCTCCAATCCAGGCAATTAGGTTGACCGAAAGATCGGTCTGTATCTGTCCGTCTAGAATGTTCCGCGGAGACTGCGTCTGGCTTCACGGATCCCCTCCGTACATTATTGTATACAGACCGAAGTCAATGATTCCGGCTCCTGTGTGGAGCAGTCGCGCACAGATCAAACGTTACGATTTAAAAAACCAAATTTCAGACAGCTTTTTTACATTCAAACAAGTTTGACATGACATGACACATTATGCAGCAATATTTGGGGTAAATTTCTCACATTGTGCAGTCGAAATACAGTAACGCGGTTATAACGCAGAAATTTTATCCATATCGCAACATCGCCGTTCGCTAGCTGTAAGTCGCCATTTTGAATCTGTAAGCCAATCACATGCGAGGTTTTTCAGAGTTTTAGTAGAAAAAACACGTAGAAACTACCTCGCATGTGATTGGCTAATAGATTCATACTGTATGTTTCTGCACTTTGAACGTGAAGACGCTGGTTGATGTGTGTTTTACGTTGAAAATTCTACCAAAATGTTAGACTATTCATTAATCTGGTGAGTGTAGTGTATTCTTGAAAAGTTGATTTCACTATACAAGCTTAAAGGGAATGTAATTCCAAAGAACAATGTGAATTGAGTGAAAGCAGCAACATTAGTAGAACACATTATCAGTGAAAGTTTGAGGAAAATCGGACATTCAATGCAAAAGTTATGAATTGTTAAAGTTTTGGTGTTGGAACCGCTGGATGAGGAGACTACTAGAGGTTATGACGTATGAGTGGACAACAATATAAAGGAAATATAAAGAAAATTCATCAAAAATTCATTTTTCATGAAGATTACAAATTCCATCAATTTGATACTAACATATGTTAACGGTGGAAATTATCCCCATTGCTTTCTGAAAGCGGTTTATCAAGTGCTCTTCCATAATGCTGGAAAAGTGAATTTTTGTTGAATTTTCTTTACATTTTCTTTGTATTGTTGTCCTCTCATACGTCATAACCTCTAGTCTCCTCATCCAGCGGTTCCAACACCAAAACTTTCATAACTTTTGCATCGATTGTCCTATTTTCCCCAAACTTTCACTGATGTGTTTTTCTAATGTTGTTGCTTTCACTCAATCCACATTGCTCTTTGGGTTTACGTTCCCTTTAAATTTGTCGACCTAGGGCCGTGAATTAGACGCAATCGAGAAGGGTGAGGTACCTCACCCAATTTTCCATAGAGACAGTGGTTAAGAACATCCGCACAGCTCAGCAATGGGTACTAATACCTTCCGTCTGTCTACGGAGGAGAGCGTTAATGGCAAAAAATAAAAGACTCCTCCGGACAGACGGATCTTTCTGTCTAGGCAATAGGGAGCCTATCTGTGTCGTTATGACATAGGAATAGGTATGGCAACAACCCTGTTTTTCTATCAATAGATAAGTATATTTAAAATATCTCACAATTTGCCTGAAATTTTACTCGAAATTCTACTCCGAGTCTGAATTCCCAGGCCCGCAATGCGATTTGCGGTACACACTCCGAGATAATTGCTTTGAACGTGTGGGTTGTTATTTTGATGCACTCGGTTGCGCCGTAATTTTGAAACCAACACCCCTACCCTCCATTGACAATACGTGTGAAATGAATGTAAAACCGCTTTTCCTATAGGGCCTACACTATTGACTCACGCTGTACCACGTATAATGCATTCATAATCTACGGTATCATTGTTTTGCTGTTGATCTTGTTTATTATCGGGTTTTTCAGTAATATTTTGACATCTTCAAATCCTTAGTGAAGAATGCAAAACCACTGCGCATAGTCTCATGCGTGAAAGTTCATTTTTTACGCGCAATGCTATATAGAGGGGTGGTGGTTCCAATACATGGACAGTGTCGATGTGTTGGACACCTACTATATAATGTTGAGTGTAAAGTTTGCTACTCATCAACCATTAGATTGACCACCGTCGCGCAATGGCTTTCTCGCATTAATGAAATGGAAAGTATGTGTGTGGAACGGGGCGCAATATGCTTGAGCACTGGAACATAAACACAAATCATGAGAAAATAGGAGGGTACAGGCAGATCTAAATAACCTGAGCTTGAGAAAACGGGAGGGAAAAGAATTGAAGAAAATCCTCATTAAGTTAGTAAAATACACTATACACTGTAGGCCCTACATGTACAACATGTACATTGTAGACCGTTTACAGCATGTAATTGATGTTAACACTTATTTGTCATTCACTACATGGTGTAGATTTACATGCTTTTTCAATGGAGAACAGGCAATCAATTCAGATGATGAGCTTACAGCGGCGCACAGTAAAAATGTCACTTGCGTTTGTCGCTGAGAATTCTGCGCATATTATGAAGAAGCCATGCACACACCCAAAAAAAAATAAAGTAAAGAAAGAAAGATGACAAAATCACAAGCAATCTCAGGATGAAAAAAGAATTTCAGATGTTCTGTTCATCAACAAACTGGATGGCAAAATTTGATGTAATTATGGCTTGTGCTTTTCTGAACAGAATGTCTCCACGAATATTTTTGACACTGAGAGTGCCTGGAAAAAAGGGTTGTGTGTTGGAAGTGGGTTAAAAAAAGTTTATTCTGTGTAAGCCCAAGTACTTGTAACCTTTATATTATGGTGCTTGTTTTTGTATTATTCATCATACATGTTACGGACCAGCAGAAATGAAATAGAATTAGCCAAAAGAATTGCCTAAGCCTGTACTCTACGTAGCATAGACTTTGGTGTGAGAAAATGTCATCAATATTTCAGGAGGGAGAAAGACTTCAGTAAATATCTACTGGTTGGACCTAATTTAGCAAAATGTGACTTGTACTCATACATTGTAAATTGCATGTACAATGTTCATATTCTACGACATCTTTGGTCATTTCGTAATAACAGAAAAGTGATGTTTCAGATTTTTGTTTTTCTTTGTGCATACATGTATTATATACAATGTATATAAGGTACATAGTTTGCCAAGCAGTATTCTTATAATCTGTTATCTCAATAAGAAGTGCAGATGTGATGTTTTTTGTGTGCATAAATTAAAGAGAAGTCATTATTTTGTAGATCTACATTCACTTCCATCTTGAACCACTCTGTGAATTGTAAATGTCAAATATGCATAATGTATTTTCCAGAAACGAGATATTCATGCTTTCACTTGTTTTCTTCAATTATTCTCTTTTTTTATTATGCAGGATTATTCCTCATCCTTATGCCATTGCCCATTACTGCTGACAACTCGATTCAAATGATTTGGCATAAGCTGTCTTGGGTGTCTCATTACAACAACACTTGAATTTAATGAAACTGCATTACATTCTGATTGGGTGAGTGCCTACAGTAGCAAAAACATGCTTATTGTGTCTTGCAAGACAGATGGATGTTGATGTCATGCAATGCTAGTTCAAGTCATTTACAATGTAGTCTGTCAGATTCTGCTGTGAAATACAAATTGTAGCTACTGTATATGCCATGCACCTACAGGTATGTTGCGAGGTTTTAATTTTCACGAATTTTGTGAGTTGGGTGCTATTCAAAGATTTAAAAACGATACATGCAAAAAAAATATATCGATTCATCTCTGATCTTGACATGAATGTGATGTACACGCATACATTTTACAGATTCCCAGTATGTGACACATTCAACTTAGTGATAGACATATTAAAGATAGTACAAAGTACACATAGACTAGTAAAACAATTTACAAATTACGTTTTCTCCCACTCTTCTTCCCTCAAGATTTATTCAGAAAGTACAGCATACATGTTCATGCATATCGTAGAGTGATCTTGTGCTGTAATGGTGTTTATTGAATTTCAATAGAGAGCTATTGTTAGCTGTGCATGTTTTCTCCTGACTATTTTCAGGTACATGCATGGTGATTTATATTTCAATGTAATATAAAATGTTTATGTAATTGCTACTTCTCAGAGATGGAATATATCTAGGATTATTGGACTTTTGGTGTTTGAGTTTACTACAAGTAATTCTGCATAAATTAGATCTGTTGAGACCACAAAAAAGAATAGTTTGAATTACAAAATTCGACTTAAGAGGTAGCAAATGTAGGTACTGTAGTACATGTTTGCACGATTTGGTCTTTAAAAAAATGATTCTACAGTGGGAAAGTTAGACTTACAAAAACTAGTACATTTCCACTTAAATGCAGATTTAACTGCATCATGAAATGCCATGGAGCTACACTGTACAGTGTACACAAATTGTTGAAGAAGTGTTCACAAATTTATTCGACAAGGTTTGTTTTCCCCAAGGTTTCATAAGTTTGTAAAGTCTCAAGTTGTGATATTCATAGTAAGAGACTGTTTGCTCAGCAACCATTTGAAAGGATTTGGTTGCAGTGATTCACTCCTAAGGGCCAAGAGGCAAATGGCTGGATAGCTGCCACAGTCTACATGTACATGTACATACAATTGTACAGTGTACTTTCCATTGATTTCCTCCTTTGCATGATCAATAGGTTGTGCATCTCTTTTATGTATTTGCCTGCTTTATACTTTTATTGTTATTATTTTTTTTTAACATTAAAAAATGATTGTCCTTTTTTTTTAATTCCACGTTAGACTTCTCTGCACATGCTTGCTGGCATGTACACAGTACAAACTATGTACATGTACGTTAAAGTGTATGCACCTGTACAAAGTACTTTTGTGTGCTGTCACAATATTATGTGTACAGTATACTGTACCTGCCAAATGGAAAAAGCTGCTCATCTGAGCAGAGCCATTCACAAGGCATGAATTTTCGAAAGCTAATGCATTAGTGCTTTTTTTGTATCCCTCACCAAGGTGACAGACACAGTAGGTACAATGTAGTTGCCACACACTGAAGAGTATTCAAAGATGAATGCTGTGCTTGCTTTCAACTGTGCGAAAGAAAGATCGAATCTGTATTGTATTGTGTACTCTCTTTGTAAGCCTCAATAGGTACATGTACAAGAGTTTATGAAATTGAAGGTGACACTATCGCAAATAAAGTTGTTTGAATGAAAGGAATTAAAGGTTGGAGATACGGGGTCAGTGAGAATGTGCATTTTGTGTCTGTCTGTGTGTGTGTGGGTGGGTGTGTTTACATTTAAATACTCCTGTATGTAAAATAAGTTTGTGTGAAGGTGAAGTGCTTGTACTGGTTTATTACTGGTATTATAATGAAACTCTTTCATAGCCTCCCTTGCCGTAGAGAGGTAGTTGTACATGTAGTGTATAGCCACACCCTATAACAGGCTTCTATCTTAAAGCTTAATTTTTCAAATATGTTATCTGATGTAATTTAGATCACATCAAATTTATTTATTTGTGTGTTTATTTTCACTTCGACAGGTCCGAGGGATTTTGATTTAATCATATGAACAAGTAACATCAAACATAGCTGTACAAACGTACATGTACACAGTAGTAGCTGAATGCCAATAGAAAACTCGCATGCCAGAATTGCCCAATAGTTATTATAGTTCCAGTTGCTACATACAAGATATCAGATTTTAGTGCACATTATCCAACACTTGCCTTTTTTTTATCATGTTGCACATGTTAAGATGATGGACAAATTGCTAATAGAAGCAACATTTGGATTCGGAATGTAAATAATGAACATTATATTTTGGATAAAAAATTTATCCTCTAGTGATTGGTTAAAAGAGCTTCACGTGATTATGGGTACACTGTATTTTCAGCAATGTCAGAATGTTGCCATGTTTGATACTACATGAAGTACTATTTGCAAAATTATGTCACAAAGCGATCCTGAAATTGTGCACAGCTTTGTACCATCACACTGTGAAATGTAACTTCTCTTTTTTTTCCACAAAACAATTGTGACATCGCACACTGCGTTGTACCGTCCGTCTGTGAAATGTAACAATTTCTAACAAAACAATTGTGATGTCACAAAGCAAGTTTGACATTGTACACTGCTTCATACTGTCACTCTGTAAAATGTAACAATTTGTAACAAAACATATGTGACATCACAAGGCAATTCTGACATTGCTCACTGCTTCGTATTGTCACTCTGTGAAATGCAACATTTTTAAAGAACGAAACAATTGTACCATCACAAGGCAGTTCGGACATCTTGTGTTACTTCTTCAGGTCACCGTAGAGCCCCTCACAACATCGTATCCACGACTTCTCGCCTCACATTTTTTTCCATTTCCCCCCTTCTTTTATTTAAATTTTTGATCCAGAATATTAAACAAATATACTTTGCCTAATTTTGAGTTCCTAGTTAGAACTACAAGCTGTATAGGCCTCGGTGCCCCCAAAAGAGCTACTGAGTAATCACTTCGGGGCTGTGCTCCTCAGTAAATAGTTTTTTTGGAGTCACCTCTGCCTCTAGTTTTAATCAGAAACTCTCATGGCAAAGTATATTATGTATTCTATGGGACAGTTAGGTGAGTACTATTTACTACTAACATGCTCAATGCACACTAGCACGAAGATATTCTGCAAATTGTACATGGAAAGTCTTTTTCAAATTACCTTCACTATTTGGCTTGAAGTAAACTGGCATTGCCATTGAGTAATCCAAGGTGTACATGTATACAGATGAGCCCCCAAAAGAATGAAGAGCACACATATTCATCCTCCCCATTATGAGTACCATTATTTTTTCTTTATTTTTTTTTAAATGTAATACCATGGCATTCCATGTTTAAGTTGGAGCTATTACAGTGAGAGCATAAAGAAATAAACAGAGAAGTTCTGTTTTAAGAATGAGAGTTATGGGATTTCCAGCTTCACGTTTTCACCAAACTGATATTGGTAGCCACCACATACCAAGTATTTGATGAGGCATTGGTGTCATCACCCTATCTCTCATTGATTTATTAATATTGTATTTACGGAAATCATGTTTATAAGCAATATGGTGATTTGTATGAACTATGATCTCCCCTCCCCCCTTGACAATCACCAGTCATTACTGCAAGACAATTGAAGCAGAGAATACAATTTGTCATTTTTAGTACATTTCAAAATTAGAATTTAGTGAAGATTTATGCAGGACAGGAGACTGGCAGCAAAACCATATTGTTATTATTATTATTATTATTATTATTATTATTATTATTATTATTATTATACAACGCCAAAAAAGGTCCAGATGAGAGTGATCTCGATATCAAATGCAATCCAATGGTACCATTTTTGGAATATGTTGATGAGTATAAACCCCTGTACAAGATGATAATCTTGAAGAGCCTGAGACACACGCCTGCCCCCATGAAGCATACATACATGTATTATTATTATTATTATCATTATTGTTGTTGTTATTGTTGTTATTATTATTATTATCATTATCATTATTATTGTTATATTATTAATGTATTATTATTATTGTTATCACCATCATCATCATCATTAAAGTTTCATAGAGACATACACATAAAATAAAACAAAAATTGCTAACTTTGTATTATACATGCAATTTTATGACCCTTTCACTGTTGTTTGCTTTATTCTGCTCTTTTTATTATAGCCAAGTAGACATTCAGTGAAAATGCATGTACACTAATACAACCAAAGTTAAAGATAATAAAAAGTTTTGGTACCTCAAAAGCTTCCCTGAATTTCCTTGTCTTGGTTTGTGTTTCAGGTTAAAGTACGTTGTCTGTGAGAATTACTTGCCCCAAAGTGCTCTCATGTCTTAGTAATCATGCAATAATGGTTTCGTACCAGAGCCGACGCTGTACAGTGTCGATAAATATTGTACGAAACCACTGACTGCGACCAGCAGCGTGCAGCCCATTGTACGCATACAAGTGTAGCTAACTGCGACCAGCAGCCCCATACGCATAGCGTAATGGGGCTTCGCATTGTAGCATTCAGGATCATGACAGAATTAGTATCGCGGGTAAATGTCAACTTAAAATCCAAAAATTTCTTTGATTTGAAGACTTACCAATTAAGTTGAAGTATTGAAAACAGGCTTCGAACAACGTTTGGTTCTGCCAATAGTCCCTTTCTGTTCGAATTGATGACTGAGTGTGACTCGGTCGAGAGGACCTTGGGAGAGCTACATACACTGGATACCATGGCCAGCGCATGCGCACATAAACATCTTATCCGTTCATGGATTTGAAATTTGTGTGCATGTGATGTGTTCGCATGCACTGGCTGTAGTATTCAGTGTACTGTATGTAGCTCTCCTCAGGTCCTGTCGACCGAGTCACGTTCAGTCATCAATTCGAACAGAAAGGGACTATAGGCAGAACCAAACGTTGCCCGAAGCCTGTTTTCAATACTTCAACTTAATTGGTAAGTCTTCAAATTGAAGAATTTATGGGATTTTAAGTTGACATTTACCCTGCGATACTAAATCTGTCATGATCCTGAATGCTACAATGCGAAGCCCGATTACGCTATGCGTATGGGACTGCTGGTCGCTATTTGTATGGGGCTGCTGATCGCAGTTAATTGCATGATTACTAAGACATGAGAGCACTTTGGGGCGAGTAAGTCTCACAGTGTTAGTTATATGAAAGGTACTTTAACCTGAAACACAAACTAAGACAAGGAAATTCAAGGACACTTTTGAGGTACCAAAACTTTTTATTATCTTTAATGTGTACATGTACATTTGTATGTGTACACGAACATGTACAGTATGCATTCTAGCCTAGAAGGTTTGTAGAGGTTGAATAACAACTGTTTGCTAAAGCTTGTTATCATGTACACTGTACCTTTGAGAAAAGGAATAAAATGTATAAAAACACTGTAGCAGAGAAGTACAGTATGGTTTTTATTTCTGATGAAGTTCAGAGTGCAATATTTTATAATGTATGTACAACGTTTGTATATGTTATAAAGATATATGACAGAGGAATTTTATGGTGTGGTAATGGTTGTATTATGTTTAAATTTGTTTGTGGTGAAAATGTAAACATGTACAGTACATACAGTATGATGTCTATAAAATCCACCATCGTACTACATTGTATTTCCACCCACCTGGACATTCAGAGAATTCTGAGAGCAGAGATTGGTTTGAGCTGATTTGTTGCATCATGTTCAGCAATCATAGAATAGTTTTAATTGTTTTTTTACATTGTATATTTTGCTGAAATAAATGTGATGAAGGATTTTTATAGGAGCCCAAGCTCTACTGCAAAAGGAATTGTACAATAGAATGTAAATCAAATTTGGCAGGTACTGTACAGTAATCATGCAGCCAGAGCAGATGATAAATACAGAAGCATTACATTTTTGAATAACCAGTCCATAAGAGAAATATGGGCACTGCAGCAGAGAGATACGGAGAGAGAATGAGAGAGAGAAGTGGAGAGGGAGGGAGGCACATGACATCAGTAGTCAGACAGATGGTGAAGGGGAGAGAGAGGAGGGTTTTTTATCAGGTTTTTTTTTTTTTTTTGGTTGCTTTTAAAGGGATTGTACAGTACTGGTTAAGGTAAGGGATTCATGTTTTGAACATTTGTAAGTGAGATAATGAGAAACCTTTTTATGAAATATGAAAGAACATGTAATTTTAAGAAGGATTCAACGTTTATTTGATGAAAGTTGGTTTTGAAATGGCTGAGATATCCAAAAAAGTGATAATAATAAAAGGCGACAGGCCACAACTTTATTAAGATCTCTTTGTTTCACCTTGTTTTTGGATATCTCAGCCATTTCAAAACCGATTTTCATCAAATAAACTTTTGATACCCCTTGGAATTGCATGCTCTTTGACATCTCATGGAGTGGTTTCTGAATATCTCGCAAGATGTTCAAAGCTAAATCCTCACCTCGACCAGAACTGTACACACCCTTTAAAGGATATTGGTCGCATGACAGGTATAGTTCTATCAAGGTATGACTGAACAAAGTATAGACTATATGTACAAAAGTATGTATGTTTATTTAGCTTGAAAAAGGAGCATGCATACCAATCTGTGTGTATTTATGCACTGCATAATGTGTTGCTGGTACATGTACATGTAGCACTTTTGCATGATAGATAATTCCATAAATAAATGTGACACAATTCATTCTAAATAACATAGTATCTCCGAGACTACATGTCCATACAGTGTATACTTATGATGCTGTACATGCAAAAGAAACTGAAAGTAAACACTGTCATGTTTCGAATACTAAACCCATAAACCCTGTGGTTATAATAGTGTATGTCTGATATTTGTCTGATTTTTGTTTCGAGTTTTACTGCCTAACTGGCATTTTCAATCAGGTTGACTTTCTTTTAGGTGTATTAATAATGTCTAACAGAATCAAAATAAATTTATGCAGTTTTGCAGTTGCAAAATATTCTTACTGTTCTGCAGACAATGTAATCTGCATGTTTATTTTGTAAGTGTTTCTGATGGTTCATGCCTATAATTCTATCGATGTCCTGTATCTCATAAATATCATCACAGTCTAAGCTTCAATGCTCATAAATGTGTACATTGTTCACTCGTAATGCGGTATTGTGATGGAAAAGAAACCAAAACCAAGTTAAATGTTTGTAATACTTAACCTGTAAACTTTGTGGTTATAATGTCTCAGATAATATTGTGATTTTTACCACACTGTTGCATTACTAGCTGCAATTTCATTCAAGGCAACTGTTAACTTTTACTGTGTGCTCACCCCAGACCAGGGTCAGATTCATTGTTTATGCAGCTTTGTAACTGTAGGCATTCTTAATGTGCCATGTATGCTGCTGTGCATGTTTGCACAATACACATAAAATGTCGCGCCCTCCTGTATGTGGCTCACTCTCTGCACAAGGGCACTGATTATGCCGCGACGATGTGAACAACATGTACATTAGTATGCTCCGCCGCCATCCTGTGTTCAGCTCCAGTGTGAGCATACAGTGCGAGTCATTCTCTGTCCTATGTCGTTGTGCATTGTAATTGGAATGTGTGATTCTGCTGCAGTGTATGGAGTGCCTCTGCTTGGAGTGCACTGTGCGTGTACCAGACATGCACAGTGTACAGTACATGCACTGTGTATGCCATTTCATTGCTCAACACAATGTCCCTAATATGTATTCTCCCTGTTCTTGTTATGCAGGAGCAAATCAAACCAGTGTTTGCCATGTGTGCCTTTTGCGGCACAAACCGCCAGACATTTTCAATATCACCCGGCACAACACTCTTACTGCTACTCAGATGTAGGATAGCCATTTTCCAGTCTTCGTTATGAGCCAGCCACTGTTTGACCCTTCACCTCTCATCACGGATCGTCACAATGTAGTCATGGCTGCAGGAACTGAGTGAGTGGTTTTCAGTAGCCTCTGTTTACTTAAGCTTCTTACGCTAAGTCTAAGACTGCCTTGAGATACAAATGTATGCAAGAAGTAAGAGCTAGATGCATCAGGACTGTGATGTACGGTGTACTTCACTTTTAGTCTTAGTGCATTATCCATCCAGTATATGTACTTTATAGTGTATTAGTTGGAGAATTTGTAAATAACTGGGTTCATAATTGTGAAACTTGTAGGGTGTAGTCTCTTATCAAAGGCCTTCAAAGCATTAAAAGTGTACCCTGCCTTGTGTGTGGAAAGACTGCTTTTACGGTGGCACCAGATTAATTAAGGCAAAGATTATTTTAATTTGAAGGAGGAAACAAGATGTAATGCTGTTGTTGATATTAATTTAAAGATAATATTATTGCTAGAGCAAGCTATCACAAAGGTAGTACAAAAATATTTAAGGTTCTAAATTGCTGTTTTAAAATACATGGCTGAAGTTGGCACAAAGTTTTCATGTAGACATATATCTGATTACGTGCAGAGGGACTTTGTGGTTTGTTGATTTTACATATATGTCGTTTTGGGGTTTTCTTTAGTTAAAAGAAATTACATAGAATCACATGCAGTTTTCTTTTGACAGGTGAGTCCATAGATATGGTAGAAAAGGGGGAAACTAAAAAGGATGCATATGTTTTTAATGAACACAAGTTGCTTTGATTCTAATGTGTCATGAAATGGAACTCTCCTCAGGCAGTATTGAAGCCATTATAGGTTGTCAGTAGATAATACTTTACTGAATATTTTGATATGTGAAACTCACCAATTTTTCCCAGTAACCCTATGTGTCACGACAATGTCAGATGGCACAAAGTGGTTAATGATGGCTACTTTATCAATGTCATTTTTTTTTTCTATGCAGCTATACTGGTACTTATGACAAGATGTATAATAGATTCTTTCTATTATTGCTCTTTCAATGTAATGCTTGCAAAATTTAGGCTAAGATTTGGGGGATTGGATGTATCACACTGATTATGTTCTTTAAATTCTGTTTGCTTTTAACACTATTTCAAAAAGTCATTATCCTTTTGTCTTTAGGGAAGATGAGTCCCATGGTAGATCACAGAGGAGCAATATTTTATGACCAGTGTTCATTCAGCAACCTCTTTGTGATTCACATTGAAATATTTGTGCCGAAAATTTATATTCTCTCCAAAACTGCCTGTAATCGAAACAAGCCAGTACTTGTATTGATGAAACTCATCTCATGTCATCTGTTCATGAATTACTTCTGCATAACGTTAATGACTTTAAAAGCCATACGATCTACTTCTTTTAAAGGATACTTGAGTAATCATAATGATAGTTCTGTTTGATTTCCAGTCTTTAGATATCTATTGTGGTTTAATTTCTCAATGAGAAATCATCTACCAAGGGTACTACAAGAGTGGCAACACCATGCAGAAAAATATCTGAGTTACGCTGTATATATTGACTTATCTGGTTTTGTGTAGCTCACAACGTTCTTTGGATAAAAAGCAGTACTGTATAAAAGCAATGGGGTATTGTCTGGATTTGAAGGTGAAAATGGCATTTCTCTGCTTGATTTAAGTAGTTGTACTTGAATTACTCTCTGTGCACAGAAGTGTCATATCCTCCTCCCCCAATCAATCAATCTGCTCAATCAAAACTTATTTCAAAAGGGAGGAAATAAAGTACGGTATCCCAAAACTTTCAAAAGTACAAATGTATGTGTACAGGTTACATTGGATACATACATTGTACACAATCTGTACACATACATGATATAATGTGTACATGATTTTTAGTTACAATGTATATACAAAGTAGCTAAATCAAACAAACAGTGTTATGTTGTACTACTGCTCATCATAGGGATTTTGAGTTGTAATGTATACATGCTGCTAAATCAAACATACAAATGAGCTAATTGATATACATGTACAAGTAGATGATTTTGTGCTCTGTAAGTTTGTGCCAGAAATACATGTATTGCAGTTGTGTTGTACTAACCAGAAACTGCTCATCATAGGGATTTTGATGTGCACTAAAGATACGATGTAGGAACCAAAAACAAATGCCCCCTAAAAGAATTAACAAAACAAAAACCAACCAGCACACAAAATGAAAACATTTCCATGTGCTCTGAATAAGCAAAAAATAAAGGTATCGTCACATTGATGTGATGACAACATTTGTTTCATTTGATGCTTTTTACCTCTTTATGGCAATCGTCACTGATTGTTGTTTTTTTATGTTTGTGTTTGCATTAGTGGAATGATTTTGAAGTTTATGCAGCAGATGATGAAATTCATCTGTGAAATTGATTGTGCCATGTGACAGACCTTCCAACCGTTCTGAATTTGGAGGAAAAAATCTGAATTTTGACCTTTCCTAGATTTTACTGTATTTCAGTAGGAATTTTATCTTGATAATTTTGCTCTACACTCCTATGGAAACTGTTCTTTCTTTCCTACTTTTGAGCCAAATCATCAATGTTTTTCAGTCAGAAAGGTTAGGAGGTCTGCATGAGATTGTTCTTCAGAAAAAAAAAAAAAAAAACCACTCATACAACTGTAGTGCATCTACTCTAAATTGCCCTTGTAATATCAATGCCCAGAAGCAAATTTTGGTGTCTTAAATCATTAAAGGAAAGGATAGCATGTGAGCAGCATGCCCACACCATGCACAGATGGAGTCATGCCTGAAATCAAGAGGATCATCTCTCTTTGTTTTTGATATTGCCTCCCCCCCCCAAAAAAAAAGCCCCCTCTGTTTATAGTGACATTAGAACAGTCCCGAGATCTCTCAAAGATTGCGATTCTGCACTAATGAGGAATCACTGCTTGCACATATCATGCAGTCTTTGTTATTGTACAGGCATAGCAGCTCTCGTTCTCCTTGAATTTCACTCAACTCTCATGCCTTTGCCTTTGAACCCCCCCAGCATCGTTGAAGCTGTGGATGACCCTGGAGATGCAAAGACACACAGCCTCCCAACCCAAAACACCCACACATCAGTGCCGGTGTATCGCGGACTACCTTATCAGGTGAGCTGGGTATGAACGCGGCAGTATGACTCAGTGCTCCTGTCGAGTGTGTAGCCACGTGATCTCTTTGGAGCACTCTGGTTTTACAACGGTACAACCGTCTATTTTCGTGCACGAACCATCTTAATTTTGAAGTCATTCACTTTCTGTATCGGGCATAAAATCTAACCACAGTAAGCTGGGCGAATAGTATAGAAGTGTAAACCAGTGACAGTGAGATAGAGGCATGTCATGGTAGTTTTGCTTTCTTTTTAATGGGGCTGTGCCTTTATGTAAATTCTGCCAAGTACAGATTATACATGTAACTCTGGATGTGTGAAAAAGATTTTTTTTTTTTGCCTCAAATGTCTTTTAGATGTTCCTATTTCAAGTTAGTTTTTTTTTTTTCTTTTCTTATGTATCCATGGGTAATAGTTTCATTAGTTCATGTAGTTACATTCAAAGGCAAGATACATTGGATGTTGCTTTGTTTTTGTATTTTGTTTCTTAGCCACAAGATGCTCTTTATCTATTTCATTGCCTACATGCTGATTGTGTTGACATGGTTCAAGTAGTGAAAGAAAAAACAAAACATGGATACAGAATGTTTAGATCGACCAAAGAATGCCAGGAATACAAAGGATCAAATAGTGAGATATTGTTTCATCAGCCATTCATGGTTATAGTCCAGTTGCATTCATAAATAATTTAAAATACATGTAACCGTAAAAGTAGTTATTTTTGTGCAAGTAATTCTTCAGCTGGGGGAGATGAATGTCGCGTGTTTATAATACTGCGGAATCAAGACATTTATTAGTGGAACGTATTGTGTGCAAAAATATTTGTTTTTACTTCTGCCCGGATTTCTAGTCGTGAAAAATGCACAAAAATTTCCACCCAGGGAGAATTTCCACTTTTCCAGAACTGTAAGGTAGACCCTGAGAAAATGTGCAGGAAAAACAAGAAAAAGAAAACTTTTCAAAAAAATAAATGTTCCAGCTACATTGTCTTGTACTGTACATCAGTTCTTATTAGCCAGCAGAGGTACACTAGGTGTACCCTCGGAGCCATTTAATCTGTGGTATACTGTATCTGTGTGCCTGTATGAGTATATGGTTGCTGGTTTTGTGTGTGTGTGTGTGTGTGTGTGTGTGTGTGTATGTATTGTAAGTATTTAAGATCATGCAGTTCTTTCACACTGCTGCAGAACACAATGATTTTGTTTTCTTTTCCTATGCCTACCTATGTATGTTAACAAATCACCAGCATGCAGGGAACTTGCTCTGCCCTCTGTAAATTCGTATTCATTAACGAAAATGAAGAAACCAGGATTTAAACAGGAAATGAACAAGACTTGAATTAGAATTAAATCAAGATCTAACGGGATTCTGCCGATAGTTTTGATTGATTGTCCATAGGAAACATTTTTGCTTCTGTGCCCAGTGATAGCTGCATGGATATGAAGGCTCCAAATAGAATGAATACAATGCACTTACTATTGAAAAGAAATTGAATGAGAAGTTGGTGTTGCTCAAATGCTGTCTTGGTGCTGTCAAGTGTGGGAAAGTTCAAATTGTCAACTATAACAAAACGTTCGTGATTTATAAGGCATAGTACTGAAATAAACCTGTTCTCTACAAATATATGTGTTTGCCACACCCTTTTTATGCCTCCGCCACGAAGTGGTGCCGGAGGCATTATGTTTTCGGGTTGTCCGTCCGTCCGTCCGTCCGTCCGTCCGTCCTTCCGTCCGTCCGTCCGTCCGTCCGTCCTTCCGTCCGTCCGTAATGAATTTTGTGGACAGGGTAACTACCAAATCCTTTTGAGGTATCCTAATGAAACTTGGCATGTATGTGTATTAGGGGGTGAAGTTGTGCCTATCAACTTTTGGGTGCACATGCTCAAGGTCAAAGGTCAAAAGGTCAAGGTCAAATGCTTAAAATTTTACTATTTCCCCCATATCTATGCAATGCCCGAAGATATTTTCTTGAAACTTAGTGTATACGTGTACTACCCAATTAAGATTTTCTGGTGAAAGTTTGGGGTCATGAGGTCAAAAGGTCAAAGGTCAAAAGGTCAAGTAAAATGTTAAAATTTCACTTTTTTCTCTGTATCTTGGAAATTGTTCAAGTTATCTTCATGGAACATAGTATATATGCATCTACTGACTGGCAGTGGTTATCTAGGGAAATTAGGGTTCATGGGGTCAAAGGTCAGGGGTCAGGTCAAGGGTAATACTTCAAAATTTTATTATTTTCCTTATATTTATGCAATGCCAGCAGGATTTTTTGTTTTAAAACTTGATGTCTGCATGTATAACCCAATAGAGATTCTCTGGGATTTTTTTTTTTGCCAAGAAGGTCAAAGGTCAAAAGGTCAAAGATCAAGTGAAAGTGCTGAACTTACTTCTTTCTCCATATCTCGGAAGTGGCTCAAGTTATCTTGAAACTTAGTACATGCTGAATTTATGTATGTTCTGCCTGACAGTGATTCTGTTATGAATCAAAGGCCAGATGAAAATGATAACAATTTACTGTTCAATACAGAAATTGCGCTTTTTCTCCATACCTTGAAAATTACTCAGTGCATAAACTTATGAAATGGTCAAAGTCAAGTTAAAGTTCTTAAATCCCCAAATACATGCTCTCTTATTCATCCAATTAAACATAGGTCAAGGAAGGTAAACATTCAATACATTTGTGACAAACATGTCATTTTAATATTTTGCCAATTTTGTGAAAATGTAATCACACATTGTCCACATGTACTATAGACCTATTAGGAGAACCATGCATTATGGCGGAGGCATACCAGTCGCCATAGCGACATTTCTAGTTTGGACATGAAAATGATATAATTTGATGCTTCACTTTGATGAAGGACATTTGTCACATTTGGCCTTTACAATGCAGAAAACAAACCCTCACAGGTGGGGCCAAGATGGGATAGTCATGTTGGAAATAATCTGTGATGTGATGATGGACAAGCTGTTGTCGCACAGATTTATTGAATACCCTAGCTGTTATTTGGAGAGAAGGATGTTTGTTGCCATGAAGCTTCATGATCATACAGAGATACCAGGAATTCAATATAAAGAAAAACTGAATGACTGTACTTTTGTTCCTTAAAATGGGATAATGCCAGAAATATATCAGTTTCCTGCAGACTGATAATGTGAGAAATTCTGAATCTTATTTATTTATTTATTTATTTATTTATTTATTTATTTATTTATTTATTTATTTATTTATTATCTTCTTCTTTTTTCAGAGTGATCTACAAAGTATTATGTGTGTGTTCTGCTTCAAATATTGGTGCCAACCATACAGTGACACATGGAATAGATCTGCAATCTTACAATGTACACATTTATTGCCTTTACCTCATCAGGAATCTCCTTTCCATCCCTATTACCCGCTAAGTTATATTTGACATTTACAGCTGTACCTGCTCAAAGAATGCTTTCCTTGATGTCCATTTCATGGGTTGAGCATGTGATATCATAAGGCAGGGCATCGCATATAGCAGAAAAATAAAATACTTTCATTTTTTATTAGAGGGGATGAGGGGATAGGGTAATATGCTTTCTGTGCTTATTATAATCTTGCAAGTAGTATAGAGGCATTGTTATACAAGTGATACAAATTCTATTGTCTGTCTTTTCATTTTTCATTTCACGTCAAGTACACTTGGATTCCGATGGCTTGGCAAAATGGTCCAAAACTGATTACATGCATTTGGTCGGGAGCATCCTGTGATTAATGGCTTCTATTATGAGATTATCCCGTTTGGTGTAGCAGCTGTATAACTTTCAGAATGTGTCCCAAGTCTGCTCCCTGTACAATGTATAATATATTGCATCATCATCCCTCAAGATTTCTCATGTTCTATAGAAGACTCTGCAGCAATGTAATCGTCTTGGCAGCAACATTTTAAACTACACTGTATAGTAAAGCAGTCTATGATTTGAAAAAAAAAATAGATTTTTAATGGAAGGAATTCAGATGGGTGTTGCAACTATAAAATATTAAATACAAACAATGATCAAGGATATTAGGAAAGGAGATCAGCAAAATTGTAAATCAGACAAGAGTCTTGTCACTTTGTAACAGTGAAACACACACAGTTGTTTCTGAGCTGTCCAAATCCATGTCTTGTCATTGTCATTGTATTAATGAGTAAAGTCTGCTAAGACTCAGAGTTAGGCTTGGTTCCAGACTTGAGCTCCATGTGCTTTTCCTCAAAGAGACTGCCCAATTTGAAGTCTATATTGTTAGTCACAGCCTCAGTGTGATTCCAGGTGGCTTCAATGAAAAAGAAAAAGAAAAAGAAAAAAAGAAAAGAAAAGAAAAGAAAAGTTATACAAAACCCCAGTACAGCAGTATGGAAATTTTGAAAGCCCAAATCACGACTTGGTAATTAAAAACAGAAGCAAATCTTATGTTTTTTATTGAGCAGTTACTGGAATTGCCAATGTCTGGTTGCTTTCCAACAACTCAGGAGTAGTATTCTAAAGCATTGCATTTGAAACAAGGAAGAGAAAGTCTACAAAGAGTGATCAAATAGGCAACAATACACAGGATTCAAGTGTTAGCTCAAATTACCTTGAAACCCATGGAGTTGTAGCTTGAAAGGCAACGAAGGTTGTGAGATTTATCATTGTTGTTTTAGTGTATGTATGTATGTACAGATGTACATGGGTGGCATATTGATGCACCGCAGTTTAACTGAAAGGATTTTTATGGTAATGTTCGACTGTGAGTGCAGTTATCCTTTTATTGATAATGAAAAGAATGAATGCAGTAACAGTAGTAAAACATGTCAGTGAAAGTATGATGAGAATGAGACAATCTAATAGAAAGTTATGAATTTTGAAAGTTTTGATGAAGTTATCACTTCAAACTTTTACCGATCAATGTCTTCTACTAATATTGCTGCATTCCCTCAATGCTTAAATGCACATTTTATTCATTTATATTTATTTATTTATTTTTTTTTTGTTATTATTATTATTATTTATTTTTTATTTTTTTATTTTTTTTATTATTATTATTTTTTTTTTTTTGGGGGGGGGGTCATTCCCCTTTATAATGTTTTATTGATAGTCAGCATGGTGGTGTGAGCATGGACCTACAACGGTCCATGGTGTGAGGCATGTTATTGGCTTGCCGTTATTTAAGATTTTCTATTTGATTTCTTTCTCATCACTGTTGTGTTATGGACACATCGTTTAAAGGAGATTTCTACATACCCACTATTCAACAGTGTATGCATACAACGTATATACATGTACTGCAGCTATATCAATTCTCTGTAGAATTTCCATGAAATCACCAAATAATTGATGTGACATGCGTTGATGCTTTACTGATGTCTTCTTTTCTTGTAGGATCACAACTATGGACAGCCCCCTCCCCCAACCCCGCCCCAGTCTCCTCCACCAACCCCAGGCAGCATCCCTGCCTTACCCCTGACCAACCTGTTTGATAACAGCAATGCCAATATCACTCCACCCGAAGACAATGCGGACAGCGTTAAGGATGAAGGAGTCACAAGATGTATATGGTAAGACTCAGGTTTTTCCCATTCAAGTTCACCAACAGGCTTTTCGAAGTGTTTGTGTTATTGTTTGTTTGCTGCATTGTATTGCGAATGAATATGCCCCACTCATTAAGATGTGATACCATTCTATGTTTTAAATCATTTATACTGACGTATGTGTGTATACACATTATATGTATTAGAAAGTTTGTAACCATGGATGTTGCTCCTGTATACATACTCCACTGATCACCTGTTTCATTTCAACACTCTCCCTACTGTAGTAAATTTGACCATGATGATGGCTACATGATCTGCTGTGATAAATGTTTGGTGTGGCAACATGTGGAATGCATGGGACTGGACAGGAATAACATTCCAGACGTTTACTTTTGTGAGCGATGTGAACCCCGGATGGTCAACCAGCAGCGAGCTGTGGACCTTCAGGCGGTCAAGAGGAAGCACATAAGTAAGTACCCACTTACCATCTTACAGATCTGCAAAACACAAGACCCACAACACTCTTGATGTACTTAAGGGAGGTTGCATTAAGTACCATATGTTGGGATCATGTCCTGTGAGACCCCATAACCCTGTGTACATTGTATATTTTATGTGTACATGATGACAATTGGAACTGTTGAAGTGTGCCCGTTATTGAACAAGACAAGAATGGTGAGGGGAATTGTTTGTGGCTTGCATTGCATGTATAACTCCCGGTACAACTTGTGCTACAACAAAATCCTCTCCAGTGAACCACCATGTGGTTTATAAATTCACTCATTAGTGTGTTGGGCAAGTAAAACATTTTTACTTGTAAAAGATCATATTTGTGTGTTAAATTGAGTACAAAGCTTCATTTCATTTTGCTTTATAATGTCTCCTTTTAAACAACAGCTGATTCTCCCAATGTTTTATAGGGTAGTTTGTCATAACTAAAGGTCAGAATATGTTTCTAAGTTTGTACTCTCCATTTTTCCATATGCGAGAGTTGTAAGAGTGCAACATATATCATTTGTCGTTCAATCTTGTACTGAAGATTTTATGATGTAATAGATATGATAAGGGTCATGATAAGTCTGTACATCAGGATGTCTTAAACTCAAGGCTGTGAGATTTTTATGTGGCTCAAGGCATGCATGCTGCCATAATAGAGCATTTAATAAGCATTTGTGTAGATGTTTTGATGTGTGAATAGTCTTTGAGATGCATTATGTATGAAGTTAAGGGTAGGATAGGCCTGGCAGCTTAAACTGTGAGTGCCTACCATTAGATGCTTGGAAAGACAGATGTATTGCTACATTTAAGCAGGTTGCTACATAACTTTTTTAATACTTGCCTGGTTTGGCAAGCAGATTTTCACAGTGTTGCAGAACACTTGCCCAAACATTAATTTTTACTTGCCCAAAAAGAAAGTCGAAAAATATAAGAAAATGATATAGAAAATCACTTGTAAGTCAAGGGCTTGATAAAACACAATCATTTGAATGAACAGCACATGTTGATTCACACCCTTTAAAAAACACATTGGAGTAACATGGTTGGTTTGATCGAGTGTTGGTGTTGCATTGCATTGGAACTTCTTCATGTACATTGTAGGTGTTGGAAAGTTACTGAAATGAAATTAAAGGGCGTTGCCTCATTAAGCAGACATAATCTTTTGGCTTCTTTATGGTTGGCTTCATGGGTTTGAAGGGGAAAAAGTGAAAAGTGGGGGAAAAAATGAATTCAAAACTTTTTTTGCTTGCCTGACTTGGGCAAGCAATTTTTTTTCATTGTTCCAAAACCCTTACCCAACTTTGATTTTTCACTTGCCCAAGGCAATTGGGCAAGTGCTTGTGTAGCACCGTGCTTTAAGCTAAAATCATCCCTCTCTTCTGGCTAGCATCATTTGAAAACACCTGGCTAATCCCTTTTCTATTTCCTCTGCTCCCTTGGCATCAGTGGAAAGACGAGACAGCAGTGATGATGAGACGAAACGGAAGAACAAGAAAACCAGGTACTCCTCCATCCCAACCACTCCGACTAGTCTCACCCTCACCTCGACCAAGACTAAGAACAAGCTCAAGAAGAAAAAGAAAAAGAAGGAGAAGGAGAAGAGAGAGCGGGAAAAGGAAAAGGAAAAGGAGAGACACAAAGATGGCGACAAGGAGAAATCAAAGCAGGAAGGCAAACATCACAAGAAGAAGAAGAAAAAGAAGGTTTGTTTTATTTTGTGCGGGGAGATTTGTTGCAGTTTATACTTGTTTTGTTTTGGTTTTTTTTTTCTTTGCTGATATTTCATTGTATTCATTGCAATTGGCATTCTCAGCTGTGTTTAATAGAATGTATTGATTTTGAACATGACTGACTGTCTCCAAAGTCCTGGAACACAAATTGCTGCTCTATAGGTTCTGTTCCCTCCCCCCCCCATTTTTTCTTTTTAAGGCTGTATTGTTTCATCATCTTCTGGAGGAATATTCCATAGCAAATTAATTGTGACTTGATTCATATTTTTAGAGGTTGCTTCTGTTTGGACTTCACAGAGTGATGTACATGTATTTAATCAGTTGTTTTGGAGGACTATATTTGCTTGAGGCGTGTAGAAGATGTATGTGTCTTACTGTGACTGGCTTAAATCTAATGGAAGGCGAACTATCTGGCACAGTCAGTCTCACCAGTCGTTCAATGCATGAGATCACTTTCCTAACAGTCCCTTCGTACGGTGAACTGCAAACCAGCAGTTTGATTTGATTTTGTCTCCACAGCGAAAGCACAAGAAGAACAGAGGACTGGCAGAACCAGGCATCGGAGACTTATTACTTCATGGAGAGCAAGTGTGAGTATTGTGTTTTGTTTTGTGTTTTGTTTTGTTTTGATAGGGGAGGGGTAGTGATATTTTTCATGTTATTTCACATATACTGCTCTTGATTGGATACATACGCTCCAGCAACAATGCTTGCTGGTCCTGAAGGTTCATTGTTGATTGTGTGGTGTGTTTTTTTTTGCTCTTTTGTATCTGTTTGCATTTGTGTAGCTGTGTCATTCCATAAGATTGCTGTTTAGTGTTACTTTGTGGATTCTTCTGATAGGTTTTTATGACCTATTTTACAGATCATGGAATGATAATGGTTCAGTGAATTTTGCAGTAATGCATTTCTAAAAACAAATCTCTTGAAATACTTGATACCACATTTGCCTGGATTTCATGCAACAATTTTCAATCATGTGTTGGGAGTTCTCAGTCTTGTGTATGCTGCCTGTTGCCTTCCTTTGATTGGCCGTAGGTTGCAGTGATGTCCTGATTTCACTAGAACTTCTTTATAGTCTGTAGATACAGCCTTCAGTATAACATACGATAGTAACGACCCATGAGGAAGTGTTTATGACACAAACATACTGCAACCCTACTCCTATTACTGCACATGTCCATCACGCGACATTGCTAATGACTTCCTCTCTCTAATCAGCGATTGTGCGTGATCTGCCTCTGTTGAAGCCTCATCGGGGCTGAGCTTTGTAGTCGAGGCAGAGCAGTTTGGCAGCTTCGGAGGAAACCCCTCGTGTGAAGCAGGATATTTGTCATCAGACAGTTGTAATGGCCATAACTTTTGAGGTGCACGGCAAATGCTGATCCGGGCTTTGCAGCTGTCTTGCACAGCGCTACAGCCACGTCTTGAATGTGTCGTGAATTGCTTCTGCTGGGATTCATATCAGGAAGTAGATTTCTCGCCCTCAGGTATTGTGAAAGAGTTGATGTGTCTCGTGACTTGCTGCTTGCTTGTCACACCAGCCATTTCACATCTCAGAAATAAGCCTGTAGAGTGTCTAAAAGAGTCCACCCAAACATTTTCCTTGAGTGAAAATGCTGACTAGAAAAAAAGGTAGTGCCAGTTTGTTTTTCATGTTTTAACTTAATTATTGCTCCTCTTCAGACTTGAACTGCAATGCTAACTTGCAGCTTGAAATTGTGTCCTACTATAGAAGGACAAGGACATCAGCTGTCTGTTTACCTGACACTTAATCCAGTGTTGTTTCCCATCATATGTTAACGGCTTTCACAATACAGACTGGAGAATACCGATCACTTTGTGGAGGCGGTGTCCAATCAGTACAGCAGTGAGCTCAACCAGCTGCTGTTCACGCACCGTCAGAACCCTGCGTCCTCCATGCCCAGCCCCGGCTGCGTCATGGACGACCTCTCGCCGCAGAAAATACTCCTTGGTCCGGTCGGGCGCACGGCCCGTGGGCTGGTGGCTACGGAGGAGCTGGCTCCCAACCAACCCATCGTGGAGTACCGTGGTATGCTCATGCTCAGGGATCAGTTTGTACCGACCAATGGATGGACCAAAAAGTGAGTATGCAATCTTGGCATACTTCTCTCATGATCAACCAATCCTCAGTTGCAGTCTAGAAAGAGTGTGCTAGTGATGTGCAGATGTGTTTAGGTAGTAATTGTTTGTTTGTTTGTTTGTTTTTTGTCTTTTAGATCTGGTGATGAAATTAATGTATATAGCAAGCCCATAGTTAAGACCTTTTCCCCAAAATTTTTGCAACTTGTTTACTTCTATGTTAATTACTTGTTAGTGTGAGTGACACATTGATAGATTAAGTACATTCAGCACCACTGTTCTAACTGACTTTTTTAGGTCATATTTTTCAAACAGATGATGTAAGTAGTATAGAGTGCTATTTTACTATTATTATTATTTTCATAACCTTGTAGACATGCTATTACATACTAAGTAGCTGTTTTTGAACTGTTGTTTCATAGTCCAGACTGATGTATAAAAACCTGCCCTTGCCAAGTATGTTACTATTATTACAGTCACATAAACATATCCTAGCTTTCCCTTTGTAAAGCTTGACATCAATTGTGTGCTTTCCTGCCTATGAATTTTAGAAAGATCAGGATAGGGCCTATAAAGTATCAAGTCATGTTTTACCAATGTGTATTATGATGTCATAATGGTTAGTTGAGTGCTGTTACTGAAGAGCTGCTGTGTGGGGGCGTGTTTGTGATATTATTGACATTCAAGTAAGGTTACAGGAAAGCTGAAAGTAAATATAGGAGATGGCTTCAATATGGAGGCTGGTTACAATGAGATGTGTCAATATGATGTGCCACAAGCATTGTAGTCAGACATACACATCCTGAACATACTGACAGCACTTACGGCAAAAACAAAACTGATACCAGCGAGCTGTCTCCTCACATATCACCTGGTAGATTTGGCTGCATGATCTAAACTTAGACTCGGGAGGAGAATGCTCCCAGTCATATGGTATGAAGCCTAATGAGTGGAGTATTTGGTAGCAGGCCAGGCTTTTAGCAAACAGGATATGTAGGAAATGTTAATTAAGGGGCAAGGAAATAATGGGGCCTGGGGGCAATGGGGGGATTCGGGGTTACTTCAAACTGATTTATGACAGACTCATCATCCCCAGGACTGCCCGCCATGAGGATGCTACGCTTGCATGATTCAGACACTTTCAGAAATACCACACACGGTGCCTAAAATGTGTAGCTTCCCCTTCTTCCCCCCCCCCCCCCCCCAACCCCACCCCAGAAGAAAAGCCTTCCCAGCACATGACATGACAAGGCAGGTTTCAGGACTGAGTGAGGGATATTATTGTTTGTCAGACAGGGTTGTGTTTACATCCAACTTATAACGGGATTATTGATGATACTTTGATTAATCTGTTTACATTCTTTAACAAAACCAAACTATGGGCACCTAAAGGAGATCAATCAAAGTACTCAGTTGACAAGTGTGTGAGCAGAGCAAAGATTATTCTAAACTATCTTGTCCATGAAGTGTTCTACTGCTGCTAAATGCAATACTGTTGTGTATTATTGAACACCTAAATAGATCCTTGTCATTAAATTGGTTCTTTGATATCGATCGTTTGTCCCATCTTATTATTACGACATCTTTCGTGCAGTTGTGGCTCCATTTACTGTGCAATCTTGGATCCATGTGATTCGCTCCATTTGTACACATATCGAGAGCCTGTCACACTACTACAAACGTAAAACATGTTTGCAGTGTGCAGGCGATCAAGCATATTGATGGACAGCACGCTAGCATAAAGCGCCCACCACTCTGTCGATCTCAGATCTCACACATTCTCTCTTGTTTCTAAATTCATAAATCGTCAAATGACAAGGATCTAATTTGAGGTGTTATGATAGATATTGTGTTAGTATAAACAAATAATAAATGATTTCTTCATTTGTGCAATGGACATAATATTTAATTCGCTGAAAGATGAAATTATTGATCCATGCAACCCGGCTGTTCCTCCTTGAATGGATCATTTCATCTTTCACCTCATGAAATATTTTGTCCATTGCACCATTGAATTTGGGCCTCAGAGTCTCATTAGGTGCAAGAATATACAAGTATCATCAGAATCATTGAAATTGGCCAGTCTATGACTATGTAGGTATTGCAGTTTAATACTAGTAACACTCAGCAATAAAAGAAAATGAGTGTTCATGTAACTTCATTTTCTTCTCACTTCAAAGGGCATGTCCCATGATATACATCTGACATAATTGTGATGAATCTCATAATGACTTTGTGTGTATTGTGCAAAAGATGAAGTGGCTGTGAGAATGTAAAAATCTGTGGGCATGGCAAAACGGATTTCCACATTGTTCAGTGTGTAGAAAAGATGATGTCCATTATACATCCGTATACATAGATATATGACATAATAGAGCTTCACCACATGATATTTTAGGAGAGGGAATCGTATTGAATAGAATTGTTGGCTGGAACAAAAGTGAAAGCAATTTATTCATCATGCTCCTTACACCTTTCAATCCTTTCCTTCCTCAGGCCATATCTTCATGTACTCGTCTACACCAAGTACAACAACATTGAATTGTGTGTAGATGCAAGGAAATATGGGAACATTGCCCGCTATGTCAGGAGGTCTTGCTCTCCAAATGCTGAGGTAATGTGATGAGATGATTTTTCCCTTTTCTTAATGTTTTGTGATGTGTTTAAGTGTATGTACACATTTATCATAGAAGGAAAAAAATCATTGTCAGTCCAGTACATCCGCTGAGGTGAAATAATGTATGAAGTTCTTGATAATTCTTTCTTTAATGTGGAAATGGTTGTGTAATGTAGCACAGTCACTGATGGATTTGGACACGGAATGAATTATGGGTTCATGCCCAGCAATATCATGAATTATAAGAAACTATGCACTATAGTTCAGTGAAAGTGAGTTTGAACTTTTCAAAATGAAATATTAAGAAAATTATTTTGTAAGTGCACTCATCAGAAATATACATACGGTGTTCAGGCTCAAGTGAATCTGGTAGAATGGGATGCATAATATGTAAACTGTGGAGTGGTTTAAAGGCATGAGGGAAACAACTGATACGGTTTTAGACCCTTGTTTTCATAGTTATTGAGTGCATCCAGTGGCAATGATTATACAAAATATATGACCCTGCATTATATGATTTACATACAAAAAAAAAAGAAAAAAGGTGGGGGGGGGGGATGGAAGTATGGAATTTAGGAACTTCATCCGTTTTTCCTACCATTTGTTCAGTAACATCGATTTATGCATCCAGGCAAATATTGCAAAAATAACAGACACATGTCTGAGCATAGTTTGACAGGACAAATTCTGTCTGTGTATGGTTCAGTTTTAGAGGACATATGATGGGATGAGTAATAATGTACAAATAAATGTGGACCCTTACTGTATACACCATATATTATGCAAGGTTTTTATTTTTATGAATTTGGCAAGTTGGGTACTATACGCAAATTTGATAACACACGAAATTATTAACTCCGATCTCAATATGAATGCAATACTTCATGATCAGGCATCAAACTACTTGCAAAATTGTTGGGAAGTCCAATTCACACACACACACACACACACACACACACACACAAATCGCACTTGCTAAATATATGGCATATACAGTAGTTATCAAGAATCCTGTTACTTGGCAATCAGCCAGTCAGACAGAGATTGAGTGAGGGTAACACCTAACCCAAGTGGTCGCTGCTTTTGTGATAGGTTCGGCATGTAGCCATCGATGGCCTGCTGAGGCTCTACCTGTTCTCCCTCGTTGAAATCACCAAGGGGACGGAAGTGACCGTCGGTTTTGACTTCAGCTACAAGGACTGGTGAGTGCTCTTCTTAAATTTTCACTTTGCTCTTTGATGTGGCTGTCAAGATGGAATTACGTGCTGCAGTGCTTTTGGTGCCAGAGAGTTGACCCTAAAGTCCTGATATACCTTGGCAGACTTATGGTCTTATAGACTTAGTATCAGAATGATTTCGTCTGTAGGACAGTACATACCCATACCTGGAGCACCTTTTTTTTTTACATAAGTGGCATATCCCGTACGTGTCATTGAAGAGATTCAGTATTCAGCACTGATGTCAAATTTCTGCTCTTGAGCAATGGTGTCAAGAGTACTTTAGGGTCACAAAAATTAGTACAGCACACATTGAAGAGATTCAGTATTCAGCACTGATGTCAAATTTCTGCTCTTGAGCAATGGTGTCAAGAGTACTTTAGGGTCACAAAAATTAGTACAGCACACATGGACCTTTGAGTAACATAATGCTAGGAGAGGAATCCGGAGGCTAATCGCATATAATATTGGTAGATTCTAAATCTTAAAGGACAAGTTCACCTTCATAAACATAAGGATTGAGAGAATGTAGCAAAATTAGTGGAACACATCATTGAAAGTTTGAGGAAAATTGGACAATCCGTTCAAAAGTTATGAATTTTTGAAGTTTTTGTGCAGTAACCGCTGGATGAGAAGACTACTGCAGTGTGTGAATAACTTAGATGTCACATGCGTACAACAATATAAAGAAAATATAAAGAGAATTTCACAAAATTTCATCTTTTGAAAAAAGTACACATTCCCCCGACTCGTTACCGACAAATGTTATGGGTAATATTATTCCCCCTGCCTTTAGAAAGAGGCAAGTCAAGTGCTCTATTATTATGCGAAAAAAGTGAAATTATGTTGAATTTTCTTTACATTTTCTTTATACTGTTGTACGCATATGACTCACAAGCTGTAGTAGTCTCCTCATCCAGTGGTTCCAACACAAAAATTTTAAAAATTCATAACTTTTGCATCGATTGTCCAATTTTCCTCAAACTTTCACTGATGTGTTCTACCAATATTGTTGCATTCTCTCAATCCTTATGTTTATGAAGGTGAACTTGTCCTTTAAAGACAGTGTGTACATGCTTCTCATTGGTATACTCTGACACTTGCACATGCTCCTCTGGTTGCAGCCTATCATGTGACTGGCAACTCTATTGGAGAGGGGAGGGGGGAGTTTGGGGTAATTGTATCTTCCACCTGCTATGCCTGCCATGATCCACACCACACTGAGCTGTTATCGTCACTCCCTACGAGAGCTGTCATGTGTAAAAGTGAAAGTGCCGAACGGGTTTGATCCGAGTCTTACCCTAAGTGCCAGGCTGTTTACCATTTCTCTATCCCACTGTTATACCTCCCTCACTTCCTGTCATTGTTTTACTGGTTTTCTTGTCATTTCGTTTTTGATAAAGAACAAGTGCGCCCTTGCATTGTGCATTTGCTATGCCGGAACTTCCTCGTATCTCACAGTACCCAATTATGAATAGGATCTTTGTGTCACATGTTCGTTTGTTTGTCCTTGTGCAACTCACCAAAATGCTGAGTTTGTGTTGGAGAGTATGAAATGAAAGCAGTAACAATCTATTGTGTTAGGGTCACTTCCCTGTTACTCTGGGAATGAAAACCAGAAGTATGGTGTTGTGTACAATTGAGTGCAGTGGACTTCAATAGCCTGAAACTGCATTAATTATTGTTCAACAAACATCACTTACAGCCCAGTATTTATCTTTTTCACAAAATCATTGAAACAAATTGGTACCTCCACACTCCCAACATCTAATTACTGTTCTAGAAATTCATCAGCATGATTGTTTGGGAAATCATCTGATTTTCAGCAGCGGCAATGCTCTTTATCATTGACTTAAGACCAGGTATAGGATGTCACATTTATGTATTCACCTCTTTTTTGTATTCAGATCAACCACTTTTGAGTTGTGGATAAGTATAAGTTAAAAGTTTTGAATCCTTCTTATGTAAGTTTCTATTGTGGGTTGATTGATGTACAGTCGTCAGGAAACATGACTGATATACTGACAGTTTGACTGCTACACCAATTTGTTCCTCCAGCTCCCACCCAGTACGATGTGCATGCGCAAAAAAGAACTGTCCTGTCAAAAGGTACTGGAGGAAGCGACGAGCCCTTGAGGCCAGGGGTCAGAAGGTCAAGTCCAGCCGCGATCATCATCACACGTCGTCGTCCAAGAGAATGGTTTCGCCGCTGCGCGTCTCACTCACATCTGGGAACAGTGCAGAGGTGAGAAGGCATTTCTTATAGGGAGGAACTTATTGAAATGCACATCGCTCACACCTACAGTAGCTAAAAGGGGGGATGGATGGTTTGCTCTCCTGTGTACATATGCATTGCAAGAAGGGAGCATACTGATGACTGCTTATTTATTTCTTCTGTGTTTAAATGCCTTATTTTGGCCGAGATAAAATCCCGCAAAAAATATATTTCAAAAATATCCAGCGACATTAAAGACAATGATTTTCAGTATTTTCAACAGTATCATGTATAAAAACTGCAACTGTAGAAATCATGTTTTTAAAGTAAGTCACCTACAGCTGAACAGCAATTGCACACTTCTACATTTTTGGTTAAGAGATGGCAACCAAAAGTTTATGTTGCTGATTATTATGTATCTCTAAAGGTACCTCTTACCCTGTGTCAAGTTGCCATTTGTATGAAACCTCTTTGTTTGGCATTTCTTAACTCTGAAGTCTGGGAAAGTTGGTGTTAGTTCTTAAATGTTTTTGTCAGTATCATGTTTTGACAAATTATGAAAGGGAAAAGATTTAAAGAAAGTAGACTATAGGAGGGGGTTAACCAGGCTTCATTTAAAAGTTGTGAGATGAAAGAGTCTGAAATTTGACAGTTTCGATGAGTAATCATGGCATTGTTGTATGTTGACCTCTTTTGGGCCTTAGATTATAGACAAGCCTGTAGCAACAAAACATTCAGATGACATGCACATTCAGTCATTGGCAGTAGCCTCCAAAGGAGCATATCTACAAGAGAAAACAGCCGCTTGAGAATAAAAGGTGATGAAATCTTTCACTGACTAAGACATTTACCGTTGATTATTTTGATCACTCACAGAATCGGGTGGCACCCGTTGTGCGGTGCAAGGACCCCCCTGACTTGACCGAGGAAACAATCTCCAAACCTTCTAAGGAATCAAAGACCCCTAATCAGCCGGAAAGTCCGCCGGCCGAGGAACCTGCCCAACCAGCCGCAGACACGTCTGACCCAGAGCACAAGGAGAAGGTGGATGTTGTTGCCGTGGATACTGCAGGCCAGCAGGAACCGCCTGCCGAGAACCAGGAACCCGCGGGCAAGGAGGTCAGCGAGCCGAAGGAGGAGGAAGCGCCCAAGCGGAAGCTGACCAGAGAGGAGCGAAAGATGGAGGCCATCATGAAGGCGTTTGCCAAGATGGAGAAACAGGCGGAGAGGAGGCAGCAGGCCCTGCAGCGGATAGCACAGAGCAAGCAGCAAGATGGTGGGACAGGCCAGGATGGCAAGGAGTCCAATGCCGGGCCTTCGCAGCAGCAGCAGCAGCAACAGCAGCAGGACTCGACCACCAGTGGTCAAGAAAGTACATCAGTGGGTCCCAGTGATTCCAACAAGGAGGATCAAACCAAGGTAGGCACCATGTATGGATAACTGGAATCCGGGTTAAGTCATATTACATACTGTATCACATTTCAATCATAATTCCAAAGGGATGTGGCAGAAACTGGTTGTTATGGGGGGACTCCCCAACCAAAGGGAAAAAAAATTGATTGACAAGCAAACACAATGGGAGGATTTTTTTTTTCTTCACAATATCACAAGAATAGACTCTGTTTTGGCACTATCAGGCCATCAGCAAATGCAACTGGCCTCAAAAAATACTTTAAATGAATGAAACCCAAAATGTGAAACACAGTTAAAATCCTATATTTTGGTTTTTTGACATTGCTATTGCAAAATCTGTATCCCACATTCACATTGAAATGATGAATAAGAAAAAGAATGAAATTTGTCTGTTCATTCATGTTTTATAGTGAATTCACCATAAAATATTCAGATGCATTTATGCCAATGTTTATGAAGATAGGAAGAATGTCCCAAGCACTTTCTCGTGTTGAAAACTACTTTGCACTTTCTGGCGGCTGTGACGTAACTCAAAATATGTCCTCGAATGAAGAATTTGTGACTTACGCAGATATTGAAGATTTTGCAGATACTTTTTCTCCCTATTATATAACGGAAGTCATAGAACGTAAATTCCAGTGTGTCCAATTACACAAGGTGTTCAGGCAGTAACAAAGAGAATTTTGTTTCGCTGTCATTTATCAGCAGATGATGGAAACCAAATCAAAAGATGATCTATCATGCAATACCCCAGCACCACAGACAACGAGAAAGCCATCCAGGAGACGGAGAAGAAGTACTCAGAGGTAAGCTGATTGAATAGGCATTCAATGTCAAATAAAGTCAGGATGCTATGCAGCAATTCTGAAAATGTAGAAACTTTTTGCACAATTTCCTGTGTTTATCATAGTTTCATCTTCTTCTTGAAAATGGGTGGTTAGACTTTAAAGGGATGGTACAGTATTGGTGGAGATGAAAATTGGACTTTAACTTTTTTGCGAGATACCAACAAAACACTTATGATGTAGTACAGAGCATACCATTTTAAGAGGAATTCAAAGTTTATTTGATGAAAATCGGGTTTGGAATGACTGAAACTTCCAAAAACAAAGTGAAACAAAGCAATTGTAATGAAGTATGGGTCCCACACTCTATTAGAATTACTCTTTTTTGGATATCTCAGCCATTTCAAAACCAATTTTCATCAAATAAATGTTGGATTTCTCATAGAATTACATGCTCTTTCATATTATATAAGGGGTTTCGCATTATCTCACCAAAAAAATGTTAGAAACCTGAAATCAGGTCTCAACCAAAACTATACGATCCCTTTAACCAAACGTGGCAGAAATCATCAATGGGAGAGAGGGTCATAGTTTGCTCAGTAGTGGTGGTGCCCTCAGAGGGACCCATAGGGCAGAGCCCAAGTATCCCAAATTATCAAATCTCTGTGATCTTTAACATTATTTTGTTCTTCTAGAAAACTGGTAGTAGATTTTGAAGAAAACAGACAACAATCACCTATGGGGGAGGATCATGGATTATAGCTTGTAGAAATGGTGGTGGTGCCCAGATGTCCTAAATTAGCACAGTTGAAGGGTTGTTGACATGTGGCATGGTGTTTTACTGTTTTTGTGCTCATGATGTTTATGTTGTTTTGATTTTACACTGACAACAGTTCTAGTCTAGTAAGCAAGATCTTTTATTCGTACAATTTCTGTAGATTAATATGAGAAAGCTGTTGTAGAATCATGCAAATAGTGATCTTGGGTCATATTAATAGATGGAGTGGGTGGTGTTTCCTAAAGATAGAGCCCGTCAATGTGACATTGAGTTTATTTTAAGGTCCAGACCAAAGGGACCTTAAGGTATTTTCAGCTTCAAGGTTGATGTAACCATGGGATGCTATTGCTATATGAATCTCCTCTCTTTTGCATTGCTGCTGGATAAGCCAGTTCGTAATTAGTTCATGTGCATGTTGCTACAAATGGCCTCTCTTTATTCTCTGTTGTTTAGACACTTCACTTGTTTTCAAAGTGACATAATGCATAAGACTACCCAACATAAAATTTATGAAATTCATGCTCAAACAAAGTACGAACTTGCGTAGACCAGGGGGGTGTTTCATAAAGCTGTTCGTAAAGTTACGAACAACTTACGAGCAACTGGTGATCAGTTCTGACGTGCTATACTTAGCAGAATTTCCATAATTTAGCACAAGAACTGATCACTAGTCGCTCGTAAGTTTGTAACTTTACGAACAGCTTTATGTCAACACTCCCCTGGTGACCAGAATGGCTATGTCAAGCAGTACCTTTTCAAAGAATCAAAAGGTATTTTTTATGAAGTTTTTGTGTCAACATTTTGTATACAATGTGCGATATTGGATGTTTGCTCCTTGAATGTGCACTTCTGAACATGTTTGCACTTGGAATAATGATGGCATTTCTTGCTCTTTCTGTCTTGACCAGCGCTAGAAGGCGAAGTAGAGCTAACAGCCTGGTGCCAACAAGTGTCGAGGTGTCGTCAGCCGACGACGATTCAAATCAAGCCCCTCCAAGTCTGACCGGTTCAGACAAGCTTTCCTCGCTGACCACCTCGCTGACCACCTCGCTGACCACCACACCAATCTCAGTCGTAACGAAGCCCTTCGGACAGGAGAAAACAGACACACCCCTGTCTTCCCCAAGCTCATCCACAAAGCGGTTTCGTTTCCCCAAGACGAAGAAGGTGCACAGAACATACTCTGTCCTTGACCTTAAAGGAAATTGTGGGTGTACTGTATACTTAGTGCTTTATTACATGGTGGCATGCACAATACTGTGTACTCATACACTTGTTAACTGAATAGTTGCATTCATAGTAGACAACTCTTGATAAGGGGAAGATTTTATGTGAATGAGCATTATGATGTGGCTTGTACAATTTTTTTTTTAATTATTGGTAACTGATTATTACTTTTTTTTTCAATCAAATGTTTAGCAGTAGAGCATATTTTTCTATGTTTGATGCAGAAATGTAATTTCCACTCAACAACAAAATGAAATTTAAACAAAGGGATAGGAGGAAAATGTAATTGTTACATGTGTTTTGTAAAGAACTGGTAACACAAAGATGTACCATCTTTTGTTGGCTTGTATCGTGAAATTTAGTTCTAATAATATGAGTTTGTGTAAGAGTCGGGCTGAAGAATTTTCACCACAAGCGGTAACCATGGACAATTATTGAATTTCAGATACTGATGAATGAGTGGTTGAACGAGAAGGCATTTGAGTCTCAAGCCACGAGGCCGCTGACCATCAAGACCGAGTCGTTGGACGCATCCTTTGGCAGCAGCATACCATCACCAACAACACCACAACTCCAGCGCTCAGGCTCCCTCTCCGCACTGGTCAAAGAGACCAGGAGCAACATCTTGGAGTCCAGCGGTGGTCTGGGATCGGCCAAGAAGGTATGGGGAATATTCCTTTGGAAAGTAGAATGGAGCATAATCTGTTACACCATTTCCTGTAAAGCTGTGTGATCTGAAATAATGTTCACAGCCTGTAGCTGGTGACATCTGTTTTCTACCTATAGATGGCTAGACAAAGTAAGGTGCCATTTACGTAGTGCCAGTGTGCACTCATTCTTACACAACTATTCAAAAGATGCGGCAATGCCTGCTCAGAATCATGATGCATATTTCATAAGGGAAGAGTAATGTTTATCTGACCAAGCAGTGTCAGTGATTCATTATTAGTTTGTCTAGAAGCATGAAAAAAATGGAAGCCTCTTTTTCAGAAATTAATGCACTGGAGGACAGTCTTGTAATGTAGTCTTACCACTCAGAGCAAGATCTGCTCTAGTTCTGAAGTCATCAAGAAATTTCACAATAGTTAATGTTTATCGGCTCTTCAACATTGTTGGCTCTACAATTGGAAGTGCCACAAAATTATGCGATGTCTTAATTCTTAAAGGACAAGTCCACCTTCATAAACATAAGGATTGAGAGAATGCAGCAATATTAGTAGAACACATCAGTGAAAGTTTGAGGAAAATTGGACAATCCATTCAAAAGTTACGAATATTTGAAGTATCTGCGCAGTCACTGCTGGAAGAGAAGACTACTACAGTGTATGATGTCACATGCGTACAACTATATAAGGAAAATATAAAGAGAATTTCACAAAACTTCAATTTTTGAATAAAGTGCACAGTTCTTCGACTTGCTACTGACGTATGTTAAGGGTAATATTATTCCCCCTGCCTTCTGAAAGAGAGAAGTCTAGTGTTCTTTTGTTATGCGAGAAAAATGGAAATATGTTGAATTTTCTTTATTCTTTCTTTATATCGTTGTACTCATGTGACATCACAAGCTATAGTAGTCTTTTTATCCAGCCGTGACTGAGCAGAAACTTCAAAAATGCATAACTTTTTAACGGATTGTCCGATTTTGCTCAAACTCTCACTGATGTGTTCTACTAATATTGCTGCATTCACTCAACCCACATGTCTATGAAGGTGAACTTGTCCTTTAAGTGTTGCCATATTTGTGAAAGGTAATATTCAAGTGCTGACCATGTGATGTACCATTGTACCATTGCAGCGCTGGTTACGTCAGGCCATGAGTGAAGGAAACAGCAACCAGGAATCACCAGTGTGTAATGGTACACTCAGCCCCATCGCGAGTCCCGCTCTCTCACCCAACACTAGTGCATCAAGTGGTAAGCATCACATTATGTAGGGGGGGGGGGGGGGTGTTTACGGCAACTTAGGCTGTGCATGAGGCATTGAGAACTACAATATTGTTACCTGTGCAAATTCACATCAGCATAGTAGCATGTAGACATTGCACCGTTGCAGTTCTTTAAAGACATTCTTCTCTTCTGGTGTAATGGCAAACATTGACAGTTCATGTTCAATCAAAATAGTCATGATAAGTAATGTGATTCGAATTTGTCTTTGCCATTGTAGTGTTTCATACAGATAATCTGACAAGCTGATGTTAATTTGTGTATCTGCAATATAATGTGATAGAGTATGATTAAATGATATGTAGAGCATGTACACTCATGATGATTTCCAGTGAAGTCTGTGTGTTGCCCCACCTCATGGCTAAACACATCTATAATTAAGAATTGCACCTCCTGGCTTGATTGAGCTTGCCTCTATTGGAGTGATATATAAAGGTTTGATGGTTTGGTGTGACAGCAAGAAAAAGCTCATGGCACTGGGATGGATGGAGTTTTCACTGATGATCCAACAACACTGTTTCTCTTCATATCAGATTTGATGACACCGCTCAAGAAACGAATGCTGCGCCACTCACTGGCTGACGAGACCAGTCAGCAGGGAAACTCGTCCCCCCGCTATGAAATGAGGACCGGCCAGGACCCACTGTCGGTCAGCAGTTCGTCGACCCTCCCTGATGGTCAGCTTTGTGATGAGGCACCTATTCTCATCCAGGCCAAGGCAGAGCTGCCAACAGTGCATGAAGAGGTGTGTTACCAAAATCCTACTTCTCCGTTTTCAACTAACAGTCTGCACATAAACTTTGAATGAAGTGTAATAGGCCAGTTCGGGGTTCCACTTAGCACATGAGCAGAGACGGGTCATATTTACCTACAGGGAATGTTGGTCTTTAAATTCATGGAGATCAGCATCTGTGATTCAAGTAATCCTTATAAATGATGCTTGCTAGCACATCCATCTAATGACAAAAGTGGCATTTGGCATTATCAATATAAAAAGATTGTGAAAATATTTACTGCAAAATAATGAAACGGATTCTTTACCAAATGGTGATTTATTAACCATTTTGGTCACCTGGTGTATGCAAGTTCATCCTTTGTGTGAACATGACTGATGAATTCCGTAGATTGTTACGTCAGGCAAGCATACGCATTTCGTCTCTTCTAAAACGAGTTAAGTGTCAAACCAACTGAGTAAAAAGGAAAGGTATTTGTATCCACGTGCACATGAGCTAAATCCAAACTGGCTTACTCCAAACTGGCATACTCTGTGTGTTAGAAACTTACTAACGTGTGCCTAAAGAGCAAATGCAAGCAAGATTTGCTAAATAACCCCCCTCCCCTCTCTCATAGCACTTGCTAAACCAGTTTATGAGTGCAAGAATATAAGATTATACTGTGAATCAAGCCGCGAACACAATCTACAGTTTTACCTGTTGAGGGTAGCGGTCTCTTTGTACACACACGAAAAGTGTTTGATGGACAGAGACATGCTGTATTTGCTGTATTTATAATATATAAATGTTTCCACTGTGGCCAGCTCATTTCAGCTCTTTCTTGAGGTTAAATTGCAGGGCTTTGTGAATTATACATATTTGAATACAAATATGGAAGTCAGAAAAGGCAACCGAATTCACAAATGAATCATGTTTTATCTCCATTCTTTCACAATGTTGAATCAAAAAGCGTATTCATAGTAACAGTGTCCCTACTTATGTTCATCCAGTATCTTAATCTTTCTCACATTTTTTGATGTTGTGGTAGAGACTCTTGCATTACTTCTGTAATGTGCAGTGCAGTGCAGTGCAGATCGTTGTGTTAGGGAATGAAACAAGGAAAAAAGACAAGGAATCATATCAGCATTTGCTATGCATATCATTCTAAAGCTGTCGGTAATGCTAAGGAAGTATCGGGTGCTCCGTTCTCCTAACATGGGCTGAAGCATTCTGACACTTGCTTTATAGCACTATGTGAAGGAAGTTGTGCCCTGAATTATTCAAGTTTGTGTTCCGCCATCTGGATGACGAGAGATGAGCGACTTCGACAATATTTCAATTTTGCTTGCTCTACATTTTTGATGAAATTTGTATGTGTGTGAATTGAATGAAAGAAAGGACTCTATCAACTGCATTTGTTGTGTCTCCTTGTAGGACTCATTGTTTGTGAACTCTTCTGAAGTGATGAAGAGTCAGTTCACTCTAAGCTTCCCTCTACCAGCTAGGAAGGTCAGCTGTGTTTGATATTGCCTTGTAGTAACCCACCAGTCCCATGCTTGCATTCTTATGTCATGCTGTAATCATTTGCTCACAACTGCCGCTGAAATGCTCAGAGTCCCTGTCTTTGGGCTAGCAAGTAAACTGTGTCTAATCCATGGCTTACCCAAGAGTTTTCATTCTTTGTCTAACAACAGATATCATTTGTTTCAGTTATACTTTCCACTCTGCGGTACTGTTGATTATTTAGGGACTGTTGAGATGATCCTTATAACCACAAGTGAAATAATCTCATGAATTATTACTAACACAATGGGAAGGAGCACTTGAGTTCTACCCCTGCCTCCTGTGTGCATATCAATTTATACGTGATTGGCTTTTGTATTGCATTGTGATCCTTTCCTTGCACTTAACACAAACTGAGACAGAAATCTTGCTTTTGAAATATTGTAATTGTGTTGTGGCTTGTGAGGCTGTAACAGAAATTTTTCTATTACAGTACAGTCTTGTATTTGGTAGCACACCTGTTGAAAGTAGAACCCAGCACTTCTTTGTTCTTGTGTAAATCAAATAAAACAAAGACTTTGAATATGGAAGACCTATAGATAAAGTTCAGTATGGAAAAATTCACAGATCTTTGTAACCCTCAATCTGTGCATACTCATATTTTCCTCTTGGTGTGAGCAAATCTAGCGAGGGAACTATTCCAACAATATTTCCTTCTTTGAACAGTCTGTGAACTGAGAATAAGTGGTAAAAATATCAATGTGTATTTTACACATCCCAAACAATGCTATCTACCCTTGCTGAAAGTTCCCTTTTTTGTTTTGTTTCACAGCATTATCCCTAAGCTAAAATCAAGATGTGGTGTGCATCATGCTGTCTAATTCAATAATCAATGATATCCATTTATTTTTGCATTTTCTTTAAGATGATTCATGTATCAATGTATGTGCATTATGTGTATCTTGCCATGACAATTGATATTGATATTTGTCTTCTTGTTTGTTTTTACGATACACAATGTGTAACGCTACATTTCATTAGTGAAATCAGCTTATGCCATGATGCAGTCATTTGTTTCTGGCATATTCCAGGAATTGTAATCGAGGCTTTCCATTGAATTATTACCCATGTCTAGACATTAGGATTAATCAGTCATCTCATATGATCAAAGGGTCAGTCATATCTCATTCATTTATTCAATTTTGATTTGATTTGATTTTCATCTATTATATCATACATGATCTCAAAGGGAATACTTGTTTCTGTAATGTCATGAGAGATACATGGGTGAATGGAAATGACTGATGTGTCTGAGTAACTGACATCTATCATGTAGTACACACCTGCCAATAATCATGCACTTCACAGTCATGTACTGAAATAATAGGTCAGTAGTCACGATTGTGAGTAACCTATCTACCTCTGGAGGACTAATCAACCACTTATAGATATGTAATCATGTAGTTTGGAAATGATCAAATCATGTACCTGTTTAGGACCTGGGAAATGTTGTTTCTTGTTCTCTGTCAGTGCTAGTGTAAGGCAAGTCAATGGTGTATGGGTTTAAAGAAAACATGTTTTTGTTTTTTGTTTATATACGGATCAGTCTAAAGTCAGCGTTTAGCTTGTTCAACATACAGCATTCTGTGCAATACAAGCACTCTTGATTTATTGTCACTAGTGGGATTTGAGATTTGCTGTCTTGAAGGGTAGGGTTGGCAATCATATGCCATTACTTAAAGGGGATGGCTAGTAACTGATCAGTGGGAATCAGTGGAAATGCTCGAGGTTGATTGTTCCAATCCTTGTGGGATTCATTTAAGAGTACATTATATATCTGTTGTTGTGTGAAAATTATTTGCTTCAGAATGGTCTCATATATTCAAGTAATGTGCAGTTTAATGTTTCCAGGTTAGCGTGCCTGGTCAGTGACGGGGCATTAATCTGCACATTACTTGAATATGAGACTGTTATGAAGCAAATAATTTTCACACAACAGTAGATACATAATGTACTCTTAAATGAATCCCACAAGGATTGGAACAATCATCTCTTAGCATTCCCACTGATTCCCACTGATCGGTTACTAGCCATCCCCTTTAAGTGAACATTAGTGAACCAGTTATCGATAAGGCATGTGGTACAATATTGTGATATACAATATTTTATGAAGTAAATTGCAAAGTGAAATAGTCATCCCATCCCAACTGAGATATGAAAGTAAAAGTGGTTGTCAAAGAGGATGTCATGCCCAAATATTGTATGGGTTTCAGGTTAACACACTTTGTAATTTGCTTTCAGGGTAACACACTTTGAAATTTGTATTTCATTATGATGATAGCCATACTCTATCCGAATGAAATTCTAATCACGATTTCCATATTTTTGCTTTTCAGGATGTGCGTAAGAACTCATCTATCGACAGTGGCCTGTCTGTCACCACACCGGCCGAGCTCGAGAAGTCTCCCATAGCCATCAAAGCGGGTCTGGAAGAGCGACTGCGGGATTTCAGTGGAGAGGAGCAGGCAGGCAGAGAGAGTGAGAAGGAGAAGTCAACAGACACTAATGTGGAGACAAAGGAGAGGCCACACACTCCTTATACAGACTCAAAGGCCACCACAGTGGCAGGAGACAATAACAATTTGATTAAGGAAGTTGTAGCGAAGGCACAAGAGAGCAAGTGTGCAGTTACAAATGAAGTGGATACGCACCGTGTCAGTGAGAAAACTGAGAAGACACGTGATGAAGCCGATGGCGCTGTATCTCCACGTATTGAGAGAAGGGCAGCGACCCCACCAAGCGAGAGAACTGTTGATGCCGGGAAGACTGACGCTGCTGCAGAAGGTGCCAAAGACATGGCGTCGCACAGCTGTCCTGTAGCTGCACCCACGCAATTGGAGAGTGCGCCTAGTGGTGGGTCAGATAGGCACAGTGAGGCTGCCCCTCTCAATAAACCGGAGGTTCCAAAGAGCCAATCCCAGGTGGACCTGTTGAGGAGTGAACGATTGAACACTCTGTGTGTAAATACTTTGCGAACAAGGCATGTTTCGGGCCCTGGAGCGATGCAGGGCTACCATGATCAGCCTCAACCTCTCACCTTGAATACTTCCTTCTCTGATGATAGTAACCTTACCAACAATAGTTCATGCACTCCTTTCTCTCCAAAGAAGCGACTACTGAGGCAGAACACGGACCCTAGTGACCACCGTGAGGCAGGGCCTTCCATGGCCAGCTCCTGGCCCCAGCAGTCTTTTGGCTTGTCCCAGAAGTACAGCCTGCGACCTGGGGAGGAGGTACATGGACCAAATCAACCAGGAAACTTCTACCAGAAGGATCCCAACTCGGTGGGCTTGTCAGGATCCACTGCTGGCCACCTCGCTTCCCGCCTGTCTCCCAGCAACCTGTCTGCCTCCTGGAGCCCAGGGTTCAGACCTGGTCTTAATGGGGCAGCAGCTCCGCAAAAGACTCTTGATCCTCAACTCTCCACACCATCGCCCAGCCCGTCACCTGGGCCACCCCTGAGCTCAGCACCTCCACCCCCTCATGGCATTCTCAAGACTGCAATAGCCCCTACTGCTGCTGTCAGAAACCTTGGGAGTTCCCTTTCAGCTGTAGCTGGAGCCCCCCAGAAGGATTCATCAGAGGTTGGGACAGCTCAACCTACAAGCAGCAGCAATTCAAGTTCACCTGTTTCGAGTGCACCAAATTCAGCCCAGTCTACGCCTGTCAAAAAGAAGGTAAACGCCTCTTTAAAATGCCTCCAGCGTACATCTCATTCACACAATTTTCTTTGAACATCTCAAGGGCATCAGAGATGTTTGGACATTCTGGTAAACCTTTTCATAAAGTTACTGTTGTGACTGTTCATGTATTGTGTGACACCAGTTTTGGCGTCACAAGGACAAATTGATTTAGATCAGATGATAGTACAGTAGTCAACCAATTACAAAACTCCTTAGAAACACTTTTATTTAATTATTTGTGCAGGTGATGCTACTCAAGTGAGAGTTTATAAGTGTACTGAATTCATTTTTTTCTGTGTTGAAGTCCACATCTATGGGAATGTTGGTATGGAACTCAAATTGAGGTTGAAAATAGATGCAATAATCTGGCATGTATGAATAGTTGAAGTAATTTAACTATTTGAAGGAGAGGCTTGTAAATTCATAGAACTGAGTTGATGGAAAGGTCATGTTCTACGATGAAAGTCTGAATAATGGGCTAAGGTGATGAAAAAGAGAAAACATTCCTTTCCTTTGTAATTACAAGCTATCCAAAGTCGTCAAATTCCTGGTTTGTCTTTACCACTGTCATTCCAGGGCCAAAGCTTTGGAAAATCAATGTTTGTGAAATGTGCCATGTATGCAAAGAAAGTGTGATGATTCTTTGTTTTTGGCAGGTATCAGACATAATCTTGTGTCTAGAAAGCAGCATTTCCTTGATGGAATGTGACTGTCAGTCCTCAAATCATAATTCCATCCCTTCACACTGTGTTGTATATCACATTCATGTTGTATGCTTTGATTTGTATTATATTCTCTTTCAGGTGTCTCTTCATGAGTACAGGCAGCGCAAGAATTCCTCAGCAAAACCAACATCTTCCTCTTCCTCCTCCTCCTCCTCCTCCTCCTCCTCCTCTGCGACATCTTCCTCACCCAGTACCATGACAACCGCATCAAGCACTTCAATCACGGCAAGCCTCGCCGGTACCACCAGTACCACGGGCACCACCCCTAAGCTCTCCCTCATCACCCTCCCAAACATCCCCCTACCAGATATCCCTCCGATCGACCCCCTGAAGGGTGGATCGGCAAAGAAATCCTCCAAGAGCATGCCTAGCCCACCGCCCCCAGCTGCAGCCTCTGCCCCGAAGGGTTCAGGAAAGCTGACAGGCTCCCCGCGGAAGGGCGAGAACGGAGGCAGCAGGAGTTCCGGGCAGCCCTCTAAGCCTTCTAACCCGGCCCAGTCTGGGTTTGCTATTTTCAGTACTAAGACCGGCGATGGTCAGAAGCCAACACTGACGCTGACTAATGAGGCCCAGCAGGTCATTAACTCCATAACTTCGCTGCTCATGGAGGACTCACACGCCAGTAATGGGGATATCAAAGACAGGTAGAGAGAGTCTTCGTCATTTTTTTATGCCTCCGCAACGAAGTGGCCGGAGGCATTATGTTTTCGGGTCGTCCGTCCGTCCGTCCGTCCGTCCGTACGTCCGTACGTCCGTCCGTACGTCCGTCCGTACGTCCGTCCGTCCCGTTTTGTTTTTGTCGATATCTCAAGAACCGTGTAATGGTTTTACATCAAACTTGTTATGAGGGTATATCCTTGGGGGATAATACTTTGTGTGGATTTTAGGGTCACAGGGTCAAAGGTCAAAGGTCACAGGTTATTTTGTGAAAAAAAGATTGAAATTTCATGTTTTTCACCATATCTCGCAAATGGTTCAAGGTATCTTCATGGAACTTAGTATATATGCTTGTACCGATGGGCAGTGATTATCTAGGGAAGTTGGGGGTCATGGGTCAAAGGTCGGGGGGTCAAAGGTCAAGGTCAACTTCTCAAAATATCACTACTTTCCTTAAAATGCAATATGCCTGAAGGGGTTTTTTTTTTTAAACTTGATGTATGGCATGTATTACCCAATATATATTTTTGGGGAAGTTTCTTGCCAAAAGGTCAAAGGTCAAAAGGTCAAAGGTCAAGTGAAAGTGCTAAATTGCACTTTTTCCTCCATATCTCGAAAGTAACTCAAGGTATCATCATGAACATATTTATGCATGTTCAACCTAACAGTGATTCTCTTTGGAACTGTGAGGTCAAAGGTCAAAGGCCAGGTTTAGATAATGCTATTTTCCCATTTGATACTGAAATTATACTTTTTCTCAATACCTTGAAAATTACTCAATGCATAAACTTATAAAAGGGTCAAAAGTCAAGTAAAAATCATCAGTTCCCCAAATACCTGCACTTTGACATTTTAATCATTCATCCAATTGAACCTAGTTCTAGGAAAGTGAACATTCAGCACATTTGTGTCAAACCTGTCATTTTAATATTTTGCCAATTGTGTGAAACTGTCATCACACATTGTCAAGACATTGTACTATAGACCTATTAGGAGAACCATGCATTATGGCGGAGGCATATCAGTAGCCGTAGCGATATATCTAGTTTTCTTTCAGAAAAGTACATCCTCTCCTTTACAGTTATTATCTGCTATGCTGTCATTCATATGATCAAAAAGAAATTGAAGCTATGAAAATTTCCCTCTAGAAGCCAAGCTGCTCTAGTAACTGGCGCTGCTCGTTTCTGTATTGGTAAATCAGATTAAACAGTTTACTTGATTTGATAAAATTTAAGAAGATGAAGTCGTTCATGCCCTCATGTGTTTTGCAGAGGTGGTAATTAGTGGTTATCAGCATTCATTTCTTTATCTGGGATATTTGTCTGGGAATTGTGAAGAAATGTGTGAATGTACTAGTACTTTTCTTGTATTTTTAAATTGAAAAAAGAAAAGACATTTCAACTGTTTAAGTTCCAGCTAATGTAGAAGATGTTATATGAAGATCTACATTGTAAGAGGCACCTATCTATATGGTGCTCTGCAAACAGAGTTAATGCAAAGGATAATAGACCCAGACATTTATATTTTTAGTGTGCTACCTCTCCTGTTTGTTGGAGACTCCTGATGCTGTGTTTCTCATGTCAAATTTGCTACATGATCTTGATAATGGTAGAAACAATAGTGTCCTTTCATTTTGATCGCTCTGCTTCTGCTATCTGTTGATGGTTTGTTGTAATTTGTCGCTCATTTGATTTTTTTTCTCCCCACCCCCCCCCCCCCCCCCCAACATCTGCTTGATGCAGAAGCATTCGTAGATCTGACAGTGTTCCTGGGGAGTCGAGGCATACAAGGAAGAACTACCAGGACAAGCCATGGGAGCAGGATGGACGAGGAGATGCCGCCAGCACCCTGAAGAGGCCCTTGTCCCCAGAGCCTCCCCCTCCCCCGCCGGGCAAAAAGCTTCGCACAGGCCCCATACCCCCTCCTCCCCCTCCCAAAGGAGCTAGCATAAGGGATGGTAGACCAGGTGAGCATTGTAGTTATCTCGTAAAAATATCACTGCTTTGTTTGCTTGTCTAATCAACTGAAGTTTGTGCAGGATGTTATATACCCAGAAAGCAGAACACCCATACTGCAAGCGTGCCACTTTTCCTTCCAAACTCTGTCCGGAGACCAAATGGATATCAATCAAGGGAACATTTTTGTCCATGCAGACCACGTTTTATTTCAGGAAGAAAAAGTAAACTTATTCTTTGGCTATTGAGTTCTTAGTTATGTATGCTTGTCACTGCTTCCCTGTCATATCAGAATGACATGATCAGTAATGATCATATGCGAAAATTAGTTTAGTCTTGTTTCATATGTACCTGGGATCACTTCCCTGGCATAACCCTTTTGATGATGTACAGAAGAGAATCATTAGCTTTCAAAAGCTAGGTTCATTCAGGATTTTAATACTTGCGTCCTAATCTAATAGCAGTCTTTTCACTGTAAAAGCTAAAAAATGAATTATATGTCTTGGTCCTTTTGTTGCATTCATTACTATTTTTTCTGTTTGCAAAAGGGAGTTTTTTTTTTCTTTTTCTCAAGACACTTCTATGCTTGTATTTTGTTGTGTGAAATTATTTTTTAGCTGGTTCAGCAGACTTTCATCATCCATCATATTGTAATTTTTGTTTTTTTAAAGCTTGTATGTGTGTTAAAGATTAAGGTTAACTGGCAACTGCGTAATAACAGTGAATTATTCAAATTGCCCATTTTGTGCAAATGCTGATGTTTTGGTGTTTATCTGTAATGCACAGGAGAGAATGGATCGGGAATGCCCCTCAGGCAGAACAGTGTGCACTCAGCAACATTGGCAACACCCATGGCAGCAAATTCACCAATAAAAAATGTTTCAGGAAATGCAATGGTTCCGGTGAGTTTTTTTCTTTAAATTTATTTGTTTGTTTATTTATATTTTCTGTTGATCATCTTCACCATGTTCCCTCGTTCAGATCTCTCATTAGTAAGTTCTAGGTATGGTCGAGCTGAATTAGTCTTTCAAACATTCATATTATTTTGATGACAAAATTTACATGAAGATGAATGTGTGCAATTTAGAAGGAAATTATAAAATCTGGAAGTTTCTTTTGTGATACAAAAGAACACGTTGGACATTACCCATCTGGAGTTTGCCTTCATAGATTTCTTGGGGAAGTCTTTGTCCGTGGCGATTTATGTTCCCCACATCAATAGTGCTTTCATGCCTTTGTAAAGAACATCTTACATGTATGTGTACATAAGGGATAGAAAGTTGTAAATTTTTATGGGGTTTTGTTTTCTTTTTAGTTTTTAATCCAGATTTGAGTTGTCACTGTGTGTGGAATTCAACCAGTGTACATAGTAATTTCTTTGTGCAACATTAGCATTATTTTACATAATGCCTATGTACATTTGCCTTCAGAAAATTCAAGTGGCCCTGCATTTTGCATAAAAAGGACACAATGCTCTCTCTCTCTCTCTCTCGCAGTTCCTACCTTAACCCTAAAAAGACTGGGCTATTTTGGTAGCTTGAAAGACTTGGGGGGGGGGGGGGGGGGGGGGGGGGGGCCTAAAGGGCCCCCCCTTAAGATCTCGGCCGTGGATCGCGCGATCGCCGCGGAAATTTGCGCAATGGTAGTGTGCGATGTAATCTGCAAGATCGTATATTTAAATTTTCCAAAATAGTCTTCTTTTATTTTATTTTGATTAATTATGCTAATTTATGCGAGAAATCAGACTCTTTGATCTAAATCAGTAAATAAAGCTCCAAAAGTGCTCATTTTTGGTCTAATTATTCTTTGTGGCATTCTTAGCAAATGTACTTGAAAAAAAATTCGGTATCAAAATTAATTTCTTATTTATTTTATTGTTTTATGAATTTCTTATGTATTTCCTTGTTTTTTCGACCTTTTGTTTTTGTTGTTTTTTTAACAAAATTTGTGGCAGACACTTTTTGAAGCATGATACTCCTAAAACAAATTAATTTTAGCCATTTAGAGTAAAAACAAGCATATTTATATGAACCATGTGAAAAAACTCAATTTGCATTGACTTTGTACACAAAATCACATTTTTGAGCCATTTTCGGCCTCATGTGCATGTACAAAAAGTTATGTAACTTCAGAACCGTACCCCCTGGCGTCACAAATTTGGTGTCAAAATGTGCGGGAAACTCGAAAGAAAAAAGTCATAGAGCATCGTGGCGAGAGCATTGCGTGTTGCAGAGTAATCGCGCGAAATGTCGAGGGGGGGGGCCTTTTAGGCCCCCCCCCCCCCCCCCCCCCCCAGTCTTTTTAGGGTTAAGTACCCAACAAAGGTAAAATGCTTTTATTTCTCAACCAATGCCCTGCATTTCAGAGGCTTGAAGGATGCAGTTAAAAATTGGTTTTTCCTGTATTGTTTCACAGGCACAGTATGGTATTGCTCACAGAAACCAGAATCAGCAGTTCCCAATGCAGTTTGCCCAGCAGCAGCCACCACCGCAGCAGCAGCAGTTTCCCCCAAACGCCTACCACCAACACCCAACGCAAGCGCAAGTTCCGCAGATAACGCAGCAGCAGGTACCCCAGCAGGCGGCAAGACCCATACTGCCACCGCAGAAACACGCAAACTTCACCTATCCGTACGGCAGCCAACCCGTTGAAAACGCCGCTTCTCAAGGCTTCTCCGCCCAGCAGCGCCCAGCGTACCCCCACATGCCTTACAGTCAGAACCAGAACCAGCATGCCAACCACTACGGGGTGCAGGCAAAGTTCCCCACCAATGGCAGGAAGTCCCCGTATGCCAGCCAGGAACAGCGGGGGCAGCTTGCATACTACGGACACAACAACGCCAACGCCTATTCACCCAGGAAGAACTTTCATTCGCAATAAGGTTATGTAATTACAGGCAAATAGTGTCTATCAAGGCATTAATTATATAAAGACCCTTTCTGCAGAATAGGTAAAAGCCATGATACTTCACCTGAAAAAGGATATGATTTGATAAAAAATCTCAGAAAAAGATTGTCATTTAAAGAAACATATAATAAGATACAATAAGCATGTGCCATGCTGGCCATATTGATAATGCACCTACAAGAGTGGTGGTACGGGGAACAGAAGACACCCCGCAGGTTTATGTAGCAGTCAAAGTGCTGTTGAGAAAAATTACACTGCATCTAGGGACATTAGGAACAGTGATGAATACTGTGAGTTTACCAGGTTTTACCCCAACTGGAAGGAGGCTTTTCCAAGGAGCTTTCTTGGTAAACTGGACCTTTGGGGTTGCTTTCGAAAAGAAACTGTTCGATAACAAAAGGACTGAATGTTTGGGTCAAATTCTAATAGTGGATAACTTTTCTAGGAATTGCTGCCACTTCATCGCACACATCGTTAGCTTCATGAAAGCAGTGAAGAACGTACGTTATTGTATCTAGCCCTCTTTGACTGTCCCGTTGTGGGTTCCACAACAGCGTTGCGATTAATCAGTCTTATCTCCACTGATGCTGGACTGTCTCTCAGCACCTGCTGTATTTCTGCAGTGCTTGCCAATACTCAGGTATTTTATCCCATGTAACACACATGATTGATGTGATGCTGTGTATATACACTGGTGGTACGTGCGAAATTCGTGAAGAACTGTTCCGTTAATATTCTATGCATCGAAATATGCAAGCTGTGAAGCCATGCGTGGAGATATAGTGTGTTCATCCCTTATGAGTGCCGGCGCGCCTATACTGTGTGCCGAGTCTTGTTTCTGGCGTAGCGGAGAAATTGTGTGAAGTAGATAGCCTGGCTGGGGCATGTGATTTTTGTGTCTCTCTTTCTTTCTCTTCCATTGCGATCATTCTGGCTTGTCTGCCCTGATGAGTAAACTACACAAAGCAAATACCAAACTGGGTTGAGATTGTCATTTCCAATGAGTGCTTGAATAGATATATTGTGAGTTTAATGCTCGTAATTCCTTCACGTCTGAAATTAAAAATGAGACAATATGTTGTATAGTTACAGCTGTATTCTGTAGTGAGTGTGATTATATGTAAATGAGATTTTTAATTGTAGATCGTTAAAGTTTCTTATGCTTTTATAATGATAAATGGTACTGCACAGCATAGTATTCCTTTCATCATCATTGTGTTAAATGTTAACCTAAGAGTTCATCTTTTTTTTTTTTGTAATTTGTTTGTATTCAGAGGAACATTTTCATTGTTATTGTTATAGAGTTTGACACAGCTTCAGATTTCCTGTTTGAATAAGATTAATAGTTGCATTATCGATTTACAACAAAGCACCTCATCCTACGTAAGATTTGTTGGTGAACTCAAATCCCAATAATATCGAAAGAACATTAGCTATCTTAACACATACTATGTATGTTAGTTTAGAAACAGTATTATGCAATCTGTGGTCATTATAGAATTCCATTTGATTCGATCTTTCTCTTGACTTGTTAATGGCAATTTATGGCATTGAAGTTCTTGTTTGACTTTGTAAGATTTTTAACTTTGTAGATTGAAGTTCAGTTACCAGGATTCAGATTTATTTCGATTCATCAATCCAACACGAGTTGAATCTCTCACAAGACAAACTTTGTAATTAGATAGTGTTTCATGAAACGTCCAGCAGAGCTCTGAATTGGGTTTTGAAATGTGATCAAGCTACAGTTCCAAGCCTTTCTCAGTCCCAAAGGAACCAATATGTGAGGTGGATTAAGTACATATTAAACCAACTTTAGATATATCAGTGATATTTTTGTGTGTTTGTTTGTTTGTTTTTGAGTCTCAGAGAGACAGATCAGTATCAAACTGTAGGTGAGGGAAATATTAATCAAAGTCCTTGAATAATTGCCCCTCTGATATAATCAGCATTTATGTAGTGCAAACTGCATGCCCAATACAATAGATTGTATTATAAACATCAGAAACAGAGTTTTTGTCTCAAAATCAAAATGGAATCGTAGCAGTTCGGTTGTGCTTGTTGATGGACGTAGCACCCTTGACACTTGAGAACTTGAACAAAGTATGCTGAAGATTAGATATTCAGTCAGCAAGCTTGAGTTCATTGTGTGATGGCATGACTCCAAACACATGCATTTGATGTGGAATTGTAACCCTGGAGCTTCAAATTCTCCATTTAAGGTGAAGACTATTGGAACAGGTCACATGATAATTTGTTTATAGATCATTATTCATTCTTGGTCCTGTGTGTAATTGATATATTGTGATGTAATAAGCCTGAATTTAAAAATGCACGTTTCCCACTATTATTAGTGTCTTGTGTTTTTCCTGTAGAGAAGGATATGCACCAAACTTCACTGTAATGCGACAGGTCATAGGAATCAGCAGCAACAGAGCAGCACAGAGTTGAATTCTGAAAAGAACTTAATCACAAGTGTGATGTTACAGAGTCATGTGGTACGACTTCCTTGTGGTACTTCAAGATTCACCATAAAGTTTGCTGGCACAACACAGGTTTTTTTTTTAATCAAATATGAGTGATTTTTATCATTTCTCTAATATCTCCAAAAAATGAATGAAATAGAAATATTCCCCCCCCCCAAAAAAAAAAAAATATGTATATATATATATATACATGTTTTTTGACTGCTCAGACAGTGTGAAGGTTCTCATCACATACTAAAGCACAAGGGAAGTTTTATTTCTCTGTACACACAAGAATAACTATATTTTTGTTTATTCTGTGCATCCAGTCTCAACAAAACAAAACACCCCCCCCCCCTAAAAAAAAAAAAAAAAAAAAAAAAAAAGGAGGAAAAGAAAAAATTGAAGGAATTGGTGTAAGAGATGTTTCAGAGTGTTTTTAAATTGAGACGGACATAATACGCCCTGTCTAGTGACCGGGCCGATGTTCAAAAGGTAGCAACTTTCTACATGACTCTCCGGCTGCATTATGCGTTCTTCTGATTTGTTGCTTCACTGTCTCTGTTTCACGGCTTGCATTAAAATGACTTTTTCTTTGTGGGGTGAATTCCCCTTGGTATGAGTGAGTGCTAGAATGCATTTGCCCAGTGTGCGTTATGAAGATTGGGGAAAGGAGGAAACAGGTTCCTTGCCACTACTCAACAGTTTTGTTTGTGTGTGTATATATGTATATGTATATAAATATATATATATCTGTATGTAGGTGTAATTAGTCGACTCCTGTACATATTGTAAATATGTAGGGATTGTAAATGACTTTCCTCCGAGTGTAAATAGTCTTAAATTTGCTTTGTGTTGGTTTATTTTGATAATGAATGTGACTGTACTGTGTTCCATGTTTTTCAATGTGTAATTCTGTATCTATTTTTGTACCTGCAATCATTTTTTTCTTATTTAGATAACTTATGTTCCAGATAGTTTGTGGCTGTATGAAAGTGATTCTTGACAAATGTTTATCACATTTCTCTTCAGATGACTATGTCAGTAACCTCAGTGGTAAATTCTGGAGACCTGGAACAAGAAACACCTTTGAAACTTGCATCAAACAATATTTTCACTTTTGTTATGTATTGATTAGATAATGTCAATAGAGAGTGCCACTTTATGCCACATAGCTCGAAAAGTCAGTTATCTTGGCACATCAGCAAGCTAATTCATATAGTGTTAGACAGCCTCGAGAGCAAAAACCAAGTGCATTTGGTTCCGACAGTTCCAACATGTTATGAAGCTTGTTCAGATTTGTCTCTTTTTCCAGGTCTGTTAGAGTTATTTAATTGATAAGTTATTTGGCTTTATTTATTCACTGTGATAATATGTTCTAACTCTCATAGCTGTGTAATGAAATGACGATAGTTGTATACTGTTCCATAGCAGCTCATTTTTAACATATTTCACTTTGATGGTTGTGTCCTTGTCAATGGATTTGTACAGACTGTACATGCTTATGTAATATAAGTCGCCTTTTTGTCCACTGAGCTCACATTTATTGATGAAAATACAAAAAAATTCTGGCTCTAATCTACGTATTTGCCGATGAGCCAGCCAACATAAATGAGAATAAATATATTGATAACATAAGAACCTTTCACTAAAAGAATGACTAGCAGCAGACTACTTTGTGTGTTGTGTAAGAAAAGTGTCAATTGCTTGTGAAGTGGCCTTGGAGTTGTGATGGAGTGAAGTTCTGGGCTCCATTTCATAAAAAGTTTATATGAAAGCAACTCTTGCTGGAATGGCAATTGTCATGGTAATGGCAAAAATCTAGCTTCCTGATTGGCTGTTGCTATCCTAACATATTTTATGGAATGAGGCCCAGATGTGTACTAGTGGGTTGAGTATATTGTTATATAGCTTAGAGTGTTTAGAGTGTTAGAACACGACTTTGAACTACTTGTATTCTGAAATCACAAGCTGTAAAATTAATGGAGGGAGAAAAGGGCTACAACCATATCTTTTCCTGTGCTTGACTGGGAAAATTTCTCGTGTAACGTGCGCATGCCCACTGGTTAACGGCAAAATTTAAAGTTGGCCTTATCAATATGAAAAACATAGTTACGGCTACAAATTTAAACTTTCACCAAAATAGGGTATTACAATATGAAAGTTAGGGAATGTGAAGTTTCTCTTAAAGAGAATGTGAAGCTGGAGAAGCTGTAAGCACAATCAATGCTCTTCAAAACATTGATTTTTGTTGCAACCACATAATATGCAGATAAGAGGAGGGATCATGTTATTACCTCTTAACTCCACCTCATTAGCAAAACAAAGACACACACACACACACACAAATATATATATACATGTACAGTGAATATACCATATACGTTGTATACTAAGCAAAAGAAGAAACTAAACACCTTTTAAAGTTCATATTTTTCAGAGAACACTGCAGTAGAATTGAATGCAACATATATCAAATTAAAAGAAATTTTGTTCTCGTTCATATTAACCCTAACTATTTTTTTTTTTTTGTGGGGGGGGGGGGGTCTATTGATTAAAATCAATTAATAACATACGTGTATTGTCATGCTTGCGACAATGTCGCGGACGAATTTCATATAAAAAACCAATGAAAAACAAAGAGTAAAAAACAAAGAAATACATAAGAAATTCTGAACAACAATGAAATAATTAAGATTTTTTTGATGGCGCAATTTTTTTCTAACATTTGCTTGAGAACACTTGAAAGAATATTTGCTCAAAAATGTGCCTGTTTGGAGCTTTATTTAGTGATTTATAGATCAAATAGTCTGATTTCATGCATAGATTAGCATAATTTAGCATTAAATATATATATATATATTTTTTTTTTGAGAAATCAACATTTTTTATGAGATAATGTCACAGGCAATATGTGTGTCAATTTTCGTCGTGATCGCGCCGTTGACAGCGAAGATCTGAAGGGGAGGGGGGGGGGGGGGATGAGGGGCTTGGACCCCTCCGGCTCTATCATCTACCTAAATAGTTATGGTTAATAGGGTAACATAAAGAGGAATTTACGCTCGAATGATAACACACATTTTTCTCTTTGAGGGTGCAAAATCTAAAATGAAAACGTGAGGTGATAAAGTTGTTATAGCTGGATCACTGTTAGTGAAACAATCTTAGTTATTAGAAAATATATTTGTAGAACCATATAACCCTCACTACCTGGTATTATAACAGAAGTAACAAAAAAAAAAAATCTAAGAAAAGAACCTGACAACGAATGTGATTGAAGAACTTATAAAGAGATGTTACATAGGCCTATTGTGTCAGTTGGTTTATTTTGCTAGGAGTGGAGAAATAAAAAGAGATGCATTGTACAACCCTGGATCCATGTGATATGTAAAGAGCGCCATCACATCGGGCGCGCAGTCGTTGTCCTCCGCCCCCCCCCCCCCCCCCTCTTTCTCAACATATACCCCCCCAAAATAATAACGATAAAGCGAGAGTGAGAGGATAGATGTCATCTTACGTTGTTGTATGTATAGACAGGGCTCGACACTAACGGTGGCCCGGTGGCCCGGGCCACCAAAAACGCACGTCGGGCCACCAAAATTTAAGAAATGAAGATTTTGGTGGCCCGAAATGTTTACTTATATACTTTTGGATGTTTGCTTATACTTTTGGCAGAATAACGGTAAAATTCAGCCCCATACGGTGCTAAAATTAATGTCAGATGTTTGATTTTGCGTTCGGAAATGAATAAGGATAACATTCGGCTCCGGAAGATGCTGAAATAAATGTCGAATGTTTGCTTTGACGTTCGGAAATGAATAATAATGATATTCAACTCCCTACGATGATAAAATAAATGCAGGATGTTTGCTTTTGCGTTCGAAAGTAAATAACAATAACATTCAGCTCCGGAAGATGCTGAAATGAATGTTTGCTTTGACGTTTGGACGTGAATAGCATGGACATTCCGCTCCATATGATGATAAAATAAATGCTGGATGTTCTCTTTTACGTTCGAAAGTGAATAGCAATAACATTCAGCTCCGGAAGATGCTAAAATAAATGTCGAATGATCCCTTTGACGTTCGGAAATGGATAACAGTAATATTCAACTCCGTACGATGATAAAATAAAATGTCGGATGTTTGCTTCTACTTTCGAAATAAATAGCAATAACATTCGACTCCGGAAGATGCCAAAAGAACTCTGCTTTTACGTTTGGACGTGAATAGCAGTAACATTCTGCTCCATATGATGCTAAAATAAATGTCGGATGCTTGCCATTACATTTCGAAATGAATAACAGTAACATTCAGCTGCGTTTGATGGTAAAGTAAATGTCTGATGTCTACCTTGACGGTCAAAAATGAAAAACAGTTACATTCGGCTCCGTGCGATGCTAAAATAATATATTGTCAGATGATTAATTTCACTTTCGGAAGTGGACAGCAGTAACATTCGGCTCCGTGGATACGATAATAAAATAAATGTCGGATGTTTGCTTTTAAATTTGGAAATGAAAAACGGTAATATTCTGCTACGTACGATGCTAAAATAAATAACAGATTCTTGCTTTTACATTTGGAAATGATTAACAGTATCAATCGGTTCAGTTAGGTGCTGAAATAAATAGCGGATGATTGCTTTCACGTTCGGAAATGAATAAGGATAACATTCAGCTCCGTAAGATGCTGAAATGAATGTCGGTTGTTTGCTTTTACATTTGAAAATGATTAACGGTAACATTCGGCTCCGTAAGGTGTTAAAATAGTAGTAAATGTTGGATGATTGCTTTTACAATCAAAGAATAACGGTAACTTTCAGCTCTTTGCAATGCTAAAACAAATGTCGGATGTATACAAATGTCTGCAAATGCTCCCACTTTCTCATTTCAAACATAAGTTTTGACCACCTAGAATAGGCATCAACTTTTATAATAATCTATAAGCCTATATTTGCTAAATCTTAGAACTCAGAATAACAGTAAGATGATTGAGGATGATTGAATTTTCTATTCATTTATTTTAGACATGGGTACCTGTATCACTTCAATAATACTTAATATTTATTTTTCTATGTTAGTAGAACCGATTTAGTTTTTCTTATGTTTTTCTTGATTTTTTTTTTTTTTTTTTTTTTTTTTTTTGGACCACCATGCAGATTTTTCTTTCGTTAAGTTTCGGGCCACCCAAAAATAAAAATCAATGAAAAATAAAAGTTAGTGTGGAGCCCTGGTATATTATGTTATGATAATGGTATGGTTCCAAAGTCGTACATATACAGTCATGTACAATGAACAAAACAAGCAAGTGTGATAAAATCGCATAGAGAATATACTAAGAACACAGTATGCATCTCTATGTACAATCTACAAAATGCACAATATGCAGGACCTTTTACCCTCTCCCCCACATAAAGCTACCCGTAGATCGCGCAAACGTCTCGTCTTCGGCGCACAAGATACTCGATCATAGCACGTCAAAAGCAGCACGGACTTTGCTCGTTGTCCGTGCGCCATATAGCCACTACATACACAGCGCACAAATATGCGCATCGGCATCGCTATCGGTGTGGATAGCCATGTCGGCATACCGAAAACAGAGAGAGACGAGTGCGCAGGTGGTCCGCTCCCAGCAGACGATAAACATCGTCGATGTGTAACATCAACGGATATCTATATCGGAAAATAATCTCCAAAGCAAACTCGGCGTCAGTGTTAACTCTTGTTAGATATAACTGTTTGATACCGACTCAAGATGTTAGATCCGTCGTCGAGCGACGAGGACTCGGAAAATGACTACGAAGATGAAACCGATTCCCTCTCCGCACCCAGTCAGACTGGGTTGCGTATGTGTGCGTCCAGCAGTGACAGCTTGCAAGCTAATAACGCGGCTCAAGCCACTACTGGGCATCGGCAATCGGTTGTGCGACCTGCCAGCCCCAGCCCATCGCTCATCAGCGAACGTGAGAGGAAGGAGGCAGAGCGTTTGGAAAAAGAAGAGGAGGATCACAAGAAACGATTGCAGCTGTACGTTTTTGTGATGAGGTGCATCGCGTATCCATTCAACGCCAAGCAGCCGACAGATATGATGAGAAGGCAGACAAAAGTCACAAAAACACAACTGCAGACAATCAAAGAGCGATTTCAGGCTTTCATAAACGGGGAAACCCAAATTGTAGCGGATGAAGCCTTCTGCAATGCAGTGCAAAGTTACTATGAAGTATTTCTGAAGAGCGACCGTGTGCTTAAAATGGTGCTCAGTGGTGGATGCTCCTCGCACGATTTCAGAGAGGTCTTCAAAAACAATGTTGAGAAGAGAGTGCGTAGCCTGCCAGAAATAGATGGTTTGAGCAAAGAAACTGTCCTCAGTTCTTGGATGGCCAAGTTCGATGCCATTTACCGAGGCGAGGAAGACCCTCGAAAACAGCCACAGAGGTTGTCAACATCGGCTGCATCTGAGCTCATTCTGAGTAAGGAGCAGCTCTACGAGATGTTCCAGAATATTTTGGGTGTCAAGAAGTTTGAACATCAGCTGCTGTTTAATGCATGCCAGGTACGTTGCATAGGGATTTAATTTTGAAAGTTCATATCAATATCTAGATTTCTATAATCAAATCATTCCATGTTTATCCTGCCATCACATTCACAATGAAATATGTAACGTTAGTAATGTACAATGGTCTAACTGTTATAGTATGAGAATAAAGATTATGGTATGTTTTCTTTCCACAGTTTACATTTAACAAGAAAAAGCTGCCACAAAGGCCTGCTAGGAATATCTACATCAAAGAATACATTTAAAGGTGCAGAGGGCTGGGGGGGGGGGGGGGGGGGTGGAGAGAGAGAAAGAAAATACCTAGCATGTGCAGTGATATAGAGGTCTAGGTAGCTCATACTTGTTCTAAGATAAAGCAGATCATCCTAACTTCATCCGCCTGCTCCATGTAGAATCCTACACTTTTTTTTTTTTTTTTAAAATCTTGAGATGGGGTAATTGCTGAAAGGTTGTAATGCACAAAAAACCCCAACAACAACTGTAAGCTATGGTAAGCCAAAATGAAGTGTAAAAGCAAGAATGATTGCAGTATATTTTTGTGTACATGTTAAAGTGATAATACAGGGCTCGACACTAACGGTGGCCCGGTGGTGAGGGGCCACCAAAAACGCACATCGGGCCACCAAAATTTCAGAAATGAAGACTTTGGTGGCCTGATCAGGCCACCAAAAAAGGACGGATGTTTGCTTTTGGGCCACCAAAAATAAAAGTTAGTGTGGAGCCCTGTAATAGTTCTCATGTTTCTGCAGGACTGTCAATTTTTCTCTAATAATATGTACATTCATTGAGAGAACACCATGATAACATGATTACAGATTATGGGTAATGACAAAAACATGAAATATTAACCAGAAAGGTTCGCTGGAAGTACTCCGTCTCAGAGCTTGCCCAATCATGGTTACTATGTGATGTTTACTAAATACAATATGATTACTAGTACATCATTTCAATATATGGGGTCATCTAGCGATTTCCATCACATGCAGGAGTGAATTGTAATTGCATGCAGCTTGTTCTGCATGCAATGTAGTACTCCTGTGTACTGCTTTAACATGATTTAATCATTACCATACCACACTAATGTACATGTACCAGCATTCTATACACCCACTACTGAACAGGGAGGACACTTCGGAAATAAAAGTTCGTATACCAACTTTTATAAATAAACTCAGAATACTGCAAAAGATAACTCATTATCCCTGAAAATTATATTAGCCAGACAAGTTTCTTGGAAGAGCTTTCCAATATATTGCAAGCAAATTTGAATTGGTGAAAGATAAATTTTGAACCATTATGAGAACTGTGTTTTAGCTTTAATCTCTCTGACATACAGTTATACTACTGTATAATGTCCATTGTATACTGCATGTACTAAAACCACGTTCCAATCAAATGCAGCTGGTTGGTTGAGAAAGACTTCATTGCATTCATCTAAATGATCATTTTACTGGCAGTTAACGAGATCAGGTTCTTGCCACATATAAACTTGTTTAGTATGCCAATCAGGATGAAATCCTAATTATGCACACTGCATTTTTTGTATCTGTACCCCTTTTTTAGTTTAGATAGTGTTAGACAAGTGCTGCCTTACTTTCAGTTGAGGCAGATCATGCAACACACAGCCAGCAGCTGTACTACCATCCATGATTTAGCCATCACATATCACAGAGCAAAGCGTCAAGCAACGTTATCCAGTATAATTCTTGACTTTTTTAGGCATTTAAAGGGTGTGTACAGTTCTGGTTGAGGTGAGGATTTAGCTTTTAACATTTTGCAAGATATTCAGAACCACTCTATGAGATGTCAAAGAGCATGCAATTCCATGGGGTATCAAAAGTTTATTTGATGAAAATCGGTTTTGAAATGACCGAGATATCAAAAAACAAGGTGAAACAAAGAGATCCTAATAAAGTTGTGGCATGTCGCCTTTTATTATTATCACTTTTTTGGATATCTCAGCCATTTGAAAACCAATTTTCATCATATAAACGTTGAACCCTTCTGGAATGCTCTTTCATATTTCATAAGAGGTTTCTCATTATCTCACTTAGGAATGTGCAAAACATGAATCCCCACCTCAACCAGTACTGTACAGTCCCTCTAATATACATAGTTCCACAGGAAAACCAGAAGCTTCACATTTAGGCATCTGGTTTAAAATACAAACAAACAGTGGATAATTTATACAATCCTTCCTAGCATACTGCCAATAAATATAAACCCTGAGTATGGTAAAACATCCAGTATTATGACTTACTTGATTCGTTCTATTAAATAAAAAAAAAAAAAAAAAAATCACACTGGCAGACCACAGCACAACAAGATTATTTACAGATAACTGTGTACTCTACTGTTCATGATTTCTAAACCGTCAGATGAGAATCACTGAAAAGTAACTACATTTTATATGACAACCGTGCAACTTTGACAAATACTTGAGGCATGAAATTCAACTCATCAGAGTGCTTAATAATGAGGATCTCAAGAAAACAAGAGCCCAGGACAAAGTACAAATTATTTCCTAGTGAACAGCTCCCAAAAGTTACTACCATCCAGTAAAGGCATAACAATACTCTCAATACATTAGAAACCCAAATACTGTTATAAACAATAGCAAAGCACTCTTCCAATTTCTAGAGGGATGAGGGCCTTTGTATTGAAATAAAGCTTCAACAACTGCTTTAAAAACTATCAAGGAATGTCTCCATCAAACTAAGCACTAGACCTTTGCATACCTAAAGTACACCTGAGTATGTGTAGCATAGCACCCCTGCCACACACACACACACACACACACACACACAAAAGCCAAAGTACTAGAAAAGTGATATAGCTAGAAGAACAGCTCTACTTCACAAAAGACTACTTTAAGGAGTCCTGTGTTTCCAAAGTGATGTCATACTTTTGCTGTATCTCCCTTGTTGACCAAAGGACCTCACCAGCAGTGTGTGTAGACTGAAATTGTGACTTACAGAGTTTGTAAAGGTCTACATGAATATATTTCCCAGTACATGCTTTGAGAAATTGAAGCTGATTTTGCCTCTCTCATCAACAATACGCATTGCAACATTACAAACTTGGAATCCATCTTTGCCACTGTTGGCATGCCCTTATCTCGTCATAAAGCTGGTCTGATAATGTTACATGTGTGTGGTACAATGTAGCTGAAATGTTACCAGGTTAAATACTTGGTACTGCTGAAAGGAGCATTTTTGTATCTTGTATTGTTATCAGTGCTTCTTTGGTGTTTATTAAGTCATGTGAAACATTTTTATTATAAATTATAAATGAATTGTAGATTTTTGAGAGAAGCCTTACAAATTGCTTCAGAGCATGAGTACAGTGTAGATAAGTTCTATCAATAGGCTGTTATGTTTACACGTTGATACAGTCGAACCTCTCGTATCTGGACAAGTCGGGACCGGGGCTCATCCGGATAAGGGATTTGGCCGGATACGGGAGACTCAATGCTTTATACATGTACATAATACACGTATACATACACATGTACTGATGTAGCCCATTGTAGTACCACATGTAGTAATGTGTATACTGCAACCTTTTCATTGTTACACTCAGTAACAGACCCCAAAATAGAGGTTCGTGTTTGCAAGAATGAAATCATTTTCTTTTATAAATTCTTGGGATGATTTACCTAAATAATTATTAAGAAATGTATCAAGTAGATCTTGAAAATAAACAGTACGAGTCGACGAAACTACGCTTCAAAAATTCGATCATCACGGCTCGGCAAAGTCGACTGTTAGGTCGCCATTGTTAGATTGAGTTGGGAACCCCCCTTTCCTCCTGTAATTATTTTTTTTTAAAAAATCACGGCGAGATTGCGTCCGTACAATAGAGAGATCCAGATAAAGGGAGGCCCGATAAGAGAGGTTCAACTGTATTTCTTAATGTAAGGATGTAGGCTCCTGGGCTAAAACCCGTAGACCTTCAGTTTCTCCCTAATGACAATATACAGTATTTCTAGATGGTTGCAGTCTTGCACAATTTGTTATAGATTAGATTGAATAGAACTAATTTTTCTGAGCATTTTGCTGACTGCTTTTAGTTTCTAACAAATGATAAAAGTCATTAAGTAATAATGGGTTTGGTTTTAAAGCACACATGTGTCAATGAAAAAAGAAAGGATATCACTGAGAAAAGAAATCATCAAAAGCAGCAGATTTTTTTGTAATTCAAGCAAAATAATTAAGCTGTAGCTGCTTTGTCTGTAAGTAGTGTTACTAACTATTTGCATAAAGATCAGATGGACATTGTCAGCATTCGATATTTAGAGAGTGGAACAGTGATAACTTAAATCTTAATGTGCAACCTGAAAAGAACAATTTTCTACAGCAACAACCAGCAACAACAACAAATAACTTATTTGCACTGTTTTTACCAAGCAGCTACTCATTAACACAAGTTGGATCAGAATAGTTTAAAGTTCAGATTGAATACAAAATTTCCTCGTGGATTCCACATTTACATTGGTATTCATTGTTCACATATAATTTTCTTAATTTTTGTACGGTAGTTGTCAGATTGTCACAAGCTCTCTGCTTAAATTTGATGTCTCCCTCCAATTTTCATACAGTCATGTTTTCTGTAGGATTGATTTCCATTTAACATTTAGCAATATAAATCTTGGGGAAACTATATTTAATGTGTAGAAAAGAGATCTTGCAGTGTACATAGCAACACTACATACAGACATAATTACTGCAATTTGCTAGATATCTTGTAGCAAGCTGTTTAAGGACTTAATTTTTTCATTGATTACATGCATAACTTTCCTGTTTACTCTCTTAAGTATGGAAATTATAGACAGGAAATACATGTTTACTTGGCAGTTAAGGGCTCAAAAGGGACTTTCCCTGATTCTTTCCCTTTTTTATTTTGTTTCTGTCATTTTTGTTATTGTCTTCACAGATGTGTTATAGAAAAGCAAGTCCTATTTGCGCATCCAGTTGACATTCATCATTGCTGCTTGAAACATCAGCACACAGTAGAAAAGATAGCGGTGTTTTGATTGAAAATGTAGAGGCCATCTATATGACTCCGGATATCTACCTATTAGATGTATTTGCCTGACGCAAGATATTTCGGTCTAATCCATCATTTAGTACTTTTCAGAGTTTGGCAGACAAGGACAAGCATATTGCAAAGCTTGGAGATTTTAATTCTTCAGACATTCAGGGAACATGCATTTTCCTTTTCTTTGTGAAAGGAGTAAAAAAGATTCTACTACAGATATCCAAATGTGCATTAGCGTCCTTGCTTTGTCTTTGTTTATTGCCTGAAAAATGTATAATTTGCATTGCTTTGAAATACTTGAGAAGAACCATAAAGATAAGATTTGTGAAAGAGTGCAGGCACTCTCTTCCATGGGCTTGTTTGTCAGTTTTGTAGGTTCACAGGGCTGCCAACATTGACTGACAGGTGGGAGTGAGATATTGCGAGGGAGCCAGTGGTGGATTGGGGGGGGGGGGGCCACTGGGTGCGCGCCCCCTTAATTTTTTGGAAAATAAAAGAAATAAAAAAAATGAAAGAGTGCGCGTGCACAACATTCACTGGTTGGGACGATGTCGGATTTGGAGCGCGAGTGCACGTTTCTCAGGCACGACCATATTATGACCGCCATTCAAATTGTTTGGTCTTTGATTGTGTGGTAAACCAGCCTAAAACTAAATACGATATCGATACAGGGGAAAATGAACTGGACTACATTGAAGAGCGATGCGAAGTTGGGGTTTTTGCACGCACAAGTGTATCAAAACGCCGTCCGTGATTTTTTTTTTTGGGGGTGGGGTGGGGGGGGGGGTTTGTCTGTGCTCGAGAGCTTGAGATTTGGTCAAAATGCTTGAGGCTCACGGCCAATATGTGAGAGTTGGCAGCCCTGGATTCAGTAGATATCCCAGCTGGGTTTAGATGCCAAATGTAGAAAGATTTACATACATGTACTACTGTAAGAATATTTTCAACATTTTCAACTGGTTACTGTCTCAGTTGTGAACAAACACATAATATGTTATTAAATGCCATTTTGCAAGGCATTCATTTTCTTTAAGTGAGGTGCTATTTGAAAATTGAAAAACATATAATGGAAATAATAATCATGATCCCGACATGACTGTGGCGTGCAAGCATACATTTCTCCATTCAGTGCTTTACCCTAAGATTGTGAATTTAACCACTCATGAAATTTTCGGGAAGTCCCGAAAAATTAGACTTGCTAAATAATGGCGTACCATGTATACTACATACAGTACCACGTATTACAAGCCTTGCTTTTCAATGAAGTGAGTTTTATATTTTGTAGTGTATAGTTTTTTTTTATATCATATGTTGTTATCTGATTGTACCTATGCTGGAAAATGTAACATTTTGACATTGACATGTTACTTTCACTAACAGAATATGTTTGTTACTTGGTATTAAATCACAGGCCTCGAAATAGGATTTTGGAGGGGCAAGGCCATTTAGAAAAGGGCACTTTTTCCAAGAGGCCCGCCATTAAAGGGCACTTAGGTCAGTCAGAGGGGCACCAAGGCCACATTGGAAATGGCATGTTGGGTGTTTATATGTGATGTAAATGCCCCATAGAGCTGTATGCTATCGACCGTGCTGCTACACTCCAGCAGCGCACGCACGCACAAGATCTCTCCGCAGCAGACGACGTTAGGCAGTAGGCCATACGCAATACGATGTAGGTTCTGTAATACAGTACGTTCTCAACGCATACGCCGCGCTCGCTTTGGAGCACTTCCGGCGCCATTTTGCTTGAGCATGCGGGCATGCAATGCAGAGCGAGAGAGATGGCAATGCTCACAGCCGTCCGACAGGCCTGGCATTTTTTAGCATGGCTTGCGACCACTTGCTCCGGCCCGCCGCTGCCTAGCTTGTAACTCTATGGCCGCTGTGCTGCGGAGGCAGTCAGGACGGTAAAAGCCGGTCTGGCGTACATGTACGTACAAGTCGTCTCGTATCTCGGAAAGATACTTTGAGTTTGAATCAGATATATTGGGACGCAAGTGAACTGAAGGTATGATATTTGAGATCAGGAAAGTTGTTCAAGCTTATTAAAATGTAGACTTTGAGGAAGGGCATTTTGTATTATACGTCATAAATAATAACTTTCATTTTAAAAGGGCACCACGGCCACAAGAAAAAGGGCACCACGGCCACAAGAAAAAGGGCACATTTTTTTTTGGCTGTAACTTTGATCAAGGAAAAAAAGGCATTGCGGCCAACGAGAGGGGCACCGACGGCCATGGCCGTCGGTGGCCGTTGGTTAATTCGAGGCCTGAAATCAATCATTCACTTTCAAACTGACAATAGTTTGTCAATGAAAATGTGTTTTATTGTATGCTTTATGCATTAAGTAATCACTAACAGTACCAAAGATATGTAGATAGTCAGGCTTTGTGTGTTTAATAGTGTGAGCATCATAGTTCTATGAGAAAATCATAATTTTAGGCAAAGAAGTGTATATATATATATATATATACCAAAATATTTTGTTTGCTATGTACTGTACATAATTCCAAGATACACATAACCAATGTGGAGTCATGAAATTACACTGTATAATATTGGATGTGTCACATGTAATTTAAGAAATTCATCCTATAAATGGAATGGATTTCAGCTTTTGCTATAAAAATTATATACAGTAGATCTACATTACAATTTCTGCATCAAGGCTAGCGAACAGCAATATTTCAAAATGTCATTGTATGTACATGTATGTACGATGTAGCAAGTATTTCTTGAGAGTTGAGGGCTCACTTTGGCATTTATTATATTCTGATAGGTTGCTGTGTATCATTATGTTTATTTGTGTATTTGAATGAAAAGGATTTTAACGATATACACATTAAGAGTATTAAGTCACCTTTTTTTTATGGAGGTGTTCAGGGGATTAACCTGGATTTCATACCCCACACCTATACAGTTTAGTTTGTACAATGTGTGCATCCATAAATCCATTACTGTAATTCACCTCATACACAAGCAGACTCCTACGGTGGGCAGATCCATGCGCTCATGCACACCTACACCTACCGTTCTGATATGCATGCACCCACAGATAGACCCAATGTACAAACACACACACACACACACACACTCCTTTCTACATTGTACAAGTATAGTATTTCAAACGGCACACTCGCATCGAAGGGTACACGTACACATGGAGTAGCAGGGACGGTATAGTATGTACACTTTGCTCGGGCTGTGCTCTTCATGTTTACCAAGCCACCATACAATATGAGCACTTCAGGCATAGTCTTTGTCCAGACATCACTCAAAGAACAGTGCTCTGTCTTTGGAAAAAAAAGCACACAACAAACCAACAAACCAACAAACCAACAACATCAAAAAAACACTGGAAACATACCGGTATAGATAGAATTTAAAAAAAAAAAAATGTGTGTGTAGCTGTTATTTTGTACATTTGATTTTAATATGCATCTATGTAATTCATCAGCTTGTTCTCTGCTGTTAATGCCTGCAATTCTTCTATGAAGGGGTTAGAAAGAGACTGCAATGATTTCACAGATTTTTCTGGACAAACCAATAATAAATTTTGAGAAAAACCCCAAAACCAGCATACTACATTGTAAGCAAAATAAATGTGGAGCAGTCTGGCACATTTTCTGACGACAGTTTAGTCTGAACTAAACTACTGTTTAGTCAGAAATAGATTTGGGTATATACCGATATGTGTGTGTGTGTGGGGGGGGGGGCGGTGGGATGTGCCGCAGTAATATGTAGGCCATACTACATTGTAGCTGTGACAGGGTAAAATTGAATATGTAGAAGACTTTGCAAAAAGCTCCTAGTAGGTGTAGAGTATCTATAGATACCTCATTTTGTAGTACTAGTACTTGAGGAAAGGGGGCAGAGTTGTGAGTTCAAGCCCAAATTCTTGCCACAGATTTCCCTTGGAGTAGAGCTGTGTGATACAGGCGTGTACAAGTGCCTATGTCTCTATGTGTCTGCATGTGTATCATGTGTAATATCTATAGGTGCGGTCAGACTGGCAAAAGATCGAGAAGTTTAAGATCGCGAAGTTTGGGCCATTGGTACGCGCGCAAGAAAGAGTGTGCCATCCGATGGTTAGTGATTGTGACGTTACAAAGCACATCTGTACATGACAATGGCCTCACGCTATGGAGACACCGCCCGCAAACAGAACGAGAAGTTTCGCGGGAAGTTTCGTGGGAAGTTGGCGGTCACACTGGCAAAACTTCGAGATCTTAAAGATCGCGATCTTAAACTTCGCGATCTTTTGCCAGTCTGACCGCACCTTCTGTGACATTTATGCTGATGGTCAATATTTTGTCTGTTCTTGTCTAATACTAGTATTTTTTTTTTGGAATAATTGTCCTTGGGTTATAGTATTCAATTCCAGATTAAAACAGTGCATTTTTTTCATTGCTTAATAAGAGATGAATTGGGCAATTTATATGTTTCCTGAGAGTCTACTCAACTGTTCAAAAGTGACATATCAGAAGTGCTCAGGCATAAATGCTATTTAATATGTGTTTAAAAAATGCAAACTTTGTGTTTGTGAAATATTGTCCATTTCATATCATTGCCAGTCAATCAATTTAACTTAACCTCCTGTGTGCTTTGAGTGCTGATTGGCACAGAAAACCCCATAGCATTGTACACACTGTCCAAAGTCTATGGCACAGAAAGGGATAGGGAACATAATACAAATGCTCACTTCTGATTTTAGTTGATGTCTATAGGAAATCCAGAGGACAGTGAAACTGTTAATTTACTTTTTTAAGAAAACAAAATCAAATTTGAATGAAGCATTATATTTTCTGATTCAATATCAGAGAATAAAGTAAAATGTTCCTGAGAATCATCTTTTATGAAGTTTATGTGTCAAGTACATGGTACAGTAGGAGCCATGCACATAATATTAAGTGAAGAGGAAGGAGTCTTTAGGTATTGGAAAGAGTAGGCCTGTGACAGTCAGAGCTGTGCATTATGTGTAGTAAGTTTGTTTACAATATAAATTGTGTGTTGTAGAGCCTCATGTATTAACATGCTTTCAGCATGTTACACCTGCCATTACCAGCAGCAACCCGTTTGCATACAAAGGCAGTATTTTTTGGGGTCTCAAGACGGTTAACTTGAAAGCATGCCATAGCCCTCGTACATACTTGGGTCTGGGTGATGGAGACAAGCGTAGAGCCATGAAGAGTGCACTGATAATAATTCTGATATCTAATGCCGCCTGCCAGAACTCCGCATTCATGATTAGACTGTGTGTTATCAAGCCGTGGGCTCGGTGGAAAAGTATGCCGAGGCAGGCAGGCAGGCAGGCAGGCAGACCGGTTTGTTAGAGCAGCTACAACTTACAAGTCTGCGTAGCCTGCACAGGATGTAGTGTACAGTGTGCATGCACACGCACACTCACACACCCACACATACATACACACACACACACATCATGCACACACAGACAGACGCACACACAAGTCTCATTACTAATGCCCATGCTTGTCGTGTAGTGTACAAGCTCTGTTAGTCATGCGTGCCCTACTAACCATACAGCTCTATTCATAAAAGCCAGACATTTCTTCATGCACTAGAGTTTTTGATCATTCCAGTATATTCTATTGCAGTCTATTTCTGTCAGAGATATTCAGTGTTCTACATGTCAAGCGATCTCTTGTAGTAAACTGTACAATAATGCACAATATATTGCTGTACAGCTGAGTTAGTTCATATCTTAGGTAGATATCACAAGATATGGGTGTCTCTGCTCTCAGTAGACTTTTAGTGGTTTGGACATTTTGTACAGAATGCAGCTATTCCTCCCCCCCCCCCCCACTTGTCTTCATGAGCAGGACATATGAAGCATTGAATTTTCGTTGTTTACTCAATTATGGTAATTAGAATGCATTCTAAATATTTCCCACAAAAGAAATTACTTTTGTATGAAACACTTATTTCTTAATTTCGATATGATATAGAATTACAACAATCTCTCCTTGTTAAATTAGAATAGATAAAGGACACTGTGATTAGTTTTCCTTACATTTGTACACAAGGATAGATATACTTGAACAACAATATGAAAGGGAAGACAGTTCAAGCAAAGTTTATAATTTCTGTATAACACCATATTTAGTGGAGGCAAATCTACAATTTTCCCTTTGTAAATTGTAATTATAGCCACGTACATTTTTTGCCTTACTTTTTCTCAACAGAAAAAAAAGTACCATAATTCATTTCATATTCTGAGTTTACAAATTATCATTTTTATTCTAACAACATACAATGGATCTTAGAATAAGCATCCATCTGAAGAAAAAAATGCTGAATTATATTTTATATCTGAATTCAAATTGAGACTCAGATTGAAACTTAGATTGAAATAATGAGTAATCATAATACTAATAATTGCATTTATATGGCACTTTATTGGGGGTGTTTTTAAGTGCATTAGGAAACTTATTAGTTGTGCATCCCCCAAGTAAAAAAAATGTATGTGAGTATTAAACTGCATAACGTATGTGTTAGTCTCCATCATGTAGCATTCCCAAGTATCCATTCTGTGTCAGAGGCTATAAAGGAGTTTGCCCAATTATAGAAGATGCTACAAGCCCACTAGCCCACATTGCTGGGGCAACTATTAGTTCCCGCTTCGTCAGACAGGTGGTGTATTTTAAAGGGCACTTGTGGAGTTGAGTTGAGGGAATATCTCATAGGACAAGTATTCTCGCTATCGCCAATGACGTAAAAAGTACCCGGATGTTGATTTAAGCGTCATTTACGGTGCATTATGGGATAGTCCGGTAGCAAAGTCACTTCCGTTCGTACGCGCGTGATACGTGACTAATGCTATTTACACACACAACCGACTGTATTCTACGTGTACTTCCGGTTTTCTCGACTTGAATTACAGCTTTAATATGGTTTGAAATTTCTCCATTCTGAAGAAATTGCTGTTAATACGACTATTGGTTGTTGCTGCGAAGCTGCCATGTGTTGTTCGCACGACAATAAATGAAAAAAATCTGCAGAAATAGGACCCTTACTGGCATGCGAGACGTGACGTGGCCGCGTGGGTGAAGTTTGCGGGTGACTCCACAGCGCAATACGTGCACGCGCGACTTACTAGTACATTGTGTAGTGGTAGTAGCACTAGGTAGTAGGCCTAGTGCCTACCGTACATTGTACGTACTTACTTGGAAGAAGTTGCTTCGGAGACAGGATAAATTCGAGATCACTGTTCGTTCCCGATTGTGTTCGCGACATTTCGACAGAGAACAAATTAAAAAAAGATGGGCATTCTATGACGATATACTGTACATCCAGGTGGGTGAATATTTTCCAGGATATTTTCAGCGTATGCAGAGATGACTGATCTGTGATGTGCACATCGATCGCATGATCAAGCAGTACGCTGTACCGGCCGATGTGTTAGCTTATGCGCTGCGTGCAGTAATGGTGCATGCTAATGCAAGGCCGCCCGGCCGCCGGCAGGGACTACAGTGTACAAGACATTAGTATGACAGGCCTGGCCACTCGCTGGCTCGGGCGGTACAGCGGCCTACTGTACTAGTACCCGTGGTCGGCGCTGCGCTATAGGTAAGGTACACGTACGCGCACGCTAGCGTTGTGCAAATTATGCCCCGCGCCGGAAGTGCCCTTGCTACCAAGTGCACTAAATCTTGACGAAAAAGCCACATCCGGGTACTTTTTACGTCATTGGCGATAGCGAGAATTGTTGGTATTGTCTCTAGCACATACCCTTTGAGGAGCTCTAATGTCTATCAAGGTTCCATTTCACAGAAAGCTGTTATGATAGCAATTCTTGCTGCAATGGCAAGTGCCATGATGATGACAGGAATCATTCTCTCTGATTGGCTTTTGCCATGGGAAGTTGCTAAAATGTACCTCCTTTTCAGACACAAAACATTTATGCTGAAACTTGATTTAAGAAGCTTCATATAAAATTTACGTCATATAGCATACGGAACATTCAGACGCATATCTCAACCATTTACAAAAAGAAAAGTTGTATAGATGCGCAGCTTTCCACTTCACATGTTGTTATGGTCGTTGCTAGTAGGCTTCAACCATGGATCGTGCGCAATTTGACTTTCAACGAGCAAGTCAGGTCACTTTTCATGCAAGCTCACATTAAAGCCCCACCCAGTCAAATACTGTTCTATGATCGCCATACGCCCAGACACATGGTAAGGTGATTTGTGATCGAGTTCTAGAACCCTAAACGATGTTCTGACCCTTGTTCTGTTACATGAAATTTCATTAGTCAGCATTCAGACACATTAATCCATCGTATAGCTATACCATTTTGGTATAAATTTTTTTGTGTTTGAACACCTTGAGATTCTTGCAAGAACTGTTCTCCTAACACCTGTTTTTAAGAACTGAGACCATAGACTTTTTTTTTTTGACAAGACCAAACAAATATGAAAGTGACAGAAGTTTCCTTGTGAATTACGCGTTTCCTTTCCATTGATATTTATAAAAGTGTCAATGTGGTAGACATACAGATCATTGGAGCTCCTCTTTTCAAAACCCTTTGAATTCCTCCTAGTAGAATTCATTGTCAATAGGATTTTGTATGAGTTGACGTGTGTGTGGTAATAGGCCCTGTTATGGAATATTGAATACCTATTCAATTTAATGGCAAGATGATGAGAGTACATTCCTATTGTTTTTGTTTTTGTTTTTGTTGGTATTGTTGACTAGGGGTGTAGGCCCTACAAAATGATGTTTGCCCGCATCAAACAAAACCTTGTTTACTTTAGTCCCACAGATGAATTTCTGTGCACAAACTGGTATGCATTGGAGACATTTGTATGTTTGCCAAGTTAAAGTGGCAGTAAGTGGCATGATGAAGAACATTAGTGTCCAGTTTTCCTCAATGCTCTCTATGAGATAGATGCTCAAGTCTCAAAACTATCTGGTATGTAAGGCACTGTACAGTTAATCTACACATTGCTTGTACAATATTGCATGAGCAGTGGTGCAGCATCAGGCGCTGACGGTGGACAGGGGGAACAATGCTCTTACTGCTAGCTGCTGGTTCATGGACAATTAGTGGCAACAATGATACCACAACTTTGCAAACTCTGATGCTGAGAGAGTTACACTTACATACATGTAAGAGTGTATTTTTTGTATAGCACCCATGGTACACCTGTTCCAAGCCAGTACCTCAAGGATGGAGTTATGTAGAAAGCCCCAAAGTACCTGAGCACAAAATGGAAGTGACCCTCTGTATTATGTCTGCCTGTGTCTCTGTTTTGTCAGGCAGTGTGTATCTGAGGGATCAAGCCTTGTGGTACAGGCTATTTTAAAGTCATGACACCAGTTACAATGTACCATGGGAATGGTCACATGTAGATGTTGGCGCAGCGCCAGAATGACTAGGTCTGTTGTCACAACTTGGTGACTCATATCGGTATTTTACTTTTGAAAGACAATAACAGTGATGAACAAAAATGTGTGATAGTATGATGAATGTGGTACAATGCAATTCAAAAGACATAACAAAAGCTAAGATCTACATTTCATATTGGAGTGAGTATGTAAAAACAATGCTCTAACAAAAGGTCCTTTTGTTATTGTTTTTGTTTTTCACAGATGAAGTGACATACTTAATTGTGGGGTCTGCTGAAGCAGGGTCCTTGTATCTTTACAATTTTCATGTCGGTACAGAAAAAAAATAACAAACACAAAGTGGATAACCAAGAGTCTTGCAGGACTGTTTTATGAAAAGCTTGCCAGAGGCCATGTTTAATGGGTTTTGCATGGAGCGCGATACTGAAGACAAGATAATGACCCAGTTCATCATGCTGGCAGAGCTATTGTGCCTCCACAGCACTCTAATGTGATAGTTCATCAATGTCAATGCTGACAATCATGATGACTAATAAGGCAAGTGAAATACCAAGCCCATAATTGCGTCCTGCATCTGACGCCTGTGGGTTGTTTGTGTTTACGTTTCCCAGGCTCTTTATGAGACAAATTTTCTCACGAGCTACAAGTATCCCCCACCTTAAATGTCAGCTGTATGAATTCTCTTATAGAAATATGTGAAGCATTTCTATCATGTGGTATCTCCATCTCCAGCATTGTGTAGAATTGTTTAAATAAAACAACTGAAAAGAATGTAGCTGTATGCAATCGGTCGATTGCCTGTCACGTGACATTCAGTTAAAAATACCATCGCACACTGTGGCTGTACCGTGCAATTTTGTTTGAGCAAAAATGGATAGCGCATGGCTGACGCCACCAATTTCCATCGATTCTTGTGTTAAACTCACGACTGACTCAGAGTTTTTATTCCATTGTATGGCTCTGATGTCACAATAAACAAACATTTGCTGCGCGCACTCAGCAATTATAAGCATGCTTACAAGTGCGCACTTTTGTCACTCATTTTTTAAACAACTTCAACCAGTCGTTGTACACTGCTGACTGTGATTGTGCAGCTACTCATTCACCTTTTACAGAAAATGGTTGTCACTTCTGTTCTAAATTCAAGAATCTGTGTGGACTACATAGACTGTTTACATCCGAGGTGTTGTATAAAACAAATAGTGTATGGTCTTTACACATGTGCAATGGAACAAGATTTCGCATGAGGTGAAAGATGAGGTGCACTATTCAACTCAGCTTTGCCTCTTTAAATAGAGCACTATCTTTCACCTCCTGCAAAATCCTGCACCATCGCACTCGTTACCATTCACTATTTGTGAAATAATCCATGCCAAAGAAGTCAGTATGTTTTTGCTATCATAATTTATGTGATGTCAAGGAGAAGTGTATAGATGGAAGCCTAAATCTTGATGAGCTGCTTGCAGAAGCGTTTATATAAAGTGGAGAAAGAATAGAAGAAAGTGGAAGCATGTACAACTGTATGGGGAGGAATGAAAGATCAACATAGGAAATAATTACATTATGCATCATCATAGAAGATTAAACTATAACATAATAGACACAACATCATACTACACTTTTGTATGTTCCTCAGTGGGTATATACTGGTAGATAATATGCTGGAAAGCAGTTAATATTAGCAGCAGAAAAAGCCACTTTTGTGATTGGTTTATTTACAGTTCCATGTACTACCAGTTGTAATGTCGCATTGAAGACAAAACTGAGCAAAATGAGGACAATATGTCTGCTATTACAGCTGTGTGCAAAATAATTCAAGCAAACGGAATTTAATCACCACTAAGGTAAATATTTAGTCAAAGGCTACAATCATTCCATACAGTATATTGTTTGTATCTGGAGCCTCTTGCATGATATTGAGTTATGCACATTGTACCATGTTTTCCACTTCCAGTACAGAACATAAACTGAAGTAGTTGTAGTTTCATACCATATTCAAGATAGTTCCACTCACTGTATCGACTTCCTGAATTAAATTTATGAATATTTCATTCCTTGCATAGTAAGTAAGTCCTGCTGTTTATAAATTCAGTTTTCCTATTCACATGCCATTTGTAGAGTTCAGGTTGTAATACAGAGCCTATGTGTATCCCCATTTCTGTTCATTTTTCTTATGAGTTGCAATTTTTGCACATGAATCATTTGGTGCCGTATGTGAGTAAAGTCTTACATGATATATGATTGCATTAATTTTGCATTTTAAATCGTGGCATGACAGCTTTTTGAGAAATCAAAAGTACGTGTGAAAAGCTAGCATAGATGCAACGTTCACTGCCATAGTGGATGTGGTAACCGCCATAATGTCCCTCAAATGGCCTTGCCTACAAATGGCTTTACATCCGTTGACTTCCTGGAGTGTGCGTGCGAGTTCTCTCAGAAAATTCTCCAGACCCAAGACTTCCGCACCGTGCTGTGCACCTGCTAGCCTCATCACTTACCGAGTCTTCGCCTCACAAATGCACAAATTGGATTAATTTCAGTCAGCACATAATGTAATTGGGACTCCTTTGGTCTGGGGAGGCATTGGAGCTATCCTTTATGCACCAACCCCACCCCACCCCCCTCCGCCCTCGATTCTTTAACTCGCCCTTCCCTATCATTGCCCTAATGGAATTGTCTGCCGTTCTATCAAGCCCTCTTGTGTTGCATAGTGTCACAGATGCAGCTGGACTATACACATATTAGGACACCTGACCCACCAATTGAGTAGCCAAGCAGCATGTAGATGAAGTCATATTGCACCAGAGAATTTAAGCTTTTTCTTTCTTGTTTTTTTTCAGTCACAATAGCAAGAAAATGGAAAGTGTTTAGGAAGCAATCATAATTACCTCTTGTGAATTTAGTGGGTATTTAAAGATTATCGTTATTGTATTTAGTATGTAATTGTGTATAGTGGGTATTTAAAGGTATTACTGGCATTGTATTCATTATGTGTTTTTATGTTTAGCTGGTATTTAAAGATGTATTGTTGATTTGATTTTTGTATTAACGGAAAGCAGAAAGAAGTGTTCTTCCCTTCGTTTGTTCTAAGGATCATGAATGAAGGGTAGACTAGATACATCAATGCATTCTGACTGTGAGCCAGCAGGATATGAAGCACAGGGGGGCATTTCATGAAGCATTTTGTCTGACAAACTTGTCAGACAAAATTGCTCTCAGCCAATCAGATGCAAGGATTTCAGTAGCTTATAACAGTTTGTCAGAAAAATATCCGACCTAAACGCTTCATGAAATGCCCCCCTGGTTAGCTCCCGAGGTAATGTTAAAGCTTGGCATTTACTGCTGTCAGAGTTTCACAAAGTCTAATCTTGATATCATCAGGGAATAATTTTCCAATTCGAATTTGATTAGCAATTTCAGCTGATGAATGATATTTCAAATGGTATCCTGTACACATCTATGGAAGAAAACTGCTACACAGAAGATAGTTTGTGTAGCAGTAGTACTGGTTGAGGTGGGAATTCATGTTTTGAACATTCCCAAGTGAGATAATGAGAAACCTCTCATGAAATAAGAAAGAGCATGTAATTTTAAGAAAGATTCGACGTTTAATTGATGAAAGTGGTTTTCAAATGGCTGAGATATCCAAAAAAGTTATAATAATAAAAGGCGACAGGCCACGCCTTTTACTCTTTGTTTCCCTCTTGTTTTTGGATATCTCAGCCATTTCAAAACTGATTTTCATCAAATAAACTTTTGATACCTCTTAGAATTGCATGCTCTTTGACATATTATAGAGTGGTTTCTGAATATCTCGCAAAACGTTAAACGCTAAATCCTCACCTCGACCAGAACTGTACACAGCCTTTAAGACATGCATAGCAAATTGCAATGTGATATCAGGAAAATTATGCCCTGCTCATGGACACAGCCACTTCACTCTCAGCCACTGCACACGTCATTGCTACATTGTATGTCAGCCCTTAATGGCAGTGTACTGTTACTTTAATATAACACAACACAGTAGATCCCCTGTGCAATTATTGTGAAGCCTTTAGCAACATAGCGTGCATCATGATGCAATTCCTGTTTTTCTGCTTAGATGTGAGGCTACAGCTATTGTATATTTTCAAGGCTGTGCTCTGTTACTCGACGAGTAGGTTTGTGCTATTTCCTTTGATTTGGGGCAGTAGAATTTGACATGGTTTGTGCTGTCTGGAATGAAGAGAAATTATGAAAAATTGGTTAACATTTCCTCATAAATGTCTTTTCATGTCACCGCTGTGTACACATACCTCGACACGTATGAACATGGCCAAGTACATTTGCACACACGTATCCTGTGCTTTCCACAAGTATGTTATATGCAAACACACAAACATGTACAGTGTTGAGTTTGAAAGCAGGTTGTCTTGCAGAGCAGCGTCGCCATAATTTAGTGCAGTATTGATTTTTGTAGCTTGTTAGCCTAATGTAAATGGAGTGTAACCTTTGGATGTGGTCGGCTCTGCCAGCGCCTGTGCGAGCCTGCCTGCCCCCCGTGCCAGATCAATAACTGTGGCCATTATTACAACTCATAAGCCTGCTAGCCCAGCTCTGGGCCCGATTGCAGCCGCATCCAGCGTCGTATGCGACGATCACGCTGTGCTGTGGCTATATAGTGGCTTCTGTCCCTGTTCAAATTGTCATGCTCATTCTGGTGCAGACTGAAAAGGTCAGAGGTCGCCCGTACGTTGTCGTGCTCACGTAGGAACAAGGGCACATGCTGGCTTGAGTCAGCGTGCAGATGGAATGAAAGCTTTAAGATGTGCATTTGATGTCAAGCGCTGTGTGACGTCTCAAAAATGCAATTTAGAAACAATGACATGTCTTCCAAATGTATATGTTTCTCCTAGTAGTATGCAAGTCTTGCTTTACATCCATTTTTCTGAATGTGATTGAAGCCTAAATTTGTGTGCAGTGGTAATATCTTGCCATATATAGCATTCAGCCACAGTAATTTTTTTTTACAAATATGTGGAAGAAATATTGCATGATTAATGATGTACAAAGGAGATGAAGTAAGATTATCAAACCAACAGTTAGTCGAAGGTGTCTATTTGTAATTAGTGTGATACATTTTCAAATATTCTTTATGAAACATGTTTCATATGTTTAAAATTGTCAACCTACATATTCTCACTGTATCAGTAATAGCTGTGTACTGTTATATTTCATGTCATGCATGTCCTAAAAATTCAGATTTTATATCTACATGTTATGAGCAAGTGTAGAAATATCTTATGCTATCATGAATGTAGCTTTCATTACATCTTTTGGTGTGATATGAGCATTAGCACTCAGTAGTTCTGAAATTAATGTCAAAAATGAAATAAAAAAGCTCTAGATATTCTGTAAATGGAATGAGATGTAACATAAATGTGGAATATTTCACAAAATTAAAATTTTCCTGTGCATTGTGCAATGTGATAGAGGCATGGAAATTGAAAACAAATTAAATGATTTGTTTGCTAGAATCTCTGGATGTGATTTCACACAATTACAGATCAGCAAAAGTATTCAAAAAATGTGTGAAATTCATCTCACATGACTGAGTGTGAATTACTGGCATCAAAACCTTCATGTTTTACTAGGCTGTCCATTGTTAATCCCCTCATATTATGTATTGTGTGATTTTTCCCCGATGTCTTTTGTGAGAAATGCAAAATTAACTGTGAGGTTAGTAAATTCCATGTTGCAAATGGTACATGATTTGACAACATTTCCCCTCTCAGTTGAAAAGGATGTCCATATTACATGCTAAATTTTAAAATAAATACTCTTAGCTCTTTCTAGACAAGGTTCTGTACTGTAAAGAGCTTAAAATCAATTGTTGAGTATAACAAAAACTGTAAGGACGAGCTATCAAATTTCTTTTAATAGGAAGCTTCTTTGGTGAATAGGATCATACACTTTGCAATTAATGTTAAAATTGTTTGTGTAGATGTGATCAATACTTTTTTTTTAAAGTGAAGCATGCTGAGTTGACGTAACGACCAAGAAGCCGTTGTTGCTCACATTCTTGCTTCACATGCTTGTGAATTCAACAAACAAACTCACAGCAGGTGTCATGATTGATACACATTGATCAACATGGTAGTGGCATGCACTCAGTGTCAGAGATACAGAGAGAGAGAGAGAAAAAAAAAAGGTCTAACTACCCCATGCATACGTGTACGAGGGGAGGAAGTGAGCCAGCGCTGGGCTATAATAAGCTAGCTGTCATACATCAACAGCGATATGACGTCAGCTTGCTCTGCGGATGCCACCCCACCGGTGTTTGTGTTCTCCCCGACGAGTCACAGGAGGGCTCTTGTTTATTCATCACTGAAACATGACCAATAGTCATCGGCCTGCCTGAAACGACCACCACACCGTGGCCTCAACTGCGTCACTTCAGGGTGGGGGGTAGCTGCAGAGCCCCTTCTCACCATTCCTCCTCCTCCTCCTCCTCCTCCCCCCCCCCCCCCCCATCATCATCATCATCATCCCCATTACAACTTATCACCCACATCAAATTTTGAGGTGACAAACAAACAGAAAAAGCATACACATCTAAAAACCCGGGTTGTTTTTACCATCAGTGACGCAGTTTTGACGACAACAAAATGCATTTTCAGCTTCAATACGTGGTATTTCAAGCATTACTGAACATGCTTTGGATATATGGAATGTTTAAGCATGAGTGAATTTGCAAAATATCACATCTTGCTCACAGTGGTTGACAGTACAGAGATGTGAATGCTTTACCATTACATGTAGTTTAAGAAGGGCTAGAGCCACCTTCCTGTATTTGTCTTTACACAGGCTTTCTCATGAAAGTTTCATGAGATTAAACACTCATCGTATCTTTGTGATTAACAGCCTATTTGGGGGCATGCCATGAGAATAGGGTGGGGGGGGGGGGGATCATGCTCTGAGCTTCACTGCAGTCAAATTTGCATATCAATGACATGAATTATGCAGTAGGTGGTATACGATGCCGACATTTAACAGGCAACCCAGCACTTGCAAAATTGACTTTCTTTTAGTCATTTACCACTGGTGTGCATAAAAGCCTGTTTAAGCCAGAGACAATATAGATGATAAGGGTCAGTAGTGGGTGTACAACAAGATTTGTCAGTACTTATATTGGTATGACATGACATAAATGATTTGAATTTGAATTTGAATTCTGATTTAATTGAATTGAGTTTTCATATTTTTTTAACCAAAATACAATACATATCAATACTAGACAAAAGAGTGCTAAAATAATAAAAATCCAATATTGCAAGTCTGCTCTTCACGAATTTAACAACATGCAGAAATATCAATTCTGATCTTGACTCAAATGTGACGTGTACACATACATTTCTCTGTTCATAACCTGCATTCCACAATAAAAATTTTATCAAATTCAACCATTCTGTTGTGAAATCCCGATTGGCAAAAAAATAGATAAGTAAATTCGCTAAATATACGGCACACATAGTAAATAATTGTCGTATCTATTTAACCTTTATGGGTTACAGCAAGACTGACAGTAAACGGCTTGTCTTGCTTAGATATGAACTTAGAATCAGCTTCACTCAGGATACTTAATAGAATTATGGCATGTGAGTCAAACTGTTGAACATGTTCAATTTTATTTGTCATATTGTTTGTGAACGATAAGTTATTTTTTCTTTGTTAGGCCTCTTTCTCATTAGCAATCTAGCTTATTATTTTATTTATTTTTCACCTTGGAAAATTGTCATTTGTGGTTTATTATCATACGTGCATGATATGTTAACTTGCAATTTTGCATTACAAGCAATGACCATTTTAATAGTTTTGATACAAGACACACACACTCAAAAAAAAAACTGAAGAAAAAAGCAGTTATTGGTACTGTAAATGTATACATACAAAGCAGCAGTAAGCATCAGAACAAGTTAATTCCTGCATATTGGCCATGACGTGACTTCTATATCCTACAATACTGTATGTGGTCATGATATTCTATGATACACTTACACGTATAGTTTGGTTTCTTTCTTTTTTCTTACGGTGTGTTTGTCCAAATTTATTTCAAGTACATTTGCCTGTATCATGTAAAGGGTATTCCAATACACCTCAATGATAAAAAATCATGCAGCTTTTGTTTTTAAACAGAAGAAGGAAAGTGTGGCAGTGTGTTCATTCACTGTTTCTGTGCTAAGTTGCCTTTTTTTAACCCCCGCATTGGATGTATTATGTGATCTCTAGATGTTGCTCACATAGGTGATAATATGCCTGTTGTGGGCTATCAGACTCCATAAACGGTTAATACCGTAACCACAAGTAGATGCCTTGATGCATTGAAGGCTCATCGTCAGAACAGCTGTGGCAGACACGGCTGTCACGCTTTGCTAACGCCAGATGGTTTACAACACCACATTAATGTCAAACATGCAGTTGCCACATGTCGTTGCGGTTGCATAGTTCAAGAATTGCCCCTGGTCGCATCATTTGTGACTTTGCTCAACAAAACCACCAATACATGCGTTGCCACACTAGTTATCCCCATAAACAGATGCACAATACAATTTGCCATGGGTAGGTCAGTTTCAGTTTGAAATTTTTCTTGATTAGTTAGGTATTTATCCTTTATCTGTGTTAAAATGGTGGTCAGAAGAGAACCACAATTTGCCTTTTTTAAAAAGAAATTAGATAAGAGTTTCCAAGACTTGTTTACTGAGGAGGAAGGATACTGGTTTTTCTTACTTTCATGGTATGTTGTAGAAAGCCTTGTATAACTTTGTCTGACTGATTAGATAAATAATCAGATTTTGCATGATTAAAGGACAAAATTTTTTACAGAAAAGGTAGTAAATTTCAAGTTAGTCTATTATAACAGATCCTTCATAATGGTTACTATAGAATTTCCACTCCTCGTTTTGAGTCATTCACAGTGTAGCACATTATATTGCTTCTCTTGGCTAAATGTGAGACTGGTCACAGCTTTTAGAGACTAAATTTCTCCCCATTTTCTGGTGTAACAGCTTCTGTCAGAATTTGAACTTCAGAAAGCTATTCAAATTGTGTATACTTTTTGCGTCCATCAAGTCAGTTATACATCATTTGAAAGCTAACATTAGAGTCTAACCTGTAAGACCATATTCAGTATAGGCGTAGAAAATCGAGTTTGATCGACTTTTGGATTTTTTTGCTTTTGTTTGTTTTTAACCATGAATATTTGTTCAGCAGTTCAAATTGAAAGCTGAAACGTGCCACATGGATACCATTTGGATTTGCACAGATGAACTTCACAGATTTTGACAGGCTTATGTACAGGGAGTATTTGCCCCATGTGACATCAAGTCTGCTATATGGAAAGGGGATACGACCTTTGATGAAGCATAGTAAAGTGGAAAGTACTATTCCCTTTCAATTCTTGCTTGTCATGTGGAAAAGAGCTACTACCTCTTACACCATGCTTGCCTTGGAAGTCCTATTACCTTTCATATTAAGGCTGCACTAGTGGAATGGGCAACTGCTTTTTTCATCTGGCTTGCTTTTAAAGGGAAAAAGTGCTACAACCTTTGATAGACATCAAGCTTGTTATAGGGCAAGGACTACCTTTCATGACAGCAATGCAGAAATTGGGGATGCTATGTAATCTGTAGGAAAAATTCTGATATTCTTTGAAGACATCTGTTAAAAGATGAGAATTAGCCAATGCTCAGAGAGCAATAGAAGATGACAGTAGATTTACATTGGAGATGACAGTCAGTGTGTAAATATAGAACCGCATGATTACAAGAGATACATGTATGTTGCGAGCTTTGATTTGAAGTAGAATGTGTCTGCCAGAGAGTGATTATTGCAGATTATGGATCTTCTGGAATCAAGGCGAATTGTGGCCAGACATGCAAAGGTCATAGACAGCTTATGACGCACAGCGATTTTAAAATGTTCTAGTGAATGAAGCACTTTGGCCAGACATCTTCAGTTTTACAGGATGCCCAACTCCCAAGCGGATAGTCAGACCAATTCTTGCGGTGCATTGTGGGAGAGAATTATCTTCGCAGAACCTTTACTGTAATGGGCTGAAAGTGCCAGATAATCCTGAAACTTGTAACCATGCAGAAAGTGCCATGCAGAAAGTAAATTAAATTTCTGGAGAAAACTCCACTCTTTGGAATGATGTAGTCATCATTCCATTGTACAGTTCAAGCAGTGTCTTTTTTTTCCATACTCCAAATCTTCAGATTCAATACAAAACAACAGAGGGGGCAACTTATTTCTTAGTGATTGTGGGCCAAGCAGTGTCCCTTACCTTGAAAGGCTCATTGTACACAAAACTATCTATTGACAGGGAATAATTTTCCGACTCATGTTTAATTAGCAGTTTCAGCTGATAAACAATATTTTGAATGGTATCCTGTACACGTCTTTGGAATAAAATTGCTACACGAAAGTTAGTTTGTGTAGCAGTGTTGTTAAAATGCATAGCAAATTCCGATGCGATACCAGAAAAATTATTCCCTGGTTGAGCAAGTGGCAGTTTAGTGGGCATCAGTGGTCAAGACTGCTCGATAATCTCTATTGCTATTCATAACTGAATAGTTCTACTAAAGGCCCCGTCACACTATAGCGTAAAAATTAGCGAATGCCTAGCGGATACCATTTTTAGGGGCAAAATTTGGCAAATTCTTGAGCAAAATGTGGTTTTCGAACGTTTGCCTAACGAATGATGAGCATATACTATTACAACCGTGTTACGAGTGGATAAAGTAACGAATGAAAGCGAATGCGTACAGGCCATCGAACGGATGCTGAGCGGACATACCAAATGACCAGCAAATGCCTAACATATGCAAAGCGATACTTTGGCAATCACGTGACGGATCTCGAATGACGCACACGTCACCAAATCCTTTTGAGCAGAACTTAAACTCGAACACATTTTTTTTTTCTTTTTTTTGTGTGACAGTCATCTTTCTTTTGTTGTCTGTTGACTTGCTAAGCTAACAAAATTCATGAGTGAACAATCAAGTTCTTGTCTGCTCTCTCGTGCTCTGTCTGTTTAAGCATTTTGATGGGTATGTCGTGTAATGATGTGTTATAATTTTAGCTTGATGATGATATTTAGCTCGATTGGGCATATTCTTCAAAATTTGATGTTGGTTTTGGCTCATTATCTTGGATTTCTGGATGTTCATGAAGAGTGATTGGGCAAATCATCAAAGATCATCAAAATAAATACTGTACTAAAGAAAAAATAAGAGTCTCCTCACGACAGTCCTCTCTTCATCTCATCTCTTCCAGCATGCTTGTTCACATTCTCTATCATAAATAAAAGGTGGGTCCTACTAATCAATTACAGGAAATAATATTCACCAGCAGCACCAATAACAATGGAAAAATCACAGTAACATTGTCGATAGGTGTTAATATGTTGTATTGCACAAAATTTGCGTTTGAGATTCAATGTTTTAGGGGTTAGAGTCAATCTATCAATATTTACCTTTGAGATACAATGCATAGTTTTATCAATAACATCAATACAGAATGTATACAAGGTGAAGTCCTTTAACCACGGTTAAGTCCTTTAACCATGGTTAAGCATTAAATTCACCAGATAACATTATTCATCTTATGATAACGGGAGTCGAACTTCACAATTCCCAATTTCCATGCAGAGATACCCATATACTACAGGTTAACTTATATAGCAGCGGTTTAGAATAATGTTATCGATGGCAAGCACTACAAATGCAGTTATTATTCATACAATATTACTTAAGCCAGACTATGCATAGTGAAATGTCATGTGTGCTGTGAATATCTGTTATTTTCTTTTCTACTACGTTTAATTAACGTATGTTGCTGTCCAGATTTGCTGGGCGAATTTGGTCGAACGGCGGACGAATAAGAAAAGGATGCAGAGCGAGCAAAACTTTCGAACAGCGGATGTTAAACGAACACAAAGTGGATTGTCATCCGCTCAAGATTTTGGACATGTCCAAAATCAAAATTTGGCTCCGGCGGATCTCTGTGAATCTGTATGAACAGCTAGCGGATACAGCGAACGTCAAACGGGTCACGAGCGATGAGCAACGGATGTGAGCGTTATCACCAAATTTTCGAATCCGTTGGGCATTCGTTGGCTCGATCCGCTCTAGTGTGATGGGGGCTTAGATCTACGAATGGCAATTTACAGATAGGCCTTTAAATTGTTTCTTTTGCAAAACAAATCAGAAAACCAAGGTGGTATATAAAAAGCCTACGTAGCAGGAGCTGACTGCAGTATGGTTTCTTAGGAAGTGTAAAATGAACACTTTGGTGGTGCTGGTTTTTTTTGTGTGTGTGTGTGTTGTGTGTGTGTGTGTGTGCCTATGGGGAGGAATGTTAATTTGCACTGTGGCGAATGTGTAGGAACATTTAGCAAATTTAGATTTTTTATCCCGTCATTCAAAACATGCATGATTGAACAGCGCCCAAATATGCAAGGGCAAGAGTGATCATTTTGATAGATTTCGAGCATGCACAGTTTAACAATAAGTTGTTGCAATGGGTGTCTTAGTGGGATATGTCTGTTAGTCCATACGAGCACACACACACACACACACACACACACAAAAAAAAAAAACCACCAACCGTGGTATATATTCAGACTGCAGTCGTTATCCCACTATTTTGCCTGTGTGAATGCGAATAATAAATGTCCCCAATTGTCAGTTAGGGGGGCATGTCACTCAGAATGGCGGTGTGGGCGGTTTTTATGAAAGAGAAAACCCACTCCCTTTCTTGGGCAAGAAGTGGGAATTAGACTGTCTGTAGACAGTCTAATCCACTCCCTTTCTTGGGCAAGAAGTGGGAATTAGACTGTCTGTAGACAGTCACAACCTGAGTCAACCTAACACTGGAAACCTCACTCTCCTACTATGCTTTGTGTGTGTTTGCACTAAGTTGCAAATTAATAATTTTGTGTTGGTGTTGTCACATCACGCATCCATGTTTTTTTCGGCTGTCACCATGAGTTAATGAGTAAGTACCGTGGCTGAGAGGTTACGAACACATGGATAAGACCAAAGGCTTCCGTGCAAGTGTGAGGTTTGAGTCCCAATGCGGCAGGAGTGCCCTCTTCGGCAAGGCACTTTATCATCATTACCAAGTCTCTTGTAGGAGACTTGTTCCTGTTGGTCCCATGTGTAGTGAGTTCATACACTATATGCACTCAAAAGAACCCACTTCACTTCTCTTTTAATTAAAGAACAGGGGAAATCCCCGTGAAGTGGTCAAACAAATACACACACACATGCACGGAAATTGGTAATATCTGCAGCAATATTCATGATTGAAAGAGGCAGATTGCCCTTACAGAAATTTGAGTGTGCGGCAAGCTTGTGACAAGCTTGCGGTCACCTTATTAAGCTCGCGATAAAAAGTTTCAGATCACGCTACTTGCCCGCGAGTTAATTGTACACTTATGACAAGCTTGCAGGAACTCTGCGAGCTCGCAGCAAGCTTGCAGGCTACTGTAAAGGTGGAAATTTTCAAGGTGTTGAAATTTTTGCACATTTCACGCAACCAAAAACTAGCGCGAAAATAAAAACGGGCTAATATTTTTGCTTGCTATATGTTCCAGTGGTTGATGTCTTGATTCTGCGGAATTAAAACACACGGAGCTCATTTTACCTGGCTGAGCGTGAAAAATTAGTTGCGCGAAAATATCCACTTTTACAGTACAAGAGCAAATACTCTGCAAGCTTGCCGCACGCTCGCATTTCTGTAAGGGTGTATTCTAAAGCAGAAGAAGAAGAAGAAGAAGAAGACTGATAATGATATACATACATGTGTTTGTATATCTTCTTGCAGCAAAACAGGAGTACGAATCAGGCAGTGTGTTTCAGCAATTAGAGCATTCAGTCTTTGCTAGTGATTCCCTTTTGGCCTTCCATTGGTAGGGAAGTCCTGGTGAATATTGTGTCAACCGTGGTTAAGCTCGGAGAAGCTAAAGAGCATATTTACCATAGAGATAATGGGTATTAAAATCATGTTGTGGTGCCATCATAAACAATATACTCTTATGATGTCAGATCTCATTCAAATTCATGTTGGGTATATTTACCCAATAGTGGAATATTGTTTACCAGGATTTAATGATGAATTTACATTCACACAGTTAAAAAGTTTAAAGAGAATATAGAAAAGGGTGTGTTAAATAATTTGTGGTACAAATTACATTGATTTAAAAACAAAAACCACTTGTATGAAATGTGAAATAGAATGGTTAGAAAGTAGGCAACAAATCCTGTGTATAAGAGTTTGCTGATCTTTATCATGATATAACCCACAATGTAGAGACTTCTTTCTTAAGACATGCATCTAATTTCACACATCCAAATGCAAAGCTGTCTGATTCAGACAAAGTGCAAACAACATTTCATAGATTCTCCCAGTTCCCAGTAAGTTTTATAATATTTCTTCTCAGAATTATTCATTGTTATTCAGCCTTCATTTCGTTTTCCATTATGAATCCAAATTTGATATTCTGAATTGTACTCATGTTTCATATAGTACTCATTTTGTCATGTATATTTTCATTCTAATTTCATATATGTTATTTCTTTATCACAAATCAATTTTTATGTATTTTTCTTTACACTGTTAACATACCAATTTCAGCCCTCAGTTGGCTAGTCATGTGTTACTTTTAATATGAAATGAACCATCTTTTGACTCTTAAAGGTCCTGCACAGTCAGATCAGCCTCATCATTTCCTCTTTCTCTATAGCTGGACAATGCAGACGAACAGGCGGCTCAGATCAGGAGGGAACTGGATGGGAGGTTGCAGCTTGCCGAACAAATAGCAAAGGTAAGAACACATTGATGAAAATAATCCAATCCTAGTCTCAAATGTCGCAATTTGAAGTTAAAGGTCACAGTGATATATATATATACAGATATGCTGAATACCAGTAACCTTTGACAGTAAAGCTGCATTCAATTTCAATATATGTATTCAAATTGATTTTTGGCTGAAAAGACAATGGTTTCCAGTTTCTGTATTTCCTGTTGAAACTTTCCCCATGACCATTTTTGTCAGAGCTCTATAAAACTTTGATATTTGCAGAGGTCAACGTCCACCTAAACCCTTCATGTTTTCTGTTAAAGATTCACAGACTGTCTAGCCATTGCATACATGCATGTATGGTGTGGGAGTTTGTCTGGCTTTAATGTATTTTGTCTGTTGTTGTGCGTTGTCTCTATTAGTGAGTGGGGAAGTACAGAGTGGAGGTGGATGCAAAGATCATTGTCAAGACAACAGATGGTGTATACTTGGATATTGAAAAATGACGGAAAGGAAGATATATACGGGATTAATGTTTATCTCTGCTTGATATTGTGGGTTTTTGTTTGTTTTGTTGTTGTGATGCAGACCAAGAAAGGACCAAAGTTCATCGTCAAGGAGATGGAGAGTATGTATGTGGACGAGCTGCACTCAGCTGTCAACCTCCTCATGGCAAACCTGGAGAGCTTACCCGTTTCCAAGGGCAACACAGACTCCAAATACTCCCTGCAGAAACTGAAAAGGTAGATGACTTGCGCTGGAGTGATATATGCGAGAATAAGTAATATTTGTGTGTGTGTGTGTGTGTGTGTGTGTGTGTGTGTGTGTATGTATTATGTTATAAAGGATGTATAAATAATGAGATATATGGTTTTGATAAGGAGAGGATTTGGGAATAGTGGTGATATATTATTAATGATATGTAAGTAGGTGTGTATATGTGGGAATGTATGTGGGATTAGTGGGATGAGGTAGGGGTAAGATTTTGGGTGTAGGGTAGGGAGAGTTTTTGTTGGTTTGCTTTTTAGCTCACCTGAGCCAAAGGCTCAAGTGAGCTATTGCGATCGCCCTTCGTCCGGCGTCCGTCGTGCGTCGTGCGTCGTCCGTCGTCCGTCGTCCGTCGTCCGTCGTCCGTCGTGCGTCGTCCGTCGTGCGTCGTGCGTAAACTTTTTACATTTTCATCTTCTTCTTGAAAACCCTAAGACCGATTTTCATCAAACTTGGCAGGTAGCATCCCTAGGGGGTTAGGAACTCAATTTGTTAAAATGGGCACCATGCCCCACCCAGGGGGCCCCCAGGGGGCCCAAACCCCCCAAAATTAAGGAATCTGTAAAAATCTTCTTCTCTAGAACCAGAAGTGATAGAGCTAAGTTAATACTATGAGTTAGTACATTGATGACTGTAGTTTCAAGTTTGTTCATGGCAGAATCAGGGGTGCCCCCCTTGGGACCCACGGGAGGGGGTGGGGAGGGGTTCTAATGGGGCCTAAATTGTACATTTTCATCTTCTTCTTAAGAACCCCATGACCCATTTTCACCAAACTTGGCAGGTAGCATCCCTAGGGGGTTAGGAACTCAATTTGTTAAAATGGGCACCATGCCCCACCCAGGGGGCCCCCAGGGGGCCCAAACCCCCCAAAATTAAGGAATCTGTAAAAATCTTCTTCTCTAGAACCAGAAGTGATAGAGCTAAGTTAATACTATGAGTTAGTACATTAATGACTGTAGTTTCAAGTTTGTTCATGGCAGAATCAGGGGTGCCCCCCTTGGGACCCAGGGGAGGGGAGTGAGGAGGGTCCTAATGGGGCCTAAATTGTACATTTTTATCTTCTTCTTGAGAACCCCATGACCCATTTTCACCAAACTTGGCAGGTAGCATCCCTGAGGGGTTAGGATCTCAATTTGTTAAAATGGGCACCATGCCCCACCCAGGGGGCCCCCAGGGGGTCCCACACCCCCAAAATGAAGGAATCTTTAAAGATCTTCTCTAGAGTCAGAAGTTATAGAGCTAAGATAATACTATTAGTGAGTACATTAATGACTGTAGTTTCAAGTTTGTTCATAGGAGATCCAGGGGTGCCCCTCTTGGGGGCAGGGGTGGGGGGGGGGGTGGTTGGGAAGGTCCAAATGGGGGCCTGAATTGTACATTTTCATCTTCTTCCATAAAACCTCATGATGGATTTTCGTCAAACTTGGCAAGTAGCATCCCTAGGGGGTCAGGATCTCAATTTATCAAAATGGGCACCATGCCCCACCCAGAGGGCCCCAGGGGGCCCCAATCCCCCCAAATTAAGGAGTCTTTAAAAATTTGCCCTTATTGTACATTTTCATCTTCTACCTTAGAATGCCTGGTCGAATTTTGGTAGAGCTGTGAATAATTTAGATTAGTGACTGCGTGAAAGGTGAACTTGCGATACTCAGGTGAGCGCTAGACCCGCGGGTCTCTTGTTTACTGTATACGTTGAATATTTTGCAAGGTTTTTATTTACGCGAATTTCACGAGTCAGGTGCTATTCGCGAAATATTAAAGACACACAAAAATAAAGACTCCCGATATGAATGTGACGCACACGTATGTATTTCTCCATTCATACAGTACTCGACGATTGCGAATTCAACCGCTCGCGAAATCGTCGGGAAGTCTCGATTTGCAAAAATTTAGACTCGCTATTAAAATATATGGGGTATACAGTATATAATGGATTCTGACAAGTTATTCGTCCACTTTGCTTGATTATATGTTGTCATATGATTGTGATGGTTTAGTGTTAAAGTTATGTGAATATAATTTTCTTCCTTCTTATTGTAATGAGCTGATTTGTATTTATATAGGTAAAAAAATCCATAATTGTTGGTTCAATTTGTTAACACATTCTAAGTTATTGTGAAAATTTCCATTTGTGTTTCATGGAATCAGAAATGAAAATTATTAGGGGAAAAAATACATGTTTGGAGGGGTCAGTGGGATTCTGTGTGCCAGAGAAAAAAAAAGTGTGAGAAAGAGAAAGAGCCTATAGGCAGAGACAGTTAGACATGAACAAGGAGAAGAGCACAAGAAGAAATTCTTGAAGAGGAAGGAGAAAAAAAAAGGAGGAATTATATTGAGAAAGACAAAGAGAGAGAGACGAACATGGAAAAAGTAGGGAGGGAATCATACAGTAAAAGTGGAAATTTTCGCGTTGTTGAAATTTTCGCGCATTTCGCGCAACCAGAAACTAGCGCGAAAATAAAAGCACGCGAATATTTTTACTTGCCACATGTTCCTGTGCGTGATGCCTTGATTCCGTGGAATTGAAAACACGTGAAATTCTTCTTACCCGGCCAAGCGCGAAAAATTAGTCGCTCGAAAATATCCACTTTTGCAGTATAGGGACTTGAAATCAGTGAGAAAGGGAGGGAGAAATGATGAGAGACAGAGTGAGCATGCAAGTAAAATTTTGGGAAACTGATAAAAAAAAAAATTCATTGGTGTTGTATCTTTTGTTCCATACCTGTCTGCATGAATTAAATAGGATGTGTAACACAAAATGTAAATTGGAAGACTTTTGATGACCAAAATGTTAATGTTCTGTATGGACATGATTTGATGAACCATAAAGCCTGGGAATAAAGGATAGCGTTGAACATCATGGAGTTGTTGACGCACAGATTGTATAATGCATGTTTTACCAAAAGCAAAAACATTGCTGGTAGTTTAATAATAAATAGAAAATCCTTTTAATTGAGTCCAAGCAGGCATTTGCAAATCTTCAAAGTTCTTACTTCACTGGTGCCATGAAATCAATTACAATATGGTAACCAAAATAGTTGCACATCACTGGGCACTCTCAATACAAATGTACCACACAGAACATGCCAACTCATGAAAAGGCAGGAGGCTATATGAAAAAAAAAAAGAAGTTGGGGAGCATACCAAGATTTTATCATTTTAAAGGAACATTTAAAATGTATGGATAGAGTCGCCTCTTTCTTGTGCTTGAGGCTTAATGAAATCCAGAGTTTGTAACATCATTAAAGGGAAAAAGACGGGGAAAATATTGATTGCATTTTTGATATGATTGATAAGTTATTTCAAGTACTCTACTCTGAATCTTTGCTGCATGGTTCGTGAGCATGAACATCTACATTTATTTTTGAGCTGAATGAGACCATAAATATGCAGTGCCATAAAAACTGAATCCTCCCACATTGAACAGTTCTTATTAATGTATTGGATGAATAATGACAGATCTATTACAGCCTCAAGCATCAGTTGAGAGCTATAAGGGTGTGAGCCTCATGTGCCTTTGGCATGATTCATAGTATGATGCATTCTTAACATGACATGTGACTAGTTGAATCGGCACCACATTGTCTTTAATTTATGGCACATGATTGTGCAATGTTGTAAAATACACTTGATTTACTGAGCAAATGCTGCATGTTCTGTCTTGCGACATTCAAGACTATGTTACCTTGTATGCATGATTAACACCTGTGCAATTATATTTCTTTCAAAAATGCAAGAAAGCTTATTACACATTTTGTTTCTCATAGATTCTGGTTTGGTGCATTGATCGAGATCATGCATTGTATACTAAAATATGTGACTTGTTACATGTACCCTGTACATGTATTCAAAGACCCTAAAGCTGAAAACACTGCAAGGGAATGTTATTGAGCTTTTTTCTTGCTTTTGAACCAAATTCTGTTCATGCTGATATATAAAACTATCAAAAGTTCTGTTTCAACAATTGTTTTATTTTAAAGCTCAACTGTGGACACTTTCACATACCACCTCAGTGGAAAGCAGAGTAAAATAACTTTAAACAAAAATATGAGATTCTAAAATGGTTAAAACACCACTCAGACTTTAAAATCTTTTGCCTTATGAAATCGCAAACTGAGAGAGAGAAGGGTTGTAAACACTTTCTGAAAACAAAACATCTAAATCAGCCTTGTTGACCCAAGATGCACAATTTTTAGGCCTACTATAGTAAAAAAAAATTTAAAAACATTAAAATGATAAAATAAAACAGGATATTAAAGATATTTAAAAACTATTTACAACATTGCATGGTTGTGATGTGCAGTCTCATATTACATGATGTTCTATCATAGCTTGTAATATAAATGCCTGCCATGGCCAGAGACAACATATTTTGTTCGACAAAAAATGTAGAGATGTGGACTTTGGAGGAGTGCCTGAAAGCTGTTATCATATTACAACACGAGATGCATGCTCTCATCTGCCTGAAGGACACCCATTTCAAGTTGGAGACCCAAGGCAAAGTGTGCAATAATTTCTTGCTGAGCCTCCAGAACACAGAGAATGCTTCCAATGCAAGAAGTTGGGGGGGGGGGGGGGGGTCATGTTTGATCTCCAATCTCTGATCAGATCTGGGATGGCTCTGGTTTTGGTGTCAAAATAGGACATGGACATACAGCCCTCAGGATGTTTGTGCATCTGACCACTGCCCTGATGCAAATAGAAGGAAAACTGTGAAGTTTTGTGAATCACAGCAGAACATGACATGGAAAGTTTGGTTGTCATTCGCTTTCACATCTGTATCAAAGTTTGTGTGTGTCTTTTGTAAACCTGAAAATTAGATTCCTATCATAAGCTGGTTTATTGTAAAGGTAGGTAATTTAGACCTTTCCTCAGAATAACAAAAAACTGGAAACTTCTCTACGATGAAGGGGGAAACATTATTGTAGACTGCAAGTGAATTCATTTGGACCCTGAAAAATGTCAAACTATTATTCTTGGTGCAAAATGAGAACATATCCTTCATTGATGTGGGTTAGTTTTTCATTTCTGTTTTCAAAACTCATTGTTGTATTTCATTTAGATTTCATACCTGATATTGAGAGACATTGCTCTCCAACTATGCAAAATTTTATGATGCTTGCAAAAGAGATACTATAACCTTTATTGCTAACTCGTATAGTAATGCACTTGTGTTTCTATAGCTGAAGTTTCCTTAAAAAACTGACAAATGTACTGCATTAGAAAGAAAGGAAAAGGAAAGAAAGCAAGACATTCCCATACTTCACTCCAGTTTGTGCAGATGTTTCAAAAATAATGTTTGCAATAAGTCCACATGGTTCTGCTTTAACACTACATTAATGAGATTATATGCAAGAAAAGTGAAAATATGTTGAATTTTCTTTATATTTTCATTACACCATTGTACACATATGACATCACTAGCTGTAGTAGTCTTCACATCCAGCGATTGTGGAACCGTCCAAAAATTCATAACTTTTGAACAGATTGTCCAATTTTTCTCAAACTTTCACCTATGTGTTCTACTATTATTGCTGCATTCTCTCAATCCACATGTATATGAAGGTGGACTTGTCCTTTCAAATGTGTGTAGAAAGAGGAAAAGCTCTCATGTGAAATCTGGCATTCTTATCTCTAGATGGCTGAAGTGGAGAATCCATATCATTCTTGTTGTTTGCAGTCAAGAGAGATGTTTATTGAAAGATAAGAAAGCTGCTCATTCACCAGTTGGCAAGATTTAGGGATGTAATCATAGCAGCAACAAGATAAACTGATCCCACCAGAGTGTGCCGTTTCTAGGCAGTCGTTTATCCATTGCCCAGCACTACAGGCATTTATGTTACCTAGCAATGTTTGCTCTTTGATTTGTGTTATCAATCACTGGGATTATAAACCCAGCCCTGGCAGACTGCTTTGATACACTGAGAAAAGCAGACATGAGGACTGTCACGGTCCTGATTGTTAGGCTTAGACTTGAACTAGATCATCGTAATTGAAAGCAAGCAGTGACACATGAATATGGTTACAAGTTGATATCAGGCCATTCTGTCTAGTTATGAATAAATGTTGTCCTAATGCATGTAGATTAGATCTGTTGATTAGGGCTAACTGAGGGGATTTAAACTGATCACGGCCTTAAATATGTCAATGTTTAGACAGTGGGGGAGCCATTTTACGTTATTCTCCAATCCATGGTGCCAATATTACACTTTAAGCAGACAAAATCATTAAATAGAATTTGTGATCATTTTCAAGGATGAAAAAAAAAATAATGCGTCGCAAGTTTATAGTCAACATCAACAAATGATATCAATATCCAGAAAAGGTAAAATTTGATGTGGAATACTCATCAGCATATTAATTACACCAGTTGGGTTCTAAACTACAAACTTCTATAAATTTGACATGAGTATCACAAATATGACAAGAGAATATAGATTTAAATAGTCTTAATGGACAACTTTGTAGTGACTTTTATGGTTGCTTTGTCAACTCTATGGCTGCTCCATCAAGGGATACATCGAACTTTTTATGGTTTTCTTTTAAAATCCCTTGCAATAATTGTTAGTTTCATAGTAGGTGTAATTTGAGGGAGATTTCTAAATAAAAATACCCATGTATTGACGCATGTTTATGTCTTTCCCCTTTTTATACCCCCGCCAAACGAAGTTTGAAGGGGGTATATAGGAATCAGCGGACGGTCGGTCGGGCGGTCGGGCGGTCGGGCGGTCGGGCGGTCGGTCGGGCGGTCGGTCGGGCGGTCGGGCGGTCGGTCCGTTGCAAATCTTGCGTCGCGAACTACTTCCTCAGTTTTCAACCGATTCCCATAAAACTTGGCACAGATGTGTGCCTTGGGTTGTAGATGTGCAAGACGTATTTTTTGACAGTACCCAAAAGTACGTTGCCATGGTAACGGCATATTATGGGCAAAAATGGGTACAAATCTTGCGTCGCGAACTCCTCCCTTAGTTTTTGATCAATTTTTATGAAATTAGGTACAGATGTTCATCTGAATATGTTAATGTGCAAGACACATATTTCCGCAGTGGCAAAAAGTGCGTTGCCATGGTAACAGCATGTTATTGGTAAAATATAGGGCAAAATGCTTCATGGCAAAACTGCTTCATCAGTGTTCTTCCAATTCTCATGGAATTCATATTGAATGTTTGTCTTAGGATATAGGTCAGCATGACACATTTCTTGACAGTGACAAAAAGTATGTTGCCATGGTAACAGCTCACATATTATGAGCCAAAATGATGGAAAATTTTGTGTTGCAAACTACTTCCTCAGTTTTTGCCCAATTTCCATGAAACTTGGTACAGATGTGTGCCTTTGGTTGTAGATGTGCAAGACGTATTTTTCGACAGTACCCGAAAGTACGTTGCCATGGTAACGGCATATTAATGGCAGAAGATCAAGGAAAGATCTTGCGGATTTAACTACTTCCTCAGTTTTTTGACCAAAGCTTATGAAATGTTGTTTTGACCAAAGCTTATGAAATGTTGTTTGGTGGGGGTATAACCAGTCGCTGTAGCGACATTTCTAGTTAGATTTTGAATCCATACAATCTCTCTTTAAAACAGCTATTTGTGCAAATATATACATTTTCAGGAAAACATGTACTGTGCTCTGTTGAGTGCCAGTGAATACATAGTGTATCTTTAGGAAAATATGGGAAGAAAATAAAATGCTTTAAATTTCAACATTCAGAGCAGAGGAGTCATTTCTTCCATCTCTCATTAGAAATAAGACAAGATAAAATAGTGAACCATATCATGTAAAAAAACAGATATTTTACGGTACTTGAAACTTGTACAAATTTTGAGAGGAGCCAAGATTTGTGAAAGTAAAATGCATGTGAAAGGTTTTTTTTTGTTTTTCTACATCGTGCATTGAATGCCAGTGGCAATTTGCAAGAGTTTAATGCATCAAAAAAGAAGATCAGCTTTATTTTGCAAAAGTTTCATACTGTGAATGTTTCTCGTTTTACAGTACTAAATGGAAACACAGAGAGACTTTAACGCAATTTCATATTTGTAGGTCATCAAGGCATCAAGGTCTCTAGGCATAAAGTGTGATGTTTGCACTGACATATCTTGATAGTAACAGGTCAAAAGTTGTGCTTCTTCATTAGCGGTAAATATTTGTGGAATAGTTTTTGCATTTCTGAATATACCTCTGCTGCTGTGACTTTACAAGTTGTTGAAGAGTTCCAATTTGGACTGGTTGGTGCATGAAATTGGCCAAGACATTCGACACGTATAACTTCTAGACAGATTGTCAGACTTCTGTGATATTTTCTCAGAGTAATTCAGCGGTCTGTCTGCATTACCCAGATGTTTTGTTTTTTTTAACTTCCCCTTTAAATTTCCCCAAAATTGTTCGAAATAGGTGCATTTATATATAAATTACGAGAAAAGAAAGTAGAAAGGTTCTGAAGGGGAGTTGACCTGATGCCAGTTGATCAGAAAAGTTGTACATCACTTAAAAAAAGCCCACAAATAAAACCCACTGAAGTATACCTTGTACATATATTTTGATATTTAATAGACTATTCTTTTGTCATGTTGTGGTATAAAAAGCATATCTTTATATAAGTTATGAGGAAACCTGACTTCCTTTGCCATGCCTCAACTTCAAACTTTACAATTTGCTATTTTGTACTGCAAAAGACTTTTTTTTATTATCATTTGCATGTGTGTGTGTGTGTGTGTGTGTGTGTGTGTAATATATCCTTCCTTTGGTGAAACAGTTGCAGAGTTTTTCTCCTTTCTCTCACGCTGATAAATCTGCAGTGGGCGGCTAATATTCCTCGCCTCTGCATCGTCAAGCCATTGCGAGATAAGTGTCACTTAGAATTACAGAGCAGCCAGTTTCGCGATTGTGCCGCGAGGAAAATGATGATAACAGAGAAAGAAAAGGCCAGTGCCATGTTCCCCGCACACAGAAATATGACACTTGTTTACAGTAGCCATGCCTTTACCCCGGGCAACGATCGCCACAAACACAAGTCATCACGCAATGCGTTCTGCATTTAAGCTCAAGTTGAATCATAAATTCACAATCTCAAATCTGTATCGTAGAAAATATTAACAGATAAGACACACACTTTTTCTCTTTTTTTAATGCAAACAAACTTCACTGTTTGCCTTTTGAAGTCTCATAATAATGGAATTAAGCAAAGTTCCTGGAGACTTTGTTTGCATTGGAAGCACATGTGCAAGTGCTTTGTACTGTAGTATGATGTCATTGTTATTAGCAAGTATGTTAGCATTACACTTCATGTGCTCCTAAATATCTGTGCATCACTCTGCAGCTCAATTTCTAAGGTAAAGGGCATGGACTCATGCTATCCTTGTTGTCCAGTATTTAGCTCCAAATGACGGATTCTTGTGGCCATAACTACCAACAGAACGTAACATGCATGATAGTTTGATACCTTGTAAAACAAGCAGTAGTTCATTTAGTTGCTAATGGTAATTGCCATGGTAGGTTGTGTACAGTCTCGAGAGGGCTGACTGAATATATAATACCGGTATACAATTTACCTACCATGGTATGTTACGAGAGTACCATATCAAGTAGTAGCCTTCATGCTGTGACAGAACAGCCATTGTTGATGCTATATGATATGGCAAGGTTCAGACCAGCTTGAGTTGTACTAATAACCATTTCATGCCAGTGGGCTTCATGATCACATGGTAACACTTTGTGGGGAATACACTTTGGTAGTTTGATTGCCCCTGCATGGACTTTATGCTATCTTCGTAAGGAAACACAGGCTTGTTAAAAAAAAAATGCACTAACCGGCAGAGATATTTTTCCACTTATTGTCTCCAGAGCATACACAACCACTTCACAAGAAAAATACTTTCAAAGGAAAGGTGTCATAACAAGCTTGGCAATCTATAGTTGAGCTACGTTTGGGTTAAAAATGTGACTTTGCTATTAAACTTTTGATATGAAAAAAGAAAGAACTTGGTCACAATTGTGTGATAATCTATTTCAGCAAGTAAAATTGTCTTTCATATTCACGAAAAACAGAAGACACTGTTATGTGAATGTAAATAAATGTTCATGCTTTAAACTAGGAGCTGAAATACTCGGCAAGGCCAAGAATGTAAAAGGTCACCCCCAGCTGCCGAAATGTTGTGCTGATATGGCAACAGACAAGAAAACGTGACTGCAGGCAGAGTGAAAACAAGCGAGGCGTGGAAAGCATATTAACCTCTGAAAGCTATCAACTCGTCTCACTGCTGAGGTGTATTTGCAAGCACAGCAGGACATCAATTGGCACCAATGGGCGGACAAATTATGCATGCAAACATTACAACGACTTGCAAATAGCGTGCCGGAGAAAGGCCGAAATGGGAGGAAAGATAATCGGCGGCAAAAATTGGCATGCCGCATAATATGCAGTGCCGAGATGTGGTGTATCGGCAGGGCCCTTCGTCTTTACCTCTAGGGCCAGTCATATCAGACCAGAAGATGACTGCTGTATAATGCATGAGCGGGCTGTTATATGAATAGAGTGTCTCACAAGACATGGCTAACACTAGTGTCTCTGCGTGCTAGGTTAGTTGACGGGGAGTGTCGGTTATGTCACGACTGTTACCCTACCGTCAATCAGCAATGGGTGGACACTGTGGTAATACAAGCCCATATTAAAGGTTCATGACATTGTCGGTGTCAAATGCTATCTGAGTTTTAATAGGCAGAAGTAACACACCAGTTCTTTGAATTTCACTGCATGCCATTATGTTTGGCAATAATTTTTGTCGAATGGCTCTTTAAACTTACCTGTTGCTTACTGTTGATGTAACTTATGTCACAGTGATGCTCTGGGCTCTTTGTAAATAGCAAGCAAAAAACAAACCAGCAGGGTAAACAACAGAGCCAAGGGAGCAGTCAAATGATGAGATACGTGGGTTGAAAAGCGGGGGTGTGAATGAAGGCTGAGTTCAGGTATTGAATTCATTCTGAGGTTGACAGTCTTTTTTTTTGTTTTTGTTTTTGTTTTGCTCAGACATGTTTTCTCTTGTGTCATGAAAGTGATTGTGAGGTCACGGAATGCATGATATTTGAGTGGCTACTATCAATTGTAGCCAAACTTTGTTTCCATGTCTGACTTGAAATATTGTGCTGTATGATGTCTATCAAGACTGCATTTTGATATATGGCAGAGAGCAAATGTTGGAAACAAGGGGGAAATCAATAAAATCTCTGAAGCTGGGAATTTAGCATTTGTAAAACAAAACAGAGAAAGCTGATGAAGAGGTTTTTATGGTTGCTTGACTCTTTTTGTTTGACATTGTTATATTCTTCACAAATGAATTAATTTCATTGTTTTTGTATAAACAGTGTTAGTTTTTATGCATACATTTGTGGTTCATGTGTGTGTAAGTTTGTTAAGACTGATCCACAATATTTCTTAAGGTACAATACAGGTACCGTACTGTACTGTGTATCAAGGAAGGAGTGGGCAGGGACATATTAGACTGAGCTTGGGAATGAGTAGAAGAAAAGAGAGTTTCACTAAGATGACAATGTTTCCGAAGTTGCTGGATTTGTCAGGATATTAGCAGATTGAGGATTAACTACCAGTGGATTTATTTTCTTCTATTTTTTTTTGGGGGGGGGATGGGGGAGGGTTTATAGGGATCTTTTAAGCAGAAGATGATACGGAAAAGGAATAATTTCTGCAAGCGATTTCTGTAACCTTGCAGATGTCGGTCGTGAGTGATTCTTTATGAGGTGAAACATTTTGGAGTCAGACAACTGCATTGTGCCACTATGTCCAAGAGGAGGCTTCAACTCTGTGGGATTTGCTTTCCATCATATGAGGTCATGTGATGTTCCTATGTGGAAAGCAAAAGCCAAGTAAGCGAAGGGAGTAATAACTGAAAACTGAAAGTTAAAACTGAAGTTAAGCTGGTTACCTCATGACTGCATCCATTGCTGTGATGCAGATGAATGTTTTGTTCACATATATTGCTCTTTCTGAATAGTGCCAATGGGCATGATCTTTATTTTGAAGAAATATTCCCTGTTTTTGGGCAAGGAATGACTTTCAGATATCTTGTTGGGTCTTACTTTTTTATGTGAAAATTCTTATTTTTTTGTTGGACTAAAGAAAGTTTTCTTTCATTTGTGGGAAAGAACATGATTCTTTTATTTTAAGACCACATTCGCCCATATATCATATACGTATGAAACTGTTGGCTGCAATGTTTCAATATCTGTTCAAAGGAAAAAAATATGAACGAGGAGTATATCAGAATGAGAATGAAATCCTGTCTACATAAGATATGAAGACAATGATGAATTCTCTGGTATAATGCATTTGTGGATTTTTTTTTTGTCTCTCTGAGAATCTGTTTAAAGGGAAAGTATACCATCGGTTGAGATGATGATTGAGCTTCAGCTTTTTGCGAGATACTTAGAAACAACTTGATGAAAAGTTAAAGAGCTTGCCATTCTAATAGGAATTCAAATTTTGTTTGAGGAAAATCAGTTTTGAAATGGCTGAGATATCCAAAAACAAAGTCAAACAAAGTTATCCTAATAAAAGGTGGGTCCCACCTTGTATTGTCATTGCTTGGATATCTCAGCCATTTCAAAACCAATTTTCATCAAATAAACTTTTGATTCCTCTTAGGATCATATGCTCTTTCATATTTCATAAGATGTTTCTCATTATCCCACTGGAAAATTGAAAACCTGAAGCCCCCATTTCAACCAAAACTATACCATCCCTTTAAGAACTAAATGAACCTGTCATCTATGAAAGTTGTCAACATAAATAAGAGAATGATTTGGAAAATCAGGTAAATCCTATTCTTCTCCTTCTCGCCATCCCTCTCAGTATGTCCCCCTTGTGCTGCTGAAATACAACGATTGCCATCTTACATTTAAACAAAGCCATCCTGGTGTACTGGCATAACTTATCAAAATTTGTTGTAGCTCCATATAAATCCACATTTTAGGGAGTATATATTACAATCACAGATGTCACCAGGCATGGGAGCTTTGATGCGTTTCCCTCTGTAGTTCCCACATGGCCAATTGGAGAAGCAGGCTTATATGGAAGGAGAGCAGAAGAGTGGCATTATGCTGGATAGAGTTCATGCACTCCTGCCCCTGTGGTTTGTGGTTGTAGAAGTGTGTGTGGTGAATGGGGTAGGGGGGGGGGGTGGAGGGAAGGGGGATGCAGGGGTGGGCGTGGCCATAATAGGGAGACAAGGTGTCCATGTTGCTCTAATGCTGAGATGTTCCTGATGGGATGATAATGTTAGATTGCTGGTGACATGGGCTCATACTGAGTCCAAAGTGATACTGGGGTTCAAATCATAGTAGATCAAATTACAAGGCTTCAGGAAAACAGTACAGAGGGTTTTGAAGAATAAGTACAGGGCTGTATTAGTGCATATAATTTTATGTTCTGTTAGAGAGCAGATCAGTTGAAAGACAAGTCAGTTTAATGTGATTATTTGCAATTAAATCTTATTCAATTCATTTCATTTCATTTCAAATCAGATCAATTCACATTTGTTATATGATTTCACAGGTGAATCTACATTGTAATTTGTGTGATGATTTTGATACAACTCAAAAGTGTACTGATAAACTATAGGTATTTTGATACAGAAAAAGTAGATATTTTGATACAGTGCAAGATGCATTGGAAGTATGTGTAATAACAAAAGATGAAACAAATCACATGATTAAACTACCCATCTCCACATGATTATTTGGCATACTTGTATAGCAATACAGACTTATCGAATACAAGTTCACATGTAGTCTGTAGAAGCATTTGTCATTTCCAATATCTATTATGTGCTGCATAGTCAGGCTGTATTTGCTCTGAACAAATATGTAATGAATTAAAGACTGGAATTGTCTTTGCTCAGTGCTTTTGATATCAATGCAAATATTCGTCACATTCCATATAGAAGACAACATATTACAAGAGAGAGAGAGAGAAAGAGAGAGAGTAACCTGGAGAAGAGAGAGAGGGGGGCGAAGAAGAATTGTACGATGAGTGGAAAGACTGGAAGACAGTGAGGAGAAAATATTATACCATATGTCCCCCCCCCCCCCACCCCCCCAAAAAATACAAACTTCTGGATCCCCCATAATGATATCTTTAAAAATAGTGAATAAATTCAAATACAATTTCAGGGTAAAAAACTATGACTTACACCCCGTTTACAGTGCGAGGCTCGGCCGCGGCCAAGCCCGCCGAGCCCGCCGAGCCCGCCGAGCCCGCCTTCATTTCAATGTAAACGCACAAAAGGCCAAATGTGGGGCCAAAATTGGCCGCGCATTTGGCCACGCTCTGGAGGTGGTCTCGGCCGCGGCTCAGCCGTGGCCGAGCCCGGCGTTTTCTCAGTGTAAACGCAAACTGGGCCAAATGCGCGGCTAATTTTAGTCTGGCTTCCAAACCCTCTGCCCGTACTATTTTGTTATTCAGGATATTAACCCCCTCAACGTCGAAAACTAGTACAGTGTAAGGTGGTTTTGTCCTGCAAAGGATTTTTCCTTCAGCAAAGGCCTTTGCCCAACCAGCGACTTCGTCGCCACGGAATCCAGTTGGCAAAGGGTCTGAAAACCAGACTATACCAGATTGCGTTTGTTACAAGCAGAGCGCCACTACGACAAAATATTGAAAGGTTTGAATTCAAAGCGCGGCCGAGCCCGGCAGTGTAAACGGACAAAATTGTGGGGCTCAGCCTCGCAATTGAGGCTGGGCTCGGCCGCGGCTCGGCCCAGCCCCGCACTGTAAACGGGTCTAATTACCCACATCTTACAGTACACCCCATCCGATTTGCTTCAGTGGTCAAAGAGAAATGAGGAATTTTGTAGAGTGTCAGGAATCCCTTCCCTGCCAGTTCTGTCCATTGTGTTCACACATTAAAATATGCAGTCCCAATAGCATTCAAGTGCTAAACTTGGAAGAATCAGACCCATGACATGCTTTACAACAATCCACATTTCTTTGTGACCACTAAACTAAACCGGGTAAACCGGAATGGGGTTTTCTCCAAAATATAGCTAAGATGTTATATTTCAAGGCCGTGAAATAGCATTCAGACAGTTTAATCATATTGGGAGTTATCAATGCAAAAATCTGATTGTAATTTTTTTTTTTTTTTTTTTTGGGGGGGGGGACATACCGCATAGAAAGTTGGAAAGGCTTTAATGATTTTGTGTCACTGATTAAATATCAGGAAAGGAAGATAGTGCGTAAATTTTTTTTCAGAACAAACAATGAGCTGTAAACATTAAGTCCGATTGTAGGTGGATTGGAATGCATGGTACGGAATTACTTACTGTATCCAGACTATAGAAGGAGGAGGAGCAAGAACAATACATTCAATGATGATATAGAGGCATTTTATACACTGTGTGTCTGATTAAATATATTTCTCCTCCCTGTACTTCTTTCTCTCCCTCTCTCCCTCTCTTTCTCTCTTTCTTTCTATCCCTCTCCATCTTTCACCCTCTCTTTGTATCCTTTTTTTTCTATCTATACCTCCTTCTTTCTATATATTTCTATTTATTTTCCTCTCTATATCTTTTTATCTATATCTGTCTCTTTTTCTCCTTTCTCTTTCTGTCTTTTTCCTTTTCCATTTCCCTCTATCTCTCTCTCTCTTTATCTCTGTCTTTCTCCCTCTTTCTCTTCTTATATCTCTTTCACTTTCTATATATCTCTCTCCCACTTTCTATCTATACCTCTTTTTCTTCTCTCTTTTTTCTGTTACCTCTTTTGCAATGGTTTTGAATGCAGAGCACAGAACACAGCAGTTTCTATGATGGAAGTAACAGAGGACTCAGAGCCAACTCTCTCCAAGTCAGATGTAGTGCTCTCATTCACGTTAGAGGTAAAGTACTTCAGAGACAAAATGGCGTGCATAAACATCCAGGCACCCCGTAAATTGGTATCCGATAAAAAAAGAAAAGAAAATACAACAAGCAGGAAGTGGAAATATGAAAGACTGGGGAGTTACGATCACATTGTCCTGAAGATTTTTTGTTTGTTTGTTTGTTTGTTGTTGTTTCTTTTCATTTGACAATCACAAATTGATGACCGTCTGATGGTTAGGAAATGTAAGTTTCTTTTTATAGTTTTGCTATAGTTACAATGATGGTACTTGCTTCATATTTTTCTTCACTAGGTGCCAATGAAGCAAAGTAATAATAGCAGCAAAAAATAAGAAGCTTGATCCTTGATTATTTTCTGTGCAATTTCTTCCATATGGAAAGTGGTGTGAGAAAGTAATTAGCATACCCAGTGTACATAAAGTAGACTTTAGAGCAATGCAGTCACTCTTGTCAGTCAAAATCTGTTCAGTCATTACATGATATTTCATCAAATTCAAATATGCGTTGAAACTTGAATTGCTCAGGATATAAAACATGCTTGAATGGTGCAATGGCAGTCTATAATCAGTTATATTTTGCAGTCTAAAGGCATGTTGATAAAGAACTGTTTATTGATATGCTGATGTTGTTTGTTTTTTGTGTCTGTCTGTCCGTTTGTTTGTTAACAGGTGGTAGTGATGGAGGTCCAAGGCCTAAAGTTCCTAGCACCAAACAGAATTGTCTACTGCACTATGGAAGTGGAAGGAGGGGAGAAGCTACAGACGGACCAGGCTGAAGCCAGTAAACCAACGTAAGTGTTTGACAGAGAAGATTCTCAAAAACCTCAGATGTATCCTCATTATCCAGACTGGAAAATGTACGTGTAATAGTCTCTCTTATTTAAGAATTATTTTCACCTACGGAAATGCATGATGTAACACACGAGTTTCTCCCTGACTGCTCGTTGGAATCTCTATGGAATTTGATTCATAAATCTTAGCAGTTTTACGGTGTGTTTTTTTTTAATATCAGAAGCACAGCCAATTAATTTCTCTTTTCACCCATTGTAAGGAAGGGAAAAAAAGGAGGTTTCAGACAGAAGCCACTACTGTGGTGTATATTTTATTGTCACTTCTTCAGTTTTAAGATAATTTTCACATTTTGTAAATATGATAACTGGGTTTAGCTCTTCATTGTGGAGACCTTCAACAGCATTATCTGCAACATGTTGTGAAGTATGGGCTGATATGTAATTTCTCCTAGAAGCATGAAAACAAATATCATCATTTCAGCAATACACATTAGGGCACTATCATCCATATAATTTCCTGTCAAATGCAACTTTGCTATTTCCAATGCTGCAATTTTCTAACATCCAGTGTTAAGATTTGTCACCTCCATTCTGCTGGACTGCTCCAGTGGATGGCCAAGCAAATAACAGTCGATGGACGAGATGTAAATACTCATGAACATTAGTTGATGAATGACTTGATCTTTAACCTCAAGTCAGCCATGGAGTGTAGATCCGGCTTGACCACCCCCCTTCCCCCCCCCCCCCCCCCCACTTTCCCCGGCAGTGTTTACCTGCGTCAAGTGCGGGGTTGATGGAAAATGCAAACATTGCGCGACTTCTGGCCAGAGCCTGGGTGATACATCACCGTCAGCTGAACTTCCTAATTGGTTTCATCATTCCAGAGGGAAGAGGATTGGGGATGGGGTGGGGGGGGGGGGGGGAGGGGGAGGCATGAGGAGGGTGGGGCATCCTGGCACTCGCGTGCTCTCCTTTCCCATTACTTCTGTCCATCCACTGACTGTGCTTTCACTGGCACTTTCCTACAGATGATGTGATGCCGACATGTATCTTGGTGAAAAAAAAATAGCTCTGCAGAGAATTTTTGATTTCCATATCACCTTGAGCAATGATATTACAAACTTTGAGAGGGCAGCGTCTCAGCATGCAATTAACAACAGAGCAGAACCTGCCGGGAATGTGTGAGCACAGTAGAGGCAGACAAGAATTACTCATTTTGAGGTGCAGAAATGCTCAGATGATATGAGCCCTTAGGTGTACAGAGTGCTGCCACTGGAGGCATAACCTATCAATCTTGATTGGGGTAAAGAAAAAATAAATTCCTTCTTGTTTTCAACCTGAATTGTTGCCTCATACTACCCTAGATAGCACCTTCTTGTATTGGCTGCTGCTGACGGCTAATTTCAGTTGTCATCAGCATTGATGTTTAGCTTTAAATTTGTTTATAAGGTTTCGTTTCATAGTTGTCACCTACTTTCAATATGTCTTGGTGATTTAGTAGAGCAAACACTGTACAAACAAACAAAAATCCTGACAAACACCCCAATGTGGGCTAATCACATGTTCTTTATGAATATTCATGAAGAATAAGCAACAAGGTTCATGATAAAGAGGTAAAAAGGACATGAAACATCACCATTTTAATGCTGAGAGTTGTAGCTCGTGCTCATTTGTACATGCACATTCATCAACTAAGACCTTTCATAATTTTTTGAGCTTCCATGATAGACCTGTAAGTGCCTTCATCTTCTAAATGCAGTGGGATGTTCATCCATAAAGGTTTGAAATCAGTGGTCATGATCGGTTGATACTGTACTATTAGAATACCCTGATGTCTTCTGCATATCCATCTTTTGCAGTGAGCACTTTTCATTTCAGAATTTGATATTAATTGATTTCTTTTCTCTTCAATCAAAAATAGCCTTCAGCATTCCCTGTAAATTCTTAACCGTGCAAGTTTCTGCACCCCAAACGGTGATCGTATAGGAGCTCAGGGTGTATGATTTGCTTAAAAGAGCAAAAATCGAGCCATAAGATTGCTCATGTGTGATGTAGAAATGCATAGAACTGAAATTCTGTTCTCAGAAGGAAGGACAAGGTCTCATACGTAGATGACATACAAATGCATCCATGTATGTCTTCCACCAGTTTCTTTTTCTGGCGTGTAATCCACATCATCAGCAGTATGCCAGAATGAAAGACAACAACGTTGTTTTCAAACATAAGAATAGCTTTCTTGTGTCTTTCTGAGAGATCACACAATACTTTATTACATCATCTTCACGTCTTTGAGAGTGTTTTTGCCTGTGTCTGCCAGCACTGATCTGCATATCACTGGAATACTGTAAAACCAGAAATATTCGCATGCATAAAACTTTCACAAATTGCACGAGGAGCCAAGATTTGCAAAAGTAAAATGCACGCAAAACTGTTTGTCTACACAATGTATTGAAATGCCAGTGGAGATTTGCAAAAGTTTCATGCTGTGAATATATTTGTGGTTTTATAGGAGTACTGTTCCAGATTTATATCTCTTTTACACTTGAAGCAATTCATGCTGTCTGATTGCTTCACAACACATATTTCTGACATTGTGTTGTTTATTTGAATATTTATTCTTATTGTGTTGTCAAGACTTTGGTCTACCATGGAAAGTCTGCATCACAGATCTTCCATTTTCAACAACAAATGTTTGAGATATGGTACTGCAACATTGACACTGGGACTGGTCTGACGGTCCAGGACCAGTAAAAATCACTGTCAGACCAGTAACTTTTCAGGAATGGACCAGGACAAAAATTGAATAACTTGGTACCTAGTGGTCCTACTGGGATAGGTTAGACCAGTAGAAAAAGTGGGTTAGTGTGCAGCCCTGGGTACTGTACTGTTATTGAAAAAAAAAAAAATACTGCAAATGGATGTATTTCTACCTTGAATATGACAAATTGATGTAAAATGTAGCAGATCAGTGAAAATACATGCTGCAATGTTGGGTCAGATTTTAGGAAAGTAATGATAATTCGGATATCACCAGGCCATCACCAGTGGCTTCTGTAAGGTGCCCTGAAGCTTCCTTTCAAACAAAAACAAAGAATCCCATGTTGATATACCTCTATCACGTGTGATGTTAGAGCTCTTTGTGTGTTTGTTTGTAAATATACCTCATGTCACATCTCTTGTTAAAAAAAAAAAAAAAGAGAGAGAGAAACAATTTAATACATATTATATATTGTATTCTTCATTCTGTCAACTTTCCTGAAGTCAAATGATGTCAATCATTCATTACAATTACATGAGAAATTTATGCAAAGATTTGGTTTCTTGTATCTTTGCAAATGAGGATCAGTTGAAAAGTGGACATTCAATGTAATATGGTATTTAAGTATTTGATGTGCGATGGTCACTTTCCAGCGATAATACACTTCTTTACATGATGTATTATTTGCTCTAAAGGACAACCTAGTTGTCGCTGTACTACATTGTATTGTAGTCATTACTGCTTCATCATGTTCCATATATACTTTTTTTCAAGATTTGCCAAGGAATATTGCTCCAGTTACACTGTTTTTATTAAAACTTTCCCCTTGAGGTGATTCTTGAGTAATTGTTATCTGATATGAATGGTAGGTGGCAATATCATCATCCTTTTTCTAGGAGAATAAAAGGTGTTGATATTTATGGCCACGCAGACCTTGAGTTTAATTGAGTAAAATTTCATTATTTCAAGACAGATTTGTGTGCTCTATTGATATGCCTTGCTGCATTGAGGTCACACAACTCAATCCACTAACAGAATGTAGGTTAGTACATAATGATGATATCTGATTTACTGAGCTGTTACTAATTATCTTTCCTACATGATTTTGAAACTGTCGCTATATGTTTTTGTTTTTGTGTACCCAATGTTTCATTTATTTTTTTTTTTTCACTAGGTGGGACACCCAGGGGGATTTCACCACAATTCATCCACTACCTGTCGTCAAAATCAAGCTTTACACAGAGAACACCGGAGTACTCAGTATTGATGATACCATGCTTGGCAAGGTTAGTCCCATGTGTGCTATTTTGTGTCAGATCAGCTCCCCCCCCCCCCCCCCCCATGCACACACAACACACCTGCAGACACAGCACACACAACACACACAAATGCAATGCATGCACACACATACACTACACACATACCTTTCCCCACCAACAAATAATTTAATGTTCCATCGGTTGTCAATTTTTTTTTTTAATCATTTCCATCTGAGAAGATGGCTAGAGAGCCCATACTAGTATTCAGCTGCAATAGCTGGCCTTCCATGGGGTCCAGTTGGATGTAAGGTGGGACCACTTCACCGCGTTAAACACCCTGCTCTTTGTGATAAATAAATGAAGCTGGATCTTTTTATGTGCATGAGTTTTGACTCTCTCACACACGGGACCTCCATTTTATGTCCTATCTGAGGGACAGAGTGTTTTTGCCTCTTACTAGAGGGGACAGTATGATTACACACAACATTGCTCAGTGGGACCCGTGAATCGAACCAGGGTGTTTTGGATCGTGAGGCAGACATGCTGCCGACTGAGCTAACTCACCGACCTTCTTCTGTATGACTATTACCACATATATTTTTAGAGATTTTTATATTCATGAATTTCGCTAGTCGGGTGCCATTCATGAATATAATAACATGCAAAGATTATTGGCATGAATGCGATGTTCACGCATACAATTCTTCGTTCATTACTACACTCCATGATTGTGAATCTAACCACTTGCAAAATTTTCAGGAAGTCTCAATTTGCAAAAAATTAGACTTGCCATATATGGCATGTACAGTACCTGAGAGATTACGCCTACGTGTATTTATTCTGGATGATTTTTCCCATTTCTGACCTCAGTGGAGAGTAACATTTGACATTCAACAAGGAAGAAATAGTTGTAAATGTCAGGGATTGATTAAAAGTAATTATAGATGTGCATGTACTACAATGCTATTTGTACTAATCCAATAGCTACTAATGGAAGTAACTCTGTTATTGCTTCCTCAAAGGGCTTTCAAACTCCCTCTCCCCCATCGATAGCACTTACTAATGTATGCCTTTAAGCTTTCCATGTGGCAGGAGTGCAGTGATAATGGCTTCCAAGAGTTGGGAAATTATGGTGTCTTTAAAGAGCAAATTACCATATTAAGTTCGGCTTAAGGCATAACTAGTTCTCTGTGGAATGTGAACTTTGTATCAAGCGGGCTGATGAATTGCTGAAGCCTGCATTAGTGTTAATGAATGTTCTTTTATATGCTTATGCAATGCTGTGGCTGTTAGGCCTGTCTTGGATTGGAGTCGCTTATGAGTCCATTTAGGTTTTAGTGTTGGCATTTCACTCAAGTAATTGGTGCCCTAATTAGCGAGGCATTTAGCATGAGCTCATCAAACACGCTGCCAATTGTTAGCTGATGCATCCAAGCTAATTAGTCCGGTGCTCTGAGCCTTGTTTTGCCAAAAATGGCCGCACACAACCCGTGAATTAATTACTGAGTGTAAATATTGAAAGAGTGTAGTTAAGACCATAGCCTGAAATATGAAATTGACCTTACTCTGCATTATACTCGCTATATACTCCCAAATAAAAGCATGAGAAAAAATATCTGTGTAATGCAACGTGCAGAATTGACCAGCATTTGAGGGAAAAATTGGTGAGCACAAAGTGTTGCATATTAGTCATTACACTGTTATATAGATTCAGGACTGTTTAGCATACCGTGGAGGGAAACTACATGGCCCGAATTCACGGAAGTACTACAATCTTGTCCATGGTTAAAACCATGGACAAAGACCGTAGTTTTGGATGGGGCGGCAAGTGTCGCATGGCCTATTTTGTCAACGAAAAATGGTTATTTCGTCGACGAAATGACTGATATCATAACGAAATAGGCCATGCGACACTTTCGTCTCATAAAAAACTTCGGTCTTTGTCCATGGTTTAAACCATGGACAAGATTGTACCACCTTCGTGAATTCAGGCCCATATGTATGCACGAAGAATTACATAGCACCGTGCATCCTGATAGTTTGAATTTTGTGATTGTTATAGCAACCACCAACAGTTGATCACTCTTGGTTTCCTGGAATATTTATTGCCATACTTTAGTTGGATACATTACTTTATAACACATGAGCTACACCCAATTCATATCAATATTCATGTTCAATGAATGCACTATTGCTCCACAGTGTAGGCAACATCTCCTGTAATGAAATTACAGTTTTATTCCAAATCAAATGGTTTGCATGAAGTCAGCATGACTTACGTCAGTGAACATACTTTCTAAAGGGACTTCAGGGGCATAGAGAATAACCTTTTTATCTCAGAATGTCAGTAAATGTTCATGAACTGTGGCATAGTCTTGGGATACCACTCATAAACATTCTTCTTCTTTTTCTGTATAAATTTTGCAGTTAAAATATGACCAGGGGCCCTGTTGCATAAACTGTGAGATCAAGCATAGGTCAGAATGTCAATGCTAAGTCTCAGAATATTCAATTCTGATTGGCTAACACCTGACTTTCGTTTGATTTATTTGTCTTATGTTTGATTGAATCTTTTTATGCAACTTGACCCAGAACAGAACAGCAAGGTCATTGAGACTGCAGAAGGTTGGTCAGTGTACAAGAGCTACCTATTGGTGAACTGCATACCAATATATAGTATCAGGTGGTACTTATCCCTCCCCCTCCCCCTTACCAGGTGATTTAAATACCATCCCCATGAAAGATATGAAATACAATATTATGAATACTGAAGAGTGCGTGACTGATGGTAGAACTGTGGTTCATCAAGTCAAATTTCTCCTGCTTCTTGTAGCCTGTATACAAATATCTTAATACTCCTTTCTTTTTTCCTTCAAGAGAAACTACTGGAAAACCAGACATTTTCATGTGCATTTTAATTTCACAAATTTTGCGAGAGCCAAGATCTGCAAAATTAAAATTTTGAAAGTTCCTATCTGCACTACATGCAATGAATGCCAGAGGCATTTCACAAAAATTTCACGCTACGAAAAAGGCCATTAGCTCCAATTCGCGAAAATTTCTTGTTTTACAGTGTTATGAAAAGACCACAAATCAAAGGAGAGGAACAGATGCTGCCAGGAGTGGTCATCTGTTATTTACATAAAACCTTTATCTATGTGATGATCCCATCTGTTGCTTTTTAATAGAGTGATACTGTCCTTCATCTGCAGGAAATAATGGAGTTGGAAAAAAAAAAGCTGACAACTACCGACTCGCAAGAGTTCAATTAGGTGCAGAGTAAGAGTCATCACCTCCAAATGTATGCAATTCATGAAGTTTTGATACACTTCCAGATTTTTGTCAATGATGATGCTGAGCGAGAGAGAGAAAGAGAGAGAGAGAGAGAGAGAGAGAGAGAGAGAGAGAGAGAGAGAAATAGATGGAGATCTGTGAATATGGATGAATAGAGGGAGGCGGAGGGACGGAGTGAGAAAGAATGAGGAGGAACTAGATGAAATCTGTCAAAGCCATAAGGTTGAATGTCAAGAGCCAGACTGGTGACTGCACACTCTTTGGCACTTGTTCAATTATAGATTGATCCAATGTTGGATATTATATTTCTCCCACCTGGCATTTTGTAATTAGCCAGTGTCCAGACCCCCTTTGCCCCTTGTTTTTCTTTTGTTTTGTTTTTTGTTACATTGCTCTTGCTTGTGTGGTTTTTCAGCTCAGGAATATTTCACGATATAGAAGGACGGCATCAGAGTCCACAAACGATGAGGAGATACCGAGATGGTGGGGATGGAGATGGAGAGAGAGAGAGAAAGGAAGAGATGGGGGAGAGAGCACACGGTTAATTGACTTTTATTGATTTCAGTTCCTTGCTGGCAGCCACCAGGCCGGATGACACGGGTGGTATATATCGCATTGATCTCTCACCAGTCTCGGCTACGGAGGAAATGCCGCGGAGAGGGTCGACGAAAATAGATTTGATGCAGATGGGAGGGGGTCAGTGTGCATAATAAACATTGTGTCATGGTCCCACTGCATAGTATTACTGTGTTACCGTACTGATTGAATTAAGACAGTATTTCCTTGGATTTAAAGACAGTATGTGGAAACATTTACACTTATAGATCAGGTGCTGATGAAATTCGGCCTAGGATTGACAGAAATAGATTTCATGCGGAAGGGAGGGGTATATAATCTGCACAGTAAGTGGTGATGAAATTCCCTGCATGGTGTTACTGTGGTACCATGCTGATTGAATTCGGATACCGCTTCCTGGGAATCACACCCGTATATAGAAACATCTGTACATTTACCGAGTAGATCCGGCAACAAATGGAAATTCTGCGACTAAAAGGTTGACAAAAATAGATTCATTACAGCTTTATTAAAGGTGTTTGATTTGCATAATATCCGGTGCCATTACCTGCTTCGTGGCATTACCAATTGTGTCATGTTGATCTAAATACAAAGATTATTCTCAGGGGATAAACTTTGTGCGTGAGCAGACTTATTCAATAAATTATTCCACATCCCTGGGAACCATTGGCAAACACATTGTGTGCACATTAACGTAATGTCTACGACGTGACTGAGAAGGTGAAATAGGGGTATTTTTATAGATATGAAGATCTATAAAAAAGTAGCCAGTTCTAGATCAAATTCAATTACAGGTAGTTGTATGCCAAAATACGATATCATTACAATGGCTTTTTCAATCCTGCCTTGAAAGTTATAGCTGTTGCCTTGAGTCTTTTCAGTTCACTGTAATTTGCATGTCAAATTCAAGAAGGAATATGTACTGTCAAATCAAATAATATCATGCAGGATGAATATTTACTGTGTGCCTCTGGGATATATATTCAGAAAATGGTGTAGACATTATGGCCATTTCCACCGACAGTGACAGTGACAGTCAGTATTTGTTGCTAGGCCACTGTGTCCCCCATCTACCCCAAAATACGGCCAATGAAATTTGCAGACCAGATTGCCACATTTCTAACTTTATGTGACATTTGCTGAGAGGATGTTTAATTAGGAAGCTCGCCGCAGAAAAAAAAACAAACAAACATTACGATTTCATCAGGTGACTTCAACTGACACAGGAATCTTTCTCGCCAAGCTGGCCATGCAGACGCACATTCCAGTAGCAAAGACTACAGACTTTTCCAAAGTACTGCATTTTTCATTGCAGTGCAAAGGGAAAATTCGAACATTGCGAGTCTCTTTAACAACAATATTCTTATAAGAGAGCAGGCCTATTCATACATTATGTGAAAACAGACTAGAGCAAAATGTGATTGCCTTGATTACTGTGCATGCCATATATTTAGCACATCAATTTTTCTGTGAATCAGGACTTTGCAACAATTTTGTGAGTGGTTAAATTCATGACCTTAAGGTATAGCAATGGACGGACAAAATAATGTATGCGTGCACGTCACATTTGTGTCGGGATCGGAGTTGATATTTTCTTTAGCTGTTAACCCTATGAGGATAGACTGATTTTGCTACAACATGTATTTCCCATAGACATCCGCCCGAGTATACACAGGATTCATCTTAAAAGGGTTAATTTCACGAAGAGGACCCAACTCGCGTGATTTGCAAAGTATATGGGGTATACAGTATGTTCCTTCTGTGGAAAGATGGTCTTGGTTGTAGTGTTTCCCAATTTGCATTTGACCTTTTTTCTTCAGGATCATCTTGAGTACCTTAGAATTTGAAGATTAAAGAGATAAATAGTATTACTTGCATCATCTACAAAAAAAAAGAGAGGATAAGTTGACAATAAATGTGCCACTACTTTCTAATTCTTAGAATTCTTAGAACCTGACCAACAATTAACTATCTGCAAACAGTGGTATTTCCTGGTTTGTTACAAAAATGATACTATTCATGTAATTGGAATAGAATATGTGCTGATCACCTTGTACGGTGAATGTACAATTGTACAATTGGTGTGTGGCACAGTTAATGCAACATTATTCATACCTCTTACAGAGACTGCAAATTATCTATCTAAAATTTAAAGACTCATTAATCTACAGCTTAGTTAGAGTAGAGATGCACATATCACAAGCTAATTTATCATATTCTTGATTCCAGACCCCAGTGATTATGCCATAAAGTGCACCTACTGTTTATTAGAATCCATGTATGGTTCTGAAGAGGAGGCTAGACTTCAAGAGTGTTTTGTCCATTAATTTCATCAGTCATTGAACAACAGATGTGCTCTACATGTAATATGGAAAGGTGAAAATGTGCATGTATGTTGATATGTTAATGCCCTGCATTTGGATGTTTGTTTCGGGGGGGGGGGGGGGGGGGGGGGGGGGGGGATGACTGCAGTTGACTACCAATTACAGCATGCATTACGTCTACACGAAATGTGATAGCAAATTAACGACCAGACCATAATATGGGTCTTGAATAGTGCAGCAGGAGCCAGCTAATTGCCAAGAGCTATTAGGGTGTATGACATAACCTCTGCTCAACATGTAAACAACTTCACCCTGGCAGTAGGGGAGGGCATTCGTTGTGAGGCAAATGCCGTCAAAATGTCAATCATTTCATTATGAATGCATTCTGTGATTATAAATCATGCCTGATGTAGGTGAGGTGGGGGGGGGGAGGGGGGATAGACATCCAAACCTTTTACATGTGCTATAGGGCATTGACCTGAAGTGGAAGTTGGCTGGGCGTCTCCATACAATATTGAGTCAAACTGGTCTATCAATAAAACAATCTAATAGCTTATAGGCAGAATGGTTGGTACTATCTTATCACCTCATCAGAAAACAGTGTCACAAAATGTGAAATACACCCTGCCAATCATGCCTGTATGTGATGTTCGTGAAATCCCCTGCTGATTGGATGCTTGCATATTGACAATTTCCACATTTACAGTCTGTCAGTATAATTTCTCCCTGAAGGTGTATCAAATAAGTTGTATCTGATGCAGTTCTATAAGAATATTTGTATCAGATACGTTGCACTAGCGATTCAGCATCAATTGCAGACTTTTATGGTAGGTGCACCCTCTTTACTACGAGCTTTTAAAGGTGTGGTCACACCTGTTAAGCTCTCTATCTAGCTCCCTGAAGGCCACTACCAAAAAGTACCAATTGGTAAAAATCTAAACACAGTATAGATTTACCCTCAGGAAACAGATTTAATTCAGCCCATGCAAGCTAATAACACTGTCAAGCAAACTTAGATGTATTTTGATGCATCCTCGTGTTTGTAAAAAAAGAAAAATGGTTAACACTCACAGTACTCAAACTGTTGTTGTCACTTTCTCCCTTCCTCGTCTTTCCATCAAAGGTAATTATCAAACCGACGCCAAACAGCCCAAAGACACCAGAATGGCATACCATGTCGCCAGCGAAACAAGTGCCTAACCCCATCAAAATCAGACTTGCCATTCGGATGGACAAACCGCAAAACATGAAGCATTGTGGGTAAGACTGCTCCCTCGTTTTATATTGGAAGTATTTCTACCTTGGCCTACTTTCTGTATCATATTACTTTGTGGTTGATTACTGGTTATTATTACTGATGCTGGAGTGTCTACAAACCTACAGTAGGAGATTTTCTCATTCTTTACACATGCTATAAGTGAGTCGCTGACTTAGATTAGATGTCACAATTGTGAATTTTGTGTGAGTTGTGGACCTGAAGTTGTATAGGGTAGCATGTCAACAATGGCATTTTGTAGTGATTTCCAATCATCTTTTATCATGATTAATTTGCTTACTGGTAATATTTTGCAATGCATCAAAAAACAAAAACAAACATTGTAGTTATCTTCAGAGTGCTTTTGATTCAATATGACATAAAGAAAAGATTTGTCATTTTAGCTAAAATTGCAGAGAGTTATAGAGAATCAAAATTTCTATGCTTGAAATGTTCCTTCTAAAGCAGATCAGGATGTGCTGAAGGGTTTACTTTAACTCCAACTTTGGCATACACAGCTGTGTTTACATCTCTTCTCCTTTTGCAGATGGATGTATTGTCTCGGGAAAACAGTGTGGAAAAAATGGAAGAAGAGGTTCTTTGTACTTGTGCAAGTAAGTTGTATATAATAGTATTAATCACAGTGTTTGAACAAAATGCACTGAATAAAAGACAAGAAATGAAGATATGGGGGTCATGTCAGTTTAAGCCATTTTCTTGTCTGGTAAGTGATGATTAAAGAAAGGAAATATGAGAACACGTGCACTCTTGAAGAGTGTGTGTATTGTTGAGACTGTGCTTTGGAAAATGTGTACATGTGTGGATGTAAACAATCCCAAGAAATAATCAGTTTCCCTGTGTGTGCTGGCAGTGAATGGCATCATGGTCTAACGTCAAATGAGAGTCACTGCACGATATTATGTAGGCAAGGCACGACTGATGATACCAGATAATCATATCAATTTTCTCTAGGGTGAGTGTGAGACAATGCCCCATAAAGAAATATTGGTAATATATTTTTCTATGATTCTCGTTACAAATGTACATTGATGGATGCAGCCTAAACAACAAAACAATATGTCAATGTAGGGCAATTTGTCAATCAGTCGCAATGAAAACAAAAACAGCCTACTAATAAGCAAACCAATAGCTCATTCCTATCATTAGATCTTTGGTCTGTGAGAATGTGCGTATAAAGCCAAGATATTCAGAAGGTTAGTGGACAATTCAATTCAATTCAGTGTGCTCCAAAAAAAAAAAAGAAGAAACCTTGACAGGATTTAAGGCACACTGCAGGATACTTTCCCCCACCCATGGCCCACTACAAAGTAACCCTGACCTTTCACCTTTAACCCACCCACACACACTCACACAGGTCAGCCAATACACGTTCGCCATGTGCAGCTACAGGGAGAAAAAAGCAGATCCCCACGAGATGATGCAGCTGGACGGCTACACGGTGGACTACACGGACGCGCTACCCGGTACGTTCCGTTCCTGGCAGTGATGTGCACGAAAAAGGATGAGTACCTTAACCACATAAAATCGCTATTGAAAACTCTATGCACACTTATCCGGTTTGCTTCACAATGATATCCTTAACTTGTTGAAGTCCTATAACATGCATTTCCGATTCATCCCAGCCCAAAAATACTTGGGACTAGTCTTCAACAGGTTAAAGGGCATGTTTAATAAAGTCCATACAACCCCATGCACAAGCATGTCATGGTACATACATAGGACACACACATATATAGGGTTTGATGGATTTCATATTGCCACATACTTGTATTCTGTAAATATTGAACCCATTCCTGTTTCTTTCACTGTGATTCAAAATTCAGTTTTCAGTTGTCATATATCCTGTTTTTTTTAGCTTATTCAACATCCAATATACATTTGTTGATCAAAGGGATTCACTTGAGTCTTTCTGCAAGAATATTTGTCATCGTTGAGCTTAATTCACTATTTTCATATCTTCTGTAGATGACATGCAAACTTTGATTGATTGAGGCCAGTTGAGGACATTTATTTGGCTAAATAAAACACAAAAGTATATTGGCATTTACAGTAACAGCCAGGCAGCCATGAAAGAATCCTGTGCTTGTAGTAGGTTGCCCCTTCATGGAAATACTGTACTTCACAATTGTAACATAATCTACAAATAATTTTTTTTTGTTGTTGTAAAGTCTCTTTATGGCAGAAAATGGTGGATACTAATTCCAAGCATTCTGATGCTGTCTAGAATCGTAATGAACATCTGAAAAATCAATTGAAATAAAATCTCAGCATTTGCCATACTTCATCTTGGCCAGGCCCAGTGCCTAACTTCCATTAATGCTTTGGTCTTGATGTGATTTTGATTATGATGCCTTCTAAAAAATGCATGCTCAGCATATCAAATGTATGCTTACATGCTCACACTGCCCCACCCAACCTTCCAAAGAGGAGTTACCATAGCAACAAAGCACCACAGTAGAGGATTACCCAATGGGTCATGCATGGTCTGCCTCTTTCTCCCCTCCCCCTCCCTTTCTTGTTCCTTCTCTTGTCTCTTCAATGTGGCCTCTGTCTCTTTTCAAGAATTAGAATGCCAGGGAGGCCGGTTCTTCTTCAGTGCAGTGAAAGAGGGCGACAGCATTGTGTTTGCGTGCGACGAGGAGGTGGACCGCCAGTTCTGGGTGCAGGCCATCTACCGAGCGACGGGGCAGTCGCACAAGCCCGTCCCTCCTACCCAGCTGGCGGGAGGCAAGGGTTCAAATGCCATCATCTCTAGGCAGCAAGGCGGTAAGCTTTTCATTCTCTCACCCTCCTCCCCTCTCTATTTTGATCTTGTTTTCTTCTCTTTATATCCTTTTTGTTCCTTCTGCATTGCTTTTTTTTATCTGTTTTGTTTCCTGTCTGTTTCTCTGTCCTATTTTTTCCCATCTATTTCTCTTCCCTTTATCCCTCATTCACCTTCATTCCTATAATTTTTCCCTTCTTCATCTATTTCTTTCTCCTTCCTTTCCTGTCTTTACTGCTTTTCCCTCTATTCTTCTATTTCTCCTCTCTTTTTATATACTTTGTCTTTCCTTCTGTCAATTCTACTTTTGTATTTGGCATCCCTAGATGCCACTGTACTAAAACACACCTGTATGAAATCCCTTTTGCTTGTTTTTTTAATCTTTGTTCAGTGAATTTGTTTTTTTCTGAATTACAGTGTCATTGCTTTGATTATTCATACTATTTATACCTCAGAAACAATAATCACCTACTGTGAGAAGGTATTCTGTCTGAACATAGACAAGATTTGATTTTTTGTGATACACATGCTTTTATTCTTTGTAATTCTTACAAGTATACTAGCATAAGGCTTCCTCTAATGGCATTACCCACGTTTTTCCTCAGCAGAGCTCTTTGTAATTTATGCCAAATTGTGATTCATAGTCTGTTCATTCATTCACTCTACATTCATTCATTCATTCATTCATTCATTCATTCATTCATTCATTCATTCATTCATTCATTCATTCATTCATTCACACAGATGCTGACCGAGCCAGAAAGCACGGGATGGATGAGTTCATACACAGCGACCCGTGCAAGTTTGAACATGCCTCTCTCTTTGAGACTCTCCAGGAGCTCACTCTGGACCACAGGCTCAACGATTCTTACTCCTGTCTTGTGAGTCTAATTTCTTCCATACTTTATTTTTCTTCTTTGGCAGATTCCCTTTTTTGATTAATTTGTTTGTTTTACCAGGCATACATTTTTATGCGCTGTTTCTAAGAACCCTTCAAACATATGCTAAAATAATTAGTATAAGTATTATATGCACTCTAATCCATTATTCTATTCTTGTCAGTGTATGATAGTAAGGTGATTTCCTAGGGCTTTTTAGAAAGAAAAAAAAATGCGTGACTAATATTTGAGAATGTTGCACTGATACTCCACTGTCTCTCAACCTTTCACACAATTTGTTATCACAATCAGAACAGCCTAAGAACATATAACCAACCTGGTAGTAGTTTGCTTCCTTTGCCAGCTTAAAAAAAGGTAACAGATCGAGAATTTGCCCCAAATCATGTTTGCTTGTGGTCAATTCATCCATGATCTATTAGGAAGCCGTTTTCGCTTCAATTATCCTCTCAATACAATTTATTCTATGCTGACCTTGCCATAAGCGTTGAACCCATAATGGTGCTGTTGCTTTTATTTTTCTTTTCTTTTTTTTCGCTTGTAAAGAGATATGAGACTTATACCTATACTGTAAATCTGGTCATAATCATATTGACTCACGACCTGGGTCTGATGTTCTTTCCTCTTCAGGGCTGGTTTAGTCCGGGCCAGATCTTCGTGCTGGACGAGTATTGTGCCAGGTACGGCGTCAGGGGCTGCCACAGACACCTCTGCTACCTGAACAACCTGCTGGACCGGGCCGAGAAGAACACCAAGATTGACCCGACGCTCATCCACTATAGCTTTGCCTTTTGCGCATCGCATGTGCACGGCAACAGGTGAGGAGTGACGTGAAGCATTCTGGGAGTTTTCGCACCCTTAAAACAGACTTCAAAATAGAGAGGAAAAAAAAAGGAAGAAAGTTTCTCTCAGAGATATTTTCACTCTCTACCGCAGTTCTTCCAACATCTTTTTAGTAGAAGACTTACATTAGTTAAGGATGTACATGGAACTAAAGGTTAAATAAAAGGGATTTCCGTTTTCTTTTCTTTTTTTTTCCTTTTAAAATGAAATATTATGCCTTAATGCTTTATTCTCTTGATTTCAGAACTAGCTTGCAAGTACTGCATTCCCACTTTAAACATGAGTATTCGAACAATGTGTAACTTGTGTTTTAAATCTTTCTATTTCAAATACACGTTGTACTCTGCTCATTAGTATTTTTTGCATGTAGGCACTGATGTTACTTTCTTTCTGATTTCCAAGTCTTCGCCTAGTAACAGCGCCAATGAGTGCACAAGCGTTTGAACTATTCATTCTCCATTTTTAAGAAATGTGGAAGGTCAAAATTTCCAGTCCTCCGAGTACCGATCGGTGTTTTTGTTTCCACCCCTAGGCCGGACGGGATAGGAACGGTGACCATCGAAGAGAGGGACAAGTTTGAAGAGATCAAAGAGCGACTCAGGATCCTGCTGGAGCACCAAATCACAGAGTTCAGGTAAAACGGCAAATTGGTTCAGTCAAACCTGCATACAGTGACCACTCCAAGCCAGACAGGGTGGCCTTTGTGGACAGTTGGACTTTTCAGACAAGTCAGTGGTAATTTGAATTTATCACTTAGTTGTCACTTATCACTTGATTGAGGTGTATGTGGGTGAAATTGTAAGTGCAGCAGGAAAGCCAAAAACCCTCTGCTTCATGATATTCCATCATACTGGAACCTGCAAGAGGAGGCTGTTTCCTAATTCTGATGGGGCAGCCTCTGTGTAGGTGTACAATGTACCCTCTAGAATTTCAATTACTGTTACCTGGTAGAGGATACCCCATCGTAGGGGCTTGTGGAATCTACATGCAAACGTGTCTCTGGAGTTCCAGTTGCTACATTAATGACGTGATAATACTATTTACCTGGTGAGGACGGACTGATTTTGCTATATCACGCATTTCCCATAGACACCTGCTTGAGTATTCTGGGGACACGTCTTCAACAGGTTAACTAAACTTGTTTTCCCTTTCAATCCACAGGTACTGCTTCCCCTTTGGTCGTCCTGAAGGGGCACTCAAGGCAACACTTTCACTTCTTGAAAGAGTAAGTTTTAACAACAATCATCATTAACCCTAAAATGATTGGGGGGGGGGGGGGGTTGAATCAACACCTCTTGACATTTTTCATTATCTTTCAGTACCTATTCTGTTACTTTTTGAGTATCATGCTTTTCTAGACAGGCTTGCATGAAATTGCTGGAGAAGTTGAGAAATCTTATGACATGAGTAACACTAGCATGTGTGTACACCACCTTGTATACTTTGGTTATTTTGTAACCTCAAACAGCTCAAAAGTAAGATTGAGTTTTCAACCACAGTTTTTTGTTCTTTCTTCAACTTTTACACAATACCCAAGAGACCCATGACTTACAAGTCCATGCCCCTGCGATTTAATTAGACATGAACCAATCCTATGAATTACAGGAAATTTGGAAAAGCTTGAGTGCTGGACATCTCTCCCAGCGCCTAGATGGCCATTTGGAGACAACAAAATCAATTATGCAATCATCACACACAGTGCGTTTTGGGGATGCAGTAGGTTTGCGATTGGGATTTGAATTTTGTAAGTGATGCCGTGACGTTATGCGCTTTTCTCGCAGGTGCTAATGAAGGACATAGTGACACCCGTACCGCAGGAGGAAGTGCGTGCCACCATCAAGAACTGCCTCGAAGCCGCCGCCCTCGTCAATTATGAAAGAGTGTCCGCCAACACCAAGATAGAAGGTAAAGATGGCTGTGAGATCAACAGAAGATTAGAGTAACAAAATAAAGAAGAGGTAAACCGTAAAATCATTATAATTTTTTAACACCCTCTATGATTCTATCTTGTTCATGAATCTTCCTTTATGTGTAAATACTGGTTGTACACTTTCAAGGTAGTTGTCACAGATGTTAATCAGATAGCATTCCAATCAATGGCAGTCTTTCCCCCTCCTCTAATTCAATTGTTTTCAAAATACTCATCCCATAGGAGAAAAAAAGCAAACATATGAATTCAAATCTGCTACTAACTGGTTCTATTCAACTTGAGTTTTTGTTCCAAATTCCTGAGGCAAAAAGCAGTCATGTGTGCTTTCACTGGCAAAGTACAGTGGCGGATCCAGAGGGGGGCGCACCAGGCGCACGCCCCCTCTTTATTTTTTGTTAAAACAAAAGAAATAAAAAGAAAAAGTGGGGGGGATGCGCTCCCTTTTAATTTTTTAAAGGCGCCTCCCCTTTACAGAATTCCTGGATCCGCCCCTGAAGTATGAAGAGGATTGCATCATTATGGGCTGGATATACGCTGTACATGTATGTACAATCAACATCACTCAGCTGTCTGTACCACTGTCATGGATGACTACTACGCATGGTAGTGAACTTTTAGAATGTGGCATGCGCAAGACTTCTGATGAAGGATGTATACGGTATCGCCTGTTTATCTTCTGTCACTGACAACAAGTTGACTGCTGACATCGTCATGACATCACAGTCAATGGTAGAAAATCAAGCGAGTAACATCAAAGATTATTCGCGTTGAGTTCTAGCCACGTCATGAATTAGTCTATTAGATCAATTCAAATCTAATCAAATCAAATCAGATGAAACAAAGGGGTTGAGAAGCAATGGAGTGTTTAATTTCTCATCACTGATAGCTCACGGGGTTCAAATGTATCGCTGGAGATATATGTGATTAAAAATATCCCTGCTCCCTATCTCGATCTCCTACCACTAAAAAAAAAAAAAATTAAGAGTAGATACACAGATCTGTCCCTACTTTTGCTGATCATGTTTTTTCACTCTATTCCCTTCATTTTGCTCTCCTTTAGCCTGAAAAAAAAAAAGACAGAAGAGAAAAAAATATCTTCAAAGTTCAAATTTTATTTCTAAAGTACCAGTCCATCATCTTGTTTACTCGCACTCGTTCTTTCCTGCAATGTACGTTGACAGCTCGAGGGGTGTGTGTGTGTTGTCATGATGCTCTGAGGGGCCTCTTGGTAATGATTAGTGGGCGTGTGGCATGGGATGACTGCAACGGTTTTGTTGCCATGGTAATGCATCATTCTCAAACCAATTTGTTCCTCCTCACTCTCTCTCTTTCTCTCTCTCTAGTGGATGGCAAGGAGAGACCTGTAAAAGGTGAATGTCAGCTGTGGATGTGACCTTCTGACCCCTTCCCCTGCCCCCCCCTTTACTGTGTCCCAGTTTGTTGTCTCGTAGGAAGCCATGCACTGTTGAAAGTTGGAGTAATGACGTATTTCACTAAAACTTCAAGGTTTTTATGGGTACATCTTTACATCATTGCAATGTGGCCAAGTCAGAGATTTTGGCATGGAGAACTCAACTTTTCCGCAGTTCAAATTTCCACAGACTTTCCTTTCAATCAGAGACATTAATGTTTATTTAAAAAAAAATACAATATTTTCCTTTGGGAGACTTGTTCTTTAAACAAAGAAAATTCTGCTACTCACCTGTATTTACTCATTCATATCAATTTTGGATATGGCACACACATCTGTGAGGTTTATATTTGAAAATGGAAATTTAATGTGAAATATTCTCTGAGATATATCCATATTTTACATACACACAGACAATCTTAATTTTGATTTTTTTCAATTCAAGAGCAACTTCTCTGAATATTTTGATATATTTTTCTAAAGGATGGTGCAAATTACCTTCCTGTGCAAACGCTCGTTTCAAATATTCTGATATTTACATGGAATCGACACCCCTGTTCACGCTGTTTTCTAATAGCTTCACCTCTCCCAAGTGAAATATGTGCTGCATTATTTGTTACATATATGAGTGTGTGTGTGCACAGTGATGTCATCTTGGTTGCATTTGTGATTTGATGGGCAGTTTAACTATAGCCTTGTTTTAAAATTGCATCCTCGCTGCTATGCATGCTTATCAGAGTGAATAATGCTAATTGTTTTGTCAATTTTTCTCGTGTAGTGTTGCTGTGCATTTTGACTTTTTTTTGTGTGTGTGACTTTTCATTTACTGTATTTATTTGCAGCATGCCAGTTGTCACAAGATATTGACCATTTGCAGATATTACTAACTTAGTAGCCTTTGTAAGACTGTTTTTCTTTTTGATAATCTTACATTTTGAGTGACTGGACATCTCACACGTGTAGGAAAATGGACCTCGAAAGACGTGTACATCTGTATCATTCGAAGCAACATATCAGAGTACAGAATGAATGATGTCCTACCTGTTCACCCTTCTGATGTAACAATTTCCTAATCAGTGACCGATTCTGCATAATTAGGAACCACCTACGGAAACCATGTGAATTCACATCCTATCAGCTTTATTTTTGGGTCATGCTATGCCGAATTCTGCTCAAAGAATAAAGAAGCCAACAACAAATGTTTTGAGTGGACGTCATCTCCCTCCAATATGGCAGAATGGATGACGTACAATTTACCTCCCTGCGATTTGACTTCAAATTGCTGAATCAACATGTTGGGCCATGCAAAAAGCAAATATAAATTCTGTTCAGGATTGACGATGGATTCCTGAATCCCAAGTTGAGCCATTGAAATGTAAAGGAAGACAAGATCTCTGGTTGTGAAGTTTGCATGGGGTATGAGTCACATATTAGCATTTGCAATACAAATTTATTAGGTATTTCACATTCTGTAGCAAGGGGAGGATGACGTTGGAAGTATAAGAGGACCTGTGTCCGTTTGCATTAAAAAAAAAGGAAAAAAAAGGAAATAAAGAAGAAAAGACCCCCTTACTAGCAACTTACAGAAATTGCATCTTATTACAACTGCTTTAAAGATATCCAGAAATCTTGAAAACTGGTACCATTTATCAGTTATTCTTACAGCAGTGTACTGACTGAGCTAAAGAAAGCCCTAGTACAGTTTTTGTCCCAGAAACCCTAATTAAAAGTTCCTAATCAGTGACCAGTTCTACATAATTAAGAAGCACCCACGGAAGCCATGTGAATTCACATCCTATCACTGGGTCATGCCATGCTGAATTCTGCTCAAAAGAAAAAAACAACAACTAATGTTTGAGTGGACGTCATTTCACTCCAATACTATCGTATGGCAGCATGGATAACATACAATTGCCTCTCTGCGCTTTGACTTTCAATTGGTGAATCAACAAATTGGGCCATGCTAAAGCAGATATTAAATTTGCTTGAATTTGACAATTGATTCTTGAATCCCATGTTGAGCCAATGAAACGAAAAGGAAGACCAGATTCTCTGGTTGTGAAGTTTGTATGAGGTATGAGTCACATATTTGCATTTGAAATACAAATTTATTAGGCATTTTACATTCTGTAGCAAGGGGAGGATAATGTTGAAGTGTAAGAAGACCTGTGTCCATTTGCATTGAATAAAAAGAAAAAAGAAGAAGAAAAGACCTTATTAGCAACTAACAGAAATTGCATGTTATTACGACTGCTATAAGAAGTATTGAGAAATCTTGAAAGCCGGTGAGCTGTTGTGAGGATATTAATACCATATATCAGTTATTCTTTCAGCAATGTTGTGTTGAAGGGTCATGCTAATATTCTAACTCATTATATAACATGCAACTGCTACGTGCATACTAATACTGGATGCAAATGATTGTTTGACTAAACCCAAGGTCAGGGGAGCGGATGTAGAAACAGGTTTGTTTGTGTGTTTTTCATGGTAGACGTAGCTGTTTACTTGTTGACTTGAAGCACAATGTTTTACAATACTTTGCTTAGTGTTTGCATACCCTTGTACCAATGCTTCTAAATTCTTATCTTGTTGCGCCTGTCATGGATTTGCTTTTGTGTGGAAGTAGCCCAAGGTCTTTAAAAAAAATATTCAACTGTTGAGTGAAGCACAGGTTGTGTCTTTTGAAGAGGCGTGTTGAGCTATTTGAGGATACTAGTGAAAAAATGCAGCACTTTTAATGATCTCTAGCATATGTGCTATCTGTTGCAAATTGAAAATGCCTAGTTTCACAAGCCTAGTTTCTCAAGATTTCGCAAGCTTAGAATGTAGTATTTGCCATATTTCCGTCTTGTCGCACTCACTGAAAATTAATATCAAGCCCTCTAGCTTGCTAGTTTACAAGTTACTGTAAAACGAAGAATGTTCACGTGCATTTTAATTTCGCGAATTTCGCAAAATTAAAATGCATGCTAAATATCTTGTCTACACTATATGCATTGAATGTTAGAGGTAACTCGTGAAAATTTCATTCTGCAAATAAGGCCATCGGTTCCCATTCGGGAAAATTTAATGCTGCGAAAATATTGTGTTTTACAGTCTTACTTTTAGATCTCCATGGTTTAGATGAGACCTGCTGCTGGAAGAATACTGACCATTAATGACTGGTGTTCTGTCTCTCAGTCCCAGAGAAACTAATCTCAAATTTTGACACCATATAAGATTGAATGTGCGATATCTCTTGTTCTTTGCTCTTGCGTACTTTGCATAGAAACCCGCTGCCACTCTACTGCAAGGTTGCAATGCCATGTAGCTGTGTATGAGCTTTTACAGCAAGCCAGTATGCTTATCTGGTCCTTGTTATCATTCAAAAACAATAGCCCGAGTTGTTCACCAAGTACTGTACGAGCTGAAATTTTCGCTATGGTTTTATTTTTGCGAATTTTGCGAATTGCCTTTGAACTGCGAAAATAACAACACGCGAAAATAACAACGCGCGAATAGCTAAGTTCAGTTAGACCCTCGCAACCGCAAAATTAACAACACGTGAAAATGTCTTCCATGTAGCAATTCGCGAAAATATCTGTACGCGAAAATTTCAGCTCGTACAGTATATGCTGTCTATGTCTCTGTCTGTTATCTTTAAAACAGCCTCACACAATGGAATATCATGTCATGTATTTGAGTCAAATGAGACTTTGTAAAATATGTGTCATGTGCAGTTTGTCTTCCCTGTGCAGATTCTTGCAATAGTTTTTTTCTCTCTCTCTCACTTGAATTCCAATATAATGTGTACTGAAACATGATCTTTGTGTCCACATCAAGAAACTTACAACAATCATTGCCCCTTCTGGCCAGAGAGAGGCCAGTACTCAAGGATGACCACAGCAGGTGATGTAGTTGTGGTCTGGAACAAATACAAGATGCCATTTCCTTTTGTTCACACAGTCAGAATTAATTGTTAATGTCTAATTAACAATTAATTAAATAGAATAGTGCAGAAATCTTCTTGAAAGGTAATGGAACTGACCATAAATTAATTTGCTCTTCTTATTCCTTATCGTCTCCTTCTCCCCCATCTTGACAATTTTGCATTTCCTCAACCCCACCTGCTCCTGCTATCCAACAGAAATATTGAGCAGCGAGGATTTGTCCCCGGAGAGAAGACTGGAAGAAGTCATTCATCTGGCCGAACTCTCCATCGATGTTCTACAGCAGAATGAGGAACACCATGCTGAGGTATGATCACCAGTCTCGTGGCGCCTACATCAGGCATTGAATATTGCCACGGTCAAAAATATGTAGCAGGCCCTTTAGATGTTCATGGGGACTGCCAACCCTGGGGATAAGAGAAAGATGAGGGGTTGTTTGAGACCGGTTTAGAAGAAAATTGGTTTAGGTGCAGCTCCTCACAGTGAATGTGTACTATCGGAATTGCTTGCCTTTAGGTTATGCCAATAGTGGTCAGTGAATCGCACATTGCATTTACGCTCTGTGTTCATACACTTTCAAATTATGCACTCTAATTTGATTCAGTGATGCGTTGTTCTTGCATTTCTGCATAACAAATTCAAATACTTGGCATTATAATTTTTTTATGTAAGTTTTAATTTTGTATTCACTGTAATTCCCCACATTTTGAACTTATCACAAAATCCTATGATATTATGATTACTTTCAGAGTATGCATCTTACATGAATTTTAGATCTATTGCACAGTCTTTTGCTTGGAACATTTCTGTACCACACTAATGTTAAATGTGAACTTTATATTGGATTCATTATGTTCTATCTGGATTTCATTATCACTTTTAATCTCTGTATTTGCAGAATACTGGGCTGATATTGCAGTTTATAAATAATGTTTTGACTTGTCATTCAACTTAAAAAAAAAATCACAAATGACCTAGATTTAAAAATAATTTTCTATTTCAGCCAATAAATATAATAAGGATCTGATATAAAATGCAATCACTGAAATTTCAGCAGTCAATAACCCAAGCACTGATATTGGATAATGTAGGGGACTTGCCCATTGCTTGACGTGTTTAAGTTAAGAGTGTAGTCAGAGTCACATTTTTTTTTTTTTTTGGTCAACTTTTTGCACGAAATTATGTGGCCTGACCCATTCCTGTGGGCTGCAATGGCAGTGTGAGAGGCTGGCGATCCAAATCCCATGTTACCACGGCAACACCCCCATCATGGCTCACCATGGCATCACTACACCCACCACACCCTATGCTTATCCCCGCCCCCACAAAGTACCGGAGACGGTCACTTCACTCCCACCATCCCCCTACCCCCCTTCCCCTTTTAAATCCGTAGAGGCGCAAATCCACTTCACCAGATGTAGTTTGTACAGTTTGTAGCTCTGAGATATAAATGACATTTTGCTTGGAAGAATCATTGAACTTTTTACTTTGCCATATGTGTTTTGCTAGATGTGCATTCTCTTTTGGTTGCTTTTATGTAGATATAGGCTAGATATGAGTAGAACGTGTGTCACCCCCCTTTAGTCTTATTTTTGGTGACAAATAGAGAAGAATCTCAAAAGAACAACAATAAAAAACAGATGCTTTTCTGTTGCTATAATCACAATAGATATGGTAATGTCGTGTTTACCATACTGATTAATCAGTGATATATTACGCACCTGTTTATGAATGACATATGGCCTAATTTGGTATGTCATATATACAGTGTTTTGTATCGATAGAACATGAAATATTTCCCAGCATATTCATTTGTAAAAGATGCTTGAATGAAAATGATTCATCTAAGATTTCACACTGTTTTTATGTCTACATCACAGTACTGGAGACGTTATGTCCTTTGGTTGTTTGTCTGTCGAACCATTATCCATCTGTCAGTTATGTGTGTGTGTGTGTGTGTGTGCGCATGTGAATATATATATATATATATATATATACACAATTTGTTTTTGCTGCAATAACCTAGGAGTTACTTGAAGTAGCAGTATGAGTGTGTGTGTTTATGTGTCATTATACAAAGCAAAATTTAATGGATGGAAGGGGGGGGGGGATGTTGTAGGGTCAATGGTCAAAGTTTTTAAGAGTTAATGTTTTTGCACACTGCAACATAAAAAGAAAAAAAATTATTGAAATTAATGAGACACACATTGCTCTAATACAGAGTCATTCTGTCTTTTATTTTTGTATCTAGATTTTGTTGGAGGGAAAAGTCATATTCTGAGGCAGAACTTTTACCAGGATTGTTGTAATTCAAGACTTTCATTTATGACTGAATACACTTGGGCAAGGCAGGAATGTTAATTCTGCTTTTGTCAAACAGAGTCAGGGTAAGCAGCATCTGACGCCAGGATTAAGAATTCTCAGAATGGAGTTTACATGATGACATACCAATAATGTCACAAGAATTAAGTGTAGAGTGAACTATGATAGGTTAGATACTGCAGGTCAAGGTTAGGGACTCCGCGTGTGTCAACTGGCAGGGGTCAAAGTTCATGATGAATGACATAATAGACTTTGAAACCTTGAGCCATTAGCCTTTATGATAACAGGGGACAAAATCATGTCATCCTAATTTTAGAATTTCAGAACTCGTGTAATGATTAAAAACTTTCTCATAAAGACAACAGTGAAAATGTTATAACTTTGGTAGTAATTATAACGGTAGAAGTAGTAGTGACGATGATGCTAAAAATGACAATGATACTGAAAGTGGTGATTAGATGATGAATGTAGTACTAGTATCATCCGTTGTAGTAGAAATAATGATAAATCAAGATATTAATAATTGTAATAGTGATATTACAGAAGAGAAGATATAGCCAAAGCAAAATTTGGCAAAAGGATGAAACTGTACTCTGATTATATTATTCCTAGTCTGCAAGGAGCTGTGACAAGAAATTATCACTTCAATTGTTATTTGGTGGAGTGTGACTTGTGAATGCAGTGTTTTCCAAATCCATTACCCATGTACTGCTAAGTATTAACAGCAGAATGTCCTTTGTAGTTTGGGTTTGTTTTTATTATTCGTTGTGTTAAAGGTGCTTCCCCTCCCCCCTTTTTTTTTTGGTGGTGGTGGTGAATCCTTAATGACAGATGCAGATCGATTCCTCATCAGGTCAATAACTCTAATGAATGAGAGATTATTTGCAGCGATGTTGAGAGCAGCTATGTGTCTTTTGGTCGTAGAGATCAATATGATAATAAACAACACATTCAGTAGACTTTACAAAGAGATTTTATGGTGTTTCACATCCCCCACGAAAAAGAGATTCCGCCAGTTCGATATCTATGTTATTAAAACAAGTCCCGTGGAACAGAACAAAAGGCTGATGAGGTTCTGAGGAATATAGTTGTGTGCAATGTTGATCCATTCTTCACACCCCACCTAACCTACTCCAGTGTACGTATGTGTGTTGTACTGATATGTTAATGAGTGTGAATATCAAGTAATTCCTTCTCCCACCAAGTTTGTACTTCTTATTAATAATGAGATGATCCTTACCTTTGCTGACAGCCCAGTATCCGACCCAGACTCCATCCATGTACTTGTAACATGTGCCCCCTCCCCCCCCCCCCCATCCTGCTCATCAATCAGATGTCCAGTGCTGTTTTTCTTCGTAATCATGACTGATGTTCAGCCAAGTCAAGTACTGCTCACCCCACCCAACCCAACACCCGTCCTATTCCCCCTGGTCTGTTTTCCCTTGCCTTACTCAAGTTTGGTAGTACCCTTCTGATAGACCCCCTAAACCCACCTACCTTTGTGCAGGAACACCATCCACTTACCCCTCACTCTCACCCCGACCCCTCACACAGGGCGATCCCAGATGATGAGAGGTTCCAGTACATCAGCCATCAGTGCTTACCCAGTGTTATTGTCTTGCCACACCCCTTCCCCTCCCCCTCCCCCACCCTTCTTGTACCTTGCTTTACATTCTTGTGCCCCACCCATGCAATGAATGTGGCCATTGGCCAGTCATTTCATATCCAGCTTTTTTTCACCCATGTATTGCATTATGACATTCCATTTGCATCTCTCATTTTTCCACTTTTTCCCACATCTGCTATCCAACAAAAAAATAAATTACACAATCATTTCATGAAAAATTTGCAGCGTGACAAACCCAAAGAATCTAAGGTACATTTTTATTCCATTTTCTTTTTTTTTCTATACTATTCCAGTTATAATCATTTATGTGCATTTGTTCCACTTACCTACCATATAGCCAAATTGTATTTACTCCAAACTAGAAGAGTACTAGCTGTACCTTTTTAGAACTCCTGATTTATAGTTGATTTGAAATTGTTCTGAAACCTTGTGAGATGATATCCAGTTTTCCCCTATAGCCGCTTGCTTAGTCTCCCGCCAAGTCGCATTGATTTATTGGTCCAGCAGCTTCAACATTTGAGTTCTGTTTATAGCATGCATCCACACGTTAATCATTCCCTGACTTGTGTGTGCTTTCTCTCTCTCAATCTCTCTATCTGTCTGCCTATCTATTATCTATTTATCTGTTTATTTATTTATCTATCTGTCTGTCTGTTTGCCTCTCTATATATCTATCTATATATCTATCTGTCTATCTATCTATCTATCTATCTATCTATCTACATGTCTATCTGTCTGTCTATCTATTTATCTATCTATCTATCTATCTATCTACATGTCTATCTGTCTGTCTATCTATCTATTTATCTATCTATCTATCTATCTATCTACCTGTCTCTCTGTCTATCCATTTATCTACCTATCTATCTATCTGTCTGCCTATCTATCTATCTGTCTGTCTATCTAGCAATCTATCTGTCTACCTATATATGTATCTATCTATATACTGTAAGTCTGTCTGTCAATCTGTCTCTGTTTATTGGTCTATCTGTCTGTCTTTCCCATTTTCCTTTCTTTCTCCCTTTCACACTTTCCTGATGTGTCATGGAAGCTATAGCCATCATCTTTATCAAAGATTCAACTTCTGTCATTTTACCCCAGTCTTCTAGTGGGACCTTTTGTTATTCTCATTTTGTATGCGTGGGATATGTTCATCATGTTACCCCTCGTTTTTCTTATGAATAATCACATTTGAGAAGCTTGCATGAATCATTATGAAAGAAAAAAACGTGTTAGCATCTATTCGTGTGATTTGGTTAACTAACAGCTAAACGGAGTATATTTTAGTGCCAGAGATGTAACAGAAACATTACTAATATCAAATCATAAACCTATATTCTTGCCTGATTTGAGAGATATTGGGGGTACTTACAGATGGTTTGACTCTCCACGGAAATTGCAAAATGCATTTATGACTTCAATATAATATCTTTTCATCTGTCTCCCAGTTATCTTGTTGTGTGTTATCACATGTGTCCAGTATGCATTCTGTGGCTGTCAAAGTAAATTGCTACAAACATGACTTTTATCGTGGCAAGGTGAAGTACACTGCAGGATAATACAGCCAAAGTTCATCTTTGCCAAATTTGAATTTCTCGTTCATAACACAAACAGTGGAGCATTATTTTGTATGCTTAAGATTTGCTTTTGTTCTAGAGCACGAGATCGGCCATTGATTGGTTTAGGTCAATCCTTTTCAATTTTAACTTCAATTTCAATATGTTGTTTCTCACACTTGTAGAAATGTTTAACAGAATTAACAGTTTAATTAGCGTAGAATTACATTACAGTAGACAGCAAAGAAATATGTATCCATGATTATACAATCGCAATGTGCCATTATCATGTTTTAACAGGCACAAGATTATTGTATGACTGTTGAACATAACAGCAAGGGTGGGCAAAAAGCTTTTATACACACAAAAAGTTCTTTTGAAGCTATATTTCGATATAGCCATAGAGCACAGAGACGCAGAAGGAATGAATTTTATTTCAGTTTTCAATATGAGACAGATTCTCTGAAATCTTATCCAATAATCAGGATTTTACAGTACAGTGCTGCCAAGTGTGCCTGTTTCTGTGAGCTGCTCCCTGACAAAAGTTAACTGTCACTCTATTTGCTAATAAAAGAATATATAAGCCTTCCTAATTTTAGCAATTGCTATTGCCTGTAGATGTGTATGTAACACAGGCATCTCTGCATTTTCTCGAACCTCGCTGATTTTAATGAATGAATGTTGGCAGCTCTGGAAATGCTCTCTCAATTTCTGCAATTTCCTCCATGACTCAAAGTCTGCACATATGAAATGTGTAGAGAATAGTTGCCATGGTAACACCCAATGCTGAATCGAAAGGATGAGAATGAGAAGAGACTCCTTAAACTTTTGTGTAGATTTATTTTGTGTGTGTGTGATGTGCGTGTTTGAAAATGATACTTTTGGCTGCTTTGCATGGACATCCATTGTAACTGCTCTTCTTGTGGTGGTGAAAAGATATGCATGAGATCAGAGTGAACTGAAATAAGTTTTAGATGGGCAGGCATGGTTAAAGTGATCTTTATTTCTTTATTTATTTGTCTCTTCTTTTTTTTTTCGAATGTGAAACATTTCCCACTTTCATACAATCCTTGCACGGTATTTCTTCTTTTATTATTAAACAATCTTAAATGATACATCCCTAGTGAAAATATGACTTAGAAAATTTTGTTGATTACCTTCCTGCATGAAATGAAGAGCTCGTTTGTCAGCTTGCTTCGGGTTTTTGTTCATTTTTTTTTAAACTCCTTTCATTTCTTTGCTTAAACATTTTTTTTTTCTCTCAGCTGACCCCCAAACATGCACTCCTTAGCTGCCTTCAAGATAATGACCTTTGAGCCTGATGAACATATGCAGATGAATGTATACATATACAAAATTAACATTGCCAAAACAACATTTATTTATTGGGATACTGAAAGGGATATTACCAGTTTCCTTTTTTATGAAGCATTTCAATTTACCTTTAATTATTGGAGTATATCACAATAAACCTGCTATTTCAAAGAAAAGCCAACAGTGGTATGATTGGCATTCAGATGTATTTTCCAGTGTTGCACAGAGGAAAAGGTGCAAGTCTCCCCATGTAGCCAAAGCACCCACATAATCACTTTCTTTCATGCAAACTGAAGAAAAATACACACCTCTTGCACAATGTTAAAAAGAGTAGGTATTTGATGTCAGTAATTTTGCATCAATTGAGGTAGTTTTGGATAACAATAACGGCGTGTATTTTGGCAAACCATCATCTTTTCTGATGCACTCAATGTTATTCAAAGAATGATTTCCGTTATGCTTCCTTTCTCAGATCATTGAATATGAGTTGCAGCTAACAAAACATATTTCTCTTCAAAATTACTTACTGTACTTTCCAAAGCATGCAAAGATATTTTAGCTCACTCGGTGTGAATTTTCCCCATTATTCTAAAGTGACAAAGTACATGTACCTTTATATTACTAATTCTCTTGCTTGCCGTAATAAGTGCCATTTCATAACTCCCTTGCACAGCAAGTTCTTCGACTCCCTTTCTACAATGCTGCACTGAATGTCGACATTGAATGATGAAAAATATTCCTTTTCATCTTACAAGCATGTTGTTAAAAGCGCACTACACTAGCACACCATTGAATTGCTCGTGTCATGGGCAACTGTTCTGCAAATTCTTTGGATCCGCCTCTCTCTGTGTATTCCATCAGGCTTTCACAGGAATCTTGTCATTCTCAACAGTATCTCCATTAAGTACATCCTTTTTTTCTTTTGCTATTATCAGTATTTTTATATCAGTCTTATCTTATCAGCTCATTGAAAAACATACACCCAGAATTATCTCAGCATTCATTTTTTTTTTATCCTCCCATCCTTGTAACCAGCAAAACCAACAAAGATTTAACAGGCAACTTCATTCCTTCCATATGAAATGGCCAAACAATATTTACATCCAATTCATATGATAAATTGTCATCACTACACAGACATTTTTGTGACAAAATAGACTTATTCATACCCAATGCATTGCTCTGAATAATTCATGCGGCGATAAAACATGTTTTGATATTCTAGGCAATTATAGCATAATGCATTGATTTACCCCTGGAAGAAAAAGTATGGTTAACTTTGTATGAATCTTGATGTCGTGGCTTTTCTGAAATCTACATTTCTGACTTGAAATCTGTATTTTGAGTTGGTTGCAATTCTTTTGAGAGACATTCTTTGCACCCTCCTAGACTCTGTGTAACTTAATCCTATTTGTTTGACAATAACTTTGAGTTGATGTTGTATGCCCTGCAATATACTCTGCACTAAGCTTGTATTTATATTGGATAAAATTGTTTTCGTCTCATTCAAGTTTGTAATGTATTACCCTGTCTGTGATATATTGGGACTAATACAGCTATGTTAACTTCTTTTTGTCTAAATGAATGATATGCAAATTTAGCCAGGGACATATAATACAAAGAGTTAAGGTTAATACTCCATGTTTTCAATGTTGCTGGGTTTACACACTTTCATTATGATATGCAATTTATTGTCAAATAATCTAACCAATGCACTATTATACGTGAAAAGTAGTATCATACGATGACTGCAGTTGCCAAGTATGTAGTCATAATTTATGTAAGTTTCATATTCTATCGGGTTGTGTTTGCTGCTGTAGAATTGTAAGACTGATAAGTTTATTTTTGATGAGTGTACTGAAAGAAAGAAAAACAGAATTGGATTTCAATACTAGCACTCAGTTTTTTGCATTTTTCCATGTGCCATGGTAAAAATTCATTTTGAGACAGACATAGTACTTCTACATCGTATGAAACAAGTGGAAAGAGTCCTTGTAGTGCAGACAGCAAAGGGATGATGCTGATGAAGAATCCTTCTAAGCATAATCTACATTGCAAGTATACCATGTTGTAGACAATATGAAGCAAAGCGTTTGTTTGTTTGTTTGTTTGTTTGTTTTTTGCACATATGACGTACATGGTACAGATATTCAAGGGTCATTACATAACCAGTGCACTCTTTTCCTCAACTTCTCTTCATAGTATGTCCAGATAATCATATCGTAGAGAGAAAAACTGTCAAAAACAAGAACAAACGCCAAAGATTATAACCAGCCTGTCCCCTTCTCTGTGCAGGCATTTGCATGGTTCAGTGACCTGCTCATAGAGCACGCAGAGATCTTCTGGTCCTTGTTTGGCGTTGACATGGACGCCTCCCTGGACGTCCAGCCACCGGACACTTGGGACAGCTTCCCGCTCTTCCAGCTGCTCAATGACTTCCTCCGATCAGAGCGTGAGTTTTTAAAAAAAAAGAAAAAGACAAAGATGGCCCCAAACTCCCAGCCCACACTTGTCCATCCATGTGAAGAAATGAGAAGGGAATGTAAGAAAGTAAGAACAAACTGCAGACTTTCTGTTTTATTTGGTAGCTTTGTACAAGGTAGGGAATAATTTATTTCCCTTTTAGACATTTTGTGCCCTTAAGGCTCCTGTAAAAGCATTGGGGGTCAGTGGATCATATTTGCCAGACTTTATGAAAATGCTAATCACAGTAATTTTTGGCAATTCCCAAATGTTATATTCTTATTAGTTGACATGGAGTAGTGATTCAGCTCTCGGTTTTAAGGGACTGTCCAGTACTGGTTAAGGTGAGGATTCAGGTTTGTAATCATTTTTTGGTGAGATAATTAGAAACCTCATTATTATGAAATATGAAAGAGCATGTAAATTTCAAGAAGGATTCAACATGTATTTGATGAAAATTGGCCTTGAAATGGCTGAGATATCCAAAGAAGCAATCCTAATAAAATTGACAGGCCACTACTTTTATTAGGATCTCTTTGTTTTACGTTGTTTTTAGATATCTCAGTCATTTCAAAACCGATTTTCATCAAATAAACTTTTGATTTCCCTTAGAATTATATGCTCTTTTACATTTCATAGAGTGGTTTCTAAATATCTCACAAAATGTTACAAGCTGAATCCTCACCTCGACTAGTACTGTACAGTCCCTTTAATTGCACAATCCTATTTTGTCAGGGCTCAGATATTTCATGTGCCCCCCCTTTTTTTTGGGGGGGGGGGGGGTCATATTTGAGGAAATGTGAGAATTATGTGCACTGAAAGAGCAAAACTGGCATAGATGTGGAATCTCCAAAGCAGAGTCAGGTTTGAAGTGACTAGCGTTCTTGAAATGCTAGTATGTTTTTGCAGTGACCACAGAAGTGTATTCATACAGGGCTGCCAGTGAAGATTAAAGGTCCTATATCCCTTTTGCCAAACAGCACAAAATTTTGCATGGTTGAAGGATAATATGTCTACCAACATCGTGTATGAAATCTCACATAATACACCTCAGGATTTTCAAGAAAAGACATGAAAAACTCATCGCTGTCACTCAAGAATACACTCCCCTTTTGTACTAAGAATAGTGGTTGGAATTTGAATTAATTCACTGGAAATCTATATAATCAATTTTCTCTCTAACATTAAGAAGTTTCCAGTTTTATTATTCTGAGGAAAGGTCTGAATTACCTACCTCTACAATATACCAGCTTATGAAAGGAATCTAATTTCCAGGATTGCAAAAGGGACTTGTGTACTTTGAATGCTTCCGTTAGCCTGGATATAGAGAAAGCATCATATAAATTCACAACTGACTACCCTCCATCTGAATAATATTTTGTAACATTAAGTCACTCATTCATTCTTCACCTCTTTGTCTTGTTCGCAATGATGTTCTGTTTTCATCCACTTTGTCACTCCGTGACCTGCTTTTTCTTTCAAGAGAGAGAGAGAGTCCTTTCCCCTCATCACAGTCTAATTCATCCTCTTTTTTTTCTCATCCTCTTCCTCCCCCTCCTCCCCTCCCCTCCCCTCATCCTCTTGGGATGATGTAGCGACACTCAAGGGTGGACGATTCCACGTCAAGCTCCAAGACACTTTTGCTCCTCAAGTCATCCGCTACGTGGACTTGATGGAATCATCCATCGCTCAGTCCATTCATCGGGGATTCGAAAAGGAAAAGTGGGAGCCCAAGGGGTGAGTAGAGGTGGCCTCTGTGACCAAAACTTGACCAAATAATTAATTCTCCTGTATGGGCAGTGGATCTTGAGCAGAGTCGATCAGTCTTGTACAGTATAGGCAGACTGAAAAGGAACAAGCACCTCCCCCATCACCATGGCTACTCAGCTTTGTAAGACTCATATTTATGCCAAACCAAACACACACCCACACAGATATACACATATCAAAGAGTCACATAATCTTTCAACAATTTGAAATGTCTAGTGAACACAAAACGTATTATAAGCACATTGAGTGTTTAAAGAGGACTGGTGTTGATATCAGGGTTACTTTATCTGCAGGTTGATGCTTGCTTAATTTAAGTGAAGTAAAGAACTTTATCCCAAGCAAATTCATCATTGCGTTCTGTTTTGTTGCATCCCATGTCGGATGCAGAAACGGCACTGAGACATCGGAAGATCTGTTCTGGAAGCTGGACGCACTCCAGACGTTTGTGAGAGACCTGCACTGGCCCCAGCAGGAGTTTGCTCTCCACCTCGACCACAGACTCAAACTGATGGCAGCAGATATGATTGAGTCCTGTGTTGTCAGGTAGATGATTGTTTTTCATAATTGCATTCTTCATTATCCATTCTCTTCCTCTCCCTACTCCTCTTCCTTCCCCTCCTTCCCTCCTCTTCCTCCTCCTCGTTTCTTGCTCTTTCTCTCTTCCTTCTGCCTGTTTCCTCCTTCTACTTCTTCTTCCTTTTTCCCTCCTCCTTGTCTTCCTCCTTCTCCTCCTCCTTCTGTCATCCTCTCCCTTCTTTTCTTTCCCTCTTCTCCCTCTTCATCCTCTCTTCATCCTCTCTTCCTCCCAATTTTCTTCTTCCTCCTCCACTATTTCTTTCTCCTTCCCTCCTCTTCCTTTTCTTCTTCTTTCCCCTTCCACTTCTTCCTCCTCTTTCACCACCATCCCTCTTCTTCCTCTTCTTACTTGTTCCCTTTTTCTTATCAATTCTCCCCTTCTCCCTCCTTTTGACCTCCCTCTTTTTTTATTTGTTTTTGTCATGATCAATAACAAACGATGAGAAATGCTTTTTGAAGCTAAAATCCAAATACCATAGTCAGTACCGTAGGTCTGGGAGAGTTTATCATGAAATGCATGCCTACTAAATTTGAGACAGTATATTAATAGTAGTTTCTCAAACATCGTCATTCCAGGTATTCAAATATCTCTTTAATAACACACTTTACCCAGAACCCAGTTTGATATATTTGAGCTATGTATGCTCATGAATTTTGTAAGTAGCTTTGATCCACGTACCTGCTGGTACAGTGATTGCAACCTGTTCCATGATCGAAAGACTTTGTTTTAAACCATTGAAAATGCTGTCCACATGATTCTGACAGAACTATGCAAGCATTTGAGGTTTGGATCAAGAAAGGCCGCCAGAACAGTGACTACCGACTGAGCACGGAGCTCTGTGTGATGATGAACGTACTGACCGATGCCAAGGATAAATCTATGAAGCTGTGTCCACCCACCAAGGACTCAGAGGCAGTGAGTGGACCCATCTCAATTATAAAATCCTCTGACGTATGTCACATATTTCTTGTCTCTGGTCAGGCCATTGCACTTGAATCATGTCTCAGTGTAGTTAAAATATCAGACAAGAGTATAGGAAGCCACACACAGTACTGATTAAATGTTTGGGTGCCAATGCATTTAGCTGTGACTTGCCGAACTGCTGTGTCAGCAGCTGTTTTGAATTGTTTGTTGTTTTTCCCTGCTCTCCCCACCTGGTAAACCTGGCCACAATGTATAGACTACAATTGGTATTCAGTGGTACACATTGAGACTTGAACTGGTGTCAACTGGTAAGCAGTGCAACTTCAACTGGTGTAGACTGGTACCAGTATGACTTCAACCAGTATCAACTGGTTTTCATAAGAATTGCTTATTTTGTTACTGGAAAATTGGGGTTGCCTTCTGGTTTCAACTGGTACCAGTTGAAGCCAGTTAAGACCAGTTAAAACCAGTAAAGACCCGTTAAAAAAGTTATCTGGTTTCTACTGGTTTGTACTGGTTTTTCGACCTGGGAAAATAGATGACCTACTTGGGTGTAACGTCATATGTCACCTTGCTCGCTGGCTATTGTGATGTAGTGGGGACTACAAGAGGATTACACAGTTCCTACATTACATATATTCGTTTGGGACATCTGTCTCATAGGCACATTCACACGCACTGCATGGAAAAGAGAGATTTTCATTGCGATTCAAATAGCTCTTTTGCTCCCTTGTTCACACGTACATGGACAAAAAAATAGTGTGATGTCTGCACATGCAGATATTCTAATGAATGGTAGTTATTTAGACATTTTTGCAAAATTGTTAATTCCACCCTTTTTGGGTCTTCTCCTTATTGTGGTAATTGCAAATAAGCACATGACACAAATATTTAGGAGGAAGTGTGACTTTTAAAACAACCGACATTGTTAAAACATTGCTTTAAATGAGCTAGTCAGTACTGCTAGCATTTAAAACAAGCGAGTGACCACCATTCATAATGTCTATGGCATTAGGGCTGCTAGTAGTCGCTTGATATTGCAGCACTAGTGTTCTGTCCTGAGACAGTGCATGTGGGGTAAATTTTTGTTTTCATTTTTGTTAATATTTTTGTGTGTTGGAATTTTTGCAGTCATGAACCTTTTCACAAAATTCATGAAACTTAAAAAAAAAAAAAAAGAAAGTAGAGAAGGAAGACTGCGCAAACTTTGCCCTACCAAGACAGAGAATATGTAGGTTTTCTTAAAAAGTCTTGATTAACAGTATTCTGTTATATATGTATTCAAGAAAAGTGATTACTCCATTGATGTTCTCACTCTGTCCTCTGTGTAGCTATATTCCTTGCATTATAAGTAATCTTTTGTGTATATGAGCAGGGGCGGATCCAGGAATTCCATAAAGAGGGGGCGCGTTTACAAAATTAAAGGGGGGCGCACGCACCCCTCCCCATTTTTTTCTTTTTATTTCTTTTGTTTCAACAAAAAATAAAGGGGGGGTGTGCGCCGGTTGCGGTCCTCCCTGGATCCGCCACTGTATGAGTAGTATTGATATGATGATAGGGTTGAGTAATTTTCATATGTTATCACCCTTAACCCATTTAAGACTAGTCCCCAGTATACTCGGGTAAGTATCTACATGTATAGGAAATGCGTGTTTTAGCAAAATTAGTTCGTCCTCAACGGGTTAAGACCGATGTCTACTTTCTTGTACATTACATGGCAATGTAAGGTTTTGTGTGATAAACTATAGAAAGACCAGTCGGTGTGATAGTCATTAAAGCAGTATATTCATTCGTGATATATGTATTCTGTAGGGTTATTTTAGTGAAATTTGACCAGAGAGCAAAATAAGAGCAAACACAAGCAAAAAAAGGAATAATCACCGAATCTGGAAAGTTGAGTTATCTTGTTAAAATCTTGTATTCTTATTCATTGCTTCCCCTACTCAATCATATCGGAGTCAACTAATCTGAAGATCTGTATTCTAATTCCCAATAGGAATTGATACATTGCTCAACCAGTTCCCACACTCCCCACACTCCCCAGAAGTAACAAGCTTTATTTTTTTTTTTTCATCGCACAGTAAAAAAGCAAACTGCTCATTGAACACTCTTTTATAATTTTCTTGCCAATTTGCTGAAGGGGTGTTTTCCATTTGGCACTTGACCGATCTTACCGTTCTCTTTTTGTGTTTGTGTGTGTGTGTGTGTGTACATGTGTCTGTACATCCGTCCTCTTGCTTTTGGCAGCATCAGTATCACACCAGGATAGACGAGGAGATCAACAAGACTTCCTACAGCGTCATTCAGCTGTCCGTGCAGAAACTCCGGGGGGTCCTGGAGAATGTACTGTCGAAGCTGGCACGCTATGACGAGGGAACTTTCTTTGCGTCAATCCTCTCATTCACGGTAACCACGTCAAAAGCTTCTCTTAGTGTTTTTTTTTTTCCATTTTCTTATATTTTATTGTAAGGTCATAGGTACGTTTGCAATTGTTTTGTAGTTGTTAGCGATATTTTATCATAAGTTTTATTACTGGAGGTCATGTACACTGTTGGAAGTGTAATCTTATGCAATTGAGAGAGAGTCTTTTCAGAGAATAGTCTTTGCCAAGGAAATCTCAAAGAAAACATTTCCTATTGGTAAAACTCTGACCAGTCAAGGAATTTGGAATAAAATGTGCATCAATTAATTCTTCCAAGGGAAGTGTAGCCTAAGATTTTTTTGTGTGCAATCACGTTTACTTTTTTTTAATATATATAGATACGCTATTTGATGTACAGTACATGTATTTACCCTTTATTTCCTACTTTGGTCTGACCTTTGTCATCATACTTTTTTTCTTAATGCTTATCAGAGAAAGAAAATTCGCACAGACTTGGTAGGTCATTCAAATTCATCCCACTTACTCCCTCTAAAAATGCTATGAAACAGTTTCTTTGCAGTCCAGAACACTGTATTCTTCAGTTATGCCTTTAAGTCCAAAGTTCACCTGCTTGACAGACTGAAATTGAAAAACAAATTACTGTCATCAGGAGAGAATCAGAGGTTTCTTTGTCGAGTTGGCATGCAGTTTTGGAAGCCTTAGGACAATGCACCTCATCAGCTTGTCATATTGCAAAGAACAAGGCAAGGCTGTTGCTTGAAGCCAGATGAAGCTCGCACTACGAAATACCTTGAGATCTATCCCCAGCACGTCTTCACTGGTACTGAAGCCAGGTTCTCCGCTGTGGAAACCACAGTCTGATCAATCAAGGACCAAGTTTCACGCGACGTCTCAGATCTACAGTTTTCTGGATTGCAAAGAATGCTGTTTGATGTATTGTGACGGACTTAGTAAACTTTTTTTTTTTGTTTTTTCCTGAGTGTGTTTCCATGGATCTGTATCGTGTATCCAATTATCGCAGTCAGACCCTTTGTCAGTTTATCTCGAAATGAGACCCTGTGGCTGCCACCCACCAACTACCAGAACCACACCCACAAACTCACGCCAAAGTAGAGTTAATGAAGAGGTTATGTTATGACAACCCCAGTCCTGAAATGTGTGCTTTCAGACCTTCCAACTTCTGTAATGTTGTAATAGAAAGAGAGTTCACCCCTTTCACAAGTACCCGGTGCTGACAGCCAAATCTATCTTTACGCCCCTCTTTTGTTCACCCCTATCTCCCCTCCTAAAACTTTTCCTCTTCTAGTGTCTGGAGTATCTCTGTCAATCTGTTTTAAGCTTCTGGGCTACTCTAGAAGTGACAGTTCTTTTGCTTTAGGCTGCAATGCTAGGCAGGAGAAGCAGTAAAGTTTACTGTATGCATGAGGGTAGCAAATATCCTGTTGCAACACAGCCAAGATCCATTGTAAGGAATGCTTTGACTTTGATAGATTTGTGGTAATCTAGTGTTTATTCAATTTTGAGGAGTAATATCACCCCATCTCTCTTATCAACAGTGCAGTTCCAGAGGGCGTTGACTAATATATTGACGATGAATATTGATGAGGCTTAGTGTGTGTATGTTTTACACCTGTGATACAAGAGGGGGTAGATTAAAAGCTGAGTGAAACATATATATATAATGAGAAACGAATATCTTACATTCTGGATTCATTTATCCTGATGTTGGAATTTAAATTTGATAATGGGCATGGGGCAGTATAAATCTAACTGACGCCTCTTTCCTATCTTGGTGATAAATGAATCTGAAAGAACTTTTATTTTTTTCTGTCCAGTTTGTCATGACTAGCAAAAGGGGCTGACTGACATGAGCACTAGTCTTTTAAAATAAAGTTGATTAACATATCATTGAATGAATCAAGTATGTATCGATTTAAATGAAAAAGGAAGGAATTGAAAGGGATGCTAGTCATTTTGAAGCTGTTTTATTTCTGCTCAGAGTGCTGTTTCATTTGGTTAGGGTATAGTGATAGTAACCCTCACAGAATACCATGATATGATGTGAGAGATATTACAGACATGACAGACTTTATCAAGACTAGCTGTAGTCCAGAGTTCGGTGTGGCATGTAAACGTTGCCCGATCCCAGACATTACATGATTGGCATGTGTCTGTGTGACGATTCAGTCTTTTCCACAGTTTTCATGGCAACAGTCCAACAAACCCAAGCGACGTGTAAGTCTGTGAAACTCCTCTGGACCCTGTTTCAGAAAGCACTCTCTGATTTCCCCTCTCCAGTCGCAGCCTGCGGTAATCGCTCTTCACCCTATGTGAGGCAGCTAGGCAGCAACCAATCAGACGCAAGCATTGTAGTCGTTGCTATAGAAACTGCAGTCAAATGACTCTGCTGTCACAGTTTTGTTGAACTAACAAATACATGTTGCAAGATGACTGGTTTGTCACCATGCTGCTGGGACGGTGCCATCAATTGCTGCAAGCTATGATTGCTGCAAAGTGCTTTCTCGAAACGGGGCTCCATGACGCGAGTTTCGAAGCTTCTGGAAGTCATTATCATGGTTGGATAAGCACGATATCTTTGCTCTATCCCGGGACTGCATGAGAGTAATGTATATTATGTGTATGACCCGAATACTCTATTTAACAAATATATTTACATATTTATGTGCATATTCCTGTGCAGCAGATACCTGCCAGTGGTATGTTGCAATATATGAGGGACATCGAGTGATGCTCATCTACATGCTAAAATGCTGCTATTAATATGTGCCACTGTGTCACTTTCATATAAGAGCTACTCTAGGTATAAAGTTCTATCTTTTATCTACTGAAATCACTCTAATATGTCCTCTTTTGTTCTTGATGGCTGTCTTCTCACTTGTATTTACTTTGCATTACAATTTATGTTATTGGACTTTTTTTTTCTCCTGTCTGTATAATTAATTGACTCTTTCAACATTTTACTCAGTTCCCTAACAATCTTAATCTAGCCAAGGTTGATTATCTATCTCAATTATAAGTGGCATTTGTATTTTACTGTGCATATCTTACTAACCCAGTTTTTCTTCTGTGGTAGATATACAGTGTATTTTCCTGTAAGTGAAACTTTTGTAGCACACGTATTGTACATGTAGATGAATGCACAATGTAGATATCTACTCTGTTCTAACACTTTTCACCAGACAGGTAATTAATCTCACAGTCTTTACGATACTCAAACACTGCAAAAGATTTATCTGTGCTAACTTATCAAATATCTGTTTAATCAAAACTTGTTCTAACATTTTCCATTATCCAGGCTACTAACCTTGCATTGCGTGTGCATTAATACAGACCGTCATTTTACCGATATACTGGAATGGTCTTTCCTGAAGACATTCTCTTTGTACAGCTGTTAGATTTTTTATCAAAAGTATTATCTAGTTGACAACACTGTCAAAAGGAAGTCATCTTGCATCGGGGGAGACCATTTGTTTCTGATAGCAGCCATGCAACTCACTTCAAAAAGGGAGCATCTCCATGAAAATTTATACAGGAATCCTGTATGGTAGATTTCTATAACTCTGGAATAGGATGGAAATGTATTTTCTATACCCACAAACTCATACATTCATTCTCACATGCTATTTGTATACCTACCTACGTTTGCTTATTACTAATGATAAATCATTTGTTGAGCGCAGAAACGATATCTATATATTTTACTACGCCACAAGAGCTCCTTAACGTTATTTTGCTGCACAGCTGTCCTGAATAATCTAAATAGATAAATATGGAATGAATACTATGTGTTTAATCTCAAATGTGTCACTGCCATCTTGCAAAAATTCAGAAATGTTTATAAATCTACAGCTACAAATTAATTTGCAAGGCCAGCTTTGAACATCTAGACAAGTACAACAAATGTGTCTCAAAGAGGAATATATATATATATATATATTTTTTTTTTTTTTAATTTTTAAAAAAAAAATCAAGCAGTTGATACTGTTTTGGCCAGAAATGTGTATCATCCAGTGGTAAAGAATCAGTTGCATTTTACCATGCTATATTACCTAGTATTTCCAAGGACTGACATGGTTCCCAAGACAGTGATTAGTGTCATTTTTTGTCATTGATGATGAGTTGTTCATGAAGCCACTACTGCTGATTACCCCCCACTCCCCCAGAATCCAGGGATGGAGTTGGCCGACGACTACGTGGAATTCATCCGAGATAACCTGGATGAAATCAGGGAGCGTGTCCATGACGACGAGTTCCTGGCCAATCTGTTTGAGGTGAGTCGGAAAGATTTCTTGGCATTTTACCGAACTTTTATTTGCCATTGTCTGTTTAAAAACATGTGATGGCAGTGAATTATGCTGGATTGGAAGATGCTCCCTTTTCACTGACTTCGAGTGATACCACACTGACCGATTGGCTTGTTTAATGGTAGTATACCAGATTGATTAATTACGATTTGATGGTAGCACACCAGACCAATCGTTAAGATAGTTTAATGATGATATACCAGACGGACCAGTCAGATGGTGGTATGGTAGCATACCAGACTGACCAATTGGATGGTGAAAAATGGTAGCAAACCAAACTGACCTATCAGGTGGTGATGTGCTAGTGTATCAGACTGACCATTCAGATGTGTAATGGTAGCATACCAGACTGACCAATTGGAGGGTGAAAAATGGTAGCAAACCAGACTGACCTATCTGGTGGTGATGTGCTAGTGTATCAGACTGACCAATCAGATGGTTTAATGGTAGCTACTAGACTGACCAGTAAGATTGTGTAATATGGCAATCAAATGTTGAAATCCTCATCTCATAACCATTGCTGGTTGAATATCCGCTAATCAAACTCCATTCTTTCTCTTTAAAAGACATGGAGTTGCATTTATTCAGTTTTTGGTTTGCATAATATGGAGGTGTGAAGCCACATGGCAATCTTGTCTGAGCTGTACCCATCAAACTCGAGATTCACTCATAGCACTGTACTGCTTCGTAGAGTTGTTAAATAATCATGGACTAGGCCACTTTGCTCAAGATTCAGTGAAGTCCTTATTTTTTTTCTTGTTTTTGTTTTATTTGTTCTTTTGCATATAAGCACCACACAGCCAGTCGATGATAACTTGTAGCATGCACTTATGAGCTATTTTTCCTCGTGATGCTTACATTAGAAGCAATATGATTGCAGTGCAGTAGCTAATTAATGAACTTAGGTAGTTCGAGATCAATCAGGGACCAGCTGTGACCATGACCCACCAAATAAGATGTAGTCTGTCACAAGAGGGAGACATTCACCACATTTCACTACTTCACATACTAGTGAAATTTGCTGCTGTATATACTGGCATGAAATTCTGCGGCCCCCCTGTTTTCTGTTGATGTACATTTCTAGCCTGCTCCTTCATGTTCTTATGCTTCCATTGTAAGAGCTCCAGTTTGAACAGCTGGATTATTTAGATATGAAATGATAGACTGGAAATTTAAAAGGACTAAGCAATGCAAATGCATACTGACCCAATATGGCCAAAACAGTGTCTGAATATATGCCATGTATATTTTTTGATAATGATATTTGTACTATTTTTCACCAGACTACTCTGACAACTTCAGACTAAACAACAATATTTACATTTGTAATCCCACTTAGGATCTATTTAGTTTCTTCACAGCGCTTTATACCACATCATCTATAGCACAACTGCTGTATGTGCATACACTGTGCATATATCTGTTTTATACATATCTATATGCCCTATCTATTTAATTTCTCTTTAATTGCTTAGCCAGGGCTCCACACTAACTTATCTTTTTGGTGGCCCGATGGGGCCACCAAAATCATCAATTTCAAATTTTTGGTGGCCCGAGAGAAAAATTTGGTGGCCCGAAAAAAACCCCAATAAAAAACATTAACTCACTGCATGCATTTATGCATTTCAGGCACAAAAAGTTACAAATTTATTGACATACTTTAAAAAAAATTTTGGTGGCCCGAGGCGGGCCACCAAATCTGCCCTTTTGTGAAATTTGGTGGCTCCGGGCCACCGGGCCACCGTTAGTGTCGAGCCCTGGCTTAGCAATATATTGAAATGCTACTTCCCTTACACTGAGCATAACTTCAATGTTTCACTGCAATGTCTTTTTGTGAATCATGTTAGTAAAATGGCAACAGGCAAGTTATGCTCAGTTTGGGAAAGGTGAGAATTTGATGCTGACAAGATGACCATTTCTGTAGCAAAATTCCCATTGGACCTCACAAGCATTTGACTTAGTAATGTCACACTGTTGTCTACCCTCTAATTTTTGTGCCTTTCAGAGATGAACCCTGTAATGGGCGTGTGAGAACGAGAAAACGCCATTTGAAAAAAAAAAAATTATGATAATAACTATAGCGCCCCCAGATACAGCTTTATGATTAATTACAATCCCCCTAGTTACCTGACGTGGTACAATCCTTTATGTTCTCATCCACACAGTGTTGTATTCATTATATGAATGTCATATCTCTCATGCTGCACATGCAATTCTTCACTGTTCATATTGTACATCAGGAATGCACTTGCTGCGTAAAAGCAGAATGCACATACTGGTATACGGGGACTGCACCAGCAATGTTTTGTATCATGTGATGTATACCTGGGGCGTAATCTTTGTTGTTGTTTTTTTGTTGATTTTCTCTGATTTTCCCTCTGTAGGAGTGGTACACCAGCAACATGAACCTACTGTGCGACTGGCTCTCGGACCGGATGGAGCTCCAACTTCACATCTACCAGCTCAACACGCTGCTCAGAATCACAGGCGTAAGTTGCCGTGGCAACGGACTGCATCAGCATGGCGCAGTGATGGGAGGGACTGGAAATGGCTCGTCCGTGTACAAGTCATCTCCAGTGCCTATTGGGATCTAGATTTTCAGGGTCATCTTGTTACATGTTCATTTTCTGTAGACCAACAATAGCTGCTTTTGATTCCTAGGTCGCTTTGTTTTCTGTTTCTTCTGTGACCTTGCTAAATATTTGTATTTTGCACTCATCAGTATTGGGCACAACATCTTTTCTTTTCTTTCTTTTTTTTGTAAGTAAGTTGATTTAATTCACTTGATATTAAACCTTGTGTGATAGTTTTTTTCTGCTTCAGTTTCCTTATGGAAATAACAGATAAGCACAGCCTTTGGTTATTATTCAGTTCAGTATTCCCTGCAATTTTGTCTGTAATGGGTGTAATGTGTGGCTTCAAGAAGGTGAGACTGTTTGATGGTATGCAAAGTAGAGTTGATGGAAACAATTTCATCTTCCTTGAGTCCTCTCTTCCACAATGATCAATTTTTGTATCACATGAGTGTGCTGCCTGTTCAATTTGAATTTACCAGTTGAATGTAAAAAGTGAATAGTTTATGAGACTGTGTGACCAGAACAAAAACTTAGGGTGCAAAATCATGCAGTGCTTGATATATTTTGCCCGAACCTTTTGCATTAGCTGACAGAAATAATTTATGGTGGCCTTTTTGAAGCTTGTGGGGATCTGACTCTGTCATGTTTACTGGTAATTGGCATTGAAAAAATGAACGACTATTGTTGCAAAACATCAGGAATGTCTACGGATAGCTGTAGTCTGTGTACCTCAAGGGTAAATGTAACTGCTATATGATGCATGGCCGGCACCGTGTTTTCAAAAGTGGGGGGGGGGGGGGGAGGGCCCAGTTTATATCTTCTGGTGCCACTACCGGGTTTCATCAGCTAACAGGCAAAAAATGAATAAATAAACAAAAAGGCCTTTAGAGCAACTTCTACTGCCACTTCTGGGTTTCATCAGCTAACAAGCGAAAAAAAAAAGGCCTTCAGCGCAACTTTCTGATTCCACTTCCGGGTTTCTTCAGCCGACAAGCAAAGAAAAAAAATAAAGGCCTTTTCAAGGTTTCATCAAAGAAAGGGTGCCACTTCCAGGGTAAAAAAAAATGGGGCAGCCCAAAGTGGTTACACCCTAAGTATTCCTATGTATTGTGCAAAAAAAAAAAAAAAAAAAAAAAAATTGGTTGGGGGTGGGGCCCGAGCAACAAGAAATCATGAGGTCTTGCATTGTGAAGTTTAACCCCCCATGAGTACAAATTGTCATTTAAAGCTAGTAGTTCTATTTGCTAACTCCTCTTTAATCATTATCATTATAACTTTTTACATGAATTTATTTATCATTATGATTATTATTCTTGTTTTTACCATTATTATGCCTCCGCCACGTAGTGGTGCCGGAGGCATTATGTTTTCGGGTTGTCCGTCCGTCCGTCCGTACGTCCGTACGTCCGTACGTCCGTACGTCCGTACGTATGTCCGTACGTCCGTACGTACGTCCGTACGTACGTCCGTCCGCTTTCGTTTACGCGATAACTTGAGTAATATTTACTGGAATTTTACCAAACTTGGTCCAAGTATGAAGTATGATGGGGCAATGATTTGATTAGATTTTAGGTTAAATCGGCAAAAGGTCAAAGGTCAAAGGTCAAGGTCAAATCATGAAATTTATCCGTTTACGCGATAACTCAAGACTGTATGGAGCAAATTTCACCAAACTTTCTTGGAGGATGATGTATGATGGGACAATTACTTGATTAGTTTTTCAGTGAAATCGGAGAGAGGTCAAAGGTCAAAGATCAAGGTCAAATCCTAAAATTTATCTGTTTACGTGATAACTCAAAACTGGATGAAGCAGCTTTCACCAAACTTGGTCCAAGGATGATGTATGATGGGACAATTAGTTGAGTAGATTTTAGTGACATTGACAAGAGGTCAAAGGTCAAAAGGTCAAGGTCAAATGCTAAAAATGTTGCTATTTCCCCCATATCTATGCAATGCCCGCAGTTATTTTCTTGAAACTTAGTGTAGACATGTACTACTGCATAAAGATTCTCCAGAGAGAGTTTCATGTCATAAAGTCAAAGGTCAAAAGGTCAAAGGTTAGGTGAAAATGTTGCAATATCACATTTCTCACAAATGGTTCAATGTATCTTCATGGAACTTGGTACATATGCATGTACTGACTGGCAGGGATTATCTAGGGAATTTAGGGGTCATGGGTCAATAGTCAGGGGTCAAAGGTCAAGGTCAACTCCTCAAAATGTTACTATTTCCCTCATATATGCAATAATTGCATTATTAGTTTTAAAATTTAATATATGTACATGTATTACTTAGTGGAGATTCTCTTGGAAGTTTCCAGCCAGAAGGTCAAAGGTCAAAGGTTAAGGGTCACAGGTTAGGTTTAAATGAAAAAAAAGATATATTTTGTACTGTAATTACACTCTTTCTTCATACCTTGAAAATTATACTCAATGCATAAACTTATAATAAGGTCGGTCAGAAGTCAAGTAAAAATTTTCAATTCCCCAAATATGTGTACCTGTACTCTTAAATAGACAATTATAGCAAACCCAGTTCGGGGAAAGTGAACATTCAAGATATTTCTGATAAACCTGTTATTTCGATATTTTGCCAGTTATGTGAAACTGTCATCACACATTGTGAAGACATTGTACTATACACCTATTGGGAGAATCATGCATTATGGCGGAGGCATCAGTCGCCGTAGCGACATTTCTAGTTATTATTATTATTATTATTGTTATTATTATCACTGTTATTATTATTATTATTATTATTACTAATACTCTTATTTATTATTATTATCACTGTTATTATTATTATTATTATTGTTATTATTATTATTATTATTATCATTATTCAAAGGGTTCAGTCTTAAAATTCCTTCTGAACATTTCTTCTGAAACACATAGGCGGAGTTGTCTTGGTAAAGTATTCCAGACGACAGATCCAGCATATGAAAATGTGCATTCAAAATAATTATAATTGCTGTTATCATTTTTCATTTTAGATATACGCGTTTTTCTTGCCTCCTTTTTGTTTGGTCCCTCAGAAAATGTACAAGGACTTTGAGCTGCACGGAGTGTCCCACCGGACCCTGAACAGCAAGACCTACGAGAACGTCAAGCACCGGCTGCAGGTGGAGGAGACCACCGCGTCGGTCAACAACCAGCTGGTGATCCACAACGGCTCCATGAGCCAGGAGGAGGAGGACGACGATGACAACTAAACAAGAGGCGATCCAGGGAGGAGGGGGTCTCCATGGCAACCGCTTATTATATACAAGTACTTCACTCCATTGCCCCGCCCCCTCCACCCACCCCGTCCCATACAGACATCGACTTGACATTCACAGACACAAGGAGAGGACACTAGGACACATGCGGGGGCATGAGTGACGACTGCGGGTGGTATCTATAAATCTAAGACTCTACTGTGATGATGCTAGCTAGCTAGGTATGACGATGATTCCTAAAATTGAATATGTGTTACGGGGATAGTAGGTATCGATCCCAAATGTGTTCACTGCATATTGTAGATGAATATAATTTGTGGACTTGTGAATACACTGTATATGACCTCGACTCATCTCCCTGCAAATGTTGGGATACCAAAGAGAGCAGCTTGCTATCCAAGAAAAAAAAAAGTGAAAATTCTTCTTCACTGAAATGCAGGGATATAAGTACAAAGGGGTAAGTGATGTTTTTGCTAGAGAAGGATAGGAAACCAGGTTTATTCCCCCATAAAAACAAAAATTGTAAATGATAGTTCCAAAAGTTGGTAGACATTCCTTGGAAGATCCTTGGGCGTGCTTTCAAACCAGTGTGTAGATGTGATCAGCTTTTGTGGAGTCGCTGTAGTAGCTGGGGGTCCATTGGGTTGTTGTAGTCCAAGAGTGAATTGGATCACAGAGCATTTAGTTGTCACAATCGGTCTACTTTTCCCCTCTTTCTACATTCCATGCTACTGTAAATATCGCTTTAATATCTTTGTTGTATTTTTTTTCGTAGAACGAACTTGAATGGTGTATTACAAAATTCGTGTAGGCTAGAGCAAACTGTGCAAGCTTCCGACAGTCTGTCATTCTATCATTTTGGCTGGAATGGAGTGACGCTAGATTTGTCATTGTGTTTCAATCTGTGTTCTACGATGTCAGAGTACGAGAGACATCATTTATATGCTGTGTGTTCGCCATGAGATAGCAGTCCCTTCTATGGCCTACCGTTTGCATTGAATATCCTCTATAAATTATAGAAAATAACACATCTCAGAACTGTTTGGTTATTGCAGTGTTTTCAACTCAAGTTTTGATAAGGCCGCAGTTAAAGATATTATGCTGCATTAGCTGATAACCGTCTTTATATATTTCTTTCGGTGTTTGTTTCTTCAATGATACACTTGGCGAATATGTCAGATGGGTTACCTATCTTTTTTTTACTACTATATCTTTGACCAGGTATGAGAAGTGATCCAGCGCTTATAGCAACAGAGAGCAGAAAGTTGCATGAAGCTGTAGGCACCCCAAAATACCGGGATTTCAATGTGTAGGATAATGCAATGAATTTTTTCCTCTTCTTTTTGTATTACCATGTGCATATCTGTCATGTCCTATCTAATGAATACAGCTTGGCAATGTAAAGTCTTAAGTGGTGCATCAAGCCATGTGGTGAAAGTTCATGATGACATCCACTCTCAATATTCAGTGTAGTTCAGTTTATAAACTCTAATTCATCAGCAATATATGTTACAATGTGAGAATATGATGTAGGTACCTTGGCAATCTGTCAACAAATTTGCATAATGAATTTGCACTGATTTTTTTTTCAAGATGTTTTCCCCATCTTTTTCAACCAGTAGAAGTCTATTCGAATTAATTATTTCTGGGGTTGAGTTGTTTGTATGGCAACTGATTGACGTAAGTAATCACTGTTTGATTGTAGTAGTCATGTCCACAATTCTTTTTAATGAATACTGCTAAAACACTGAATAATCAGTGCTATTTATGTCAATGTAGGGCAATCTGTCAATCAGTTGCAATAGAATTCTGTTGTCCATCACAAATAAAGCTTAAAACAAGAGAGTAGTGTGACAAAAGTGATGGGAACCTATTGAAAAAAGAGTACTCTGTCAATATATGAAGAGTGTCAATGCACGAAACCAATAAATGCCATTAAAAAATTTTTTAAAGTATGGTCATCATGAAATATTACCAAAAAAAAAATCTTTTTAGTGATACTGCACTTGTAACGGTACAAGAAAGATTTTTTAAGATATTAGAATTATCACGTGTATCAAGTATTTTCTTTGTTTTTCAGCAGCTTCAATCTCAACTTCAATCTCAAATATCATTAAAGTTGATGAAGATTAACATAAACAGGTTTTTGCATTTGAACTCTTCAGTAAAGGTATCCTCGTCCCCGTTAAAATCTTGTTTTGAAATGTATGCCATTATGGAATATGGATGGTGCTTTATGAATTACTAGTATAAGCTACTGGTTCATAACCTCTCTCTGCGGTGTCAGCTCTGTACCAGTGTGTAAATTATATTGTTTTACTGCGTCTTGGTATGGTATAACCAGAGTAACGGTGATCTACTCATATTGAGGCTGAATCAATCCAATCCCATTGTGCAGTTGCATTCCATATAGCTTTTTTTTTTTTAAGGCTTATTCCACAGGTGACATTTCATTGTAAGATTCTAAATGAATGGTATAATCATCAGATATTACTGCTCAGCGTATTCCGTGTTGGCTGTGCTGAGGCACTGTTACCGTATTCGTTGTAATATTTTAGTGATATCCCCCTGTACTGGGAAGAGTTTTTCTCATCACTGTTGCATATTACAATAAGATACTTAGCTTTTTATAACTTAAAAAAGAAAAGAAAAGATAATTAATATGTATAGGAAGTTTGAAGAATTGACAGATTTGACAAGATTGGGGTTGAATGTAGGATGCATAACATGGGTATCCTTTCACATCTCTCTTGATTAAGAATAACATGTCCAAAAGAGTAACCCTTTATTTTCAACGCATAGCCTTCATAACATGGCACACATTGTACTGCACCTGATTTGGCGCAACTACTTACTTTTAAAACCTAAGTCAAAGAAGATGAATGTTGAAGGCATTTTAATAGATTGTCACTATTTGGTCACAAATCATTTTGTCCTCCTAAATACATAACATGCTTACAGATTTTATTATTTTTCATTAAAAGGCTGTTGAATGGAGAGACCAGTTGTACAAGGATTTAAAGGGAAGTGATTTGCACAGGATTTGTAATTCAGAAGAAAATTGTGAGTTTGAAGTTGTGTTAGTGGTGAAAATCCATTTGGTTTGATCAGCCTTATGGAGAAAAAAAAGAGAGAATAACATGGAATTCACTGATAAGCTGCATCTAGCTTGACAGTGAGAGTACAGTTACCAGTATGCAATTATTCAAAGTCAACTCTGAAATGATGGACGAGTTTCTTGTAAAGGGAGTTTTCATTTTGTCATATTTTTCTATGTTAAGTAGTTCTAGGAAGAACAAAAAAAAAATATTGGCAGTGGTATTTCAAGTTATTGTACTGTCCTCTAAAGCAAGTGCACAATTGTATTCACTGCTACGTGCTGCTTTGGTTGTGGTGTGTGCTGCTACCTATCTGACTTGTATCATTTGCATATATGCTTCATATTGAAATTTGATTATTGGTCGTCATAATTTCATATGGTAGAGTAAAGTGGTTATGTTTGAGTGAATGCGTGATACTGTCTATGCGTGTGTGTGTGTATGTACGCTTGTGTGTATTTGTGAGTAGGTCACGTCAGTTGTATTCCAAGATTTGCCGAGCTGAATGCATGTGACCATATACTTGTCAGTGCAATGTAATATGCATGTGCAAACTTTCAGAGCTTATCTATCAGATTTTCAATATTTATATATGTATTATGTAGAGATCAGAATATACAGTAAATAGAGATAGAGTTTATGGGAAAAAATCATATATTTGCAATGACAAAGTATAGACTTCCGGATTTTTTTTTCCTTTCTGGTTGAAATCTGTTTAGCATAGCATTTGTTATCTCAAATGCTTAGCCATGAACCAGCTGTAACTGCCTTCATATGAATGTAAAGCAAGGAAACAGATAATGGAGTGTGTCTGAAGTATGATGAAATATGTTTGATGCAAAAGTGCAGAGAAAGGAGATGATATTGCTCAATGTTTTTGTCAGAATGAAAGGATTTTGAATGTTTGCTATCTGTACAAGTGACATTTGACAAGCTGATAATTGAGATTACTTCCAGTGGATGTTTGTCATGAAGTGGTCCTGTGCTACACTGTGGAACCTCGTTATATAGAGGTCAGATATAACAAAACCATCTTTATTACAAGGTGATTTTGCAGGCCCCGACTCTGTATATTTTTTTTTTTTGGTACTCTGATACAGTGTGAAACCTGATACATGTATAACAAGATTTTTGAAAGTTTTAGATCCTCATTGTAGCGAGGTTCCCCTGTATGCAATAAGACGTCGCTATAATAGGAATGAACGGGAGGTAGAAGTGGCGGTGTGTCACTCGAGCAAAGTGTCAGATGCAAGCCTCAAGTTAGCTTTCTTCCAGATGGTATCGCAATCCTTTTGATCGATGAAGTGGGTTTCTTTTTCCCCAGCTTGCTCAGTATGTGTGTTAACCAAAGGGAGTGACAAACATGCAAACATCTGGTATGGAGATTGTCAAGAATTCAGGGTTTCTGGGACGAACACTGAACTAGGGCTTTCTATAGCTCAGTCGGTAGAGCACCGGGCTAGCAATCTGGAGGTCTCGGGTTCGAATCCCGATGGAATCCCATTTTCTTTGCTCAATTTTCCACTAGTAAGTTATAGGTTTATCAGTAAAATGAGTTCTTTCATTGCTGTCTTGCCATTGTCGTGCATACTAACACACAAGAAGCACACGTCTGGACAACTAAGGAGTTTAGTTTAATAACAAGCTTTATTCGATAGGGAAAGTAGAGGTGAACATATAACAGTTCCATGCAAGAGATATTTTAGAGTGGTAACAACAAAATGGCAACCCAAAAATGGTCTTGGAAGCAGCTTTGTTGTAGAGTGGTAGCCCTCATGTGCAAACCCTCTCAATTTCTTTGAAAAAAAAGAAAGAGATTCTTTCCTTTTTTTTCAATATTTGTTCATGAAATGAAGTCACTTTCTTTCCAATTAAACATAGAACATTACATCAGACTTCAGATTTTATTTCATTATTAGCTGACTGCAGGAGGCATATCCTGTTTGCCTGTCTTTACACCAAAAATAGAAAATTTTAGTGTGAATATCACGTGTTGGCCATGAAGAGAATGTTGCGACATGTTAAAATGATGAGCATGACTTCAAGTGACAATGAACCCGTCAATTTTATTTTTCAGAATTCATTCAGAATTCCCCCCCCCCCACACACACACACAAACACACACCCTGCATGTTGCACATGGGGGCTGCTTCCATTCAAGTGGGTGTCGTGCTTTGTAGAATACATAGACTCTGTTCCACTCAGAAAAGTCAGAAGTTTAGATGGTTTGCTAACTATTCCTGTAATATAATTCTATAAACTTCTATGTAATTCATAAGATTCCACTATGTAAACACATTTGTGTGTACGCATGCATGTATCTAATTCCTCTGCCTAAATGGTAAACATATGCGTTTAAGCTGTGCTGAATTGCTCTTACTTGATCTTTTTTTTTCTTTGTTTTGTCCTGGGGTGGGTTTTTTTTTTTGTGTCTGTGAGTGAGTGCCTGTTAGTGATCAGGTATTATCTTCTTATATCATGTCAGAGAAAAGTTTGTTACATAAAAGACAGAGTCAGTATAAATTCACATCGTATGTGTTCAAGTAGTATGCTCTTGAACAGACTTGATTTCTTTTATATTCCCATTTTGAAAAAAGTTGGAGTCCAATCACTCTGTAAGTAGCCAAGTGTTCATGACCAACTGAAAGTGTTGTTTATATATGTCATTACGCAAAGAGAATAATGCTTGTAGTTATGCTAACATGTTTGTTGATTATATACCTCTGTTGTAATGTATTTGTCATATTTTGTTACACGGATATTGAAGAGCAAGAAGCTCAGAAAAGCAGGTTTCATATAAAGTATCGTTTAAAGGCGCTAGCCCTCACTGGCTCGAAAGACATCAGGCACAGTCTTGAATAGATCAGACACGGGTTCATTGGTCGTTTCTTGAATGGTTACTCATCAGGAAGATATGTCGCAACATTATTACGTAAATGGCCATCACGTGGCATTCTTGTCAATCAAAAAAAAAAAAAGACATGCACACCGTGATATAGTACGTCCTATCCTCGTCATTCAGAATTCAATAGTTGGCTAAACTTGCCTGGATTGTCATAATGCTTTCTAAATAAATGCGATTCTTAATCCTCCGGTATTAGTCATACCTTCAGAACACTTTACCTTATTTTGTTTTGCTAGTTTTTGTTTTCTTGTTATTTCCAAAAGAAATTGAGAGGGTTGTCAAAGGGTACATGAGAGCCAACGCCTTTATTGAATTTCTCTGATGAAAGACTGTCATTCGTCATGTTCTGTCTTGATATCGCTTTAAGCATCTGTTGTGAGGGATATAACCAATTCCTTTCAGTTATGCCCAGTATTCCTAAGTATCGTGTATATGAAATTATGCAATTATTCCTGGGTCTGCTCTGTATCGTACATTATGTCTGACAACCATTGGCTGTGAAAAAGAATTATGTAAAACAAAAGTATTACGTGTCATGTAAAACTTTGATTATCCTAAACGCTTTGCCTGTACACATTTATGTGAGCATGTCATCATGTCTCCTATAGATTCAAAGCTTTTATAATCTTTCTCAGTTATGAAAGTGTGGAGCATGATCCTAATTATCAATATCCTAGCATGTTGGAACCACCCAGAGTTTTTCATGGTAGCTGCACAGGGCATCGAGTAACAATACATAACTTGCCCATGTAAGCTGGATCAAGTGGAGGTCTTAAAGTTAAAATTGAAAATGAACCACATGTATCTGTGTAATTTGCCAATGCTAGATGTAAAAACGGGAGTTTCAAAAGGTAGAAATGACTTTTTAACCTTTAAAAAAAGTCTCAAATCATTTTTGTTAGTTTTACAGTCCGTCAAAACGAGAAAGTGTTCATATGTACACATAGCTGTAGGGACTATTTTGTACACTGCTCATTTCCCAAGCAAATTCTTGTTTGCCCTCCCCTAACTCTATATTTGAAATGCCATGCTTGTATATTGCTCTCATCCATGCATAACGTAGATGGCGCCCTCTATGTGTTATGATGTGCAAGCAAATTTTCCATCCTGTAGTTGTGCCAGGACTGGATGGAAATATTGGTCAGTTCAGTATTAATTCATGGCATTGAGCTGATAACTCAAAGAGGCAAACTTTTGATGTAGTAAGAAAGAATTTTTGATGTAAAATGACCATTATTCCTCGTCAAATTTATCTCGGCAAGCTCCGTGTACCATACATTCCTGTACAACAGATTTTTATCTGACATTTTTGTTTCCATTATCACTAGACCATTCACGTGTGACTTGTCCATATTCTACCAACTCGCCTTTCTTAAATGTACGTACGTATTGTAAACATTCTTGTCTATATGCCTAGATGAAGACTATAAGTATATTCTATAATAATATATCGAAATAGATTATGACAAGTTGACGAAGTACTGTGTGTTCAGTAGGCCTCGCATGACGCAACCTGTGACATCATCAATTGTAAAAGATACACTGTGTCATGCAGTCTGAAGGACCACCCGTTGTACTTGTTGAGGGCGCAATTGAGATATGACTATAGTATTAATACGTGCAAGATTGAACTATTGGATGGACAGGACAAGATGATGTTGCATTGCAAGTTCCAATAGTCATGATTGTAGTCTTATTCCAGTCTTTGTCTGTTATAAACTGATGAAACTTGGACCCAGTCAGTATAATAAAACACTGTCTCGACAAAACCGAACATGATGGAATGTATTCTCAGTTGTTTCTTTGGATACGTCAGAGTTTACTACTTTTTATTCCTATTCATGTATTTCCTTACATATATCTGAGGCCATTCAGGATATCATCCTTATACTGGTTTGACAAATTCAATATAGATTATTGGTTTATATACCCTGGGTTTAACAACCAAAATCGCTTAAAAAAAGGGGGAGATATACTAGTAGTGAGAGATATTTCTTAGAAATATTTCATTTCACTTCATTTCATTTCATTTCATTTCATTTCATTTCATTTCATTTCATTTCATTTATTTCCACATCTGATGAAAAGCTTTTATAAAGAATACAAGAACTATACATAGAACATTGGAACAATAGAGGTAAAATTTACTTCTTGTATAACATTTTGATAAGAGACAAAATGCAAAATGCAACATGAAAACTTATTTCAGTATATGGGAGTATCAACATAGACTGTTGGACTTTCTAGTGTCGATCCCGAGATTTACAGCTGAAATTGTTACATTAATGCAATACAAAACACTAGAGAACTCTACTACAGAAAGATTAAAATACATAGTAGAAGGAGAGAGTCATTTAAGCGAGGTAAATATACACTGATTGAAGCTGAAAATTTATCGCATATCTAAAAAAGAAAGTATTTATATCTTCTTTTAGATATTGAAAGTCTTTAAGATGACTTTATCACATTTGGCATATTCGATGATATAGGTCCTGTATATTCAAATGTGTATCTTGAAATGCAGAATATGAACTGGGGATATACAATTTGTTTATCTGTCTAGTATTATAATTGTTCTTATTTTGTACGAAGGAAATATCAAGAAACTTCGGCAAAATATTGTTTATATAATTATGTGTAGGGCCTACATGAAAATAGCAATAAAGAATTTGTTCTTATCAAAAATAGTCAATATGTTCTTTGAATAATGGACCTGTGTGACTAAAAATGGTCTTTTACTAATCATTCAAATTGCACGCTTTTAAAGATAAAATTCACACTGAGAGATACGTACTTTGCACAAATTGCACGCTTTTAAAGATAAAATTCACACTGAGAGATACGTACTTTGCACAATATCCCCATACAATGTTACAGTAAGATAAATGAGGCATAATCAAAGTATATCAGTATATCTTAACAAGAATTCTAGAAGGTATGATTGCACATTATAAAACTATCGATTGCACTTATTGCTCTAGAGATTTTACAGCATATTTCAGTGACATGATATTTCCATGTTAAATGATCACCGATGATAATTCTAAGAAATTTTGTAGGACTAACAACTGGAATTCTGAAATCAGCAATTATGACAATAAAATAATCATTACATACCACTGTACGTCTTGATCTAGATATACGTGATGTTTTATCTGCACTCAATTTCAATTTATTGGCTATGAACCACTGATTAACTTTCTCTAGTTCACAATTAAAAATTGCACTGATACTCTGTATATCTTTACATGGAATCAAAAAAAAAATCTAGTATCATCTGCACATGAAATCAACTCCAAATATTTGCTAGCATGTTGTAAATTAGTTGAAGTAGGTGAAAAGAAAGCTGACAGAAATTTAGGGGGAAAGGGAGAGATGGATCACAGGATTAAATTTAATGTACATTTGAAGAGTTTTATTGCAAAATGGGCTAAGCGCCATTTTAAACATTTCAAAGTGCATCCATCCCATCATCAGATCATCAGATCACATCATGATCACATCATCAGATAGAGCGAAATTAAACCTTTCCAGTAATACCTCACTTGTGACATAACAAGGAATGGTCTAGAAGTTATGATTGAAAATGTATTGTATTTTCTTATTATTCTCTTTGTTTTTAGCAGCTTTAATCACAAATATCTACAAATTTAGCTCGTTTTACGATAAAGCTCTTCATTTTTCAATCATGATGGATTCTTGAGGAAACAGTCAACTCTTATCCATGTTGTCCAACACAGTCGGGAGACAAGATGTGTGTTGGCTGCAGTGCAGGTGACGAGGGCATGCCAGACTGTCCCAACGATTACCCCGCCATCATTACCGGATTTCCATCAATATCATCCGCTGAAAAAAAAGAAAAAGATGATAATGGTGATGATAATAATAATAATAATAATAATAATAACAATCACAATCATAATAATCATCATAATAATCATAATAATAATAATAATAATAATAATAACAATTATTATTATCATTATTATCATTATTATTATTATTATTATTATCGTTATTATGATTATTATCATCATCATCATCATCAGAATCATTATTACACTGTATTATTATTATCCCGACTTGGGGTAAGAGGATTTACTGTCGAAAGCAAAAAAGTTCATTCTTATTTTCAGAATCAATACGAAAATATCAGATGATGATTATAATCGGCATCCTTACCTAGGCCAAAGTGATGCACTAAGTCTCCCTGAGCTCCCGGAGACGAAGGGGGCGCGCCAGACTGTCCCAACGACGACCCCGTTGTCATTACTGGCTTTCCATAACTCCCTGATTCGCTAACATCCGCTGGAAAAAAAAAATAATAACTTATCCCAGCTTGTGGTAAAAGGATTTATTAACCAAAGCATAAAGAAAAAGTTGATTCATATTTTCTACAATGTGATACGAAAATGTGAGATAAGTCATCCTTACCTGAGCCAAAATGGCCTACTTGTAAGTCTCCCTGTGGTCCAACATCCGCTTTAAAAAAAATAATAATAGAAACTCATCTTGGCTTCTCTTTAAAGTACTTACTAACGAAAGCATAAAGTTCATTCATATTTTCTGAATTAATACGAAAATATCAGAAAATAAAATTGGCAACCTTACCAGAGCCAAAGTGATGTACTGAATCTTCCTGAGCTCCCGTAGAAGAATACTGTTCCAACGACGAACCCGTCGTCATTACCGGCTTTCCATAACTCCCTAATTCGCGGACATCCGCTGAAAAAAAAAAGAAGAAGAGAAAATCACTCCTGTTTGTTTTTAGAGTACAGTACGTATTACTAACCGAAGCAATAAAGCTCATTCATATTGTTCGAATCAATACGAAAATGTCAGATTTATTATGGCAGCCTTACCCGAGCCAAGATGACCAACATCTAAGCCTCCATGCACTCCAAAAGACGAAGGGGTCGGGCTAGGCTGTCCCAACGACGATCCAGTTGTCATTACCGGCTTTCCATCACTCCATGATTCGCTAATATACGCTGAAAAAAAAAGATCCACTTTGGCTTGTCTTTAAAGTGTTACTGACAAAAACATGCCATTGCATTGAACGAAGTCAGGGCAATTCAATGACAGACCTCTGAAGTGTTGGCAGACTGCATAAAAAAGATATAGAAATTATGTTTGCTTACTTCTTTTTAATTTGACCACCAGTTGAGTAAAGACATGCAGTTGGACGATTATCTATGCCTTATTACCTTGCGCTAATAATACTGTATCTGAGCTTGTATTTACCTAACCCCAAGGGGCTGAATCGTTGCTGGCTGAGACAAGTGTAGCCGAGACGATGCTCCACACAAACTTCATCCTTTAAACATGGATTTTTGTAGCATTCTGTCCAGAAAGAACATCGACATTTTGAATATCGTTTTTAGTGAAAGAAATCAACTTTATAGCAATATCAACCATTTTTCTTCTTTCCTGACAGTCTTCATGATAAACAAAGAATGTCATAAAATGAATTAATTACTTTCAAGGAGGATTCGTTGGGCTGCCTAGAATACATCGGAGTATAGTTTACAACTTAATTCGCGTTGAGATATTTCCCACAATTAAATTGTTCCCAATTACAGAAAACATCGTCATACGATTAAGATATCTCGTAATGACATCACTCTTGAGCGGATTAAGAACATTATCATCTCTATAATATTTTTCTTACCTGGGAACACACAAATGATTTGTCGCTGCCCCGCTTCGGGTGCCAGGCCTACCATCAACTCGGTCTGGGGAAGGCGTTCGTAAGGAATACGTTTTGGCTGAAGCTGGATCCCCGTTGCTCCTGTCAGGTTTCTACAAGATATTTCTGAGCTGCGTACCAGTGCTAAAAAATGCAGAAATCGATGCAAATAATATCATATAAAAAAGGGAAGCAAATGCCATCTGCACAAAGGCAAGATAAGTTGTTTGATGCAAAAGGAAAGGATTATATATGATTTTGTTTATGTGTCTATCCGTGTGCCCTTCCGATCTTACTTTACGTCAAAGATTTTACGACTTTTTTTTGCTTTGGTCTGCTTCTTTCTTTTTCTTCTCCTCTTCCTCCTCCTCCTCCTCCTTCTTCTTCTTCTTCTTCTTCTTCATCTTCTTCTTCATCTTCTTCTACTACTCATTCTTAGCTCCTCCTTATTTTTCATCTACGTTTTCTTCTTTTTTCTCCTCTTCTTCGTCATCATCATCTTCTTCTACTTTTTCTTCTTCTCCTTCGTCTTCATCATCATTATCATCATCTTTTGCTTTTTCTGAGTCTTTCTCTTCCTCTTCTCTTTCTCCTCCTCCTCCTCCGTGTTCTTCATCATCTTCTTGTCAAGCTCTCTTTCAATCTTATACATGCATGTTGAAAATTTTGTTATTCACCAAAACAATCCACGTTTTATGGGTAATGATATTCTATCTCAGTTCTCTTGGTGAGACCGCACTGGTTAAACAAGGGGCGTCACCGGCTTTTTCAAGGGGAGGGGTGCGTTTTAAATTTGTATGGTTCCACTTCCGGGTTTCATCAACGAATGGAGATCTAAATTGTGCGTGCGTACAGGACAGCTGTTTTTTTTTTCAAAGGGTCTAAACTTAAGGGGGTGCGTTCGCACCAACGCACCCCACCCCCGACGCCCATTAAAACATGAATACAAATAACATAACCCTGACTGGTGACATCAGGGCAAACCTCGAAAACACAAGTCATTAAAATAATATGAAAAGAATAGAAACATAAAGAGGAAAATACATATAATGGGGAAGGGAAATGGAGACAAACCCACACAAGGAAGGAAATATAAATTGTGTCAAGGACAAGAAAATATAGTCAGTGCGTCACGTCTAAGTGTTTAGTCAAAGATGACTCAAAGTATCATTGTACAGCAATACTTTGCGTCATCTTGACGTCATTACAAAGTAAAATATACCCTCCCCGGGAAATACGCAGTATCTGCTGTGTAATCATAATACAGAAACTGCCTATATCCGGAGGGGGGGGGGTAGGGGAGGGGGAGAGAGATGTGGTTTCTTAGCCTTTACTGAGCCTGCTTTTGTGTTTCAGCTCAAAATATATTTGCTGAAAAGGTCTACTATCAATGAATTGTACCCGTCATCACAATCAATAAACACAAACCATTTTACCAACCAAAATCCAATATCATACCTGGACAGTTAATGACCTGCAGTAGTAACCATGCCAACGGGACGAACGCCTGTAAGAATCGTGATATAACAAGGCGAGAACACAGTTAGATGAGCGGGCAATGTTTGAATATTTTATTTCACGCGCAGACGCCACTCAGAGTCGCCTGTATAATGCATTGACCAATCTGGGCAAGTCGTCCACCATCTTCATATAGACAAAAATATCGAAGAAAATAATTCATGGTATCACTGATTAATTTGCACACGGTCGTGATCATCTAAAAACATTGTTTCTCTCATCGCTCAATGTCTTATTAACATCCCTCATTTATTAATTTGTTTGCTTGCCTGCTTTTCCGATGAGAATTTTGAGTCTTGTCCATTTTACTATTGCCGTAGGCAGGGAATCCTAACATCAACAACAAAGACTGTCCTCGCTAGGGGAGAAGTAAGAGTACAGGTTACTTGCAGGGGTAAAGTAAATTCAACCTGATAGATGGTTTGATAAACCGAACTTCACGTATTTTATTTAACCCCATTTCTATGTCATATCTCGGACCGCAGAAGACGAGGAAGTGAGTTTTTACATCTCGCCTTCCTTCTCGCCTTCCGGCGAATTATTAGACCCGAGAAGTCGAGAAGACGTGATTTTTTCCCACCTTCTCGGACACAAAGAGTTCGAAATGGCGGGAAATTACCTCGTCTCTGTGTGATGTTACAATGTAATATTTCAATGTTTGTGCCACTCGGCAGAACTACTTGAATGCGCGTACGCATTCTATGCCATAAAACAGCGTTGTTATTTGGTTGCGCAATGAAGATCTCACCAAGATGTAGACTCACTCTTCGTAATGTCTGTCCATCAAATTTATCCTTTCTGCTTAGGCCTATATGAGTATAGTATATGAAATTACTGCACAATATACTTCAAAAGCAATCCTCTGCAACAGTATGTACCCATACTGAGTGGCACTCATTATACGCTTTGACCGAGAATAGGGACCAAACCTGTAAATGAATTTATACAGAATGGAAGTAGGCATAGATACAGCCAAGATAAATTTACCATTCTATAGATACAGAAAGCACAGCAGTCTACGTATATGTACATGTATAAGCTAGAATCCATCACACGTTTATACTAAAGCGGGTTTTATTGTGCCTGTGTGACTGTTACAGCAATTTTTGTCTACGATTAAAGACCTCTAAACACTTCTGCAAGGAGACGTTTAAAGTAAATTAACGCAAATGTATGTATAGATTTGATTTGTCTGAAACAATCATTTCTTTCTTTGAGACACAGTAATATATAAGTGGACACGCATTTCAAGGGGCAGTTAGTGTGTCATCACTTAATATTGCCGACTAAAGTACCAGGGTGTCATTTCCGTGGAAGAAATATCACAGTAGACATTATGCTTTCTTACTGTAGATATGCTCTTTAGCCAAGCACAAGTTTGATGAACACGTGAGTCAAGTCGAACCTGGGCCCCATTTCATTAAAAAAAAATTGATATGATAGCAACTCCTGCTAGAGTGGCAATTGTCATGGTAACAACAAAAATCCAGCTTTCTGATTGGCTGTTGCTATTTGAAGTTGCCATTCCAGCAAAAGTTGCTATCGTAACATCTTTTATAAAATGGGGCCCTGATGTCAGAAAATAGTAGGCGTATATATAGGTATTATACTGCCTTTGCGTTTGAGAGTGCATAATTCTATATAGCGCAATTGATTTTTAATCAATGGTAAATGATTTACGTGTCTATGGATATGGATCTTTTGTCAGCAAGCTTAAAGAAACCATCATGCTCTTGTAGGTGAAGCCTTGTATAGTAAGAATTCGACAAATCAAATATCATATGGACATGAGATAATGTAGCAATGAAAGCTTCCCTGAAGTCGCAGGCTTGTTCGAGTCCAGTGTCAAACATTATCATTGCATTCTGCTAAAAGCGATTCTTCGTTACAGGAGAGCTTGATGACGCAATCTTTTGGCAGGGAATTACTCACCATGATTTCCGGACCTCCTCGGCGAACAAGTTGAAGACACCAGACCAGCTAAACAGAGACAGCTTTCAAGATGATTTCGTTCCGATATGCAAAGGGCACACAAATCAATTCCGGCAGTGCTTCGCTTGATGAGTTTCGGGTAGCATGGCGAGCTACAACCCGCTCTCATCAACATGCTACAACTGTCGTATCAACGCATGCGCGCAACTGATCGAAGTACTTTGTCGGAACAATCATCTGGATTTGTGTGTTGTGTGTTGTGTGTGTGTGTGTGTGTGTGTGTGTGTGTGTGTGTATCAGGGCTCGACATTAGTGGCGTGCCAGGGGCCGGTGTCGTGCCATATCTATTTTCCAGTGGCCCTATATATATATATATATATATATATATATATATATATATATAAAATTATATATATATACATATTTATATTTAGATACAAGAAATATTATGCCAACTTCAAAACTTCCATTTAGCGGAGATATTATATGTTTTATAGGCGTAAGACAGTAGAGTATTCCACTGTCCAGACGTAGCTTCTTCTTTCTCTTTCCTTTATTTTGTTCTCACATTTTGTTCTCTGAGAACAAAATAAAGGAAAGAGAAAGAAGAAGCTACGTCTGGACCAGTGGAATACTATCTTGTCTTACGCCTATATATGTATGTATGCATATATATATATATATATATATATATGATCATATCATCGGGCAATAATTTATCGTATGCATAACAACATATGACGGCGTACTATTTTATTACTGTTCATAGTTTAACGTACCATTGAAATTCATACCTAACAACTTGTGCCTGCGAATCAAAACACAGCGTTTGATAATGACAATGAGTGCGATTACTGTTTTGTCAAGAATTGTTAAAAATACACTTGCCAAGCAAGCCACTTTACTTAAAAAGGATATGCTTTTCTCCTTTGTGAACGATTCTTCACTGGCAACTTAACTTACTAGCTCGAAAACTGTACATGGACATAACGTGAGTTGAAAATGCGATAAACCCAAGCTTGACTCATGTGTGGGAAGCGAATTCTGTTTAAACAGACAACTCATAACGATCCTCACAAAGTAATTCAACCACATCTCTTGAAGCAAAAATTTATTGCATTGTTCTTAGCTCGTGCGCAGTGAGAATGAAACAGGACTATACTCAGTAAAACATGTATATAATTCTGCCAGAACTCTAGCCTAAGCTACACTATGAAGCAAGTTAAAACCCATGCTGTATGTGAATTAAGGCATTATTAATACCATCATTTTCAAAACGACATCGCATAATTATGTGCTATAATAGAACAGATCCTTGAGCAATATGGTGTAGTTGATTTTTTTTTTTGCCTCTCTTTCCATGGATATAATTCCTATTCTAAAATAATATGTAGACCTACTATATACAAACTAACTTCGACATGAGATAAAACAGCAGACCGCAAGTTGAATATACAAAGATACACCGTGTTCGTATGCGAACCCGACAGGCTGTTGTCACAACAAATAATAAACAAGCAAACAAAACAAACAGCAGTTGTCGATATTACCCAAGCAGTACGTAATAATAAACTGAACTTGAAAGCAGATCTTAAAAAAAAAATCCAACGGCAATAGTAGCTCATTATGATATCAACTGTTTTTCTCAACGCTAAACTGCTGAAGGAACGTTTGAAGGCTCAATGGGCCTGGTTTGTTTTCATTGCCTTTGATCCCACATTTGGAATTACGGTAAGCAACACCTGCAAAGAAATCAGCTTTATATACAAAGTGGGCATTATACAATCCAATAGGCCTAACTCGGCAATGCGGAAGGTAGCACTGCTCTACGGATTAGCGTTTAATCTGATGCTTAATATTGGTTTTTCTCAACACTGTACAGGCGTGAAAATGAAAATCATAATGCTATGAAGATTTCTCTTGATTATTCAATCTATCATTCTTTCTCGATTACATGGCTAGCAGTTGGTTTCCGCTCTCAAGCATACACCAAGTCTGCAGGTTTTAGACACGCCTCGTGTCCGAAGATCCCGAGCTCTCTCCTTGTACAGCGTCCAGGGCTTTGGGATCTACACAAGAGTAACAAAGAAGAAATTATTATTACCATTTTACGACGATGAAAGAAAAATAACAGATAGAAAAATAATGTTCGTGTTTGGCTTGTCTTTTTAGTGTTTAGTTTTCAATTTTTTCAATTCAATTTAATTTGTCTCCATCAAACAAAAGTTGAAACAAAATACAAAGCATACATTATACCATTTTTATTTTATTATTTTGTAAGAAATACATATTGTAAGAATCATAATAAGATATCCTAAATATATGCAACTACATGAAATAACCAAGAATAGCAATGTACACTTTGCAAGGTTAATGAAACAGTAAGTACATAACAATGGAAAAAGTGGTCCACTAAAAAGTTGGTGATGCGGTGATTGTGGAAACTAAATTAACTTAGCATCCCTAGCTGATCGTCTGCCATTTCAAAGCTCTGTCCGAATTAGTTGTAGGTTTGTGTGAGCATGTTATACAATATTTGCTTGCAAGTCTACATACTTTTACGCAGAACTTATCCGACAACGTCAGACATTAGGCTTACATTTTAGGGGAAATATGGATTGCATTAAGAAATTGAAAGCTTATAAAGTGCACAAAACTACTTGTACATATTTTTCATGCAAAACCGAGCAATCATTGTTAACAAAGGTCACGAGAAAAAAGGCAATTTTCATATCAAGAGGGATGGATGTGAATTAATCTATCCGCGAAAGAGGAAAAGGTATGATTTTGTGGTTTCAATCATGAAAATTTGAAGGAAATACGAATTGAAAACTGGAAGCACTTGGTTTGTCGAGTTGTTTCTTTTGCCTATAACTGGGTTGATTGGTTGGTTACCCAGCTGATTTGTATCAATAAGAACACATATTAGGAATTTATATGGTCTTGATTGCCAAAGTGTTTGTGCTTGTTAGCTCGATTACGTTTTATTTCCTAATGTATACCCCTGTCACAGGGTAGTAATATAGTAAACAGGGTTTCCTATATATACCTTTTTATGGATGAAGAAGACTAATGGTCACTTGTGAATGTGGCACGTCGGTCTGAGGTGTCCGTCGCAGTCCTGCCTGGGTGTTTGATGCTTTATAGTAAGATAAATTGAAAAAAAATATGAATGGTTCACCTTTGCGATTTCTATTGATCAGTTGTCATATTCATTATGGATTTCACAAAGAAAATTAAACGTTTCTGTTACAAGCTAGCGCACCCCCTCCCCTCCTGAGCGTTACCCTTAGTCTTATGTTTTGGATTATTGCCTTTCATTACTGCTTATATATACACATGGATGGAATGGAAACTCATAGATCATAGATACTGTGGGTAAATTATTTTGAAAATGTTTCGATCACAACAGCAGGAAAGATAGGATTGTTATCTAAGTTGCAAAATAAAACAAACGATGTTCCTTTATACTTTTGCATGATTTTTCTCATTTAGCCATCATTTATTTGAAAATCTAATATTGATGCACAGCGACGGGGGGGGGGGATGTGGAAGTGGGATATCCACCTCCCGAACGAACGAGCTTTAAAACCTTTTTAAAGAACGTTTTAGAATTGAAATTCGACAATCTGGTGCACAGTGCGGGGAGATTATCATGCGGAAATTGTCAATAAAAACACATAGAAGAAAAAAAACAAGCGAACAAAATCAATTGTTTCATGACTTTTGTCATTAATTCTACAGATCAAATTCATTTAGGCCTAAAATCGAATATCCGCGTCTGTACACAAAAATAAAATACCAATGCATTTGTTCTAAAAATTATTACTGATTCCAAAACAAAAGAAAACTAGGCAGGAGCCAGAAAATAGTGAATTTCAACTTATCGTGCAATTATCATTAATACCAAGACTTTAAAAAACAACTGTGTTTAGATGTTTGATGTCAAGAAAAGGAAAGTTTTCTGTTTCTTCCTATTACATTCAACAGAAAGATATCAGACCCCCACTCCGGGGTCAAAGAAACCGCGTGCTTGTTCCCTATCTCCAGGAAAAGGAAACCCTTTTAGCGACGAAATTCAGCAAAGATCAAAATCAGATTCCTGAAATTCTTACTAGTTTTGAATGTTTTGAAAGTGGAAACCTTGTCTCCCAGAATGAAATGACAGGTACAGCTTACCTGACACCTGAGATAGGAGGTGCTTTGAGCAGTGTTCCGGATTAAGTGGGCAGGAAAAGTCTGTGAAAAACCTCGAAAAGGGGATTCAGAATTTGGACAGTCCTGAGATAGGGGGAGGGTGCTTACAAAGGGAGAGAATGAGCATGATGTGTACTCTAAATAATATTGAGTGAAATGGCAGGGATATCTGATCGCAAATTGATTTAAATACAACTAATTCCCCACTGAATACTTTGAGGTGACAATACGAACTAAATTTCTACACACCTGTAGGACAAAATCTGAGCACCGAAGATGTCAATCCATATCCGTTGTTTCCAGTGCATTTAATGTTGATGCACCTGTCGGGCACTGGACGAAGAGTTGTCGAAGGGGAGTTGGTAGCTGACAGGATCACGCTGTCTGCTTGGATCGTGTAAGTGTGGAAGACTGGATTGGGCTGATCTGAGACTTTGCACGTGATGATCAGACCAGATGTCACCTGGTTTTCGATTTGATCCTGCACGTCAATTGATATGACGCCATCTGTAGGAGGTCCTATGTTTGGAAGTTAAGTGACACATTCAAAATGCATTTAATGTTAGACGCATGTGGAATATGCATAGTCGCAATGCCTTCATACCTGGTCGTAGGAAACGACTGCAGTTACTTGAAACTTACCGACGTTCACAATCCTATCAAACAGAAAAATAAACACGTACACGTAATTACACACTCGTATCACTTTGTTCTTATATCTCTTGTACTTTTGACTGATGCCCATCTGTCTCTCTCAACTCTTCTGATGAATGAATAGGAGAATTTTAATAGGCCTACGTGGATGCAAATCAATTTTTGATGTGTACAATTGCACGCTACCATGTTATACATTTGCGTTTGTGTGTGGGCTTACACACATGTATACACATACATGTGATATGTGTGTAATAATATTACGTCTCTGTTACGTGAGTACCTCACACCCCAACTTCCATAACAATACCGAAGGCCACGCGTATCAGGACCGTGATGTGCAGCAGCAACATACCTTGCGGGCAGAAGGTGGCCATAGAGGAGGTGGAGCCCAGCTCACTGGTGCCGGTACACCTGACACAGATGCACCTGTCAGGGTAGTAGTCAAGACTCGCCGAAGTGGAGTTTGTCATCGGCAGTCGACTGTAGGCGTTGGAGCAGGAGGAACATCCACGAAGGTTCTCCACTTCTATGGTAAACGTGTGGATGTAGGGACTGGGGAGGTCTTCTGGGTTCACGTGACACGTGACGATGACATTGTCAGGTGAGCGTCTGTTCCAGACCTCGTGGAACCTAACCGATATTATACCATCACCAGGAGGGTCTACGGATGTTTGGGGGAGGGGGGGGGGGGGAAAGAGGGAGGGAAGAAATGGGAGAAAGATGATGATATTTATGGGAAAATCTGAGACTAATAGTTAAAGTACAGTTTTCTGTTCAGCAACACACACACATACGGCCACGGCACATCAGTGTACACAAGAAAAATGAAATATGCCTACCTTAACCAACCAAGAATTAAAAAAAAAAAACAACTTGAAAATGTACGTAGGAGACAAAATCGAAGCAAAATCACATAGACACCAAGCACTTAATGCAACTCGGTATTTGTGTGGACATTTTGAGTGACTTACGTCTTACATCGAGTACAGCTTCTTGGATCTGATTGAAACTAGAAAATTTGTGTCCGGAAACTCGGCACTGGAGAATCTTTCCGTTGTGGGCCGCCGTCGGGGTGAAGGTTAATACGCTCTCAGTGTTGTGACTGCAGTATGCCGAGTATCTGCCAGTATCAACACACCCAGTGAGAGCCAGCCACTCAGGGAAGTACCGATGCTTAGAGGTGCTAGTGATGGACTCACTATTTTCTGCCTGGTCTGAGATGGATTCAAAAATGATTGGTCAGTCTTGTTTCCTGTTCTTATCCTTCGTAAAAATGACACAGGCGTACCTTCCTAAAAAGATGATTCCTCTACCATTAATTCCACTTCGTTTGTTGCCTGTGCAGCATTCAGAGATGTGTCTTTTTAACAACTTTTTCATTTTAGAGGAAGCGCCAAATATGTACAGTGTTTGCGACACCATATTTAGCAATTTTATAGTGATCATACGATTTATCTTGCAATGCTAAGTTTTCTAAGATTCAGGAATAATTGCCCACAGTAAAACACATTTGCTAATGTTAGCTTGACGTGATTTCAGCTTCCAAATATGTTTTGAAGCCACTTATGTAACTCAAAATACAAATAAAAATTTATGTGACATAAGGAAGAAAAGCTGCCTCAAATCAGGTCATATCTTGAAAGATTTTATGTCTTGAAAACTTAGATTTTGCTTAAAATCTGGTCTAAAGGTGTTTTTCATTTATGATTGAATCATTGTATATAGTTTGTTTACATTTGGTTTAACGGAATTTTCAATGTCGGATACTCTATTTCCATAATTTAGAGTAGCCGCAAGCTGACTTTATACTTCGCGAAGTGTCTTTACCTAATTACGTCTCACGAATAAAGTATTTAGATGCTTATAAGTGTGCCTATAAATCAGAAGGATACGTACACTAGACTGCAAGATGATCTTGATAAAGCAATCGAGGCTTGGGACGTCTTATTTGTCACTATGTCTCCTTGTAGAAGTAAAGACGCATAAATTTAATTCGTCAGTTTCGATTCTGTTAAATCAGGTCACATCCGTCCTGCGTTTTTGTTTGCCCAACCAAAACGTAGTCCCAGTCAGTCCCCGTCTTACATCAGTTATCCAAGATAAAACAAATGACCACTAGCATTGATCTCTAAGAGAAATCCAGTGTCAAGAGGAAACAAAATATTTCTAAAGATGAAATCTTTTTTCGGCAAACTTTGGTAGAAAAGATACAGAGTTTCTTACCTCTGTAACGCTCTTGTGTCCATCACAACTGCTGCCAAGTCACATATTTGTGCACGTATGAGAAGTTCAGGTGCCTATCGAGGCATTCCACCACAGGAGAGACTCTGGACATTTTTAAAAGAAAATATTGCAAACTACCTATATACTGTTGTCCCATAGGCAGTCTGGTGAGTAGAGGTTTTACTCGTCTTCCGTACAGGGAGCTGCTTTATACTGCAAGTTTGTCTCAAAATAGTGCTACAGAGATGTCTTTCTTCCATCATGACATAGTATTTTGAGCATTTAGGCTCGACTCTTTTCTCGTGATGATCGGATCGCTTCTGAATCTGAATAGATCTGCAGAAATTATAATTCTTCAGTGATTTACCTATATGTTACTGAGAAGTGACTTCCGTCAAACGTGGACGATCTGGCTGTATCATTCCGCCCATTAAACGTGAATTGCAATTCACTGGCAAGGAAAGTCAAGGAGAAACGTACTATGTACGTTGTGAGGTAAGTAATTCTTGCGATCGAAAAGATAGTCCAATTTAATTTGAAAGCATATGAGGTAATTCGCTCTTCAATGACTCCAATTTTGAGCTTACAACCTCAAAATTGATATATGTGATCAAAACTAATCATTCGACCATTCTAGTCCACAAATTCTACATTTAATTCATGAAGGCATCTGCTTCAGTGACTGGAACTGTTTTAATTTGCAAAGTTTTTGTCGTCGCAAGGGCTCCTAACTTAGGACTTTGTTCTTGATGGGGAAGAAATGAACACAAGAATCGAATATGTTCGATACTCGACAATTCTATTGCCAGCATAACTTTCTTTGACTAAATTGTGGGATTGGTAGGTGCTCGAAAGCAAAAACTCATTGCGAGTAATCGTAAATGAGCTCGTAGCATTTTCATGAATTTTCCGGTCACCATAATCTGCACACACTGCTGGTAGAGTACCCGTTGAACGTCTGGCAGTTTGTGCAACGTCATGTGAGTATCTCAATTTCAGTGAGTAATCTAAAGATCTTCAAATTGTCGTAGGATCTCTCTTCTAAAGAATGAAAACCTTTTTTCAAAAACTAGTGTTTACTATACGTTTTATACCGACTTGTCGTTTACATGAAATCCTTTACTACACAATGAAAAAATGTCTTCTACATTGTTTGGTACCAAAGTTTCACAAGTATGCCTTTAGGTGACTTCCGTCTTGTTATTGTGCATTTCCCCTCAAAACAATACATTCTCCTGGACATTTCTGGTAGCATTTGTCACACACGAAACTAAAAGGAGACGCAGTATAAGCAGATAGGTACAATTGCATTCATTTTCCAACTTGTACTTCGCAACAGGTGACTTTGCATTAGCTCGTTTTGGGCAGAAATGTATAGATGCTTATTAGTTTTTCAAAACACTCCAATCTCGTTTAACCAGTAGTTTTCTGTATTTTTGACATTCTTAGGCAAATGTAGAAGCACTAAAGGTGAACAGTTACTAAAATCTGATATCCCAAAGATTTCATCCAAAGTATTGCAACCTTTCTAGTTTTGCTGTCCATAGGGAGTCCGCTATGTGATAACCAAATTCTTCCTTCTATACGTTAACGCCCTGCATCGACCAAGAGCTATCTTAGATTTCTTTTTAACACAATACTAAACGTCATTAGGAAAGTTTAGCTAAATGTATACCTCACAAAAATATTTATCTCTAATTACTCTCTGTAAACTTCTTCGAAGGTTTCGGCGATTTATCTCTACAGTCGTCTTTTCAAATTCTCTCAAAATGTGGGTGAAAGGTCATTTCCTGCACACTGGAAAACATAAAAATCTTGTATCAGTCCGCGCTTGTTACAGATATCAAGATTAATATTGTCCGGAATTGAGTGATCTGTAAAAGGGGAGTTCCTCACGTTTCATACTTTCTTTAGTTGATTTAATCTATCCCTTCTTTTGCATGTTATATTTGGGACGGAACAATGCCATCGAGAGAAATGATAGACAATTCTATATAAAAATAAAGAATCATGCAGGTAAAGTGTGTTTTAAATTGCATGAGTTTCTTAGTTAATCTCAATCAGAATCATACATTGTAAGTGATATCTCGAATGTCATCTCGCAAAGGAAGAATTCTTGATTGGAGAGTCTGTTTTCGTTACAGCCTACAAAAAATAGATACTCTCATTATTATTCCTTATAGACAAAGGTAAATTTATGCTTTACCTATCAATTTCGTGTAAGAAGGGATGCTTCCGGCTCTGTATCAGAGGTATTTAGAACAGCCTATGGGTACAAACATTATGAAATACAATTTTAGTATGTCAGTTGACGTCACCGTGTTTGCAGCTGCCACATGGACTGGAACTATTTTAATTCGTGTTTTTTGTCACTGCAATATATCCTCATACAGAATCGTCGTGTAGCTGGAAGAAAATGTGTATGTTTCTCGAGTGGATTTTCTTTCTAAACTCAGTTTTAACGAAGTAAAAACTTGTAAAGAGCATGTATAGGTGAAACCTGTCAGAAAGCCGAATATTTTACTGCTGCTACTCACCATAATTTATATATTCCTGTAAATCAAGCATTCAGCGTAATTCCATAATACAGTAGACGGATTGTTGAGAGACGAGATAAATCTTCCAAATAGTTGCTGATCAGAAACCAGTATGAGGTGCTTGATGAACTTGTCAATTATTAAAGCCGAGGAGATTGAAAATGCATCGAACTCGCTGTGATGAATGATATGAATGTAGACTTTGTTATGGTGTTGTTGAAATCAGATTTGTCATCCAGTGGTGCCGCCAAAATAAACCTTTTCATCGATACATCCACGATGTAGGGCAAAGGTCACGCATGTCCTAGAAATTATGGCTCCATACTTTCTTTCTCTCTTTGTAGGACGTTTTGTGCATAGTCGAATCAATGAAGTCTCAACAATCAGTACTGATATCACACGATCAAAAATCTTCAATGCTTAGAACGATTTAGCAATCGAATTAGTATTTGATTTGATGAGTAATTCATATTTTATCAGGAGTAAGAGATGAATCAATCACCTCTTTCCTTTATCAGAAAGAAAAGGGAAAACTGATGATATTAGGTGTACTGATTTTTTATTAAGATGAATTAATTGATATCGCGTTCCTGATATATCTATGATTGTAGATTGCATACGGGGCAAGATCCAACTTATTGTGGGTGGGAAGCAGACCTTTATTCGCTTCGTAACGTTCGAATTCTTGAGTTGTACAATTCTCTCCGGGGCAGAATTATCGTGGAAAATATCTATGAAGAAACCGCTTTCGTGTCCTTTAAATAATGTCTAATGATCCTGACCCTGTATATTTAGCATATTCCACTTGCTAGCTACCAATGAAGAATAATTCCAGTCCATTCAGAGAATCTTCCAGAATATTTCCGGTCATCCTATTTCAAATGAAATCTCTTCTGTGTAGTCATTGGGGTATGACGTCGAAATGACGCCCTCGTTCAATGGTACGCCGTCTAGATACCAAGATAGTGCTTCCGCCGGAAGTCCAGCCACGGCTGAACACACTGCTGTGGCAGGCTCGTTGGCAGACAGCCGACTTGGCACGTTCAGCGACATGTTTGCCTCTCCTATATTATACAAGAGTGAATTGTCATGGAAATAATCAAACCAATTATACTTTAATCTACTCAGATTGATTCATAAATTGCTGCTGTTATATTTTTGTGTGATTTGCTTTCGTCTCGGGTTCGAAACAATGTATCCCCTCAACCAGTTAACAGTAATGTGTGCCCTCATTTAAAACAAGGATCATTCAAATATACCCACGTCTCCAAGATTTTTGCTCCAGAATCAAGTTGATTTATTGTGGGTAACAGTTGTAGTTTAAGTTCCCATGTTGACTGGGCATGGAATAAATGCAGGTTTGCTGATGTAGATTTATTCTATATAATAAGATTCGACATGTTTTCTTTTCTTTCTAGTAAAATGAAAAAAATATATATATCGTAAAGAAAAGTTTCATCTAAGCAAAATGAATGTCTTTGAAGGTAATTGTCGCAGTTAACTCTTGCAGTCATCATCATATTCAAATGCGTTTTCATTGTAACACCATTTCCTCTACCAACTATTGCATGGTTTGTTTGTTTTTTATTAGTTTGGATCATCAAATCAGACAGGGAAGGGGTAAATGCACCAAACTGTCAGTACACCAACTTCAATTGAGTACACGGGTTCTGTCTTTTTTTTCTGCATACATTGAAAAGACAAAAGAAAATAATGAATTATTATCAACTGGATTCTATAATTATTCTCTTACTTTCAACGTTCAGCGTGGATCGGGACTCATTGGAACCAACTCTGCAGGTGTAGACGCCGGCGTGGTAGACGCGAATGTCGGTTATGATCAACAAGGATATTCCCGCACTAATATTCTCTTTCACCTCGAAATTAGGCCAGAAGATAGAGCAGTTACAATGTCTGACGCCGTTCTGAAACAGATAGCTATCCGGCCGATCATAGTTGTAGTAATCCCAGGAGAAAGACGGGTTTGATATACCTTCAGCACGACATCTCACAAAGGCCGTCTGACCCTCCGCATGGGTGATGGAAATTGGACTGGTAACCACTTGACTCGCAAGAGCTGAGGCAGTGTGAGATTAAAAAAAGACGATTAAACCATTTACTGGAATTAATTCTACTGCATTTGTGCGCACATCTCGTTATTAGAGTTTTATCATCCTAAAGCACAAGCTTCTTGAACTATGACAAAGATATGGTGACTACATCCCAATATGATATAACACGCAAAAGTCAAAATTAGTCAATAATTATCAAACTGCATGAACAGGTGCATACATTTTTTTTTTGAAGGGGGCGTGCGCATCCCTTGCACAGTCCACTTTGAGAGTTAAAAGTTTTGCACGTTCTATACTCTTTACGGACTAACATATTCGTATCATTTCACGTCATTATCTTTTTTGGACCTCTCCCTCAAGTCATTGCTTATATTGCGAAATTCGAGCTGCAAGGTTCGTCAGGGGTTTTGTTCGGTTTTGCTTAATTTTACAAGAATCATACCTCGGTACTGTAGAGTGAAGAAACCCGACACAAGGGCCAGAAGCAGATGACTTGTTGAGACAACAACTCTAGGAAAAATGTTCCCCGACATCTCTGGCGATACTCTTCGGCGATCTGCAAGAATGAAGAAAAGACGAATGTTTAGAGGTCAGTTGTCAAGAAAAGTCTTGGCCAAGTCATATCCAGTAGTAGCTACAATAACGTACCATCTGAAAGAGTTATGAAATCATTCAATTAAATATCATATTGGAATTGATGGTAGTTTTCTTTTCTCATTGCTCAAATGCTTCATATGATATGAAATGATAATGTGCACAAAATTGTTGGTATGGAGATTCTCAAAGTGACAAAGGAAGTACTTTATATTCACGTCAGGATTAAATCCAGATACGTTCAGAGATGTCCCGAGTAAAGTCGCTCTGTACTCTAATTTTGCTTGCTTCCGTTGTCGATTAAGTATTACAGTGAACTGATTATTGTTTGCATTCTTTCGCACTGACAACTGACGTCACATATCAATAATAAAAAAGCAACAATCTTGAGGAAGATGAAATCTGTGTTGACTGAGAAAACAATAAAGGGAAGTACATCATGTCATCATGTAATCCGATTGGCTTATTCGAGTGAGTAATCACTCGTTCCGGTTGATTTGCGTCCATATTACAGAGAATTTTTCGAAGTGTTGAAGGGAAATTATGTAATTGTCGAAATATTATTGGAACATGTCGGTGAAATTTGAGGAAAATCAGACAATTTGTTCAAAAGTAATAAAAAAAGCTATAATTTTTTTTGAAGTGTTTGTTAGAGAAAAGCAATGTGCCGAAATCGCTGAATAAAAAAAACAACAACAACCTACGTCAATGTCTACGTAGGCGAATAACTTAAGAAGATATATAGAGAATTCAAAATATTTGCATTTTCTTGTTTTCTTGCATAATAAAAAAGCACACTGACATCATTCAGTAGGCAGGGATGATAATATTACTGTTAACATATATGTAGTTAATGTAAGTGACAAGTCGAGGGAATATGTAGCTCTTCATTATTAAAAAAAAAAAAATTGTAGAATTCTCTTCATATATTCTTTGTTCCACTACTGTATACTGATGTACGTGTTTATGGTTAGTACGTATTTTAACAACTCGCCATTCCTTGTATGTTGATACCATATAATTTGGAAAATACAAAGACACACACTATTGCTTCCCTTGAAGAACACCACCGCCATTCCTGAGGCTACTTCCACATTCTGTTACAATTCTGATTTTTATTCACTCCTAAGAACTCTCAATACTAAATTACCGAAATTATCTACATGGTTTAGGAGTAATAGATTATCACTCAGTTTGAAAAAGACACATTTTGTATATTTTCATGATAAGAAGCATAAACATGAAATGCAACATTTAAATATTATGGTGAATGTTATATTATCGGAACAAAAAGAAAGTATCAAATTTCTCGGAATGTACATGTATATAAATGAAAATATGAAATGGAACACTCATTTGCAATATATCTCTGATAAAGTGTCTCGTAATGTTGGTATACTTCATAAGTTAAGGTATTATGTCCCCAGAATTTTCATTCATGCTATATAATTAGTTAATATTATGGTATATTTCATATTGCAACATTGTATGTGTAACTTCAAAAAGTCACACTGATATTATTTTACGTTATCACTCATATCCTTTATTCGCAGAATTAAAAACACTCAAGGTAAATGACATTGATTTCTTGCAAATTCACTCTTTATGTTTCGTTTGCATAATAGTCAGTTGCCATCTTCTTTCTTCTCACTATTTCAGTTAAACAAGGACATACATTCTTATCCCACAAGACAATCTGATAAATTTCATTTGTATAATCCTAAAACAGTGATGGCTCTGAAATCTGTCAGACACACCGGACCCGATGTTTGGAATTCTCTTCCTTCTGAAATTCGAAGTTTAAAGTCCATGTACTCTTTTAGGAAAGCTGTAAAAACAATGTTGCTTTTTTGGATATTAGTAATTTCAATGTCATTGTCAGTGTATTATACACGAAATTCTTTCTCAGAAATATCGACGCATTTAATCTATTACGTAATCATGTAACCGGCCTTAAACTGTATCAACTGTTCATCTGTACCTCGGTAAGAAAATATTTTGTCATGCCTTGCTGATCAGTGATACAGGTGAACTTACTTTGTGTAAACCTTTAGTGAAAGCAGACAAACCTCTCTTTTCCCTTTCTCCTTTCTACTATCCTATCTCTATGCAAGTCATCCTTCCCTCCTATTCTCTTTCCGATGTCTATTATGTACGGGGGCTGCACGCAAATCAAGCCACGCTTATGCTGTAGCTCCACTGTATTATTCATTGTTGTATTACGTATACGTTTTGCTGTACATTGTGTAAAGGCAATGAAGAAAAAAAGATATTCTGTGAACAACTTATATTTATGTTTGTACGTGAATGTGCATGTACAATGATGATACAGAAACCAATAAATCAAATCAAATCAAATCAGATCAAATCAAATAATATCGAAACTATGTACATGAGAGTCATACGCATTTTATGTGGGTGTGGATTATGTAAGTGCATTGTATTAATGACGAATGGTTATGTTTATTCTTTTACATTATTTAGCATCCAAGGGATATCTTGATAAAGGCCAAACTGGTCGAAAACTTTAGGAAATAAAGCAACGTCTTGTGACCACTCATTTCTTTCATGCGCATACACAAACAGGCATATATGTATCTCTTTCTTTCTTTCTCTCTCTCTCTCTCTGTCTCGCTCTTTCTCTCTCTCTATATATATATGTGCATATACATAAATATGCAATATCAATATAATATATATAATTATATATATATATATATATGTATATATATATATACATATGTTGTAAATGCTGACAGGTAGAAATCGGTAAAGCATTATGTCTTTTAATGCTTGCATACACCATAGTGTTGACGCGTTACGAGGTTTATTGATGATTACCAACTGGTAACATTGGATGTTATTAATGCATTGCGTATTTCTTCCTGTCATCTTTTATGTATCGAAAAAACCCATGATATATAAGGCCTACATATATACATATATGCTTATGTATGGATACATATACAGCCATACACACACACACTCATACGCATGCATATATATATATATATATATATACAAATCTAAAGCTCATATGATTCCGATTTACGACAAATATACAACTATCAACTATCACTTTAGTCAAGATGATTTATTCAAAGAAAATGTCCACGACAAATACATTTCGCATCAATTAACAAATATATACATAAGGAATAAAATTAGCACTCTGCACAGTGTGAAAAGCAGATAATTACAAATATCCAAACGAGAGGCTTTAAAACCCTTACACTGGTTTGTCGTGCTACCTTCCCTCCCATCCCCATCACTGCCCATGTATACTCTTTTCTTTTAACATATATATATATATATATATATATATATATATGTATATATTGGATTGCAGTTATGTCGATAAGGTTCATCCGTGCCTAAATTATGAATACAAAAATCGGCAAATAGAACAGCTGGGAAATGCAGATGGCCGCAATAATAGCATACTTTGAAGAAATGGCGGGCCTTATTTAGAAGTGACGTACAAGAGGGCTGTATGAATCATAGATGATGCTCTAGGTTGGGAAGTGTAGTCTAGTGCGTGTGATGGTTTAATTGATTTGTCAGTTTGATCAAGATATTGAAACAATAATCATCTGTGGGCAAAGTGAACAAATAACATATGTTCTATGTATTATGTAATCTATCATGAATTCTTTATGTGACTGCTAAGGGAGAATGAATGCTTCCAAGTACGCAACCACATGGAACCGACATAATCACTAGACAAAATAACGATATTAAATGCCATGCCAAGGGAGCAAGACCGCCCCAGCCAGGGGACTCGAATTACCAAGTTATGACCTCTATTTGACAGTTTATTGTGATATTCACTGAGCCTCAATAGCTCCTATTCTATAAATATGTCTCCTGTTATTTTTACATATATTGTCAGCAATTCCTGTTGAATTCCTACAGGAATTAAATAGTCATGCACCTACATAAAGTTTACTCTATTGCATAAGCGCACTAAAATATTCTACGCAGTCACTTTCTTCGTCGAAAGACTGCATTTCTAATCTATTGAGCAATCTGAGTAGAAAATCTCGAAATTGATCATAGCATTTAAGAGAAGTTAAGATTTCACATTTTGTGTTCATTTCATAATATCAACTGAAGCATATACACTGTCCTCTGCGTAAGCATCCAGCTACTATAGTTTTAAAAAGTAAATTGATGACTGGTTGATTTCAACTCAATATTCATCAGTGTTGAGAACGAAATTGAAATACCAGCAGAATATCTCTTGATTATTCAACTCGGCATGCTTTCTCGATTAGATGTTAAACTATTGGTTCCGTTCTCAGTTGTATCACATACACACACACACACACACACACACACACACTCAGACAAAGCTTGTCGGGTGTGAAAGTACCCCATACCCCATGATTACGTGTTCGTTTCCCATCCAGTGTCGAGGGCTTCAATCTACACAAGAGAGAAGAAGATCAGACACGTTAGAGATTCCGACAACTGTCAGTCATTTAGAATCTAGTCATTTACGACGAGTTCGAAAATGGAAAATTAACATTTGAATCTGTCTTTTATATCCGGTCAGACTTTGAACACTAGCTGCTTCACCCTGTGGATAATGATGAAATCGTGAAACATCCGTCGATTTGAATTAGAAATATAATTACGTGGATTTCTCTGTGTATGATGGAAATTTTCAATTACAATGGTTGCCAAAGAACAATATTCATTCATCATTCATATTTTATTTTCATTTCCGAACAATATACATGGGTAATACAAACGCCAAAATGATGGCATATTCTTGTAACATATCCGTAATTTATATAATCATAATAATGATTAGTAATGTAATTAATAATAATCAATATCCATAATTAACTATGCGCATTGAGTAATGACGTCATGTCGTAAATTTGTTTCTCCCTTTATAAGGAGCATTATAAAGTTTTCTGGACACTGATGGCTAAAGAGAAGTTCTTTACTCTCTGTTGAAATAATAATGACAATTGGTGTAAAATATGAAACAGTGACGTACATGTAAAATGTAATACATTGGTGTCAACACAAACGCGCAGTGTTGACGTCGAATTCATTGCCAATATCTATGGGAAAGCAAGAAGATGAATTCACCAGGTAAGATGGAGAGGTCTATTCTAAAGTTTTAAATCTAAAATGAAATTTCAGAAAAAGTATATATCATATTGAAGAAGCGTTTTGTTGGTTCAGGGCCGATAAGATAATCATTTTTCTCGAACCAAGTTATAGAATAACGCTTGACCCTATAGGAATGAAATAAGACTTTTTACGTTTATTAGCAGCTGCTAATCATTGATGTCTTTCTTTCATTTGCTACTCCCCAACTATCCTCCCCCTTCCCTTCCTAATATATCCCTGTCAATGGACTGTCAGGTTACTTACCTTTATGGATGAGGAAAACTAATGGTCACCTGACCTGGTACGTCATTCTGAGGTGGTCGTGCACGCAGTCCTGTCGGGGCGCCAGGCGCTTTAAACAGAAGAAAAACAATATCACAAAAATCAATTTGCAATTCTTAATCTAATCACTGTGTTCATCAATGATCTCACTTTAATTAGGCCTACACATATCACCGGAATTATTACGATTTTCGGTAATCAAGTGCATTCCCCGATTGTCAGTTTTCTGTCATTGGCCTCCTACATACCTCTCATCATAAACCACAAGAGCCTCCCCCCCCCCAAAAAAAAAAAAACCAACAACAACAACAAACAAACAAACAAACAAACACACACACACACACACACACACACACAACATTGTCTCCGGTCTAACAGACACCACCCATACATTAAAAAAGAATATATATATATATATATATATATATATATATATACATATATATATATATATATATATATATGTATATATATATATATACATATATGTATAAATTATATATATATATATATATATATATATATATATTATTCACCAACGGTTAATTTCTGCACACAAATTTTCGAGCGTCCCGCCGCCCTTTCTCAAGTGTTGATACTGAGAGAATAACGAAATATCATTATATAAATTATATATATATATATATATATATATATATGCATATGCATATATACATACATACACGTACCAATGATCATACAGTGAAGAGTGGAAGGAGCGAATTTTTCGCACCCTAAATACAAATGACTTTTAACTTTAAGACGGTAAAACATTAAACTTCGTATAGATGATTCACGTCGAAGAAAAAGAGGTTTTTTTTTTTTTTTTTTTTTTTGGGGGGGGGGGTTCTCCCTCTTTTATTCGGCAGAAAGATACCGGACAGCAAGTTGGTCAATTTATTAAAGACATCAGTAATCACTTTCAGTTGACATTACGAACTTAATCCTACATGCCCACCTGTAGGACAATATCTGAGCACAGAAGATGTCAATCCATATCCGTTGTTTCCAGTGCATTTAATGTTGATACACCTGTCGGGTACTGAACGAAGAGTAGTCGAAGGGGAGTTGGTAGCTGACAGGATCACGCTGTCTGCTTGGATCGTATAAGTGTGGAAGACCGGATTGGGCTGATCTGAGACTTTGCACGTGATGATCAGACCAGATGTCACCTGGTTTTCGATTTGATCCTGCACGTCAATTGATATGACGCCATCTGTCGGTGGTCCTATGTATAATTCAACATTTAATATCACATTATACAAAAATGGAAAAAAAATACAATGAGCTTCAAGAGGGGTTCCTGAGATTAAAAGGAAACCACAAACTATTTGCACAATATACTTCATTTGCTTTGGTAAATTATAATATGTTTTCTTGCTATTTAAATCTTCCTCTATTCTTCCTCTTATTCTTCCTCTATTTCTCTTCCAAACAAAAATGTTGCAAATTAGTTTCACGACGTTCTTTTCCGCTTTTATTTCTTAACAGTATACATTTATAAATACACCAAAAGGCAATTGTCAAAAGCAAATCTAATTCAGTCTCTTTATGGGCTTTTTACAGATGCATTCCTGTTATCTTAAAATCAACATTATATATAATTTTAATTACAACTGTTAGATACGAAAAGAAAATCTTATTCAATTTACACTCAATAAATGCATGTAGATTATCTTCATTTACACCGCAATGCTCACATTTTCCATCTCTTTTGATTTGCCATCTGTACAAATTCTTTTTAACTGGTAGTAGATTATACACTTTCATGTATGATTGTAAGAAACGACGGCAGTTACTTGAAACATATAGACATTCACAATCCTATCAAACAGAAACATAAACACGTGCACGTTATCATACACTCGTATCACTTTGTTCTTATATCTCTTATACTTTGGACTGAGCCATATCTGTCTTTCTCATCTCTTCTGGTTAATGTACATGTATATGCTACCACATGCTATGCGAACACACGTACTATATACACACAAATAGCTAGTGTAGCTAGTGCAGCTACACATCCAACATTCATCACCATACCTAAGTCAACACAGTATCAGGACCGTGATGTGCAGCAGCAACATACCTTGTGGACAGAACGTTGCCAGAGAGGAGGTCGAGCCAAGCTCACTGGTGCCGGTGCACCTGACACAGATGCACCTGTCAGGATAGTAGTCCAGACTCGCCGAAGTGGAATTTGTCATCGGCAGTCGACTGTAGGCGTTGGAGCAGGAGGAACATCCACGAAGGTTCTCCACTTCTATGGTAAACGTGTGGATGTAGGGACTGGGGAGGTCTTCTGGGTTCACGTGACACGTGACGATGACATTGTCAGGTGTGCGTCTGTTCCAGACCTCGTGGAACCTAACCGATATTATACCATCACCAGGAGGGTCTACGGATGTTTGGGAGGGGGGGGGGGACGAGGGAGGGAAGAAATGGGAGAAAGATGATGATATTTCTGGCAAAATCTGAGACTAATAGTCGAAGTAGAGTTTTCTGTTCAGCAACACAAACACAAAGAAATAGGCCTACCTAAACCAACCAACAATTTAAAAAGATTGTATGTAAGGAGGCAAAGTCATAGCAAAATCACTATAAGATATAAAGCACTTAATGCAACTCAGTATTTGTGTGGAGTACATTAATTATTTTTGACGATGCTGGTGCATTTCCATAGTTATTCAGCATTTTCTACACTAAGAACATCGCAGTTTCGTTTTCAGTGACTTACGTCTTACATCGAGTATAGCTTCTTCGATCTGATTGAAACTGGAAAATTTGTGTCCGGAAATTCGGCACTGGAGAATCTTTCCGTTGTGGGCCGCCGTCGGGGTGAAGGTTAATACGCTCTCGGTGTTGTGACTGCAGTCTGCCGAGTATCTGCCAGTATCAACACAACCAGTAAGAGCCAGCCAATCAGGGAAGTACTGATACCTAGAGATGCTGATGATGGACTCACCATTTTCTGCTTGGTCTGAGATGGATTTTAAAAATGTTGGTCAGTCTTGTTTCCTGTTCTTATTCTTCGTAAAAATTACACAGGCGTATCTTGCTAAAAATAAAAGATACCCGAGCATTGATTCCACTTCGTTTATTGCCAGTGCAGCATTCAAACTGTGTCTCTTTAATAGCTTTTTCATTTTAGAGGAAGCGTCAAATATGTACAGTGTTTGCTACAATATAATTAATCATTTTACAGTGATCATACAATTTATCTAGCAGTGCTAAGTTTTCTAAGATTCAGGAATAATTGCCCACAGTAAAACACATTTGCTAGTGTTAGCTTGACGTGATTTCAGCTTCCAAATATGTTTTGTAGCCACTTATGTAGCTAAAAATACAAATGAAATTGTATGTGACATTAGGAAGAAAAGCTGCCACAAATCAGGTCATATCTTGAAAGATTCCATGCCTTGAAAACTTAGATTTTGATTTAAAATTAGGTCTAAAGGTGTTTTCCATTTATGATTGAATCATTGTATACAGTTTCTTAACATTTGGTTTAACGGAATTTTCAACGTCGGATACCCTATAAATTCCATTTAGAGTAGCCGCAACCTTGCTTTATACTTCGCCAAGTGTCCTAAAGTAATTACGTACCCCGAATAAAGCATTTAGTTGCTTATAAATGTGCCTATAAATCAGAATAATACGTACACTAGACTGCAAGATAATCTTGATAAAGCAATCGAGGCTTAGGACGTCTTATTTGTAACTATTTCTTCATTTAGAGGTAAAGATACATGAGTTTAATTCGTCAGTTTCGATCGTGATAAATCAGGTGACATCCGTCCTGCGTTATTGTTTGCCCAACCAAAACTTGGTCCTCGGCAGTCCTCGTCTTGCATCAGCTATCCAAGATAAAACTAATGACTGACAACGTTGACTGCCCAGAGAAATCCCGTGTTTAGAGGAAACAAAATATTTCAAAAGATAAAATCTTTTTTCGGCAAACTTTGGTAGAAAAGATACAGAGTTTCTTACCTCTGTAACGCTCTTGTGTCCATCACAACTGCTGCCTAGTCACATATTTGTGCACGTATGAGGAGTTCAGGTGCCTATCGAGACATTACACCACAGGAGAGACTCTGGGTATTTTGAAAAGAAAATATTACAAACGTCCTATATACTGTGTTCCCATAGGCAGTCTGACGAGTGGAGGTTTTATTCGTCTTCCGTACAGGGAGCTGCTATATTCTGCAAGTTTGCCTCATAATAGTGAAATAACGATGTTTTTTCCCAGCGTGGCATAGAATTTTGAGCATATAGATTGGACTCTTTTCTCGCGATGATTGGATCGCTCCTAAATCTTAATAGTTCTTCAGAATTCATGATTCTTCAGTGATTTACCTATATATTACTGAGAGGTGACTTCCGTCAAACGTGTACGATCTGGCTGTATCATTCCGCCCATCGAATGTGCATTGCAATTCATTTGCAAGAAAAATCAAGGAGGAACGTACAATGTACGTCGTGTACGTAGTGAGGTAAGTATTCTTGCAATTGAAAAGATAGTTCAGTTTAGTTTTAATGCATAAATGAGGTAATTCGCTCTCCAGTGGCTCCAGTGTTGATATTAAAACCTCCAAATACATAGATAATGTGATCAAAAGTAATCATTCGACCATTCTTGTCGACAAATACTATATTTAACCTAAGAAGGCAGCTGCTTCAGTGACTGGAACTATTTTTATTTGCTAAGTTTCTGTCGTCGCACGGGCTCCTAACTTAGGCCTTTGTTCTTGATGGGGAAGAAATATACACAAGAATCGGATACATTTTATACTCAACAATTAAGATGGCAGCATAACTGTCTTTAGTATACTTGTGGAATGGGTACGTGTCTAAAAGCAAAAACAATTGCAAGAAATCTAACATGAGCTCTTGTCATTTCAACGAATTTTCCGGTCACTCTAATCTGCACACACTGCTCGTAGAGTACCCGTTGAACGTCTGGCATTTTGTGCACCATCATGTGAGTATCTCAGTTTGAGTAAGTAATCTAAAGATCTTCAAAAATGTCGTAGGATCTCTCTTCTAAAGAATGGAAACCATTTTCAAAAGCTACTGTATACTATACGTTTTAGACCGACTTGTCGTTTACATGAAATCCATCACTACACAATGAAAAAATGTCTTCTATATTGTTTGGTACCAAAGTTTCAAAAGTATGGCTTTAGGTGACATCCGTCCTGTTATTTTGTATTTCCCCTCAAAACGATACATTCTCCAGGACATTTCTTGTAGCATTTGTCACACACGAAACTATAAGGAGACACAATATTTGCAGATATGTAAAACTGCATACATTTTTCAACTTGTACTTTGCAACAGGTGACTTTGCATTACCGCGTCTTGGGCAGAAATGTATAGATGCTTCTTAGCTCTTCAAAGTACTCCAATCTTGTTAAACCAGCAGTGTACTGCATTTTTACCTTCTTAGGCAAATGTAGAAGCACTAAAGGTGAAGTCTTACTAACATTTGATATCCCAGAGATTTCACCCAAAAGTATTGCAACCTTTCTAGTTTCGCTGTCCATAGGGAGTCCGCTATGTGGTAACCAAATTCTTCTTTTCATACGTTCACGCCCTGCATGGACCGAGAGCTATCTTAGATTTCGTTTTAACACAATACTAGACGTCATTATCAAAGTTTAACTCAATGTATATCTCACAAAAATATTTATCTCTTATTATTCTCTTTAAACTTCTTCGAAGGTTTCGGCGATTTATCTCCACGGTCGACTTTTCAAACTCTCCCAGAAATGTGGGTAAAAGGTCATTTCCTGCACACTGGAAAACAGAAAAATCTGGTATCATTCCGCGCTTGTTACAGATGTCAAGATTAAGTCTGGAATTGAGTGATCTGTAAAAGGGAAGTTCCTCACGTTTCATACTTTCTTTAAGTGACTTTTCTTCATTTGACAACTGATGTACAAAGGCCTATTCCTTCTTATACATGTTGTATTTGGGACGAAACAATACCACCAAGAGAAATGATAGACAATTATATTATACAAACAGAATCATGCAGGTATACATTGTGTTTTTATTTGCATATGATTATTTCTTATTCAATTTTTAAAAAAATAAAACATGGTAAGTGAAATGTCGAATATCATCACGCAAAGGAAGAATTCGTGATGGGAGAGTTTGTTTTCGTTACAGCTCACAAAGAACTAGAAACTCACATAATTATTCCTCATAGATAAAGATGAATTTATGCTTTCCCTATCAATTTCGTGTAAAAAGAGATGGTTCTAGTTCTGAATCAGAGGAATGTAGAACAGCCTATGGGTACAAACACATGAAATACAATTTTAGTATGTCAGTTGACGTCAGCATGTTGGCAGCTGCCACATGGACTGGAACTATTTTAATTCGTGTTTTTTGTCACTGCAATATATCCTCATACAGAATCGTCGTGTAGCTGGAAGAAAATGTGTATGTTTCTCGAGTGGATTTTCTTTCAAAAATCAGTTTTAACGAAGTAAAAACTTGTAAAGAGCATGTATAGGTGAAACCTGTCAGAAAGTCAGATAGTTTACTGCTGCTATACACCATGATTTAAGCATTCCTGTAAATTAAGCATTCAACGTATCTCCATATACGTTAGACGGTTTGTTGAGAGACGAGATAAATCTTCCAAATAGGTGTTGATCAGAAATCAGTGTGAGGTGCTTGATTAACTTGTCAATTACTAAAGCCGAGGTGACCCAAAATGCATCAAACTCGTTATGATGAATGATATGAATATGGACTTCGTTATAGTGTTGTTGAAATCAGATTTATCATCCAGTGATGTTGCCAGAATAAACCTTTTCATCGATACATCCACGATGTAGGGCAAAGGTCACGCATGTCCTAGAAGTTATAGCTCTTTGTTTTCTTTCTCTCTCTCTGTGACGTTTTGTGCATAGTTGAACCAATGAGATCTCAACAGTCAGTTAGTACTCATATCACACGATCAAAAGTCCTCAATGCTGAGAACGATTTGTCAATCGGATTAGTATTTACTTTGATGAGTAATTCATATTTTATCAGGAGTAAGAGATGGCTCATTCACCTTTTCCCTAACCAGAAAAAAAACCACAGAAAACTGATATCTTCGACGCATATAGGTGTACTGATTTTTTATTAAGATGAATTAATTGACATTGCGTTCATAATATATCGATGATTGTAGATGCCATAAGGGGCAACACTCAACTTACTGTGGCTGAGAAGTAGCAATTTATTCGCACCATAACGTGCGAGTTCTTGAGTTGTACGATTCTCTCCGGAGCAGAATTATCGTGGAAAATATCTATGAAGAAACCGCTTTCATGTCCTTTAAATAATGTCTAATGACCCTGACCCTGTATATTTAGCATATTCCACTTGCTAGCTACCAATTAAGAATAATTCCAGTCCATTCAGCGAATCTTCCAGAATATTTCCGGTCATCCTATTTCAAATGAAATCTCTTCTGTGTATTCATTGTGGTATGACGTCGAAATGACGCCCTCGTTCAATGGTACGCCGTCTAGATACCAAGATAGTGCTTCCGCCGGAAGTCCATCCACGGCTGAACACACTGCTGTGGCGGGCTCGTTGGCAGACAGCCGACTTGGCACGTTCAGGGACATGTTCGCCTTTCCTATATCATACAAGAGTGAATGGTCATGGAAATGATCAAACCAATTTCAATCTACTCAAATTGATTTATGAATTGCTACTGTTATATTTTTATGCGATTTGTTTTCTTCTTGGGTTCGAAACAATGCATCCTATTAACAGTAATGTGTGTGCCCTCATTTAAAACAAGGATCATTTTAACTACCAGATTTTTGTACCAGTATCAAATTGATTTATTGTGCCTAACAGTTGTAGTTTGAATTCCTGTATTGACTGGGCATGGAATAAATGCAGGTTTGCTGATGTAGATTTATTCTAAGGTTCGACACGTCTTCTTTTCTGTCTAGTAAAAAGAACAATTATCGTACAGAGAAGTTTCATCTAAGCAAAATGAATCGCATTGAAAGTTATTGTCGCAGCTAACTCTTGCAGTCATCATAATGTTCAAATGCATTTTTCATTATAAAACCATTTCTTCTACCATCCATTGAATTCTTTGTTTTTTGTTTGGATCATCAAACCAGATAGGCAATGGATGAATGAACAGAACCGCGAGCATACAAACATCAGCTGAGTACACTGGTTCTGATGGGTTTTTTTTTTCTGCATACATTGAAAGGACAAAAGAAAATAATGAATTATTATCATCTGGATTCTATAATTATTCTCTTACTTTCAACGTTCAGCGTAGATCGGGACTCATTGGAACCAACTCGGCAGGTATAGACACCGGCGTGGTAGACGCGGATGTCGGTTATGATCAACAAGGATATTCCCGCGCTAATATTCTCTTTCACCTCGAAATTAGGCCAGAAGATGGAGAAGTTACAATGTCTGACGCCGTTCTGAAACAGATAGTTATCTGGGTGGTCAAAGTTGTAGTAATCCCAGGAGAAAGACGGGTTTGATATACCTTCAGCGCGACATCTCACGAAGGCCGTCTGACCCTCCGCATGGGTGATGGAAATTGGATTGGTCACCACTTGACTTGCAAGAGCTATAGTAGTGTGAGATACAAAAAAAAGGTGCATTAAAAATTTACTCGACGGAATTAATTCTGCTGTATTTAGGTGTACATCTCTACATTACAGTTTCATCATCCTAAAGCACAAGTCCCTGAAATACGACAAAAATTTGATGACTACACCCGAATGTGATATAACACGCATAAGTCACGTAATTATTCATAACTGCATCAACATGCCCATATTCTTCTTTTTTTTTGGGGGGGGGATGCTCATTCCTTGCACAGTCCACTTTGAGAATTGAAAGTTTTGTACTTTTTATGGAATACCATGTTGGTATCATTCCACATCATTATCCTTTTTTACCTCTCCTAGATTTATTGTTTACAATGCGGAATTCGAGTTGCAAGGTTCGTTGGGGTTTCGTTTGGTTTTGCTTAATTTCATAATAATCATACCTCGGTACTGTAGAGTGAAGAAACCCGACACAAGGGCCAGAAGCAGTTGATTAGTTGAGACAACAACTCCAGGAAAAATGTTTCCCGACATATCTGCCGATAATCTTTCGAGATCTGCATGAATGAAGAAAAGGCGAATGCTTCAAGTTCAGTTGCCAAGAAAAGACTTTTCCAAATCATATCAAGTATTCATTAGGAGCTACTCGAGCAGACGACGAGAAAGAGTTATCAAATCATTCAACTAGATATCATGGTCCGAATCGAAATATGTTATTTTTCTTGCTCAAATACTTCATTTAGTATATTCTATAAATTGCACAAGACAATAGTGCTCAGAGACTATTAGCATGACAAATCAAATAACTTATATTCACCTCACTATCAAATCCTGAAACGCTCAGAGAAGACCTAGGAGGTGAAAAGGTCCCGCGCGAAGTCCCTCAGTACTTGTCTCCGTAGGCGATGAAGTACTACTGATTGTTGTCTGCATTTATTGTTTTACACACACACAGAGTTGACGTCAAATATCAATATTAAAAAAGAAAAGATCTTGAGGAAGATGAAATCAGTGTTGACTGAGAAAACAATGAAGGGAAGTTCGTCACGTGCGTCGATTTGGTTTATTCGAGTGAGTAATCGGTCGTTCCGGTTGATTTGCGTCCATATTTAATTTGAATTTTTCGAAGTGTTGAAGGAAAATTGAGTGATTGTCGAAATATCATTGGAACAGTGAAATTAGAGGATAATCAGACAATATTTTCAAAAGTTATATTTTTTGAAGTGTTTGGTCGAGAAAAGCAATGTGCCGTAATCGCTGAATAAAAAAAAAACTACAACAATGTCTAAGCAGGAGAATAACATAAGAAGATATATAGAGAATACAACATATTTGCATTTTCTTGTTTTCTTGCATAATGAAAAAGCACACTGGCATCATTCAGTAGGCAGGAATAATAATAAAACTCACATCATATATGTAGTTAATGTAAGTTACAAGTCGAGCGAGTATGTAGCTCTTCATAATAAATAATGTGTAGAATTCTCTTGATGTATTCCTTATGTCTTTCAATTACTATATACTAATGTATGTGTTTAGGGTTAATACTTATATTTTAACAACTCGCCGTTCGTGGTACGTTGCTACCATATAATTTGGAAAATACGAAGACATAAACTATTGCTTCCCTTCAAGAACACCACCGCTTTTCCTGAGACTACCTCCACATGTAGATAATATCGAAACTATGTACATGAGAGTCATGCGCATGCTATGTGGGCGTGGATTATGTATGTGCAATGTATTTATGACGAATGGTTATGTTTATACTTTTACATTATTTAGCATCCAAGGGATATCTTGATAAAGGCCAAACTAGTCGAAAACTTTAGGAAATAAAGCAACGTCTTGTGACCACTCATTTCTTTCATGCGCATACACAAACAGGCATATATGTATCTCTTTCTTTCTTTCTCTCTCTCTCTCTCTCTCTCTCTCTCTATATATATATATATATATGCATATACATAAATATGCAATATCAATATAATATATATAATTATACATATATATATATACATATATACATATGTTGTAAATGCTGACAGGAAAAAATCGGTAAAGCATTATGTCTTTTAATGCTTGCATACACCATAGTGTTGACGCGTTACGAGGTTTATTGATGATTACTAACTGGTAACATTGGATCTTATTAATGCATTTCACATTTCTTCCTGTCATCTTTTACGTATTGGAAGCAACATTTAAAAACACCATGATAATTATATAGGGCCTACATATATACATATACGCTTATATATGGATACATATACAAGCATTTAAGATTTGTAAGATTTTAAGATTTGTAAGATTTTATTGACTCTATCGACCCCCTCTCGGGGTATGAGAGTACAAACATATTTACAATATATGAATACAAAAATATAAGTGATAATGTACATGTACATGTGAAAATAACAGATATGAATAAATATGTTTACAAAACAAGGCGTAAAGGACGTTTAACTACTCTACCACTACGTGTACAAACACATCTACTTTACTTTCTACAAAAATACTGTCTTTCTTCTTTAGTATTGAAGAGAACTGAAACATAATAATTCTGACAAATTTGGCTAGTTTTTCAAATGGCAAGCATTAGTTGAATTGAATAATTTGGCCATATGTAATGCACTTGGTCTACTGGCCGTCAAGCTACTTGGTAAATACAATAATCTCTCTTTGTTGAAAGAGGGACAAACAAAAATATAATGAAATTCATCCCCTATATCGTCGGATGAACAGATAGTACAATGCAATTCATCTGTCAAGCTTGCATCAAACCTGCCCTTATTAACGGGTAATCCATTAGATCTACATCTGAATTTACTTAACGTAATATAATCTTTCTTACACAAGACCTGTAAATACTTCTCTAACATCAAGCTATCCTTAAACATTCTATAATTTGTACAGATTTACCATGTTGCTGCTCTCCACTCTTGAATAAACATATCAAAAAGTCTAACTTTTGAGGTGTGTGAAATCCATGCAGCACTAAATCCATCCCCTTGTGCTAACCACACATTCCCTAGCCCTGCATAATAAAAAATATTTGCGATAAATAATAACCATTGTGATTTTGACGGGGAGTGCATGTCTCCTTGTAAATGCAGCAGAAATTTGAAAATTGTACATGAGTGTTTGGTTTCTTTTCCCTTGACTAATCTCAACCAGAATCCAATCATTCGACATTTAATATGGTTCAAAATTACTCCACGTTCAGTTTCACCATAAACCATACAATCAGGAGTACATTTGTTCACAAGCAAAATTTTTCTTAAGAATTTCCTATGGAAAATGTCAATTTGGTCTATGCACTCATAACCCCAGACTTCACAACCATAGAGTAAAACAGGTAAAACAAGATGATCAAATAGGTGGCACTGTGTGTCCACAGAGAGCTGTAACTTTTTAGCCTACCACACGCACGCACACACACACACACACACACACACATATATATACATATATGTATATATACATATATATATACAAATATAAAGCTCATATGATTCCGATTTACGACAAATATACCACTATCAACTATCTCTTCAGTCAAGAGGATTTATTTAAAGAAAATTTCCACGACAAATACAATTAATATCAATTAACAAATATATACATAAGGAATAAAATTAGCACTCTGCACAGTGTGAAAAGCATATAATTACAAATATCGAAACGAGAGGCTTTAAAACCCTTACACCGGTTTGTCGTGCTACCTCCCCTCCCATCCCCATCACTGCCCATGTATACTCTTTTCTTTTAATATATATATTTAATGGATTGCAGTTATGTTGATAAGGTTCATATGTGGCTAAATTATGAAGTAACATAAATATCGGTATGTAGAACAGCTAGGAAATGCGGATGGCCGCCATAATAGCATACTTTGAAGAAATGGCGGCCCTATTTAGAAGTGACGTACAAGAGGGCTGTATGAATCATAGATGATGCTCTAGGTTGGAAAGTGTAGTCGAATGCATGTGATGGTGTGGTGATTGTGTGTGCACGTGATAGTGAGGATGCATTCGGTCATAATACGCAGTACAATCATGATTACAGTACATGCATTGATCATTTAACACATACAAAAAATTTATTATACAATGTATACATGGCAACCGTTAGCCATAATGAAATTAAGTGACGAAATCAAATAGTCAGGTAGAACTTAAAGTATGAGAACGATTGTTGAGCAGGAACCATTGCGAGAGGTATTCAATTGATTTGAATATCAGTTTGATCAAGATATTGAAACAATGATCATCTGAGTACGAAGCGAACAAATAACATATGTTTTATGTATTATGTAATCTATCATGAATTCTATATGTGACTGCTAAGGGGGAATGAATGCTTTCAAGTACGCAACCATGGAACAGACAAATCACAGGACAAAATAATGAGGATATTAAATGGCTTGCGGAGGGAGCGCGACCGCCCCAGCCAGGGGACTCGAGTTACCAAAGTAAGATCTCGGGTTATCAGTCCGTTGTGATATCCACTGAGCCTCAACAGATCCTATTCTATAACAGACACTTTGACTAAACATCTGAATTATGTCTTCTGTTATTTTAACATTTGTGAGCAATTCCTACTGAACTCCTTATGGAAATAGTAGTGCACTTCCATAAAGTTCTCTCTATTGCATAGGCGCACTAAATATTCTACGCAGTCACTTTCTTCGTCGAAAGACTGCATTTCTAATCTATTGAGCTAGCAATCTGAGTACGAAATCTCGATATTGACTATAACATCTACAATTAACCTTTCACACTTTGTATTTATTTCTCAATGTCGATTGAAACTGAAGCATATACACTGTACTCTGCGTAAAAATCAAGCTACCGTAGTTTAAAAAAAGTAATTTAGTGACTGGTTGGTTTAATGAAATTCATCTACTAGCATTTCTCTTGATTATTCAACTCGTCATGCTTTCTCGATTAGATGTAAAACTATTGGGTCCGTTCTCAGTTATATCACATACATACACACACATACACACACAGACAGACAGACACACACACACACACACACTCACACACACATGCACCCATACACACATACACACACACACACATACACAAACACACACTCAGACAAAGCTTGTCGGGTGTGAAAATACCTATACCCTCATGATTACGTGTTCTCTTCCTATCCGGTGTCCAGGGCTTCAATCTACACAAGAGAGAAGAAGATCAGACACGTCGTTAGAGATTACGACAACAATCAGTCATTCAGTCATTTACGACAAGTTGGGAAAGTCGAGAATGGAAAATTTTCGATTTTTTTTAAAACATTCAAATCTGCCCTTTACATCCAGTTAAATTCTGAACAAAAGATGCATTGTAACTGCTTTACCTATCTCGATGTAAAACTCTATCTAATAATAGATTAGATTATAGGTATTTAATATGATTATATTACATCTAATTATAGATTATTTAATTATAAATTAGATGAATAACTCTATCTAATATCGTGGATATTGATGAAATCGTCCAATATGTCAATTTAATATTTCACTTTGAGTTTACAAATATTACCGGGATACATGTGAAATACTGGTATTCAAGTAAAATAGTTGACAAATAACTACATCCATAATCTATTAACCATGCTAAGCATTGCACATTGAGTAACGACGCCATGTCGTAAATTTGTTTCCCCTTTTGAAGAGCATTATAAAATTGATCTTGATACTGACAGCTAAAGAGATGTTCTTTACTCTCATCTGAAGTAGTCATGACAGTTGGAGTAAAATATGATACACTGACGTAAAATGTAATACATTGGTGTCAACATGAACATGCAGTGTTGACGTCCAACATCATGCCAGTATCGATAAAAACGGAAGAAAGTGAATTCACCAGGTTAGATGGAGAGGTCTACTTTCAAGTTTCGAATCTAAGATGATATACGGGGAAAAGTGTATATATCATATCGTAGAAGCAATCGGTTGGTTCAGGGCCGACAAGATTATCAATTATTTTTCTCGAACCAAGTTGAAAGAATGGAGGAAGAGTATTTACGCTTATCAGCAGCTGCTCATCATCGAGGTCTTTCTTTCATATGCTACTCCCCAACCATCCTCCCCCTCCCTTTATATCCCTGATGTCACTGGGTTGTAAACAGTAAAGGTTACCCACCTTCATGGATGAGGAAAACTAATGGTCACCTGACGTGGTACGTCATTCTGAGGTGGTCGTGCAGGCAGTCCTGTCGTGGCGCCAGGCGCTTCAAAAGAGAGAAAGTAGTACAATATATCCTGAAAATCAATTTGCAATTCTTAATTCAATAATTGTGTTCATCATTGGTCTTACTTTAAGAAATGCCAAACCTACATAAATCACTAGAAATGTTACAATTTCGGTAATCAAGCGCATATTTCCCTATTGTGAGTTTCCTGTCATTGGCCTCCTATATCTCTCTTCAAAAACTACAAGAATGCGCGCACACACACACACACACACACACACAACATTGTCTTCCGTTTAAGAGACACCAACGTACATTAAAAAAGAATGTAAAGTCATATAAATATATATATATATATATATATATATATATATATATATATATATATACTGGAAGGAGCGAGAAAAGAGTGAATTTTTCGCACCCTTAAGGCCCCCTCACACCTGAGCGAATTGCCTGAAATATGACTTGCGATGGCTGGCGAAAGGCATTTTGGGAAAAATCGTTTTCAATGGTAATTGATAGTAAATCATATTTACCCTTCGTGTTTGGGTTCGTACACCTTCTGAACTAACAGTTGCGATTATTCAAATTCGCACGGGATTTTTGAACATGTTTAAAATTTCCCGACGAATTGAAAAATCGTCTGTCATTTGCATCTCTTATTTAGTCTGCTGTAATCGTTCGTTTATCGTTCGGGTGCTATTGTCACGCATAGTCCCTCAACGCGCTTTTGCCAAGGTGGACCGATCTCGAAAGGACCCTAAACGAAGCAACACGATGACTAAATATGACTTGCGGATAGAAACGAAGATACTATGACAAACGTATTTTCGCTTGTCATCTTCTATGCGAAGGGAAACCAAGATTGACTTTTACTAACTTTGAATAGCGATGCATACATGAAGGAAAATCTAAGAGATACTATGACAAACTATGGATTGCGAAGTGATACGAATACGAGCGAATGACCTGACGAAAAAATTGGCGAATGCTGAGCTGCTCTCTGCATGTGATCAGCCACTCACCACGCTATTCATATATAAACATTCCACCCGAAAGTTTCAAACCCCCACGATTAACTTGAAGGGTACTTTTAGTAAAATTGTACATTTAAACTTGCTTAACAATTATATACCATACATTTTAGTCATTTATAATGTTATCGAACAAATTAGAATAATACTTAGTTGCTTTTTTTATTTATGAAAAATGAACCCACATGGACTTGGGTCGTTCTTTTATTCATATACTCAATAATAAACAGTTAAACACAACACAAATTCAAATACAAACACAGCTTTATTTGTAACATTCCCCCCCCCCCTTAGTCTCTGGCATTTGACTTGGTTTGACATCTAGGGGACCATTATGTCCTGCCATGGAACACTTCCTACTTCAGAGTTGCACCAGTGTTTCAGTAGGTTCACTTCTTCCTTTCATGTTGCGTTGATGATTTCTCTGGCCGCACTGAAATCTGGACGGACCTGGTCGCTTTTATACTCCCCGAGAAGCGCACACACACGTACGAGAACGCCTGATCTATATTCTTTCGTCTTCGTTTCCAATCGCACGTCATATCAAACCATTGCTCATTGTTCGTTCGTCTTATCGGGTCATATCAGCCCTTCGCTCGCCTTCGGCCGCAATTTACTCAAAGAAGTGAACCGAAAAATCGTTTTCCTTCGCATGTCATATTTATCCTTCGCTTACCGTCCGTTAATCATATTTGACTTTAGTTTATGATAGAATGATTTGAAGGCAATTTTATTTGAAATCTTTGAATTCGCGCGCATTTCGTGCGTTTTTCCCATTCGTCCCCCTTCGTCCCCCTACATTCGCGCAGGTGCGAGGGGGCTTTTAATACAAACGACTTTTAACTTTAAGACGGTAGCATTAAACTTCGTATAGATGCTTCACGTCTAAGAAAGAGGGGTTTTGGGGGAGTTTTCTCCCTCTTTTATTCGGCAAGAAGATAGCGGACAGCAAGGTGGTCAATTTATCAAAGACATCAATAATCACTTAACATCAGTTAACATTGCGAACTGAATCCTAAATGCTCACCTGCAGGACAATATCGGAGCGCTGAAGATGTCATTCCATATCCGTTGTTTCCAGTGCATTTAATGTTGATGCACCTGTCGGGTACTGGACGAAGAGTAGTCGAAGGGGAGTTGGTAGCTGACAGGATCACGCTGTCTGCTTGGATCGTGTAAGTGTGGAAGACTGGATTGGGCTGATCTGAGACTTTGCACGTGATGATCAGACCAGATGTCACCTGGTTTTCGATTTGATCATCCACGTCAATTGATATGACGCCATCTGTAGGCGGTCCTATGTTTGGAAGTTGAGCAACACGATTAAAACGCATTTAATGTCAGACACAACACTTTAATAGATGATCGTCGAAACGACTGCAGTAACTGAAAACTTACTCGACTTGTGATCGAATGTGATTAAGTGTGATCGAATGTGATTGAATGTGATCGAAGCAAACAAACATATACATGCAATCATACACTAGTATCACTTTGTTTTTATATCTCTCAGACTTTTGATTTATCCCTATATGCTTGTCTCTCCAAACTGTCTTTGGTAGATGAACACTAGGACACACTGTAGGAGATAGCAATACGTAGATGCATAATAATTACATATAATATGTATTTATATACGTTACTATATAATAATAAACATGTGTATATACATATATATATATATTTATATATATATATATATGCACAATGTGAGTGCATATACTTGCACAAACACACACGCAATCACATGGTTCTGACATGTATGCAATTAACACCGAGTGCTTATTACGTGCGTACCTCACAACCCAACACTTATGATAATGACTAAAGTCTGCACATAAACATACCTTGCGGACAGAACGTGGCCATAGAGGAGGTGAAGCCCAGCTCACTGGTGCCGGTACACCTGACACAGATGCACCTGTCAGGATAGTAGTCCAGACTCGCCGAAGTGGAGTTTGTCATCGGCAGTCGACTGTAGGCGTTGGAGCAGGAGGAACATCCACGAAGGTTCTCCACTTCTATGGTAAACGTGTGGATGCAGGGACTGGGGAGGTCTTCTGGGTTCACGTGACACGTGACGATGACATTGTCAGGTGTGCGTCTGTTCCAGACCTCGTGGAACCTAACCGATATTATACTATCACCAGGAGGGTCTACGGATGTTTGGGGAGGGGATGTGGGAAGGAAGAAAAAGGAAGAAAGATGATAATATTCATGGAAAATCTGAGACTATATAGTCAAAGTACAGTTTTGTGTTCAGCAACACACACACACACACACACACACACACATACACCGACAACACACGGACACAAAGAAACAGGCCTACTTAAACTAACCAAGAATTAAAAAATTGTACGTAAAGAGGCAAAGGCGAAGCAAAATCACTATCAGACATAAAGCACTTCATGCAACTCTGTATTTGTGTGGAATATAAGAATGATTTTTGACGGTTCTTGTATATACATTTCCGTCGTTATTCAGTATTTTCTACATTACGTCGCAGCTTCATTTTCAATGACTTACGTCTTACATCGAGTATAGCTTCTTGGATCTGATTGAAACTGGAAAATTTGTGTCCGGAAACTCGGCACTGAAGAATCTTTCCGTTGTGGGCCGCCGTCGGGGTGAAGGTTAATACGCTCTCGGTGTTGTGACTGCAGTGTGCCGAGTGTCTGCCAGTATCAACACAACCAGTGAGAGTCAGCCAATCAGGGAAGTACCTATCCTTAGAGATTCTGGTAACGGACTTGTCATTTTCTGCCTGGTCTGAAACACACTCAAGAAATGATCGGTCAGTTTTGTTTTTCTAATAATGCTTCCAAATAATGATGCAGTTGCCTTTTAGCTGAATTGAAAATTCGTCTACCTTTGATCCCCGTTTGTTTCGTGCCTGTGCAATATTCAAAGCTATGTCTCTTTATCAGCTTTGTCATTTAAAAAAGGCTTAGAATCTGTGAAACATTTAAACTTATCTCTTTATCCTTTAAAGAGGATTATTATGTTTTATCGAGCGATGCCTGAATTTCTGAAACTCAGTCATGATTACCCAGGATAATGTACGTTAATTAATGTTAAGGTAACGCAAGTTCAGGTTCCAAATATGTTTGTAGCCACCAATGTAAACTCAAAATGCATATACAAGTGTACGTGACAGTAGGAAGAAAAACTGTTTGAAATCAAGCCATATTTTGAAATATTCCACGTCTTTAGAACTTAAAGATTGACTGAAAGTTGGTCGAAGAGTATTTTCCATGAGTAATTGAATCATTGCATACAGTTTGTTTACTTTTGGTTTCAAGGAATTTTCAACGTCGGATATCCTATTCCAATAATAGAGTAGCCGCAATCTGGTTTTAAACTTCGCTAAGTGTCTTCAGAAAATTTGATCTCCTGAATTAAGCGTTTGATTCATTCATAATGTACTTATATATCAGAATAATGAGTACAATGGGCATCAAGACGATCTTGATATAGTACCAGAAGCTTGGGACGTCTTAGTCTTCACTACTTTTCCCTCTACAAGCAAAGGTACGTGCATTTAATTCATCAGTTTCGATTCTGTTAAATCAGGTCACATCCGTCCTGCGTTATTGTTTGCCCAACCAAAACGCAGTTCTTGGCAGTCCTAGTTTTACATCAGTTATCCAAGATAAAACTTATGACTGATAACATTAACATCACAGAAAAATCCAGCGTTAAGAAGAAACAAAATATTTCAAACGATGAAATGTTTTTCGGCAAACCACAGGCAGAAAAGATGCGGTCATTCCAACCACTGTAACGCACCTGTGTCCGTAACGGTAGCTGTTAACTTACACAAATTTTGTAGGTATGAAGAGTTGAGGTGCCTATGGAGTCATTCCACCACAGGCGAGACTGAGACATTTTGAAGAGAAAATATTGCAAACTACCTATACACTGTTCCGCTTCCATAGGCAGTCTGATGAGCGAAGGTTCTTTTCGTTTTCCGTACACGGAGTCGCGACGTACTGTCATATCCTCTCAGAACATACTAAAACGATGTCTTTCTTCCAGCGTCGCACATTATTTCGAGTATATAGATTGAACTCTCTTGCCATGATATGTGGCTTGCTCACACATCTCAATAGTTCCTCAGAATTTATGATTCTACAGTGATTTACCTATATTTTACTGAGAGGTGACTTCCGTCAAATGTGCACGATCTGGCTGTATCATTCCGCCCCTTTAATGTGCATTGCAATTCATTGGCAACACAGCCTGCGGATATTTTAAAGGAGGAATATACAACAAACATAAAGAGGTAAGTCATTCTCTTCCTCGCAAATACCTGTGACAATTTTGACATAAATCCTACGATATGAAACCAAGGAATGGTAATACATGGCTAATAAGTCTTACCAGTATTCTAATAAAAAACGATTTTGACAGTTAAGAGGAAGGTAATCTACTTTTCAATTACCAACTTCCACACATTTCGAATCCACGATTCTTGCGACTGAAAAGAAAGTCTTGTTTATTTTGAAAGCATACGAGGTGAGTCCCTCTGGAGAGTGACTCCGAAATCAAACTAATAAAACCTCTAAATGGATAGATAATCATAATCAAAAGTAATCAATCTAGCAGACAAATACTACATCAAACCCTTAAGGCAGCTGCTTCAGCTGCTGGAACTATTTTAATTCGCTTTTTTTTTTTCGTCTCACGGTTTCCTAAGTTAGGCTTTATTCTTGTATGGAAGAAATATACACTGAAATCGAGTATGTTTTATACTCAATAAATAAATTGACCGTATTGCTTGTGGAAGCAAACTTGTGGAATAGGTTCATGCTCGAAAGTAAAAACATTGCAAGAAATATAAAATTATCTGGTATAATTTTAACATATATTCCGGTCACTCTAACTCTGCACACAGTTGTAGAGCACCCGTTGAATGTCTGGCTCTTTGTGCACCGTTGTGGGAGTATACAAGTTTGAGTATGTAATCGAAAAATGTGCTAAAATGTTGTAGAATCCCTAATTTAGAAAGTGAAAACCATTTTCAAAAGCCCCTGTTTACTTTACATTTCAGACAGACTTGTCGTTTACAAGAAGTTTTTCACTAGACAATGAAAGATGTCTTCTATATTTTTCGGTACCAAAGTTTCAAAAGTATGAATTTGGGTGACTTCCGTCTTGTTATTTTGTATTTCCCCTCAAAACGATACATTTTCCTTGACATTTCCGATAGAAGTTGTCACACACAAAACTACAAGGACACACAAAATTAGCAGATATATAAAATTGCATACATTTGCCAACTTATACTTCGCAACAGGTGACTTTGCATTGCCGCGTTTTTGGCAGAAATGTATAGATACATCTTAACTTTTCAAAACACTCCAATCTTGTAAAACCAGCAGTTTTCTCCATTTCTTATATTCGTAGACAACAGTAGAATCATTTCGGAAGAAGTTAAACTGAAATTTGATATCCACGAGATTTTACCCAAAAATATTGCGATCATTCTAGGTCATCTGTACTTAGGGAGTCCGCTATGTGAAAATGAATGTCTTCCTTCATACGTTCATGCTCTGCATAAACCAAGGGCTATCTTAGATTTCGTTTTAATACCACACAAAACCGCAATATCAAAGTTTATGGTCACTAATGTCTCACAGAAATATTGCTCTGTTGTTACCCTTGCTGAACTTCTGTAATGGTATCGGCAATTAATGTTCAGAGTAGCCTTTTCTATCTCTCTCTGAAATGTAGGTGAAAGTTCCTTTCCGTTCAAGCGCACACTGTCATATAAAATATCATTCCGCGCTGGTGACAGTATCTGAAATTCAAGTAAGTGATTTGAAACCCCCCCCCCTCCCAAAAGTTAGGTTTTATTCCTTTTGTTATTAACTTTCCTTCATTTGGCAACCGACGTGCATATATGTATTATAGATACCCGATCTCCAAACCGGTGTCTCGTTGTAAAGTGTGTGTATGCGTGGAGGAGATTTAATTTGAAAACAACGTCCGTCTTAATTTTTTCCACATAGTCTATGATATATTATAACGTATATATATATATATATATATATATATGTATATGTATATTAATATATATGTATAGCACATCATATGCATAACTATACATTTAACTATATATATATATATATATATATATATATATATAAGATTGTAGTCATCTTAACGACAGCCAATGTCTTCTGATGTCGAATATCAAGCCGGTCTGGAAGAATTTGTGATGACGAGTATTGTTTCTGTTCTCTTTGTTAGTTACAAAGAATGAGATACTCTTATGACTATCCCTAGATAAATATAAAGCTATGTTTAACATTTTGTTTAACAAGGTGTATTCTGTTTCAGATGTATAATGTATAGAACCGCCGCCGGGTTCAAGCCCATGAAGCACAATGTCAGTACGCATTTAACGTCGGCATATGGGCAGCTGTCAAATGAACTGGAACTGTTTTAATCAGCCAATTTTTGACACGACATTCTATCCTTATACAGGACCTTCGACTAGTAGGCAGAAACTGTGTATGTTTCTGAATTTGATTTCCCTTCAAAATAAGATTAACCAAAGTATAAAGCTGCACCGAACGTGTACATGTGAAACCTGTCGGAAAGGAAAATAGTTTATTGGCGCTATTTACCATGTTTTATACATACCTGTAAACTAAGCGGTCAACTTAATTCGTACAAAATTAGAGGGTTTGTTGAGAGACGAATTATGTCTGCCAAATCGATGCTGATCAGAAATCAGTAAGAAATGCCCGATTATCTGGTTGATAAATAAATCCGTGAAGATTGAAACTGCACCGAACTCGTCTTGTTGTACGATCTGAACGTCGGCTTCGTTATGGCGTCGTTGAAATCAGATTTCTCGTCCACTGATGCCACGAAAATGACGCTTTTCATCTGCACATCCAGAATGTAGGGCAAAGGTCACACATGTCCTATGGCGAGCAGTCAAGATTTGCACGTTGATGATTGTTTCAAAGTTGAACTCCATGTGATTTCGACGATTACAAAATACGCATATAGATTCCATCGAAGATGCTTTGCTCACTACAATTTGTCAGTTTAGATGGCAATTACTGTGGTGGTCAAATCTTATTTTGACGGGATTAACATTTCAGTCATCCCCTCTGTGCTAACCCAAGGGTAAAAGAGAAAGTTTATAAGTTGGTGTACTAATTCTAATTAAGATTATATTAACATTTGTAGCTCTTGAAGAGAAATCACATGTCACTTTGAATGGACTTGGCATGGTACTCACCGCAGTGATTAAAACCGTTGTTGGTCAGTCATTTTATATAATCCACATAATTATATCATATAATATATACATATATATCGCTATTTAAACATTTACATTCAATTAAACATGCGTATATATATATATATAATATATAATATATATAATATATATAGCTAGATAGAGAGCTAGAAAGACACGTGAATTAACAGTCAGATAACATCAAATCAGATATAAGAAAAGACGTAAGATTATATTTGTCGATTTGTCTCATGCATAAATTCATAGGGGTTTTTCCAGTTGTAATTGTGTTTATCGGCTAAAACTCCTGTATATCTACTCCATTTTTTTTCCACGATAGATCCAGTCAGACTGACACCGTGCCCAGTATATTGATGACTCCAGACGACATACAACCAAAGACCAAATTTGCCGCATAAATGAGACGAAATGGATTGTCATCATAACTTGCGAATACTGAAGTTGCAAGATTTTTTCCGGGCAGAAATTCTCATGGAAAATTTTGTGAAGAAGCCGCCTGTATGTCCACTAAACAATGTCTCATCAGTGCGATATTCTGTATATAGTATATTCTATCAGGCATCTACCCATCAGGAATAATTCCAATGCATTCCATGAAGCTTCTAGAATATTTCCGGTCATCCTAATTCATAGATATTCTCTTGTGTGTATTCACTGGCGTACGTTGTCGAGATGACGCCCTCGTTCAATGGTACGCCGTCTAGATACCAAGATAGTGCTTCCGCCGGAAGTCCAGCCACGGCTGAACACACTGCTGTAGCTGGCTCGTTGGCAGACAGCCGACTTGGCACGTTCAGCGACATGTTCGCCTTTCCTGGATGAGAGAATTAAGGGCCAGAGAAGTCATCACACTAATGTTTTTGTGTTATTTTTTTTTCAAAACACTTCATCACCTAAACTGTAATATGCTCTCATTTGAAAGGCTATCTGCAATTCAAATAACCACGTATATCAGATTTCTTTGCTGATATAATTTTACAACGATGCAACGTAGTTTGAATCCTGATGGTTGCTAGGGGTATAGATTAAAATAATAATTATGCGATTTTTCCCAATCTATGCTGATCTATAGATGCCGTACCATCAAGATCATAATGTATGATTTAAAATATAGAGTTTCAACTGCAAGCACAGGTCGATGCAAAGATATCCCAACATTTACTTATGTGAATTTTCTTGTCTTCATTCAAAAAACTTTGCTGGTTTGAAGCCCGTCCTTTTACTTCCTGGAATGCGCAGCGCACTGAGAGGTGAAATCTTGAAAATAAATATTTTTTTAAAAAGTTACATATCGCATCATACGGACTCCTGACTCAGTGTAATGCAGTCATCAATAATGGTCAAGTTATTGACTAAGTATAACATCTTTCTTTTGATGCAATTTACTCTTCCGTTCACTTTAGTAAGTGGATTATGGAAGCAGACATTATGTACACAATGAAATTTCTCAAAAACGAAAGTAATTTCTACGCAATCTTGAATTATCATAATAGTCCATTTGCTTGCATTCGAAACATATAAGCAAGAACTATCAACTTGATTTTATAATCTCTTACTTTCAACGCTTAGCGTGGATCGGGACTGATTGGAACCAACTCGGCAGGTGTAGACGCCGGCGTGGTAGACGCGGAGGTCGGTTATGATCAACAGGGAGGAACCCGCGCTAATATTCTCCTTCACCTCGAAATTAGACCAGAAGATGGAGTCGTTGCAATGCCTGACACCATTTTGAAACAGATAGTTATTTGGGCAGTCATAGTTGTAGTAATCCCAGGAGAAAGATGGGCTCATTACACCCTCAACATGACATCTCAGAAAGGCTGTCTGACCTTCCGCGTGGGTGATGGAAGTTGGACTGGTCACCACCTCACTCGCAAGAGCTATTAAAGGCAATTGAAATAAGAAATAAGATAATTAGGTTTTTCTTGCATAACATTTCCGAAAGAAAGAATTCTGTGGGTCTCATTTTCCTGTAAGACTGTTCATTTCGTTTCTTTACGACTGCAGGCCCCCATGAAATACGACAAACATGGTGTGACTCTATCGAAATTTGGGCTATTCTAATGTCATGAAAGTTGATACCATCGTGAAAATGGATAGGTAGTGTCGCATGAATAGGTATAAAATGGGAAGGCGGTATGTACGGTTTTACTTTGAGAGTTAAAAGATTTAAAAGATATGTACATATTACTCTTAACCAAATAAAAGAGAGGTCTCATATAAAATCATTTGTTTTTCTCTTAGTGGTACTGTGGAATTCGAGTTACTAGTCACACGCATCGATGAATTTCGTTTCGTTTTCCTTCATTTTATATATCATACCTCCATGCTGTAGAGTAAAGAAACCCAATACAAGGGCCAGAACCAGGTGATTTGTTGAGGCAACGACTCCAGGCAAAATGTTCCCCGACATCTCTGACGATAACCATTCGAGATCTGTATGGATGGAAGAAAGGAGAATGTTTACAGATTCAATATCAAGATATCTCTCGGCCAATTCGTAGCTTTGCATCCATTAGAGCTATATCTGAAGTTATGATGAGATGAAATTATCAAATCATTCAAGATATTACTGGTATAATACTATTTTTTATGTGCTCAAATACTTCCCACTATTTCACTCATAGGATCATTTGCAAAAGACAATTTACTTTCAGACACTGTCAAAACTGACAAAATTCGAATATTCACCTCAAAATTTAATCCCAAGAAATTCGGAGAGGATCTCGATGAAAATGTTCTTTGCGAAGTCACTCTGTCCTCTAATCTTGATTGCATCCGAAGTCGTTTAAGTATTAGCGATTGTTGTCTGCACATTTCTTTTTTGGCGATTTTATTTGGTAAAAAGGCAAGGATCCCTGAGAAAGACAAAATTGTGTTGACTGAGAAAACAATGAACGGATACTCATCACGTGCGCCGACTAGTTTTCTCTCGAGGGAGGAGTATTAACTCGTCTAGGTTCCGACAACAATCATTATTTTGATCTACGTCCAAATCTGACTTTAAGATTATTCGTTAACTCGCTTTCACTGCTATATTTATATCAGATAATGTTAATAAATACACTTTGGGAAGTGCCCCCCCCCCAAAAAAAAAAAAATGTTTTCTTTTAACACCGTTTTTCTTAAGACTATTTCCACACACAAATAATATATCAAGATTAGGCGCCTATTTTGGCAGTCATGTACATTTGTATGTGCAATGAGATTTTGTTTGTGCATTGTATTTATGACTAAGATTCATGTTTGTACGTGAGATCTCTTGATGAGGGCTAAGATTTGAATAAAATATTTTTAAAAAGAGCAGCGTCTTTCTGCCACACATTTCTTTCGTATTTTCCTGTATATATATTCAAATTCATATACTAATATTGTACATAAAACCATATATAGTATGTACAATATTAGTTTATGAACATATTATATATGGCTATATATATTAGTATATGTATGTTCATATATATATATATATATATATATATATATAAACATATATACAATATATGTGTATTCATTTAGTGATATTCATCTTACTTTCATATTTATTTCTTGTTTCTCAGGGAGAGTATGTGATTCACAGTTACAGGCAGGATATCTATACATGACCGCATGTACGTCAAGTTCAGTTCAGTTAATTTATTTCACGATATTTCCATGAGAAATACATTTTGTATCAGGCATTTGACGAATATCTTACAAGGTGCAAAATTGACACAAAGCAAACAATTATACGATGAAACAAATTGTAGAAAAAGGAGACGTTATACACCTCATATTCCTTTCTCGCGTATAATGATATGGATTACACAAGGTCGTTTTCACAAAATATTACTGATGTAAGTTTCTTTCGATTCCCTTATGACTCGCTATTGAATCAGATTCTTTTCGAGAAATATGTTTTATAAGCTTTCAATGTTTTATATCTGAAAATAGGTGACATGTAGCTTCTCATTATCCATCATAAATGAAACTAACGTTTGTTTCTGGTATTAAACTCGTGGAGTAAACTATTGGGAGTGAGTATTCTGGACGAGGGTTTAACAGGGAGCATTCCTAGGCGTTACTTATTCAGTTGATTCGAATATTAAATATCTATATCAATATATTGAAACAATGAGCATATGGTGGCATAGCAAGTTGACAACTACCATAAATTATTCCAACAAGCTTTTTGGCATACTTAGTAGTTTATTTCAGTTTTCATTCATTCAGCGCAACATTACTTCCTTGGACATGTTAGAAAGTTCGGATCCCGCCAAGAGCTCTTGTTTTTGCACAAGATGGTTTCTCACAATGCCGCTTTCGGGTCCAGGTGTATTAATGGTTACCTGGCAGTGCCGAAGTAATGATGATAATGATAATGATGATGATAATGATAATAATAATAATAATAACAATAATATTAACAATCATAATCACAATCATAATCATAATCATAATCATAAGAAGGTTCTTCTGACACAGTAGTCCTAGGCAACATTGAGGAGGCTACCCGGATAATGCCCTATGCATGTTATTGTAAAGAGGCTATACGATGTATTAACAAATTAGTGATAAAAAACCCCATCACATCACGTCAGTAAATTCGTTACTCGTTTTCAAAATCCAGCTTACAACTTACATAATTTTTATAAAGTAATCTTAGTGACTGGTTGGTGTAACTCAACATTCGACATTCGTGTGAATGACATTGAAATATTAGCATTTCACTAGATTATCAAATTATTCATGCTTTCTCGATTAGATGATTAGATATTGGTTGACGCCCAGTAATGTCACACGAGCGCGCGCGCACACACGTACACACACACACACACACATACGCATTCCAGGGATCCTTGCCGAGTATGAGTACGCATATTCTATGAATCGTCCTTTTCCCATTCGGTGGTCACAGGGCTTTAATCTACAGAAGAGAGGAATAGATAAGATTAGTCATTAAGAAGTATGACAGGTATCAGTCATTAAGTCAGTAACGACAAGCTGATATTGGAAAAACAGGACACAGAGAAATGATATTCGAATATGGCTTCTCCTGTCAGACTGAACAAAAGGTGCATTGCAGCTGCTTTACATTGTGAATAGTGATGAACCTTCAAACATTTGTCATTTGAATAATTCGATTTATGTGCATATATATATATATATATACATACATACATACATAATTATATATGTATTCAAGTTTCTAGGAATTGTATGAAATACTGTTTTAGATTGAAAGTGTCTAATAATATGTGCATGATCAACTACATTGATTAATCACTCGGGTCAGAAATTTCCCCCAACGTTTGAAGAGGAGTATGAAGTTTTTCTGGAAATTTTTGATAACTATGCAGAAATGCTTTTATACTACTCTATCTTAAAATACAATAAATTGGTGTAAAACATACACATTGGTATCAACAGCAGCAGAAAGTGGTGATATCCAAATACATATATGCCCAAAGAGAGCAGCCAAATAACAGGAGAGATCAAGCTTCAAGGCACATATTCTAAATAATAATGAAAAGCGAATAGAATAGCTACAGTGTTTGGTTGGTACTGGGTCGATTGCATTTTTTTTTTGTCACACAAAGTTTGAGGAATAAGGCAAGATCTTAAGGCGTATCCCTGTCACTGGGTTGTAAACAGTAAAGGTTACCTACCTTTATGGATGAGGAAAACTAATGGTCACCTGACCTGGTACGTCATTCTGAGGTGGTCGTGCACGCAGTCCTGTCGGGGAGCTTGATGCTTAAAAAAAAAGAAAACATGACAAAAATCAATGGGTCAATCATTATACTCATCCAGGATTTGAGTCGAAATTTATTATTTATTATATACATTAGGGACTGTCTTACAGTGGCGTATCTAGGGAAAAATGCGCCCGGGGCAAGCGCGAAAATTGCGCCCCTAATTTTTGAAAAAGTGTTCAACCCCATCCCCATCTCGGTAGGGACTTTTAAAAAGTCCACATGATATGCTTTTTCAAGCACTTAAATGGGGTCATTTGAGGGTGATTTTTATGTAATAAATTTGGATAAATTTTGGCGAGCGAGCGCAGCAAGCGAGCCGAAATTTTTTGTATTTCAGCTCACAAAACATGGAATTCTTGTCATTTTTTGTTTATTAAAATAATCTTACAATTCCAATCAAGATATAGTGACGGCCTTACAGATAACGATTTATACCAACGAACTGAGGACTTTAAAAAAAAAACTACTCTAAATCAGTACGCGCGAGTGAGCCGAAATTTGTATATTTCCGCGTCATCATCACGTTTTGTTCTTTTTTTTTTGATAAATTTTGACGAGCGAGCGCAGCAAGCGAGCCGAAAATTTTTGTATTTCAGCTTACAAAATATGGAATTCTTGTCACTTTTTGCTTATTAAATCTTACAATTCTAATCAAGATGTAGTAACGGACTTATAGATAACGATTTATACCAACAAACTGAGGACTTGAAAAAATACTTAATAAATTAGTACGCGCGAGTGAGTCCAAAATTTGTATATTTCCGCGTTATCATCACGTTTTGTTCTTATCTCTTTTTTTCTTTTTTTTTTTGATGATGAGGAATTTTGGCGAGCGAGCGCAGCGAGCGAGCCGAAAATTTGTGTATTTCAGCTTACAAAACATGGAATTCTTGTCATTTTTTGCTTATTGAATCTTACAATTCTATTCAAGATATAGTGACGGCTTTATAGATAACGATTTATACCAACAAACTGAGGACTTGAAAAAATTCTCTAAATTAGTACGCGCAAGTGAGCCGAAATTTGTGTATTTCCGCGTCATCATCACGTTTTGTTCTTACCTCTTTTTTTTTTTTTTTGATGAATTTTGGCAAGCGAGCGCATCAAGCGAGCCGAAATTTTTTGTATTTCAGCTTACAAAACATGGAATTCTTGTCATTTTTTGCTTATTTAATCTTACAATTCTAATCAAGATATAGATAACGATTTATACCAACAAACTGAGGATTTGAAAAAATACTCTAAATTAGTACGCGCGAGTGAGCCGAAATTTATATATTTCCGCGTCATCATTACGTTCTTATCTTTTTTGATTTGGTAATTTGCGCCCCCACCCCCGTATGTTCGAAACCGTTGGCGAACTCTTTTGATGCAATCGGCGGTCGCTTCAGAACGAAAGAAATTGCGGCCGCTGCTCCGTGTAACCTTTTGCCTTCTAACGATGGCATGTGTGAACACAATATACATTGTCATTTTGTCCGCTTCATCATCACGTTCTTATCTTTTTTTTTTCATATGAATTTTGGCGAGCGAGCCCTGCGAGCGAGCCGAAAATTGTTGTATTTCAGCTTAGAAAACATGGAATTCTTGCGTGAACACAATAAACATTGTCATTTTGTCCACGTCATCACGTTTTGTTTTTATCTTGTTTGATTTGGTTTTGTGCCCCTCCCCCATTCCCCCCCCCCCCTTGTCCGGGCGAGTTTTTTTTTTTTTCCCCTCTTTTTTTTTTCGTTTTTTCTTCTTCTTCGTTTTTTTTTAATCGTATATCATAACATTAAGTGGATTGAAGTTGACATGGATATTTCGGTCAATGAGCAACGCAGCTGATGACTAGTGACTTTCAGTTGGAGTAAATATTAACTTTCACACCTGTAGGACAAAATCTGAGCACCGAAGATGTCAATCCATATCCGTTGTTTCCAGTGCATTTAATGTTGATGCACCTGTCGGGCATTGGACGAAGAGTAGTTGAAGGGGAGTTGGTAGCTGACAGGATCACGCTGTCTGCTTGGATCGTGTAAGTGTGGAAGACTGGATTGGGCTGATCTGAGACTTTGCACGTGATGATTAGACCAGATGTCAACTGGTTTTCGATTTGATCCTGCACGTCAATTGATATGACGCCATCTGTAGGCGGTCCTATGTTTGGAAGTTGAGCGACACAATTAAAATGCATTTAATGTCAGACACAACACTCTCATAGATGATCGTCGAAACGACTGCAGTAACTGAAAACTCACTCGACTTGTGATCGAATGTGATTGAGTGTGATCGGAAGTAATTGAATGTGATCGAAGCGAACAAACATATACACGCAATATCTCACTAGTATCACTTTGTTCTTATATCTCTGACTTTTGATTTATCCCTATATACTTGTCTCTCCAAACTCTGTCTTTGGTAGGTGGGAGAAAGCAATAGGTAAATGCATAACAATTACACATATGTGTTTATATACGTTACTATATATATATATATATATACGCATATACATACATATATACACATGTATTATACATAAAAGATATATACATGTAATATATGCATAATGTGAGTACATATACTTGCACAAACACACACGCACTCACATGGTTCTGACATGTATGCAATTAACATTGAGTGCTTATTACGTGTATACCTCACACCTTAACATTTATGATAATGACTGACGTCAGCTCATTAGTTTACAGTGATGTACAGCAACATACCTTCCGGACAGAACGTGGCCATAGAGGAGGTGGAGCCCAGCTCACTGGTGCCGGTACACCTGACACAGATACACCTGTCAGGATAGTAGTCCAGACTCGCTGAAGTGGAGTTTGTCATCGGCAGTCGACTGTAGGCGTTGGAGCAGGAGGAACATCCACGAAGGTTCTCCACTTCTATGGTAAACGTGTGGATGTAGGGACTGGGGAGGTCTTCTGGGTTCACGTGACACGTGACGATGACATTGTCAGGTGTACGTCTGTTCCAGACCTCGTGGAACCTAACCGATATTATACCATCACCAGGAGGATCTGTGGATGTTTGGGAGTAGGGGATGAGGGAGGGAAGAAAAAGGGAGAAAGATGATGATAAATGTGGGGGATGTCCGAGACTAAATAATCAAAGTAGTGTTATCTGTTCAGTAGCACACACACATTCACATACGCCGATAACACACAAACAAAAAGTAATAGGCTTACCTTAACCCACCAAGAATCTAATAACTTGAAATTGTATGCAAGGAGACAAAATCGAAGTAAAATCACTGTTAGGCACTAAACACTTAATGCAACTTATATATTTGTGTGGAATATAAGAATGATTTTTTACGATTCTTGTACATTACCATCGTTATGTAGTATTTTCTACATAACATCGCAGTTTCATTTTCAGTCACTTACGTCTTACATCGAGTACAGCTTCTTGGATCTGATTGAAACTGGAAAATTTGTGTCCGGAAACTCGGCACTGGAGAATCTTTCCGTTGTGGGCCGCCGTCGGGGTGAAGGTTAATACGCTCTCAGTGTTATAACTGCAGTGTGCCGAGTGTCTGCCAGTATCAACACAACCAGTAAGAGCCAGCCACTCAGGGAAGTACCTATCCTTAGAGATGCTGGTAACGGACTTGTCATTTTCTGCCTGGTCTGAAACACACTCAAGAAATGATCGGTCAGTTTTGTTTTTCTAATTACGCTTCCAAAAAATGATGCAGTTGCCTTTTAGCTGAATTGAAAATTCCCCTACCTTCGATCCCCGTTCGTTTCGCGCCTGTGCAATATTCAAAGCTGTGTCTCTTTATCAGTTTTGTCATTTAAAAAGGCTTAGAATCCGAGCAACATTTAAACTTATCTCTTTATTCTTTAAAGGGGATTATATGTTTTATCGAGCGATGCCTGAATTTCTTAAACTCAGTCATGATAATGTACGTTTATTAGTGTTAAGGTAACGCAAGTTCAGGTTCCAAATATGTTTTGTAGCCACCAATGTAAACTCAAAATGCATATACAAGTGTACGTGACAGTAGGAAGAAAAACTGTTTGAAATCAAGCCATATTTTGAAATATTCTACGTCTTTAGAACTTAAAGATTGACTGAAAGTTGGTCGAAGAGTATTTTCCAGGAGTAATTGAATCATTGCATACAGTTTTGTTTACTTTTGGTTTAAAGAAATTTTCAACGTCGGATATCCTATTCCAATGATAGAGTAGCCGCAATCTGGTTCTAAACTTCGCGAAGTGTCTTCAGATAATTTAATCTCCACAATAAAGCGTTTGATTCATTAATAATGTACTTATGTATATCAGAATAATGAGTACAATGGGCATCAAGATGATCTTGATATAGCAAGAGAAGCTTGGGACGTCTTAGTCTTCACTACTTTTCCCTCTACAAGCAAAGGTACGTGCTTTTAATTCATCAGTTTCGATTCTGTTAAATCAGGTCACATCCGTCCTGCGTTATTGTTTGCCCAACCAAAACGCAGTTCCTGGCAGTCCTAGTTTTACATCAGTTATCCAAGATAAAACTTATGACTGATAACATTAATATCACAGAAAAATCCAGCGTTAAGAAGAAACAAAATATTTCAAAAGATGAAATCTTTTTCGGAAAACCACAGGCAGAAAAGACGCGGTCATTCCAACCACTATAACGCACGTGTGTCCGTAACGACAGCTGTTAGCTTACAATATTTTGCAGGTACGAAGATTTGAGGTGCCTACAGAGACATTTCACCAATGGAAAGACTCTTGACATTTGAAGAGAAAATATTGCAAACTACCTACATATTGCACTCCGCTTCCATAGACAGTCTGATGAGCAAAGGTTCTTTTCGTTTTCCGGACACGGAGTCGCGACGTACTGTAAAATCGTCTCAGAACATACTTACAACGAGGTCTTTCCTCCAGCGTTGCACTTTATTTCGAGTATATCGATTGAACTCTTTTGCGATGATAACTGGATTGCTTACGAATCTGGATAGTCACTCAGAATTTATGACTTTTCGGTGATTTACCTATATTTTACTGGGAGGTGACTTCCGTCAAATGTGGATGATCTGACTGTATCATTCCGCCCATCAATGTGCATTGCAATTCATTGGCAAGACAGCCTGTGGATATTTTAAAGGAGGAACATATAACATACGTAAAGAGGTAAGTCATTCTCTTCCTCTCAAATACCTGTGACAATTTTGACATAAATCCTACAATATGAAACCGTGGACTGGTAAATATTCACGTGGCTAATGAGTCTAACCATTATTCAAATAAAAACCGATTTTGACAGATAAGAGAAAGGTAAACTACGTTTCAATTACCAACTTCCACACATTTCGAATCTACGATTCTTGCAACTGAAAAGAAAGTCTAATTTGATGTGAAAGCATACGAGGCAATTCACTCTGGAGAGTGACTCCGAAATCAAACTAACAAAACCTCTAAATGGATAGATAATTGTAATTAAAAGTAATCATTCGACCATTCTAGCAGACATTACTGCATTCAATCCTTAAGGCCGCTGCTCCAGCTGCTGGAACTGTTTTAATTTGCTGAAATTTTTCGTCGCACAGGCTCCTAACTTAGTCCTTTGCTCTTGGTTGGGAAGAAATGTACGCAAGAATCGAGTATGGTTTATACTCAACAATTAAATTGCCAACATATTTTTCTTTAGCAAACCTATGGAACAGGTACGTGCTTTAGAGCAAAAACAATTGCAAGAAATCTAAAATGAGCTCGTATCATTTTAACAAATATTCCGGTCACTCTAATGCTGCACACATTCCTATAGCACCCGTTGAATGTCTGGCTCTTTGTGCACCGTCATGGGAGTATCCAAGTTTGAGTATATAATCTAAAGATGTCCTAAAATATCATATGATCTTTCATCAAGAGGGGAAAAACCATTTATCAAAAGCCCCTGTTAACTCTACATTTCACACAGACTTGTCGTTTACATGAAATATTTCACTACACAATGAAAAATGTCCTCTATATTGTTTGGAATACCAAAGTTTCAAAAGTATAGATTTGGGTGACTTCCGTCTTGTTATTTTGTATTTCCCCTCAAAACGATACATTCTCCTGTACATTTCCGATAGCAGTTGTCACACACAAAACTAAAAGGAGACACAAAATTAGCAGATATGTAAAATTGCATACATTTGCCAACCTATACTTTATAAAGGTGACTTTGCATTGGCGCGTTTTTGGCAGAAATGTATAGATTCGTCTTAACTTTTCAAAACACTCCAGTCTTGCTAATCTAGCAGTTTTCTGCATTTCTTACATTCGTAGACAAAAGTAGAATCACCTCTGATGAAGTGTAACTAAAATTTGATATTCAAGAAATTTTCCCCTAAATTATTGCGATCATTCTACATTATCTGTACTTAGGGAGTCCGCTATGTGAAAATGAATGTCTTCCTTCACATGTTCATAATCTGCATGGGCCAAGGTTATCTTAGATTTCGTTTTAATACCACACAAAACGTCAATATCAAAGTTTATGGTCATTAATGTCTCACAAAAATATTGATCTGTTGTTACCCTTGCTGAACTTCTGTAATGGTATCGGCAATTTATTTTCAGAGTAACCTTTTCTATCTCTCTCTGAAATGTAGGTGAAAGTTCGTTTCCGTTCAAGCGCACACTATCATATAAAATATCATTCCGCGCGGGAAACAGTAACTCAAATTCAAGTGAGTGATTTGAACCCCCCCCCCCTCCCCAAAGTTAGGTTTCATTCCTTCTGTTATTAACTTTCCTTCTGTTGACAACTGACATGCATATGTATTATAGATACAATAATCATGTAATGCGAAAAATTGTAATTGTAAAATGTATGTGTGCATGTGTGGAAGAAATTAATTTTGAAAGCAACGTCCGTCTTAATTTCTTCCTCATAGTCTATAATACATTATAACGTAAATATAAATCTTATATATATATATATATATACACATACATATATTTATATATAAGATATGTATAATTACACATTTGACCATATGTCGAATATCAACCCGGGGCTGGAAGAATTTGTGATGATGAGTATTGTTTCTGTTCTCTTTATGGGTTACAAAGAATGAAATACTCTTATGATTATCCCTGGATGAATATAAAGCTATGCTTTACATTATTAATTTCGTTTAAGAAGGTATGCATATTCTTTTTCAGATGTAGAATGTGGAATGTTCAAGCCCATGAAGCACAATTTCAATACGCATTTAACATCAGCATATTGGCAGCTGCCAAATGAACTGGAACTATTTTAATTAGCCAATTTTTGTCACGACATTCTATCCTTACAGGACATGCGCATAGCAGGCAGAAAATGTGTATGTTTCTCAGTTAGGTTTCCCTTCAAAAAATAGGTTAACGGAAGTAAAAAGCTGTAGCAAACATGTACATGTGAAACCTGTCGCAAAGAAAAATAGTCCACTGGAGCTATTTACCATATTTTATACATACCTGTAAATTAAACGGTCAACTTAATTCGTACCAAATTTAGAGGGTTTGTTGAGAGACGAATTATGTCTGCCAAATTGATGCTGATCAGATATTAGTACGAGATGCCTGATTATCTGGTTAATAAATAAATCCGTGAAGATTGAAAATGCACCGAACTCGCCTTGTTGTACGATCTGAACATCGGCTTCGTTATGGCGTTGTTGAAATCAGATTTCTCGTCCATTGATACCACGAAAATGACGCTTTTCATCTACACATCCAGAATGTAGGGCAAAGGTCACACATGTCCTATGGCGAGCAGTCAAGATTTGCACGTTGATGATTGTTTCAAAGTTGAACTCCGTGTGATCTCGACAATTAGACAATAAGCATATAGATTCCATCGAAGATGCTTTGCTCACTACGATTTGTCAGTTTAGATGGCAATTACTCTGGTGGTCAAATCTTATTTTGACGGGATTAACGTTTTAGTTACCACCCTCTGTGCAGGTGTAAATGAGAAAGTTGATAAGTTCGACGCACATTGGTGTACTAATTCTAATTAAGATTAAAATCTGTAGCCCTTGAAGGGAAATCATATTTCTTTTTGATTAAATGGACTTGACATGGTACTTACCGCAGTAATGAAAATCGTTGGTGGTCAGTCATATATATATATATATATATATATACAGGCTATTTTCACATTTACTCTCAATTAAACACGTGCATATACATGTATAGCTAGATACAGAGCTTGAAAGACATGTGAATTAATAGTCAGATATCATCAATTCAGATATTACAATAAAAGACATAAGATCTTATTTGTCAATTTATTTCATTCATGAAATCATGTGAGTTTTTTTTTATATCATATTTATTGGCTAAAATTCCAGTATCTACTCCATTTTTTTCCCACGATAGATCCAGTCAGACTGACACCGTGCCCAGTATATTGATGACTCCAGACGACATACAACCAAAGACAAAACTTGCCGCATAGATGAGAAGAAATGGATTGTCATCATAACTTGCGAATACTGAAGTTGCAAGAGTCTTTACGGGGCAGAAATTCTCATGGAAAATTTTGTGAAGAAGCCGCCTGTATGTCCACTAAACAATGTCTCATCAGTGCGATATTCTGTGTATAGTATATTCTATCAGCCATCTACCCATCAGGAATAATTCCAATGCATTCCATGAATCTTCTAGAATATTTCCGGTCATCCTAATTCATAGATACTCCCTTGTGTGTATTCATTGTGGTATGACGTCGAGATGACGCCCTCGTTCAATGGTACGCCGTCTAGATACCAAGATAGTGCTTCCGCCGGAAGTCCAGCCACAGCTGAACACACTGCTGTGGCGGGCTCGTTGGCAGACAGCCGACTTGGCACGTTCAGGGACATGTTCGCCTTTCCTGGATGCGAGAATTAAGGGCCAGAGAAGTCATCTAACCAATTAGAATGTAAACAAATAGTTGAAATAAAAAGATGATCATTCACATGATTTATACAATGCTACTATTATTTCAATAGTCTGAAATGTTTTTGCTTTTTGTTTTGCTTTGGGGTGTTTGTGTTCAAAAGACTGCGTCACCTGAACTATACCCTCATTGGAAAGGTTAATTCACAATAACCACACCATCAGATTTCCGGCGTAGCTAATACAATCTTACAATAAATACGACATTCTTTGAATTCCTGTGGTTGCTAGGGATGCATGGGAGATATTTCACAACCTGTGCCGATTCATACATGCCGTATATACATTATATCATTCGGAGAGAAATTCTTTAACTCAACAGGACCAAAGCTTCAAGATCGTTTTTTTATATGAAATAAAGTTTTGACTTCACTCACAGATTGATGCAACTATTATGTGAATTTTCTTATCTTTATCAAACGTTTTGCTGTTTAGGAGACATTTTAAGTTAAATAGTGTTGACAGTCCTTTTTCTTTCTGGAAAGACGAAAATGGAGAGCACAAAATCTTGCCAAATAGATATGTTTAAAAGTTCGCCGCTTACGGACTCTCGACTCGGTATGTTGCATTTATTATGAATGTTCAAGTTACAGACTCATGTATCTCTTAAATGCAACAATCTTCTGTCTACTTTATTCTGTGGATTATCGAAGCAAATATGAGGGACAAGATGCAAATCCCCCAATAAAGAAGTAGGCCTAATTCTACACAATCGTTAAGTGGTTCTAATGGACCATTTGCCTGCTTTGGAAAGATTTTAGAAAGTACCATTAACTTGATTCTATATTCTCTTACTTTCAACGCTTAGCGTGGATCTGGACTGATTGGAACCAACTCGACAGGTGTAGACGCCGGCGTGGTAGACGCGGAGGTCGGTTATGATCAACAAGGATATTCCCGCGCTAATATTCTCCTTCACCTCGAAATTAGACCAGAAGAAGGAGTTGTTGCAATGCCTGGCGCCATTTTGAAACAGATAGTTATTCGGGCAGTCATAGTTGTAGTAATCCCAGGAAAAAGATGGGCTCATTGCACCCTCAACGCGACATCTCAGAAAAGCTGTCTGACCTTCCGCGTGGGTGATGGAAGTTGGACTGGTCACCACTTCACTTGCAAGCGCTATTAAAGACAATTATATTGAAGAAATAAGATAATTAGGTTTTTCTTGCATCACATTTTCGAAAGAAAAAAATTGTTGGTTTTATTTTTCTGCAAGTCTGTTCATTTCGTTCCCTTACAAGTGCAGGCCCCCTAAAATACATGTACGACAAATATGGCGTGACTACATCGAAATTTGGGGCTATTCTCATGCCATGAAAGTTGATACTATTGTGAATATGATAAGTAGTGTCGCATTAATAGGTATGAAATGGGAAGGGGACATGTACAGTTTTACTTTGAGAGTTAAAAGACTTGAAAGATAAGTACATTTGACTCTTTACCAGATAATAGAAAAGCCTTGTATAAAATAATTTGTTTCTTTCTTAATGATTATTGAATGCACTGTGGCATTTGAGTTGCTAGTCACACGCATCGATGAATTTCGTTTCGTTTTCCTAACTTTTTATGTACCATACCTCCATGCTGTAGAGTAAAGAAACCCAATACAAGGGCCAGAACCAGGTGATTTGTCGAGGCAACGACTCCAGGAAAAATGTTCCCCGACATCTCTGACGATAACCGTTCGAGATCTGCATGGATGGAAAAAAGGAGAATGTTTACAGTTTCAATTGTCAGGATATATCTCGGAGAATTCATAGCTTTCTATTGGAGCTATCTAAACTTATGATGAGATGAAATTATCAAATCATTCAATATAATTATTGGTATAATACTATTTTTACGTGCTCAAATACTTCCCATTATTTCACTCGTAGGATCATTTGCAAAAGACAATTTACTTTCAGACACTGTCAAAACCGACAAACTTAGAATATTCACCTCAAAATTTAATCCCAAGAAATTCGGAGAGGATCTCGATGAAAATGTTCTTTGCGAAGTCACTCTGTCCTCTAATCTTGATTGCATCCGAAGTCGTTTAAGTATTAGCGATTGTTCTTTGCACATTTCTTTGGGGAGGGGGGATTTTATTTGGTAAAAAGGCAAGGATCCCTGAGAAAGGCGAAATTCTGTTGACAGAGAAAACAATGAACGGAAACTCATCACGTGATCCGCTTGGTTTTCTTCGTGGGAGTAATCACTCGTCTAGGTTCTGACAACAGTCATTACTTTGATCTCCGTCCAAATCTGATTCTAAGACTATAATTAAATGTTTACTCGCTTTCCCTGTTATGTTATATCAGATATGTTAATCAATACACTTTGGGAGATGCGAATAACATGAAATACTGCTCTTTCAGTTGTATAACCGTTTTTCATAAGACTCCTTCCGCATACAACTATATAAAGATTATATACATGACAGTTATGTACATTTGCACACTATGTGTAATGAGATTTTGTTTGTGCATTGTATTTATGACTAAGGATCATGTTTATACATAAGATCTATGGATAAAAGCAAAAAATTTAACCAAAAAAAAAAGGAGAATGTCTTGCTGCAACATATTTCTTTCTTCTGCATTTCTATGTAATATATTATAATATATATATATATATATATATATACATATATATGTATATATATATGTATATGCATGTACATATATACATATATGTATATATAGATATAGATATAGATGTCAAGAGTAAAAAAAACAGTCGTATAAACACCGCAGGAGCCAAAAAAAAAAAATTGGCTCCTGCGGTGTTTATACGACTGTTTTTACTCTTGATATCTATTTATTACACACCGGCGCAGAACTTTCATGTTTTAAAATTTATCTATACATATATACAAATATTCATACTAGTATATCAATATTGCACATGTATATAGACACGTGCAATATGAATATGTCTAATATACTAATACCTAATATACATATACATATATATATATTATATATATATATATATATAATGTGTGTGTGTGTGTTCAGTCATATGCATTTTATTTTCATATGATATTTCTTGTTTCCGATTAAGATTATGTGATTCAGTTACAGGCAGAATATGTATATATGACCACAAGTACACAAATATCTATAGGTTCAGTTCACTTAATTTATTTCACGATATTTCCATGAGAAGTACATTTTGCATTTGACAAAATATAATATACAAAGTGCAAAACTGACGCAAAGCAAAAAATCATACGATGATATGAATTATAGAAAAGGGAGATGTTATAAACCTTATATTCCTTTCTCGTCTTGTCCCCCCCCCCCCTACATTCGTTTCCTAATTATGACATGGATTACACAAGGTCTCTTTCACAAAATGTCATGGCTTTAAGTTTCGATTCCCTTATCGCTATCGCCCTTATCGCTATTGAAGTAGATTCTTTTCGAGAAGAATGTTCTATAAGCTTTAAATGTCTTGTACCTAAAAAAAGGTGACATGTAACTTCTTATTATTTTTCATAAATGAAACTAGCGTTTGTTTTTAGTGTAGTATCAAACTCGTGAAGTAAACTATTGGGAGTGAGAACTCTGGACAAGGGTTTAACGGGGAACATTCCTAGGCGTTACTCATTCATTTGATTCAAATATCAAATATCTATATAAATATATTGAAGCAATGAGCCTGTGGTGGCATAGTAAGTTGTCAAATACCATATTCCAATAAAACTTTGGGCTTATTCTATTTCGGCGTTTATGCATTCAATGCATCACTATTTCCTTATAGACATGTTAAAAAGTTCGGATCCCGCCAAAAGCCCTTGTCTTTGCACAAGATTTTGCACAGAATGCACAGTGGTGGAAAACAGGGGATCAAAATTTGAAAGACGACTCGTTTTGTTTCTCTCTCACCTTCTAAATGTGTCTTTTACGTGGTTATTTGTAGACATCAGTTTTATATTTCTTTCTTTTTTCAGAATGACAAGAAGTATTGGATATATGAGAACGAAAAATATATGTTAGTTTATACAATAACTTTCATGTGTCGAAAGATTAGAATGATTTACCATCTTTGGCTTGTCAAATATTTTACTAATCCGAGTCAGAGATCGTGATATTCACTACAACATTTGGAAGAAGATACCTTTCTCACTGATCATTTCGCTATGTCAATTTAAGCTGAAACACTTACTCGTTAAAATCCAGCAAACAGCTTTACTTAAGATAAGCAATTTTGATGACTGGTCGGTGTAACTCTGCATTTGACATTCATATGAATGACACTGAAATATTAGCATTGTGCTTGATTACTAAATTCTTCATGCTTTCTCGATTAGATGATAAACTATTAAATTGTTTAACATCTCAATCATGTCACACACACACACACACTCCCTCTCTGAGAGCTTGCCGAGTATAAATACGCATAATTCATAGATCGGGATTTTCCCCATTCGGTGTCCTGGGCTTCGATCTACATGAAAGAGGATTAGACGAGAGAAGTTATTAAAGATTCAGGTATAGGTATCACTTATCAAGTCAAAGGTTGATGGCTGGTAAACAGGAAAAACACATTGTATCACTATCATGTATGATATAAAATATACTCGACTTTGCATGGCTTATCCTATGAGACTCTTAATAAAAGGTGCATTGACGATGTTTTACATTTGAGTTATTGATGAGTCTTCAAACATCTGTCATTTCAATATTTCGATTTGTGTTTTTAAAAATCTATTTATTAGATGTGTAATTTTCTGGAAATTGTATGAAAAATTCAATTGAAAGGGACAAATAATTACATCTTTAATCAACCACATGAATCAGCAATCAGATCGTGTCAGAAGTTTCCCCAAATGTTTGAAGAGAAGCATGAAGTTTTCCTGGACATTTTTGATGACTGAGCAAAAATATTTTTATACTCTATCTTAAAATATGATAAATTGGTGTAAAACATAACACACTGGTGTCAACAGCAACAGGAAGTTGTGAAATCCAAACACATATCATGACCAATAGAGGCGGAAAATAACAGGAAAGATCAACTTTCAAGTCACAAATTTTAAATAATAGTGAAGAGCGAATAGAATATAGTGTTTGGTTAGTTCTGGGTCAATTGCATTATTTTCGTCTCACAAAGTTTAAAGAATAAGGCAAGTGATCTTAAGGTGTATTCCTGTCACTAGGTTGTATAGTTAACAGTAAACGTTACCTACCTTTATGGATGAGGAAAACTAATGGTCACCTGACGTCGTACATCACTCTGAGGTGGTTGTGGACGCAGTCCTGTCGGGGTGCTTGATGCTTTAAAAAATAGGAAAACGTGACAAAATAAAGGGGTCAATATTATTACACTCACCAAAGATTTGGGTCGAAAATTCATTATTGATGATGATTCTACGGAGCTGTCTTACTCTTATACATTTAAATGCTTTGAGCTCTCACACTTCAAACTGCATGGAAGACCTTTAATCAGCTCTAATCATGAGCGATTATCTAATTCGAAAGGAGCAACAGCCGTGTTAGCAATATATTTTACGCCATTCGGTGTCATAACATTAAGTGGATTGAAGTCAACATGGATATTACGGTCAATGAGCAACGCAGCTGATGACTAGTGACTTTCAGTTGGAGTAAATATTAACTTTCACACCTGTAGGACAATATCTGAGCACAGAAGATGTCAATCCATATCCGTTGTTTCCAGTGCATTTAATGTTGATGCACCTGTCGGGCACTGGACGAAGAGTAGTCGAAGGGGAGTTGGTAGCTGACAGGATCACGCTGTCTGCTTGGATCGTGTAAGTGTGGAAGACTGGATTGGGCTGATCTGAGACTTTGCACGTGATGATTAGACCAGATGTCATCTGGTTTTCGATTTGATCCTGCACGTCAATTGATATGACGCCATCTGTAGGCGGTCCTGTGACATTTAGAATGACAAAAAATTTGATTATGTGCTGTTACTCGACATTTTATCACATCAGTGATCGCAGACATGACGACATACCGGTAATCCTGAAAAGAACAAGAAATCAATCTACAATCACACTGTGTTTGAAATAAAAACATGTTATACACAAACATAATAGTTACACGCTTTTATTGGCTTCTCTTTACTCTGTAAAGGCTTTTGTGAAATGTCGGTCTCTCCCTGCCCCGCCCTTTCTATTTTAAGAGAATTAGATAGAGAAGTAATTTTGATGAATGTTTGTCCCTCTATATGACAGACAAGAAGTATCCTTATTGTGTTTGTATTTACCGACTGTACATACATTAAAGCACACATTATGTCAATGATTAGACATTAGTAACCTCTGTCTGTATCTTTTTAAAGTAAAAAAAAATCTAGGCCTACACGTATAATAATCGTGTAATACATATTTAGATAAAGGTATGATTAAGAGTGTTGATATAGTATCTTGAATATTGATATACGTTCCAACTTAGAGCTTAAACCATGAACTTCTGGTTGAGAGCCCATTAAATCACCAACCTTCTATTAATGGCACGATAACCTAAATCTTGACTGCTGTGCAGCAATTAACATACCTTGCGGACAGAACGTGGCCATAGAGGAGGTGGAGCCCATCTCACTGGTGCCGGTACACCTGACACAGATGCACCTGTCAGGGTAGTAGTCCAGACTCGCCGAAGTGGAGTTTGTCATGGGCAGTCGACTGTAGGCGTTGGAGCAGGAGGAACATCCACGAAGGTTCTCCACTTCTATGGTAAACGTGTGGATGCAGGGACTGGGGAGGTCTTCTGGGTTCACGTGACAAGTGACGATGACATTGTCAGGTGTACGTCTGTTCCAGACCTCGTGGAACCTTACCGATATTATACCATCACCAGGAGGGTCTACGGATGTGAGAAAGAAGAATTGCGGAAAAAAGTCACAATTCAGGTTAAAGTATCGTATTTTCCATAGGAACACACACACGAATAAGCAATATACTTGAGAGTTTAAAGCTCAACGTCAGTGCAGATCGAAATTAATCACGTGACGATTGAACACGTGACAAGATAAAAGGAATAGGCTCCTGCTCGCATGGATTGTAAAAATAATTTTCAATTCAATTCAAGTGATTTTATTTCCACATAAAGTAATACAAACCAATATACATAACGCTTGCATGAGTACATAATATTTTAAGGAACTTTGAATCTTATAAGTTTCAACAAAGCATGGATACAATTATAATGATATCAATTTTGTTTTTAGATAAATAAACAAGTGAGCAATAAAATTTTATTTTGTAACTCTTTTATGGAAAAGAGGAATTCACAAGAGAAGCATAGCTCGTAAATTTTATGAATTACTCTAGAAGATGAGGGCATCTCAAGATCCGTCAAGGACTCCATGTGTGAAAACTTTATTATGACGTCAGGCGAAACAAACAGAAAGAAAGGACTATGACAAGGACAAGAACAAAAGCAGGGACGGAGCAGGCAGGAAAACAAATTAAACTACCTAAACTAACTAAACTAACAGATTTTATTCACTGACAATTTTTTTGCTATGTTTTCCTTTGTTTTGTTTTGTTTTTTATATCAAACCAATCCCAAATCTCCCTCTCTTGGACATTATTAGATTTTTAAACATATTGATCAGTGAATGAGAAAACCGCGCAACAATAACAGAATTTAGTTTGTTCGACGCTTTTTCTGAAAATAGATAACCAACGTACAGGCGTACTCTTTTAACATAAAATTTCCACAATACTCTGCCAAAATCATGCATCATATCGTTACATTTCAATTCTCACAATGCAAAAGCTTCACGCGTCAAACTTAAAGGTGAAAAATTGATTGATATTTACTTTTAAAAATATACCTCTCATAGACCGTGATCCGCTCGGTCGCGTCACTCCCCAAGAAAGGTCCACCATCTCTCTCCCCCCCCCCCCCCCCCCCCGTAAAAGCCCTAGTTATGGGCCTGAGTTTCGTTCTACTTGACTTACGTCTTACATCGAGTATGGCTTCTTGGATCTGATTGAAACTAGAAAATTTGTGTCCGGAAACTCGGCACTGAAGAATCTTTCCGTTGTGGGCCGCCGTCGGGGTGAAGGTTAATACGCTCTCGGTGTTGTGACTGCAGTATGCCGAGTATCTGCCAGTATCAACACAACCAGTGAGAGCCAGCCAAGCAGGGAAGTATACATCTCGCTAGAGATGCTGATGTTTGAATCCTCATTTTCTGCCAGGTCAGAGATGGGTGAAATAATATCGTCCGGTCAGTCTTGTTCCTCTTTATTATGCTTGGATAAAGGATAAAGGAATGTTCTTCATGAAAGAAAGTTTCTACCGTCGTTACCAGTTTGCTCGTTAGGTTTTCAGCAGTTAAACCTACCTCTGCATGGCTCCTTTATCTCTTCAGCGGAAGCTTCATATCTGTGCAAATTTTTAAGGAATATAATTAGCTTCTTTCCGATGAAATCACAATTTAATGAACCATTAATTAACATTCACAATCAATGACTTATTTTTCAATGTATTACACACTTGTTAACGCATTTCATAAAGTGCATGTCCGTTTTGAAAATGTTTTGTAGCGTCCAATGTCAACGGGCAATGTAATTACATGTGTGCGTGACAAAAGGAAGAAAAACCACTCTAGATTAACTAATCTTAAATAAGATTATAAAGTTTTGCAATTCTAGAAATCACTCAATCTTGCTGTTACAGTGATGTTTCTGTGTCATTGCATCATCGAATGCAATGTACGCGTACATTTCTTCTGAAGAATTTTTAACATCGGATACCCTGTATCGATGTATTAGAGCAGTCAGTGACTTTCTCTATATTTCGCGAACGGTCGTTGCAATATCGAAGTCGCTGACCTAAGCTTTAAGTTCTTTCCAAACATAGTTCTTGATCAAAGTAACGAGTACACCTAGATAGAAAGATATCACTCGTGCACCACATATTGTTTAGGCATCTTTATTCGTTATCAATGTTCATTATAAGTGAAATACAAAAGAGTTTATTTCCTTAGTTTCAATTGTCTTTCATCGGGTGATATCCGTCTACCTTTTTGCTTTCGTAGACGAAATGAGGTTCTAGACAGAACTTATCTTACAGCAGCTTTTGCATATAAAAGCATTGGTTGATTGCTGTCATCTCCCAAGCAAATCAGATGGAAAAAGAATACATAATATTGCAGGATATGCAATACATCTCAGCATAACATTGGCAGAAAGAAGACAACGAATCTTAGACTGTAATGCCTGCGTGTCCAAAATAATATTGTGCCAGCCTACCAAATTTTATACATTTAGAAAGGGGAAGTGATACTAGAGACATTTCACTGAAGAGAAGTTTTTTGAGAGCTGGATGAGAAAATATCCAGACTTCCTAAGAACTGCTTGAATATACTGTCTGATGACCGAAGGTTTTATTCGTTCTTCCTGCAACTAACCTCATCGTATCACAAAAACGTTGATGAATCTTCAAAAACCGAAAATTTCTTCACACTTCAGGGAAATGTTTCAAACATACAATTTTAACTCTCTTCCAACGATGAATTAATCCCCCCACATTCTGAACAGTTTTTCCAATTTTCCGACTTTTCAGTCATTTACCTAGATATTTCTTAGGGTTGACTTCCGTCGCGAGTCATAGATATCACTCCGCCAGAGGCCATTACAGTATTCAAAAAAGAACGAGAGACGCATGATACTTGGAACGGGGAACATTAAGAATGTTAATGCGCATGCATCCGAGCTATAGTGAGCAGGTATGTCATTCTTCTGTTTACTTCATTTCTGTATGATTTTGACAAAATTCTATCCCAAGAACTCTACTTGACAGACATTCAGAATGCTGTCTCATTGTATATATTTTACACATTTCACTTCTTTATACTGATAAAAGCTGATTTTGAAAGCTAACATGGACGTAAAACACTTGGTAAATACCACTTTCCTTGTCTTAATAGTGTCCTACATAGTTTGTATTTCCCATTATGTGTATGAAAGCGAAAGTTGCATTTTACGGAGAGAGCTTGTTTGGTAATTCAATCCACAAATGAAACCCCCTAAGCTGGCTGAAAGGTATTTCATCACTGATCAATGATTGACCCTTTTGGCAAAGAAGACGGATGACATTAATTAACCTTTGTCATATGGAGAACTGTAATTCTCAAATCACGAAGAACGTCAGTTTCATATCTGCATTTCTTTCCACTGCCTGAACTATTTTAATGTGTCAGTTTTGTTTCCTACCCGAGCTCTACGCTTAGACCATGCTGTAAACAGGGAAGAAATAAACTCAAGAATCGAGTAGCTTTTATACTCCTATGGTAAAAATAGCAGCAAAGCTAAATGTTGCAAACTTGTATAATCAGTACTCCCTTGAAAACACAATATTTGAAAGATATCGCGAAAAAAATCGTATCACATTTATGATTTTTCCGGTCACCCTAACGTTTGCTGCGTTGATGCAGTCGTCGTAGAGTGTCCGTTGACTGGTTTGCTTTTTGTGCACCCTAATGATGGCATCTGGGTTTGAGATACAATCTAAATACATCCCAAACTGATGCACAGTGTCTCTTCTCAAGGAAGTGAAAACCTTGTTTTTGACAGTAAATGTTAACTCTGAAACTCAGACAGCATTGACTTCTTCATGAAATCACCTTGAGGCTTGGAAAATCATCTACGAAATGGTGAGTGCTATCGGTTTCAAAAGTATGAATATTGATCACATCCGTCTTGTATTTTTATTTTTCACATAAAATGAGACATTTTAGAGGACTATTTACTGTAGCAGTTCCCATAAACCGCACTAAATATGTCATATCACTACTTGATATTAGAAATATCTAGCATTTTATCCTATACTTCGCAACTTTTGAAGTTTCCTGTGTGCGTAAATTGGCACAAATATATGACTCTTCTCAACACTTCAAAATACTTTCATTTTGCTAAACCTGCCATCTGTTTCAATATTTTGCACATGTAAGCAATCGCAGTAGATCCTGTGACTAAATTTCACCAAATAGTGTTATCTCTGAGATACACTCGAATAATTGCAACCATTCTAGAATATCTGAACGTAGAGAGTCCGCTATGCGTAAAACAGAGTCTGCCTTTGCACAGTGAAGCACTGCGTAGACGAAAAGTCATCTGTGATGTCGTTTTACCGCTATGCTGAAAGTCATAATTTTAGTGAAACGCAATTTATGAAACGCAAAAATACTGATTTATCATTACCCATGCAGCGCTTTGAGGAAAGTTCTGGCGATTTAGTTTCAGAACTCATTTTTCGACATCTCTCAAGAATGTCAGTGAAAGGTCATTTCCGGCATGCTTATCTAAAAATCGCGTTGGAATATCACTCCGCGGTTGTATGGGTGTCGAATACTATAATAAAGCAAGCAGACGCTTTCTTAGATATCACACTTGCTTACATTGTTGATATTCTTTATTTCAGAAGCTAATAGGCGCCTACCCATGTTCTTCCTGGGTTTTTTATGTTTTCCTATCTTGGACAAGTCATTGCTATGGGCACTTCGTAAGTATAAACCATACAATACCCAAATGTTTATGTGATTGCTTTTAATATGCTTATCTATTTAACTGAATTATCTTGACGACATTAACTATTGTGTTATCAAATCCGTGACTATTACTATTGCTTTGTGTTCACTTAAAGGGTTAAAACGATGCAAATATTCCTGTAATTGTTCCTTCCTAAGAAGTGATGCTTTGAGTTTAGGTATATTTGATGTTTGTGGAGTAACCACTCGGTTCAAAAAACCTTTAAAATAGTTTTAAGACGCAGTGGCTCCAGGGCCCCATTTCATAAAGAATTCGTAGAATAATAACTCTTGCTGCTATGGAATGCAAACTTCCCACAGCAACTATAACAGCCAATCAGGAAGCTGGAGTTTTGTTGCTACCATGACAATGATTATTGTCATTCAAGCAAGAGTTGCTATCATATCAGCTTTTTGTATATGAAATGGGGCCCAGTATAGATTAGCAGCTGTCATTTTGACTGGAACTATTTTAATTGGCAAAAAAATCGTCGTGGCATCCATCCTTGTGCAAAACGCCCATGCAGTGGGCAGAAAATGTGCACGTTTCGAAGTAGGATTTTCCTTCAAAAATAAGCTTTAATCAAATAAAAGGATGTTACAACTATGCACAGTCAATACCGTGTTTAAAAGAAAAGTGTTTCATGAAGTTCGCTGCTCTGATTTATCTGTCTCTACAAATTAGGCGGTTGACGTATTTTCCACGAATGTTAGATGGTTTGTTGAGCCACGAGATATTTCTTCCAATTAGGTGCTGATGAGAAATCAGTCCATAGTGCTCGAATAACTTGTAATTGATAAAGGATAAGAGATCACCGATGCTTCAAACTCGCTTTCATTAATGAGATGAATATCAGCGAAATCATGGTGCCGATGGCATAAGATTTCTTGGCACTTATGCCCCCAAAACGAAGCTTTTCGTCAGAACGACTGCAATCTAGGGCAAAGGTCACGCATGTCCTATTCCAGTAAAGAGCGTGGTATCCGATGATCTTCGCAAACTTGAGCTCCGTGCATGATGGTATCTCCGTAACGAATCAGTTAATTATCCCCTAAAGCTCTCCACACTCAATGTTATTTGAATTAAGATTATTTTGTCAAGAATTTATAATGTTGATGGAATTTCACCAGCAATGCACCCCTTCCCTCAAAAAGAAAAAAAGGAAAAAAAAAAAGGCTGATACCTTCTGAGATCTTAGTTACAGCTCAAGATTTACTGGAAATTGATGTTCGAAATATTCAAAGAAAACTCAAACGTTTACTTATTTGCATAATGCATGTACATATATCTTATTAAATAAATTTTTATTGGCGCACACCCACATCACATATACACAAAGGTACCCAAATAAGTAAGCAATATGAAATATATTTCATACATTGTGAATACATCTATATTTTCATATCCAGGTGCTGAAATTAATTCAAATGTCATGAAAAAAAAAACTTCGTTTGCCTTTAATTCATACATAGGTCTTTAAAACTTCATAACTTTTTAACGTCTTTTTGTAAACTAAAGACCATAAGCGATGTATAATCAACTAAGTAAGAAATGCTGATAACTTAATTCAGAGTAAAAGAATATAGAAAGGAAAGTTGGGATTTCATGAAGACTATAGTTATCGTTGTTCAGTGAAGCACTCTAGACGGATAAATTTATCAATTCAATGACTTATATGGTATAAATACTTACAACGATTGATGGTGTGTGTTTTTGTGGGTGTTTTGTTTTTGTGTTTTTTAAGTGGTCATAACATATGAGATCTAACTTGACGTAGGTGTTAAGAAGCTTTGGATTTGTCTTGCATCCCAAGGGAAAGATAACATAACATGTCTTAGGGCAGAAATTATCAAGGAGAATCATGTGAAAAAACCCCATTTGGTGTCTTTTGGGAAATGTTTAATATGCATAACAGTGTAGAGACAGCAAATTCGTCTTCTTTTCTATGCATTAGAAATAGTTCCGAGTCATTGACTAAATCTTCTGGAACGTTTCCGGTCATCCTATATTTCATGTTCTTTTGCATATTCATTGGGGTATGACGTCGAGACGACGCCCTCGTTAAATGGTACGCCGTCTAGATACCAAGATAGTGCTTCCGCCGGAAGTCCAGCCACGGCTGAACACACTGCTGTAGCAGGCTCGTTGGCAGACAGCCGACTTGGCACGTTCAGTGACATGTTCGACTTTCCTGGATGCAAAAGACAAGGGTCAGAGAATTGGTGATAGAAAGACATCTTAAACCTACCCAATTTGTTTTAAAGATTAGCCCATACATTATTGTCATTCGTTCAGAGCATTGCGTTGTCTTGTTTTGTGTATGTGTGTGTATGTGTGTGTGTGCGTGTGTGCGGATGGGGGGGGGGTGCCAAACTCTGCAGTATTATTTTGGCAGTAATGTACTTTCTTCACCGCACATTTTATTCAAAATTCATTCATTTATTCATTATTTTATATGTTAAGTTTGCACACAAATTCACATTTGTAACATAATTATACATGGAGATCAACGAATAGAAGCAAATATTTGAAAATTCAGTGTATACAGACTTTAAATTCAGTAATGGTAATGACATAGTACAATAATTATGATATAAGAGTGATTATAAAAATTATAAATATAATAATGATGATAATCATCATGATATACATATATATGTGTGTGTGTGTATTGTAAGTTTGCCATTCATTATGACATTATTATCAATTAGTCTACAATGTAAGCAAAGAGGTTCCCTCTGATTCACTTTGTTTGTTTTGTTTGTTGATTACTAAATACAATTTCGCAGACACCAAGTCTTTAAAACATTACATAATGACAGTGGTATTCGTGAGATAACTTTTTCTTTCTGCATCGGAAAGAGCTATAGGAGAGTGAGATAAGTGCTACTTATATATAACTATATTGTTTCCCTGCTCTTACTTTCAACGTTCAGCGTGGATCGGGACTGATTGGAACCAACTCGGCAGGTGTAGACGCCGGCGTGGATGACGCGGAGGTCGGTAACGATCAGTAGGGAGGAACCCGCGCTCACGTTCTCCCTCACCTCGATATGGGACCAGAAGATGGTGTCGTTGTGGCGCCTGACGCCATTTTGAAACAGGTGGTTGTCTGGGCATTCGTAGCTGTAGTAATTCCAGGTGAAAGATGGGTTAGATACACCCTCGGCGCGACATCTCAGAAAAGCCGTCTGTCCTTCCGCGTGGGTGATCGAAGTAGGACTGGTCACCACTTCACTCGCAAGAGCTGAAAAATTATTTCAAAAACAAGATAATGAAGCCTTTCTTAAATACATCAAATACGTGAAATAATGCATGAATTCTGCTGTATTGCTATACATCCTGGCATTTCATTTCCGTTGTCATATAATGTGCAAGAAGCCCTTTGTAATATGACATACATGAGACGATTACATCAAGACATGATAGTAAAAATACTGCAACTAGTCATAGAAGTATCATGGTCGTGCAGATAATGTTATGTCGTACCAAGCAGGCGTACGCTTTCGGAGTTGAAAGTTTGCTTGTTCCTGTGTGTTTTACGGAATGATAATATCAAAACCAAAACGTCTCATCTATAGTATACAATGCGAAATTAGAGCATGGGTGATATCTTTGATTTTCTATCCCATACCTCCATGCTGCAATATGAAGAAAACCGTTCCAAGGGAGAGAAGCCGGTATTTTGTCGAGATAACAACTCCAGGAAAAATGTTCCCCGACATCTTAGGCGAAAACCTATCGAAATCTGCATCAATGAAAGAAAGGGTATAATGTTTATTTAGATTTTCAGTTGTTACAGGGAGTTCCGGTCAAGGCAATGGCATGAGCAATAAATACCATAAGTGCTTTCTTTATACCGAAGACATGTAGAAATCAGTCAATCAATACAGTGCCTAATAATGATGCAATGTCATTATAAGACAAAGTTCTTGGTATAAATGAATTCATGCTCATTCATTCATTCATTCATACATAAAAAAAAATCAAGATAGCGATATCATTGGCATGCCTCATCGCACTTCAAACTGGACAAATAAAGTATATTGAAAAAAGTTATTTCAATACCCCACTATCAAATCCAAATGCGTTCCGATATTTTTTTTTAAAGATGTGTTCTTCCAAGTTGAAGTCACTCGTTCTAATCAAACTCTCATTTGTAGCTGATTAAGTACCAACAGGTTCTTGTTGTTGCTGTTGTTCCATTTAACGTATCTGTTCTTCACGCAGATATCGTGGCGGAAGATGGGCGTGTGTTGACTGAATAAACAATAAAGGGAAACCCATTTCACGAGACGAGTAGATTTCTTCGGGTGAGTAATATGTCGGACTGGGTCCAATAACGCAGCCCACATTTTTTTTTCTTCTAAATTCAAATGAATATCTTTCAAAGAGTAAAAGTTGTCGTCACACGTATGTGTATATGTTTATGTCAGATACTAGTGAACAAATTTTCTTTCTTTTCAAATACACCATCAATACTAATTTATATAAAATTATACTTCATAATCCTCTTTTTTTAGAAATACACGTGATTTTGATGACCAAAAAGCAGTCTACCCGAGTATTTCATATAGGAGAAATGCATCAGACGTTAATGTTATCAGTTTAATCTGCATAATATGATTTCGTGATTTATGGTTGGAATTTTGAAATTTGTATTCAGTTTGTATATGTATATTTGTACTGTTATCATTTTGCTGTATTTTTATACTGTCATCTTGTATGTATTTTGATCTTGTGCAGGGCCCCTTTGTAAACCAATTCTCCAACTGAAAGAACTACTCTGTGGAAAAATGGAATGAATCAATAAATAAATATACGAATTTTACCTTCAACGTTTCTATAAAAAAAAACTCCCCACATAACCGCACACAACAGCCCCGTATAACCTCACATAACAAGACATAACGGCTCCGTATCAAACACCTTTCATGAATATTCCGTTAAAGAAAAAAAAATAGGCCTACATTATTTGCAACTCTTCACTGTTCACCGTAAAAAGCATTTTTTTTTTTATAAACAAAATATCCAAAAACTTTAGAGCAACCTATATAAACATACTCTTGGTTCATTATCTGCTTTTATCTCTAAGATTTGCCTGTGGTAGATAAAAACTTTTTGATCATGATCTGTTATGATTTGTACACTTTAAAGAGATCGTAATTTTTTTTTTTTGACCACTAAAGCTATTTATGTTTTTGATGTGGTCAAACAAGGGCTGAAGACCCTGGACAGGCAAGAAGGAAAAAACGGTATCAATTAACCACCGAGGACGGCTTTCCTTAGGTCTTGTGGCAGTAAATGAGAAGGAACAGTTTACCCTGTTATATACGCATGCATGTTTTGTCACTTCACAGCGATTTCAAAACGATACATCAGACTGTTTTAGAAATGTGAATGGGATGATATTGTCTGTCATAATTTTTCTTGAGAAACAGATCATTTCTTCCACCCCCCGCCCTTCACGGTTATAGAAATCACAATATTCTCTTCAATTTTACTTTTTTTTTCATTGTTGTCATTGAACGTTCTCCTGGGAATTGTAAATCACACTCGGTCTTCTGATTTCAGTTGCAATCAGAAACATCATTTAGCCCTATCAATCGACCTTTCCGGACGTCACGTTCAGTGAACCATGGAGATATAAGACTGGAAGCATTTTTCTGTTTTTGAGTTCTATCGACGAAATTCTCGCGTCGTTGGGGCATCTAGATGGCACTCTATCCATAGCAGCATTCACTGTCAAAGATAGTAGAGATTGTTCTGTCATCATTTTAGGGCGAATAACTGGTTTTCTAGAGGGGAAATCATGCCAAATCTGATCACGGTATTTGGGGCGACTGGAAGCCAGGCCGGTTCGTTGGTCGAAGCTCTGCTCGAAGATGGTTCGTTCGCTGTGCGTGGTGTGTCCCGATCCAACCGGAGCGAGGCCGCCATCGCTCTGCAAGCAAAAGGTGACATTTTCAGTAATCAAAGTATATATTTCGTACCAATCAAAGTATTTCGTACTAATCATGAGCAGTTCTTACCGCATCATTGACAAAGTTAAAGCAACAACATAAGATTTTCTCTTTTCCAATCATCGGCATTATCATGTACGCGAGTTGCCAGGAGCGGGTAATACGACGTGATGGAGGTTTGTTTTCTTTTGTGGGGGGGGGGGGGGGGGGGGGTGTTGTGTGTGTGTGTGTGTGTGTGTGTGTGCGTTAGTTTTAAACAATGCGTTATCATAGTCTTTTCAATGAATCCAGTTGAAAGACATGCATCGTTTGACCAAATCATGGCATATATCTGTAAATTGTCTCTTTACTTTCCATTGAGATTTAGTCAATTGCATAGATACTATAGCTTCTGTTTCGTTCCCCTACATTATGTCATGCACAGTCAAAAACGTCATATATGTCTTAAGACTGTATGGCAATCTTTTTTTATTAATTTGTCTTGTTTACAACTGTATTATTGCGTGTTACCAGATTTGTTCCAAACATTTTGTGTCATGTTAAAACGTGAAAGTGGAAATAATGTGAATTTAAATGTGAATGTGAAATGCTAATGTATTTATATATGATACTATGATAAGCATGATTACATTAACTTTTTTTAAAGGGCGGAATCATGTCAGTTTGAATTTTAGAGCAATGACGCTTATTTACCATTGTATCCACTTGTTACGAATTTTGATGATAGTCAGTATTCACATAAACTGCCAACATCTTGCGGATCAAACTATCTCCGCCAACTAGTTTCTTATATGACGTTTTGGGAATGCGCCCCATTTTCTGTTCTCCTGAATAGCGACAAGGAAATGCCCTACTCTTGCTTCTGTTATTCTCCGTTCAAGACCACTGTCCTTATACTTCAATCACTATCTGACCCTGCTATGTCCTTACAGGAAGCCCCTGTGTCCTCGGCGTGTCCTACAGCCAAGGATGATGAAGAATGATATAATCATGATTATAGTTTAGGTATCTAAACTTTTGGCCAATAATATTATATTAACTCTCTCGTAGTTTGGTCGCGTGCTGCCCAAGCCAGGCCCAGGGACTTACCGTAGTAGTGTTCTAATGTTATATGAATATCGACTCCTTGTAGATAAAAACAAAACAAAGACAGGAGGGAGCATAAAGGAGAGTAAAGAATTGCAGAATGTGACAGAGTAATAAGCATACTTCTGTAAAACTTACATCCCTGCCCGGTAAAACATTGCTTCCATTGACTGTTCTCAAATCTGTCTCACTGAACTGCGTGCTGTGTGGTGCCAATGATTTGCAATGATTACACTACAAGCAACCGATAGCGAAATCTCGTTACAACAACCTATAAACTTGAATTAGTATCTTTAGACTGTACTCAAATGCAGCGGAACGTTTTTAGTGTGTTAATGTTGGAGGGAGGGGGGGGGGGGGGGGGCAAATGTCGATGGTCCCCAGCCCACTTGTATGTTAGGACCTATGGGAAGAATCTCCGGACGGAACCTCTGGAAAGTCAAGTTCAAGTTCAAGTTCAAGTTCAAGTTGATTTATTTCACTTCCAACAAAATAATTAAGAATAAAATGAAATATTCGCATACACAGATAATGTCATGAAATCGGTACAACAATGTGATGAACATAATAACATGTAATAAAGACACAGGTAAATTATTAACAGCGATACAAATAAATGTTATATCATTATGGTAAAGTCAGAAACAAAATCAGAAAAGTCAGAAACAAGTCATTGGTTTTCTTGTAATGTTTTGTTTTGGGTTTTTTTTTTCAAACCCTTTCCCTCTTTTTTCCTGGTATGGAAGAGCCAAAAGTGTGTGGAATAGGAAACTGGGGTAGCAGTGATAGCAGTGACATTTTACTTTGATAACTAGGGATGATTATGATTATCTAATAGCCCAGTGATACAAGGCACTTAAAGATAGTGTCCCCTTCCCCATGACATCTAATGACAGCTATCCATAAGATCTTTCTTAAACTTTTGCATAATTTCATTCACAGTAACACACTGATATAGAAGAGAATGAAAGCTAAAAATCATCTGTTACACACACACACACACACACACACACACACACACACAATCACATACAGCCGAGGACATACACACATGCCTTGTTTTCTTGCTCCATATTTTCTTTCTTTACTCTGTTTTCATGGCAAATATAGTTGACACAAAATTTGTGTATATAATCACGCATGCTAAAAACGTCTTTCTAAATCAACAGTCGATAGTGGCGCCCTTTGAAAAGTTTGTTGATTTTTGTGTGTTGTTGTACTATGGTATAGATACACATTGACAAACCACACGGCCGTGGAACTAAAACACAATACTAGTAATAACATCCCATAACGGTGGGAAATTTGACGAGGCTTGGGCCTAGTATTGGACGAAGGGAATGCGAACAACAAAAGATGATTGGCTGAAAACGCGAAGTTGTGACGTACGTAAGCACGTCTCTTTATCATAATTTTATGAGGGAAATTGTGGCGCAGGCACATCTCTCTTTCTTATCATACCAGGGAGGGTCACTTGTCTCACCTCCCTGATCATACAAAGGCCTAAGGGGGAGTTCCGGCGTAGGCACGTCTTTCCTTCTTTTCATAAGACAAAAGTGGATAGCCGACAAGTGGAACGTTCAAGGTCTTTTTACTTTGGTATGCGTAATATCATAGTATTTGTCATCAGAATAATATAGACTAGTCATCCGAGAGTCAGCAGGCTGTTTTAATATGACAATATCATCGGATGACTAATGGGAGGACCCTCTTTATCTGAATTTATAACCGAGAACACTTTTACTGTTCCGTAGATCCAGAGGACAAACGAAAACATGACAAATAGATCAAAATAACGATGATAATATATTTTATGACACCCTGCATGCCACTACTCGTCTAGCTCCATGTTTGTTTGTTTGTTTCTTTCTTTGTTTGTATGTGTTCGTGTTTTCTTTTCATTCCTTACAAGGTTGTGACAAAGATCATGAAGAAAATTATTCACGGTACACACAGAGAAATTAGGGTTCTATTAGGGTTCTTATTTGCACCCTACGAGCAAATCTAACTAAGTGGCACCTTATAGGGTTCGGGATGGATATAGGGGTGCAAATCCGAACCCTAAAGGGAGCCAAGTCTTAAGGGTTCTAATTTGGAACCATTCCATAGTCTTTCCCGAAAGCTGACATGTGGTTGTTGAATGGTGTTTGCTTAAAATGCCACACTATTTTGGGATATTATCGTATATTTTTATTTGAAAATATAACTACACGTTGTTAAAGAGTAACAGTGTCATCAGTAATACTTTACTAAAAAAATTACTACTTGAATTAAACATTTGTTTTTTCTTCTCGCACCGGGATCAAGAATAATCATTTCAATGACGTTATCATAGAGAGAAAGCAAACGAGTACAAGTACACGTATTATGCGTGCACGCGTGGACCGTTGAGCACTTGGTCAATGGCAAAGCTAAAATCGCATGCGCACGCCACGCCGTAGGTCGCGCGGTATACGTGCGTACGTGCATACTACTGACGTTCCCCTTTTGAATGGACAGACGACCGTGAGGTTGGGATGATGAATTAATCTTTTTGATGAGCCAAACGTTGTGAGTAGATAATTGTACTGTAATTCCGTTGAAAATATTTCACAGTAATCGATTATGATATGTGTGAATTATGCTCATAGAATGCTGAGTGGTGAAAACTGATGCGAAAGAGTTGTATCGAGGTACATGTGTACTAACATGTCAGAAGTGCGATCATACATACAATGTACTGTAAAGCATAGCGAATAAGTCAATGAAAGTGCACGGTAACACGGAAAGCCTCTACCAAGGTACTAACAAAGACCAGCAGCCCCATACGCATAGCGTAATTACGCTGTGCGTATGGGGCTGCTGGACGCAGTTACCAAGGTACGTACGTAAATAGGTGACCGGATATAGTCGCATCATTTTCGTTAATGGGAATTATTACGTTTGAGCCGAGTTGAGGCTCACTTTGGATATTGGTTTCTGTGAAGTTGACGGAAAGAACGATGTAGGCATGTATGATGTGCCTAATGAAGAAAAATAGTGTTCCTGGTTCATTTAGGAGAATTTAAGACATGTATGAAGATTGAAGTCAGAAAATTTAGGTTGGCCTTGACTCCTTGTTGTCTATCAACGAAAATAGAATGTGTGTTATAAATTAGCAATGCCATAGTCACAGAGCATAAGCAATGATACACGATATGTGAATTTAGATGATATCCACGTGTGACTGGAGAAGTTGCATGTGCTAGACATGACATAAAATAAGTCACACAAACAAGGTATGTAAACGGTAAATCACTTCAGAAGTACAACTACTTGATCCCATACTTTAGCAGGTAGATATTCCAATATTGATTGTATGTTGAACTTTGTTCTATTCAATTACAGGTTGAACCGTGCTGATCCATGCTGATGCATGGTGTTAGCTTGGTCTCATACTGGGCCAAAGGGACCTGTGTTTGATTGATTATTTATCATCGAGTTCACTATGCATCAAGTTCAACAATGGTCTTCAGGATGAGTGATGCAGGTCAACCTCGAGAGACTGGTGAGCCATATAGGATGCCAGAGCTGGAGATGGAAGATGTTCAGGATGTCAATCCTGGTTCGGCGTTGAGTCAGTGTGGAAGCCATGCCAGTTCTTCTGAGAGTGATGGCCAGAAGGGCATACTATTTGGCAGCTATAGAAACGCATCATAAACCAGAGCTTGAGGAGTTTCGACTTATGCAGCGTAAGATGAGATTAGCTATGAAGACCAAGCTGCAGGTTGCTGAAGCAGAGGAGCAGATATACCTTGACTACGAGAACAAGAAGTTGGGAGGCGGCTTTCCTGTGAAAGCAGAGGATGAAACCTTGCTGTACCCAACTGAATGCGCCAACCAACCAGTACACACGAGTACACCGATTTCCCTGACTAGAGAAGTAGCAAAAAAGTTATTTTCAAATTTTTTCTTTGACTTTTAGCAGATATAGTCCAAAAGCCAATAAGATCATCAGCATCATGTAGTATCCCTGAACCAGGTTTGATGAAAGCCCATCAATTTGTCCGTAGATACATCCGTACAGACCGGGAGACAGACAGGCAACTTGAAAACATATGCCTCCGGCACCATTCAGGGCGGAGGCATAATAATGAGACTCCTATATGTCATGTATGTTTAAACCATATAAAATTTGAGACGGGTCACATTGAATCCCCCCCCCCCCCCCCCATTAGAATTGCTAAACACCACGGCTCTAGAAACATCTTTCCATTTTAATCCAGAAAGTAATCACCTCCCTGTTTTTAGCCGAGGGTGAGCATGAAGCCACTCCATGAAATGAAGATTAGCATTTTTTTTTGCAAAATATATGTGAAAATGTCTAATTTCATAGATAACGATAACTATTTATTCTGTCTTCTAAACTGTTGTCAGGTTATTCCCTTTCTTAGAATGCACTGGCCTTGAATATTTACAAGAATACTCTGAAGAAATATATAATAGAAAAATACAAGAGAACAAACTTGCATATTACAAATTTAAACACATCCTAAAGAGAACTTGACTTCTATTCACTTTTATCTTTTTTTTTTTTTGGGGGGGGGGGGGGGAGTGTGGATTATGGATGAAAATATGAATCTGCTAATGGATATGAAATAATCAAAGTATGCTTTCCATTATATTTCATACTAGATGGGGTTAGTTTGTACTGTTCATATTTTAGATATTTCTTCACCATCGATAGCCTCAGTGCTTCAACTTTGAATTGATTGTTTAAGTAGGGAACAAAAAAAGAAAATAAGTCGCCTGCTGGTTTTTGTAGTAGACAGCAACACAGTGTATGTCAATTTTGGGCAATCTCTGGCAATGCAATGTCATAAGGGGAGTAGCTTTGTGACACTTGACAAAAGCAGGTTTTTCTCACAAACCCTTTATGTATATAAGGACTGAAAAATAGAGTTTGTTCGAAAACCTGAGAAAACTCAACATATCGTATCTACTTTTTTTTTTGCATATAAAAGAACACTGGACTTCACTCTTTAAGAAGGCAGAAACTATTATCATTGCCCTTACATACGCCAGTGACTTGTCGAGGAAATGTGCATGTTTTTCCTAAAAGAAAAAAGAAAGTGAAATTCTCTTTAGGTTTTCCTTGAATTGTTCCACACATGTGACATCATAAACTGTAGTACTCTTCTCACTCTGCTGCGACTGCACAAATAATTTAAAGATTATTAACTTTTGAACTGAATGTCCGCTTTTCAAATCTTTTACTGATGTGTTCTAATAGTATAAGCCAGTTCAGGGTACCAGTTTGAGCATGTGCAGAAAAGGGTTATTTGTACCGAGAGACAGGTTGGTTTTTTAATTTCACTGAGATAAGCATCTGTAATGCTAGGATTATTCATGGAATCCTTATAAATGGTGCCTACCAGTGCATCCACTTGACAGCAAGCCTGGTATTTGGCAATGTTAACACAAAAAAAGTTTGTTAGCATATTCAAAACAGCACTTAGTAAAATAGATGATTCCCTAAGTGTTGATTGAAGAACCATACTGGTCACTTCATCTACACTGGTTAGGTTCATTCTTTGTTTGAATATGAGTTCCATAAATGGCTATGGTGGGCAAGCTGCTGGATTATGTCACTTTGAATTGAGTGAAGTGCCTAACCAACTGAGAAAAATGAAAGGTCATTTGTACCTATGTGCACATGAGCTATATCCGGACTGGGTTATTGCTAGGTCTATATGAAGGTGGACTTGCCCTCTAACTCTGATTATGATTTTAAGCTTTCTTTAAGTAGGTTGTATAAAGTGCTGATATATTTAAGTAAGGTTTGGTGAAAATTAAGTGTTAAAATGATTGGAAGAGTTGTGAGACTGTAACATCAACACTTGAGGTATTTCTCAGGCATGATCATAAATCTCTGTAAAATATTGATGGTAATAGTAATAATGATAATAATGATGATAATAATAATAAAAATAGTAATAATAATGATAATAATAGTAATAATGATATATTTTGCTCCTGATCATTATGCTTGTGATGGTGCCAATACCAATACCTGCTTTATAAATGTGAAAAATTGACTGCTCTTTACAATATTTTGAATGTTGGGGATAAACTGCATACATTGTGTAATTATATTTATGGTCTACTGAGTACAATGTGCTTCTTGTTTCCATCGCTTCAAAAAAAAACAATGTATCAAAAAAAATTGTTTTTAAACTTGTCTCACAAGACATATTCCTTCCTCTTTATGTCCAGTTTGTCATACCACTGATTGGTTAACCTTATTTTCCCCTTTCTGAGGTAACATTTTCTGTGGAATTGTTAATGTTACTTTGATGCAATGGAAAGTGTTTTCAGATGTGCTATTCTGCCCGAGATTTATAACTGGGACATATCTTTAGCTGTGTGCATAAAAAAGTAACCAAATTTAGATGCGCATTCTTCATTTTTTAATTCTTACCTTTTTTTCACCTTTCTTATCATTGGTGTAATCGTATATGAAAAACAAAATGTGAAGTATACTAATTGTATAATGGGGCACATTCGCAAGCTCTCAAGCTTGGAATTGGATGGAATATGTCAGTACAAGTCGTGAGTTTCAACTATACATGTATATGACAGAACTTTGCCATACCCTTCATTGTTTTGGCACTAACTTGTGTACGAGAAATCAGAGTTGACATATCGCTGTTAATGTCTAAGAGCGTCATAAAGGTGCTTTTGATTAACGTAAGATGTACCGGTAAATTCAAGGTACATATCTATGATCCATTCTAGAAGTAGAAGGACAATGTGAAAGATATTTGTCATATAGTTTACTATTACTCTGCATTAAGCTTCAGGGATTTTTTAAATAAAAAGAATTAGTGCTTTTTGTCAATGTGGTAACTTCCTTTAAAAGAAGAAAAAGTAATCATTTGATGGAAAGAATGATTTTTTTTCTTATTCAATGTACTGACCAAATTTCATACATTTTTGATTTACATTGCCCTTTTTATGACAAAATATGCATCTCGTATTAGAATTTGAAGAAATACAATGTATATTTGATGTTCACTTTAAAGTAAACCATGAAAAAGAAAATCGCTGTTGACTTGTCCCTCTTCCATGAGACATATATTAAAATGTTAATAATTTATATGTAAGTATGCACTGTATTCATCATGTTTATGTTCTATTTGTTGTTGAATTGAAGTCTCTGACTTCAGTTTTCGAAAGATTGTGGATTTAATTGACTGAGAAACTGTGTGTAAATCTATGCATGCTGTTTTGCTTCATGCCTGGAGTGTTACCTTTAGGTAATTGTTTGTGAAGTCAGTGAAGGCATCCAGTATATAATTATTTTGGTTTAAAAAAAAAAGGTTATAATTTTCACCATATGGGGTGCAGAAAGGTAACCCTATATAGAGACGTGTGCAAATTGTATTGCATCCTATGTTGCGGTGACTTTATCACCCCATAGGGTGCAAAATTACAACAATAACAATATGAACCATAATGGGTGCAGGTATGAGGTGCAGAAGGGGAACCCTGTATAGAGGTCCATATTTGCACCTTATAGGGTGTTGAATATAGGGTGCTAAATAAGAACCCCCAAAAATAGAACCCTAAATGGAGCTGCTGGTGTTACAACGATATGAACCAGAAAGGGTGCAAATTTGCACCTGAATTTTTGTTCACCCTATGGGGTGCAGAAAGGGAACCCAATGGAGGGGTGCAAATATGCACCATATATGGTGTTAAATATAGGGTGCTAAATAAGCACCCCAAAAAATAGAACCCTAAATGGAGCCGCTGGTGTTACAACGATATGAACCCTATTGGGTGCAGAAAGGGAACCCAATGGAGGGGTGCAAATATGCACCATATATGGTGTTAAATATAGGGTGCTAAATAAGCACCCCCAAAAATAGAACCCTAAATGGAGCCGCTGGTGTTACAACGATATGCACCCTCTAGGGTGCAAATTAGAACCGTAATTTCTCTGTGTGTATACAGGTCGAGTAGAAAATGATAAAGACAACTGAAAAGCTTCCACCTTCGAATGCCATTAGCTAGCTTTCATTAGTTTATTTTGATTGGTTCCTCAGGGTGAGTGGATGATTTTGCCCCCCCTCTCTCTCTCTCTCTCTCTCTCTTTCCCTTTCCATCTCCTGCCCCACCCCTTCTTTCGGAGTCTGTGTGTCTGTGTATGTGTTGAACATTATAGATTACCATTAAAAATCCATTTCTCCGTACTATTTATTCAACAACAAAAAATATATGAATATAATGATATATCTTACTATATATTTTGGACTTTGGTTGCATCTTCGATAAGTTTATATGATTTGTATGCTGCGGGGTCACAAACCTGATGAACGTTACGTGTTGTAAGCCTTTATAGGACAAAGCACTCAATTTACCATGCTATATTGAGAAAAAAAATGACAGTGATAGATAACGTTATAAAATCATTATAATCGAAATAATTATGTTCTCTGATTAAATTCATCACGAGATAAAGTGATGTCAAGCAGTGTCAAGTATGTCATGATAAGCTGGCGGATTGAATACAATAATGCAAATCCATCCAGCTGAACAGACGTGAAATATAAATGGTATACATGAACATTATATTTCTTCCCAGAAATGTTAACTACTGCCTCCAAAGAACAAATCGTGAGTCTTAAACAGTAGACTCTTCGGGCGAATCAAAGCATGGATTGTTTTGGAAACTATATAGTAGTTCTATATTAAAGGAGTAGATTGGAATAGAAATCACTCAGTTTATCACAGTATAATCCTGTACACTGTAAATGAAACTTGCTTGTTGACAATCATGCAACATGACGTTTATTCAGGAATTGAGATGGTGGTCGCCGACTATGACGAACCGGAATCGTTGACGACGGCAATGATGGGCAGCTACGGCGTCTACGCTGTTACGGGAAACTACCTCGAGAAGTTCGACGAAGAGAGAGAAGTGCTTCGGGTGAGTGTCAAAATATTGCAATCAAGGCAGACAATTTCACGAGATAAACCATTTACAAGTTTTGGTATTTGTTTCCATTTTAATACTAAAAATCGGCCCGACCCTCACAAGATCCTCTTAAGATGTTGTCGTAATTTTTGTATGGCATACCCTTGTTATGATTCATATCATGGTAAAACAAACAGAGCACTCCATCTCTCTCAAAGTAATGGAACATGAATACCAACATATCAATTCTTCTGCCAGACTATACGTGCGCAAATTAACCCTTAAAATCTCTTTGGGTTGGATTTACCGTTTGTGACGTCATTCAAACTAGTAAATGGCCCAACATACAACATTTCGCAATTCGTTACCATTGTCCACTAACCTAAATTAGTAAAGCGTTAGTGTCTACATCAGGGCTGTTCATTTCGGGTGTGTGCCATTGACAGTAAACAATCTCCACCTGAATAAGCCAGCTCGCAAGCCACTTTGCGCATGTGCAGAAAAGAGGGTCATTCGTACCAACAGGCATGTTGGCTTTTGAATTCACTGCATGTATGGGATACTAGTTAGTATCTGTGATGTAATGATTAGTCATGTAATCCTAATAAATTATATGCTGCTTACCAGCACATCCACATGACAGCAAAAGTGGTATTTTGCAATATCAATAGAAAGAGATTGTTAACATATTCAATTCAAAATGATAATGGATGCTGTCTCAAAAAATAGTGTTTATTGACGGATCATTAGGCAATTAACATACACATTCCGCAGCAGTAACTAAAATTGAAACTGCGATGAGCAACGTAACTTTATTTATAAGAAGTTCACTCATTAAATTTCTTTTACTTAAAAAGACTCAATGGTTTATTTTTACGTTGTAAATATACGATTCATTTGTATCTTTGCTATTATACTTCATAAGGGTCGTGCATTGATTCAAGCGGCTATTCAGTGTGGCGTGCAACATTTTGTCTTCAGCGGTCTGCAGTCGGTCAGAGAGGCCATAGGTCAACCTTGTCCGGAGTTCGACGGCAAGGCCAAAGTCGAGAACATGATGTTCAAGTCGGGACTGCGGTGCACAAGCGTGAGATTCCCGGTGTACATGGAAAACATTCTGCGGGATTTCATTCCCGTTCGTCAGGATGACGCCAGCTACGTTTGGAGTGAGCCCTCTGTCGTTGTGTTTCGAGCACATCCTAAGAGAGAGATTATTGTCTTCTGAATATTAAATAATGATAATGATGATGATGATGATGATAATATAATAACAATAGTAATACTGATGTTTATAATATCCTTTACATATTAATGTTTGACATATTTTAACTAATATGCAAAGATACAAAGAACAAACAATATTGAGCTAAGACATAATAAAATCAGAATCGGATATTATCGGAATTGTCATTGCGATAAATTGATTCTTAGCATTTCCTCTACTCTCTGTCTCTGTCCATACATCACAAAAGATGCTTTGAAACCCTTACAAACATGGAGTGATATGCCTTTTTTTTTCAACATACAGACGGTCCATATTTGGCAGTAGAAAGAAATGAAAGCAGTATGCGCTATTCTCCTTCATCGTCATAATGGTTATTGTACGTACATTCTTTGTCATTTCCATCTCCCTGGCCACAGGTGAAAATGTCTATAGTTAAAGGACAAGTTCAACTTCTTAGACATGTGGGTTGAGTGAATGCAGCAATATTAGTAGAACACAACAGTGAGAGTTTGAGCAAAATCGGACAATCCGTTCAAAAGTTATGAATTTTTGAGGTTTCTGCTCAGTCACGGCTGGATGAAAAGATTACTATAGCTTGTGATGTCACACGAGTACAACGATATAAAGAAAGAATAAAGAAAATTCAACATATTTCCATTTTTCTCGCATAACAAAGGAACACTCGACTTCTCTCTTTCAGAAGGCAGGGGGAATAATATTACCCTTACCATACGTCAGTTGCAAGTCGAAGAAATGTGCACTTTATTCAAAAAGTAAAGTTTTGTGAAATTCTCTTTTTATTTTCCTTGTTATAGTTGTACGCATGTGACATCATACACTGTAGTAGTCTTCTCTTCCAGCAGTGACTGCGCAGATACTTAAAATATTCGTAACTTTTGAACGGATTGTCCAATTTTCCTAAAACTTTCACTGATGTGTTCTACTAATATTGCTGCATTCTCTCAATCCTTATGTATATGAAGGTGGACTTGTCCTTTAATCATTTGTGTTTTAGCATATTTAATTCATCGCCTTGTGCAATAATGAATGATAGAAGGAAGGAAGGAGGCATGGACAAAATGAATGAATAACTTTAGACCTAACATATTCCTTCTAGCACACGTCATATTTATTATTGTTTCACAGATATTCCCATGGAGGGAAAGCCGCTACCAATGATCTGTGCATCCCAGGCAGGCCAAGCACTTTTAGCCGTCTTCAAGAAACCCGAGCACCACGTCGGTTGGCGTGTAGGTCTAGCAGGAGATTACAGAACCATGGCCGAGTACGCAGCGATCGCCTCCAAGCACGTTGCGCCACTGGTCATAAAAGCTTCCCAGGTGGGCGTGGTCAAACTGTCATGATGCTGTACGCCTAGGGTGTGGGGCTTGTTCTTATTATATGGATGGCGATAGTGACGATAATGTCGGAAACGCACACAACAGTGATTTTGGTATCATAATCATTATGACTACTTGATTGTCAATTATAGTCATCTTCAATATTGCTACTTACAATCATCAATCACTGCCTAATCGATTCTCCCACTTTTGCCTACAATGTAAATAAAAGGGCGTAAACCATGAAGACTTTACGCGAAAAAAAGATAGTCGTATGCGACCAACGGCGTAGCCAGGATTTGATCTTGGGGGGGGGGGGGGGGGCGGTCAGTGTGCGAGGGAGCGAAGCGAGCGAGGGGGGGGGGGGGAGGGTGTGGGAGGGGGGTGTCCCCCCTCCCACGGTAAGAACTTTTTGCATTTTGATGTTGTAAATGGTGCAATTTGATGCATGTTTTTGCGCGTTTAATCGACGTGAAACAGTCCCACTTGTTTAAGGTAGCAATATATTTTGATGTAGATTATTATTGAACAATTTGCCTATAAAATGGTATCATTTAGATACACTTCTTGTGTTAATTCTTTTCACTGAATATCATGAACGCGACTGAACCCGAGCGAGCGGAGCGAGCGAGGGGGGAGGGGAGGCGGTGTGGGAGGGGGGTGTCCCCCCTCCCACGGTAAGAACTTTTTGCATTTTGATGTTGTAAATGGTGCAATTTGATACATGTTTTTGCGCGTTTAATCGACGTGAAACAGTCCCACTTGTTTAAGGTAGCAGTATATTTCAGTGTAGATTATTATTGAACAATTTGCCTATAAAATGGTATCATTTAGATACACTTCTTGTGTTAATTCTTTTCACTGAATATCATGAACGCGACTGAACCCGAGCGAGCGGAGCGAGCGAGGGGGGAGGGGAGGCGGTGTGGGAGGGGGGTGTCCCCCCTCCCACGGTAAGAACTTTTTGCATCTTGATGTTGTAAATGGTGCAATTTGATGCATGTTTTTGCGCGTTTTATCGATGTGATACAGTCCCACTTGTTTAAGGTAGCAATATATTTTGATGTAGATTATTATTGAACAATTTGCCTATAAAATGGTATCATTTAGATACACTTCTTGTGTTAATTCTTTTCACTGAATATCATGAACGCGACTGAACCCGAGCGAGCGGAGCGAGCGAGGGGGGAGGTGAGGGTGTGGGAGGGGGGACCCCCCTCCCACGGTAAGAACTTTTTGCATTTTGATGTTTAATGGTGCAATTTGATGCATGTTTTTGCGCGTTTAATCGACGTGAAACAGTCCCACTTGTTTAAGGTAGCAGTATATTTTAGTGTAGATTATCATTGAACAATCTGCCTATAAAATGGTATCATTTAAATATACTTCTTGTGTTAATTCTTTTTACTGAATATCATGAACGCGACTGAACCCGAGCGAGCGGAGCGAGCGAAGGGGGAGGGAGGGGGTTGTCCCCCCTCCCACGGTGAGAACTTTTTGCATTTTGATGTTGCAAATGGTGCAATTTGATGCATGTTTTTGCGTGTTTTGACAAGTTGAAACAGTCCCACTTGTTTAAGGTAGCATTATATTTTAGTGTAGATCATTATCAAACAATTTGCCTATAAAATGGTATCATTTAAATAATCTTCTTGTATTAATTCTTACACTGAATATCATGAACGCTGTCTGCAGTTCAGCAATCAAACAGAAAAAGCATGCACACGAGGGTGATAGATAGGGGCATATCCCCTCCCACACGAAGGTGATTTTGCGTTTTCAAACCTGAAATTCAGCGATCTGGTGCAAATGTTTGGTGCAATACTTTTTCATCGAAGTGTTAAAATCACGGAATTTAGCTCTTATTCCGAATGTGCACCATCTGTGTGTACGTATAAAGTCTAGTGAGGTAGAGCTGAGGGGAAGGGGGATTCCCCCTCCCGCTCGCGGAGTTTTTGTGTTTTTAAAATTGAAATAAAGCGATCTGGGTATAGCCACAGTCTACTTCTATGCATGGTGGAAGGGGGGGGGGGAGGGGTGGGCGACCAGGGAGAAGGCGTGGGCGAGTGTTATCTCCACCCTTCCCTTCCGATGGAGCTTTTGCCTTTTTAAGGTTGAAATTGAGATATCTCGTATACGCATATTTGATGGTATCAACATTTGGAAAATCACACACACACAAAAAAAAAAACTGATGGGGGGGGGGCTGAGGGAGGAAAGGGTCGATTAAAAGGGGAATTCCCCTTATACATGAGGGAACCTTGAGTTTTCGGAATATAAGTGGTAAGTCTTGTGCACTCAGAATTATTCATATATATATATTTTTTGTAAATCTAAAAAGTGTACTAAGCTAGGGAAAGAGGCACAGAGGGGGAGGGTTTGGGAGGGGGATACCCCTCCCAAGCACGAGAGATTTTGCATATTTTGAATTGAAATTCAACGATCTGGTGCACACTTTGAGTGAAATATTCAAAAAAATATCTTATCTGATGAAAGGTTGCAAAGGAGACCCGCTTTATGTGCATGCATACAGTAAACACGCATTTTTTTTTCCGCCTCCCAAATCCCCGGTCCAAACCTTAGGGGGGGGGGGGGTGACCGCCCCCATCGCCCCCCCCCCCCTCCCCCTGGCTACGCCAGTGTATGGCACTCAAAGTTATGAATCTACCAATTCGGTCTTCTTCTTTTTTAAGATAAGGAAAAGTCTGCGTCATCTTGAACAAAACAAAAAATGACGAAATTAGACTAACACTGCATGGACGCACGACATTTGAATAGTTTGTGACAAACACTTTACAGCGTTAAAAACAAACAAACAAACAAACAAACAAAAAATCGATTCTATCAGTCGAGTACAATTCGGTATCGCTTAAATGCCTCAGATGCAATGACCGCCATTAACCAACGTAATGATTTTTTTTTTTTAAAGAATGGAAACCACACTGCTTGTATGTCAAAGTGAGACCTGTTGGGCCCGGACAAGAGTACGTCATGATCAATATTAAAATTTGATTACAGAAATAAAATCATGCCTTTCCTGATAATCGTGAGATGGTATGCATGATGCTTTATGGGTAATAAATAATAATTTGTTACATTGTTTTCCCATTTTTACATCTGCAAGCAAAAGTTGTAAATTTACGCAAACTGCTCGTCCTTTGACCTTTGACCCATTCCAGATAACAGCAGAGGACTTCAAGAAGCTAGACTTGCCTCGAGCGACAGATTTGGGCGTCATGTTCCAGTTCTATCAGACAGCATATCCTGAGTACAGCGTGGATGATACGAAACGCCTGTTCGATCAGGTCATCGACTTCGACGAATTCATGTCTTCGAATGCTCCAAAGCTTCTGAAACTCTTAGAAAACAATAACTATTCAGGATTCTAGAAGGACAGGCAAAAGATGTGATTCATTGCGCATTAACAGATTTCAAAGCATCCATTACTCGTTAAATCAAAGATACATTCACTCGCTTTTTAACGTATAGAAAATTGGTTTGACGGTTTCAACTGTTCTACATTAATGATGTGCAATTTCCCTCTAAAAGGTAAACATGAATTCGTTCCATGCTCATCAAGTTGACTGTAATGTGAAGAACAAAGTCAAACAAAAAGAACATAGGCTGCATGCAGAAACATGAAGTTCATAATTATCTTTTCCGAAATATGATAATATAGATTTGCAATGATCTTGTACCTTTGGGCAAACATGACGATGATGCAGATCTTACAATCACTGGTTATGGATTATTGTCACGTATTTTCCGTATTTTCGGTTGCTATCGATCAACGACCTAATTCAAATAATGATTTTTATTACGAATCAGTAAGGGAGCTGTGAGGCGATGACATCATCGTCCCAGCGTCTAACTTGTATGTTGTCGAGACCGATGGCAAATCGTTTAGCGTTAACGTGAAATTTGATTATTCTCCTATTCTCTTATTCTACTTCCGATTCTAATGAAACTTGCGGCATCATTGTCTGTTTGATTATTTTACTTAACATGAACACGAAGTGAAATTTCACTTTAGCAATGACAGTACTCTTGCCTGTCAAGTCCGAAATATGTTACCCAAAAATGTAGTACTATTTGTTTTGATTTGTTTAAGAACCTATCATGTCAACTTCCCCATCCACTGAAAGATTTACCCATAGATATCCTTTCTTTCTCTCTCTCTCACTCTCTCTCTTTCTAATTTATGATTCATGGTTTTGTTTTGTTTTTTGTCTTCAGATAGAACGAGAAGTAACATTTACGCCAACTTGCAGTTTGTCCTGACATTCATGCTAGCCTACATGTTGATAAGAAGACCGTGTTCATGGCAAATCAATTCACTCCGCAATAAACGAAATAGGGTTCATGATAGGACTATGTAGTTACGCGGCTTTTTTATAGTTCATGATGATGAGTATCAAAATATGCAAGGGCTGAAAGGTTTAAGATGGAGAACTATGCACTTCATGAATTAACTACAGAACTTGATCTGAAATTGAAACTACATGTACATGATTTTGATGTTCACTTTATTCGCTTTTTCCTTGGAATATAGTATTGGTATAGAAAGTTTTTTTTTCATAGTGACTATGTCATATCAGTATTGAAAACTAACAGGCTTGAACTATGTATGTTTAATTCGTTCGATTGAATTTTTGTATTACATCAATGTAGCCATGTGAAAACGAATATTAAGTGAGGTATTTGTATAAAATGAATGAATGACACAGGCGAACATGATTCCCTTCTTGTCGGTATAAATTTCAACCATTATTAGCAATATCCATAACACACACACACACATATATATATATATATATTATATATATATATATATATATATACATTGAAACAAAGAAAGGGAAAACTGACGAGAAACAAATAATAAACGAGACATGAAACTCGTCACTTTAAAGACGAGTTAGGTGATACGCTTGGGGTCATCAGATATCGGTTATCCGTGATCGACAAAGAAAAGAATGCAATATAGCACCTGGAAGTCATAATGAGATACTTAGTTGAACTTTTTTGGGCCTACATTATTCAGATCACATTTGTTTTTCTGTCACACAAACTAGGTGGAAATTCTGTGCGTGTGCGACTAAGTTGATTTACGGACTTTTTGAGTACGTACAGTGCATAAACTTAGACCCCGTTAACGGTGCGGGGCTGGGCGGAGCCGCGGCCGCGGCCAACCTCAATTGCGAGGCCGAGCCCCGCAATTTAGTCCGTTTACACTGCCGGACTCGACCGCGCTTTTGATTCAAACCTTTCATTATTTTGTCGTAGTGGCGCTGTACTTGTAAACAAACGCAATTTGGTATTGTCTGGTTTTCAGATCCTTTGCCAACTGAATTCCGTGGCGACGAAGTCGCCGTTCGGGCAAAGGCTTTTGCCGAAGGAGAAAATCCTTTGCAGGACAAAACCACCTTCAACTATACTAGTTTTCGACGTTGCAGTGGTTAATATCCTGAGTAGCGAAATAGTACAGGCGAGGGTTTGGAAGCCAGACTAGAATTGGCCGCGCATTTAGCCCAGTTTGCGTTTACACTGAGAAAAAGGCCGGGCGCGACCGCGGCTCGGCCGCGGCCGAGACCACCTCCAGAGCGTGGCCTAATGCGAGGCCAAATTTGGCCCACCAATATGACTCCCTCTAATCTTGCTATCATAATGATCAGTTCAGAGAGCTCTTACAGCTATATACAAGCCTGTGAGATTTACCAGCAGTAAAACCAATGAAGCCTCCGATACAAAACAAGGGATACAGAGCAAGTGAGTCTGTTTACATGAGAATGTGATTTATCCTGGACGAAAGTGATACCTCAATTAAAGAGACAAGGGCAAAAGAAAAACGGGCCAAACGTACGGCTCCAGCGAAAGAGACATCGCCTTTAACCATGTAACTATAGGTCTCCTCCAACTAAGAGTACACTTTGAACGAAAGCTTATACGTGAATGATAATTTATGACGATCTCACGTGATCGACACACATTCAAAGGGGAGAGTTAGAAGTGGAAGGAGTGCTTAATCGTGTCATTAATAATTCCTAATCAATGACACCCCTACTATAGGCATATCATAATTTCTCATCTAAAATCAATGGCCTATAGGACTCATGCACCATTGCTTGTATCTTGCATAAACTTTGTTTTTTAAGCTTTGAGTGAAACGTGTCATAACATAACTCTGTAATTCCATCAGCAGTGATTGACATGATAAAGAAGAGAGATATATCACCGTATTGAACGCTTAGAACCTAGGGGGGGGGGGGGTATTATAGCATGATACTCGGTTCTTTACTGCCCAGATGCCAACAACACCCATCACCCACGGCCACGCATAGAGAAACAACCATGGCGAAAATAAAACTTTCCTTTCTCATAGGCAGAATGACACAGAACCCCGTCAAACACACTTCACTTTTATTGGCAGGGATGGACATGAAAAAATTCATTACTAATACTAAACAGCGTATGCATTCCATTCATGTGGCGCGAGATACCTCTATAGCAACATAAAGCCTGTCTTCAACTCCGTTGGTCGAACAATGACAACTTGAAATTTCAAAGAGATGAGTGAGACGCTATATTCACCTGGCCTAGAGTTAATTTATTCAGTTCTCATTCCTACTTCAAGTTGGGTTATGTTAGTGTAATCATTCCCATCTGCAGTATAACAAAACCAAAGTGAGGGAAAAGGGGAGAGAAAAACGAGAGGTGGCAGAAGTAAAACTGCATGCACAACTGCAATCCATATCATTGCGTGTGACAAGTGAAGCAAAGGTATTAGTTGTTATAGCAGTGTTTTATGAGCATAAACAGGCAAATAGACAGACAATGTCAAATATAAAAACCATCAATTTAATGTCAGAGAAGATGGTAAACAAGATGCATTGAAACTGTAACTAAATCGCTGCTCTTCGACTCGGTCAAGGAACGTCCAACTTTATATTCAACAAAAAAAAAATGTTAGGGGAAAGAAACAAATTTAGATATAACATTCGTAAATTAAAAACAAGAAAAAGAAAATGTCCACGTCAGGATTTTAAAAAACGCCGCACGCCGCATTATATTCTAGATGGGAATACGGTGTTGATGCAAAGGTCCAATGATTGTCTCATTACTTTAAAAGCAATCTATGGTTCCCTTACCATCACCAGTACCACACCACAATGACGTCTCTAAAATCAATGGTAGCACATTTATCATTGCATCGTGTATTAACTCCCTTTTCCTAAACTACCAGTGGAACGTGTCATATTATAGTGTGTATTTCGATCAGTAGTGATTGACTTTAAAGAAGAAAGATAATGCAAAAAATTGAACGCTTACCACATTGCTTATAGGGCTATTCCAGTTTGGTACTGATCTGTTCTATTCTCCAAGATGCCAGCAACATATATCACCTATGGCTAACTAGTGAAACAGCCATGACGAAAATAAACGACAGAGAACCCCGTCATAATCACTACACTTGGAAAGGTGTTGCCCGAAATTCCTCATTATGAAGCAATATCAAGTCACTTCCTTCCCTGCCTGTCTTTAACTTCGTTATTTGGTCAAACAATAACAACCTGGAATTCCAAAGAGATAAGCGAGACGCCATGCACCTGGACTAGAGTTAATTAATTCAGTTCCCATTCATGTTAGTTATGTAAACGTACACGTTCCTAAATATCCTGCTACAGTATAACAAGAACAAATGAAGAGAAAAGGAAAGAGAAAACGAATGGTGGCAAGCGGGGTACTGTGTCAAGGGGCAATTTACAACATTACGTGTGACAAAATTAATGAAGCAAACCCAACCTCCAAACTCCAATGCAAAACAAGGGAAATAGAGTAGCTGTGTTCATGACATAAGAGTGAAGCTGAACTGCAGAAAAAAAAAGAAAAAAAGAAATAAAAGGAAAAAGTCCTGCGGGACTCGATTAACTTCTCTCCTTCCGGTCGGGCATTATAAACACGCAGCGTGCTAAGCGATTCTGCCACACGGAAGATCCGATGATCTTGTGCGAAACTTAAATCTATCTATGTATGCTATACACAACACAAATTTACATTGATATTCAGTTTTTTGGCTATATACGTCAAGTGACTGATAGCGCTATTCAACTTCCCACGAGTGGCCGCGTGGATTCGATCAATATACAGTTACAAAGATAAATCGGGAATCGTTTCAACCAGATTCCATTCTCATTTTCAGTGATCGACAACGAAAATAATGTTAAGTAGCGACTTGAAGTAATATTGAGAAATATTCGTGAAGTCCAATTCTTTATACAGTCCTACATAATTCAGATGAAATTGTTTCTGTCATGCAACTAATTGAAAATTTCGTGTGGTGTCGGCGTGTTCAAGTAAGTTGATTGGAAAGGATATGTGAATGAATATTTACCAATAGGTCTTTATATTGTAAAAAAAAAAAAATCAAACATGGCCATGCGGTCTTTTAAGAGTCATCTTCACTTTAACATTTGTAATTTCAAGTCCAAGTTGCCTGTCAAAGCAATGTGGTCTCCAACACAAAACAAAGGGATATTGTGTGTGTCTGTGTGTGTGTGTGTACGTTTACATGAAAACGTGATTTCTACATGGACGAAGGTGAATACTCCATAAAAGAAAAAAAGCAAAAGATATAAGTATTTTGTTTCGTGCTCCTTTGGGGTTCGAACCCGTACGTGTGCAACATCACGTCTCTTGTGACGTCGCCTTTATCCTCTCGGCCATGTACGTCTTGACGAGAAAATTTGAGGAACGTAAGCTTATAATGTGAAAGATGATTCAGGAATCGTTTGGTCCACATTCCATTCTCATTTTCAGTTTTTAGCTGCAAAATTATCAACCTGATGAGGAGATTTGAAAAAATAAAATGCATGATTACTGCAGCTTATTGTCTGAGCTACCACATACTTAAGTTTGAGAGGAAATGGAGCAAAATCAGCTGAAATAAAGGTGCTTAAACGTTGTCAAGTCAATGCATGGTTTAAAAAAAAATCACCTCCCATAGACATAACACGTCAACTTGTCTGATTTTGAGTCTTTACCTTTAATCACAATTTGAAGTATGATGGTAAGTCTTCTCGAACTAAGAGTGTGGAACGGAAGCTTCTACGTGAAAGACGAATCATGACGATCACCCGTGACCGACACATCTTCAAAGGGATCAGTTATTAGAGGTGGAAGCCCTCGTGCCAAGATATTGTCTCAGCAATTCCAAAGCAATGATACCCTTACATTTAGGTATACCATAATTTCCCTCTGAAATCATTGGTATTATTCATGTACAATTGCTTGCCTTGTCTATAAACTTTGCTTTACAAACTTTCGGTGAAAGGTGTCATAACATAATTCTGTAACTCCATTAGCAGTGATTGACTACATAAATAAAGATATATCAAATTGAACGCTTAGCGCGTATAACTAAGGGGGATTTTAGCCTGATGCTGTGCTATTCACTGCTCAGATACCAACAATACTCATCACCTACGGTTACGTATAGAGAAATAGCCATGACGAAAATAAGGTTTTCCTTTTCTTTGGCAGATAGACACACAACCCCTTTGAACACACTATAATTGACAAGGAGGGACATGAAAAGTTCATTACTACTACTAAACAGTGATGCCTTCTACTCATGTGGCACAAGATACCTCTATAGCAACATAAAACCTGTCTACAATTCCGTTATTGGGTCAAACAATAACAACTTGAATTTGAAAGAGACGAGCGAGACGCCATACACCTGGCCTAGAGTTAATTTATTCAGTTGCCATTCCTGCTCCGGTTGTGTTATGTAAATTATTTTCCGACCTGTCTTGTGCAGTGTAACAGGAACAAACGTAGAGAAAAGGAAAGAGAAAACGAAAGGTGGCAAGCGGGGCACTGTATACCAAGGGCAATTTACAACATTACGTATGATAAATGAAGCAAATCCAACCTCCAGCCTCCGACAAAAAAAAGGGGGAACTTGAGTGACTGTGTGTCGTGGGGTAATGACATCGGAATGAAGCTGAACTGCCAAAAGAAAAACAAAGAAAGAGAGAGAAAAAAAATAATAGCGTCCTGCGGGTCTCAAACATCTCGTCCTAAGGTGGTGTGTAATGACCATGCAGCGCGCCAAGTGACTATAAAGCCACACGGCTGTCCCGAAGATTGGATGTGAAATTTATATCTTTATACCATATACAACATGAAAAAGTTCATTACTACCACTAAACAGTGATGCCTTCCACTCATGTGGCACAAGATACCTCTATAGTAACATAAAACCTGTCTACAACTCCGTTATTAGGTCAAACAATAACAATCTGGAATTTCAAAGAGATGAGCGAGACGCCATACACCTGGACTAGAGTTAATCAATTCAGCTCCCATTCCTGCAAGTTATTTAAACGTACATGTTCCTACCTATCCTGTTACAGTATAACAATAACCAATGAAGAGAAAAGGAAAGAGCAAACGAAAGGTGGCAAGCGGGACACTGTAACAAGGGGCAATTTACAACATTAAGTGTGACAAAATTAATGAAGCAAACCCAACCTCCAAACTCCAATGCAAAACAAGGGAAATAGAGTAGCTGTGTTCATGACATAAGAGTGAAGCTGAACTGCAGAAAAAAAAAAGAAAAAAAGAAATAAAAGGGAAAAGTCCTGCGGGACTCGATTAACTTCTCTCCTTCCGGTCGGGCATTATAAACACGCAGCGTGCTAAGCGATTCTGCCACACGGAAGATCCGATGATCTTGTGCGAAACTTAAATCTATCTATGTATGCTATACACAACACAAATTTACATTGATATTCAGTTTTTTGGCTATATACGTCAAGTGACTGATAGCGCTATTCAACTTCCCACGAGTGGCCGCGTGGATTCGATCAATATACAGTTACAAAGATAAATCGGGAATCGTTTCAACCAGATTCCATTCTCATTTTCAGTGATCGACAACGAAAATAATGTTAAGTAGCGACTTGAAGTAATATTGAGAAATATTCGTGAAGTCCAATTCTTTATACAGTCCTACATAATTCAGATGAAATTGTTTCTGTCATGCAACTAATTGAAAATTTCGTGTGGTGTCGGCGTGTTCAAGTAAGTTGATTGGAAAGGATATGTGAATGAATATTTACCAATAGGTCTTTATATTGTAAAAAAAAAAAAAAAATCAAACATGGCCATGCGGTCTTTTAAGAGTCATCTTCACTTTAACATTTGTAATTTCAAGTCCAAGTTGCCTGTCAAAGCAATGTGGTCTCCAACACAAAACAAAGGGATATTGTGTGTGTCTGTGTGTGTGTGTGTACCTGTGTGTGTGTGTGTACGTTTACATGAAAACGTGATTTCTACATGGACGAAGGTGAATACTCCATAAAAGAAAAAAAGCAAAAGATATAAGTATTTTGTTTCGTGCTCCTTTGGGGTTCGAACCCGTACGTGTGCAACATCACGTCTCTTGTGACGTCGCCTTTATCCTCTCGGCCATGTACGTCTTGACGAGAAAATTTGAGGAACGTAAGCTTATAATGTGAAAGATGATTCAGGAATCGTTTGGTCCACATTCCATTCTCATTTTCAGTTTTTAGCTGCAAAATTATCAACCTGATGAGGAGATTTGAAAAAATAAAATGCATGATTACTGCAGCTTATTGTCTGAGCTACCACATACTTAAGTTTGAGAGGAAATGGAGCAAAATCAGCTGAAATAAAGGTGCTTAAACGTTGTCAAGTCAATGCATGGTTTAAAAAAAAATCACCTCCCATAGACATAACACGTCAACTTGTCTGATTTTGAGTCTTTACCTTTAATCACAATTTGAAGTATGATGGTAAGTCTTCTCGAACTAAGAGTGTGGAACGGAAGCTTCTACGTGAAAGACGAATCATGACGATCACCCGTGACCGACACATCTTCAAAGGGATCAGTTATTAGAGGTGGAAGCCCTCGTGCCAAGATATTGTCTCAGCAATTCCAAAGCAATGATACCCTTACATTTAGGTATACCATAATTTCCCTCTGAAATCATTGGTATTATTCATGTACAATTGCTTGCCTTGTCTATAAACTTTGCTTTACAAACTTTCAGTGAAAGGTGTCATAACATAATTCTGTAACTCCATTAGCAGTGATTGACTACATAAATAAAGATATATCAAATTGAACGCTTAGCGCGTATAACTAAGGGGGATTTTAGCCTGATGCTGTGCTATTCACTGCTCAGATACCAACAATACTCATCACCTACGGTTACGTATAGAGAAATAGCCATGACGAAAATAAGGTTTTCCTTTTCTTTGGCAGATAGACACACAACCCCTTTGAACACACTATAATTGACAAGGAGGGACATGAAAAGTTCATTACTACTACTAAACAGTGATGCCTTCTACTCATGTGGCACAAGATACCTCTATAGCAACATAAAACCTGTCTACAATTCCGTTATTGGGTCAAACAATAAGAACTTGAATTTGAAAGAGACGAGCGAGACGCCATACACCTGGCCTAGAGTTAATTTATTCAGTTGCCATTCCTGCTCCGGTTGTGTTATGTAAATTATTTTCCGACCTGTCTTGTGCAGTGTAACAGGAACAAACGTAGAGAAAAGGAAAGAGAAAACGAAAGGTGGCAAGCGGGGCACTGTATACCAAGGGCAATTTACAACATTACGTATGATAAATGAAGCAAATCCAACCTCCAGCCTCCGACAAAAAAAAAGGGGGAACTTGAGTGACTGTGTGTCGTGGGGTAATGACATCGGAATGAAGCTGAACTGCCAAAAGAAAAACAAAGAAAGAGAGAGAAAAAAAATAATAGCGTCCTGCGGGTCTCAAACATCTCGTCCTAAGGTGGTGTGTAATGACCATGCAGCGCGCCAAGTGACTATAAAGCCACACGGCTGTCCCGAAGATTGGATGTGAAATTTATATCTTTATACCATATACAACATGAAAAAGTTCATTACTACCACTAAACAGTGATGCCTTCCACTCATGTGGCACAAGATACCTCTATAGTAACATAAAACCTGTCTACAACTCCGTTATTAGGTCAAACAATAACAATCTGGAATTTCAAAGAGATGAGCGAGACGCCATACACCTGGACTAGAGTTAATCAATTCAGCTCCCATTCCTGCAAGTTATTTAAACGTACATGTTCCTACCTATCCTGTTACAGTATAACAATAACCAATGAAGAGAAAAGGAAAGAGCAAACGAAAGGTGGCAAGCGGGACACTGTAACAAGGGGCAATTTACAACATTAAGTGTGACAAAATTAATGAAGCAAACCCAACCTCCAAACTCCAATGCAAAACAAGGGGAATAGAGTAGCTGTGTTCATGACATAAGAGTGAAGCTGAACTGCAGAAAAAAAAAAGAAAAAAAGAAATAAAAGGGAAAAGTCCTGCGGGACTCGATTAACTTCTCTCCTTCCGGTCGGGCATTATAAACACGCAGCGTGCTAAGCGATTCTGCCACACGGAAGATCCGATGATCTTGTGCGAAACTTAAATCTATCTATGTATGCTATACACAACACAAATTTACATTGATATTCAGTTTTTTGGCTATATACGTCAAGTGACTGATAGCGCTATTCAACTTCCCACGAGTGGCCGCGTGGATTCGATCAATATACAGTTACAAAGATAAATCGGGAATCGTTTCAACCAGATTCCATTCTCATTTTCAGTGATCGACAACGAAAATAATGTTAAGTAGCGACTTGAAGTAATATTGAGAAATATTCGTGAAGTCCAATTCTTTATACAGTCCTACATAATTCAGATGAAATTGTTTCTGTCATGCAACTAATTGAAAATTTCGTGTGGTGTCGGCGTGTTCAAGTAAGTTGATTGGAAAGGATATGTGAATGAATATTTACCAATAGGTCTTTATATTGTAAAAAAAAAAAAAATCAAACATGGCCATGCGGTCTTTTAAGAGTCATCTTCACTTTAACATTTGTAATTTCAAGTCCAAGTTGCCTGTCAAAGCAATGTGGTCTCCAACACAAAACAAAGGGATATTGTGTGTGTCTGTGTGTGTGTGTGTACCTGTGTGTGTGTGTGTACGTTTACATGAAAACGTGATTTCTACATGGACGAAGGTGAATACTCCATAAAAGAAAAAAAGCAAAAGATATAAGTATTTTGTTTCGTGCTCCTTTGGGGTTCGAACCCGTACGTGTGCAACATCACGTCTCTTGTGACGTCGCCTTTATCCTCTCGGCCATGTACGTCTTGACGAGAAAATTTGAGGAACGTAAGCTTATAATGTGAAAGATGATTCAGGAATCGTTTGGTCCACATTCCATTCTCATTTTCAGTTTTTAGCTGCAAAATTATCAACCTGATGAGGAGATTTGAAAAAATAAAATGCATGATTACTGCAGCTTATTGTCTGAGCTACCACAAACTTAAGTTTGAGAGGAAATGGAGCAAAATCAGCTGAAATAAAGGTGCTTAAACGTTGTCAAGTCAATGCATGGTTTTTAAAAAAATCACCTCCCATAGACATAACACGTCAACTTGTCTGATTTTGAGTCTTTACCTTTAATCACAATTTGAAGTATGATGGTAAGTCTTCTCGAACTAAGAGTGTGGAACGGAAGCTTCTACGTGAAAGACGAATCATGACGATCACCCGTGACCGACACATCTTCAAAGGGATCAGTTATTAGAGGTGGAAGCCCTCGTGCCAAGATATTGTCTCAGCCATTCCAAAGCAATGATACCCTTACATTTAGGTATACCATAATTTCCCTCTGAAATCATTGGTATTATTCATGTACAATTGCTTGCCTTGTCTATAAACTTTGCTTTACAAACTTTCAGTGAAAGGTGTCATAACATAATTCTGTAACTCCATTAGCAGTGATTGACTACATAAATAAAGATATATCAAATTGAACGCTTAGCGCGTATAACTAAGGGGGATTTTAGCCTGATGCTGTGCTATTCACTGCTCAGATACCAACAATACTCATCACCTACGGTTACGTATAGAGAAATAGCCATGACGAAAATAAGGTTTTCCTTTTCTTTGGCAGATAGACACACAACCCCTTTGAACACACTATAATTGACAAGGAGGGACATGAAAAGTTCATTACTACTACTAAACAGTGATGCCTTCTACTCATGTGGCACAAGATACCTCTATAGCAACATAAAACCTGTCTACAATTCCGTTATTGGGTCAAACAATAAGAACTTGAATTTGAAAGAGACGAGCGAGACGCCATACACCTGGCCTAGAGTTAATTTATTCAGTTGCCATTCCTGCTCCGGTTGTGTTATGTAAATTATTTTCCGACCTGTCTTGTGCAGTGTAACAGGAACAAACGTAGAGAAAAGGAAAGAGAAAACGAAAGGTGGCAAGCGGGGCACTGTATACCAAGGGCAATTTACAACATTACGTATGATAAATGAAGCAAATCCAACCTCCAGCCTCCGACAAAAAAAGGGGGAACTTGAGTGACTGTGTGTCGTGGGGTAATGGCATCGGAATGAAGCTGAACTGCCAAAAGAAAAACAAAGAAAGAGAGAGAAAAAAAATAATAGCGTCCTGCGGGTCTCAAACATCTCGTCCTAAGGTGGTGTGTAATGACCATGCAGCGCGCCAAGTGACTATAAAGCCACACGGCTGTCCCGAAGATTGGATGTGAAATTTATATCTTTATACCATATACAACATGAAAAAGTTCATTACTACCACTAAACAGTGATGCCTTCCACTCATGTGGCACAAGATACCTCTATAGTAACATAAAACCTGTCTACAACTCCGTTATTAGGTCAAACAATAACAATCTGGAATTTCAAAGAGATGAGCGAGACGCCATACACCTGGACTAGAGTTAATCAATTCAGCTCCCATTCCTGCAAGTTATTTAAACGTACATGTTCCTACCTATCCTGTTACAGTATAACAATAACCAATGAAGAGAAAAGGAAAGAGCAAACGAAAGGTGGCAAGCGGGACACTGTAACAAGGGGCAATTTACAACATTAAGTGTGACAAAATTAATGAAGCAAACCCAATCTCCAAACTCCAATACAAAACAAGGGAAATAGAGCAGCCGTGTTCACGGGTTACGTACACTTGATAAAATAATTAATATGATAAATGACATCGGAGTAAAGCTGAACTGCCGAAAAAAAAAGAAAAAGAAAGAACGGGAAAAGTCCTGCGGGAGTCGAACTTCTCTCCTTCCGGTATGGCGTTATGAACACCCAGCGCGCTAAGCGATTACGCCATACGGCTGTCCTGAAGATCGAATGAGAAACTTAAATGTATAATAACACTGTCGTTATAGCGTTGACTTGTGATGGCGCTATTCAACTTCCCACAAGTGGCCGCGTGGATTCGACCAATATCCAGTTGCAAAGAACAATCGGGAATTGTTCCGTACAGATTGCATTCTCATTTTCAGTTTTTAACTACAAAATTGTCGACCTAATGAGGAGATTTGAAAATATAAAATACATGATGACTGCAGCTTATTGTCTGAGCTACAACATACTAAAGTTTCAGAGGAAATGAAGCAAAATCAGCTGAGATAAAGGTGCTTAAACGTTGTTAAGTCAATGGATGGTTTAAAAAAAAATCACCTCCCATAGACAATACACGTAAACTTGTCCGATTTTGCGTCTTTACCTTTAATCACAATTTAAGGTATGATGACGTCATCAAATATCAAAAGTATGACATGGACTTAAAAGGCAAATGTTCAAAGTACAACATATCTGAATTTGGGATAATATTGAGCTTAAACAACAGAGATACGAGTAAATGAATGTCAGAAACAGTACCTCAAAAAAATTAATTCCACTTTTTTGATTTCAGATGATGATATAATGACGTCATGAGTTTTCCTGGCAATATTGGTACTTGAAACGTTATTTCCAATTCATATGCTTTTGTAATATGCAATAGAAATATAGGGTCACTGGACGTTTTAAAGAGCTATGGCGACATAAACAAAAACATGTTTTTTCACTATATTTGCAGAAAGACGCGCGCGCGGAATTTCAACTTTGACGCCAGTGCATTCCTTTGTTATAGGTCAAAATCGATCGGAAATCAATGGATATTGTTACTCAAAGTATCAGAAATCCAAATCAGTCAAAAAAATTGCATTTTCATGTTGGTTACGCCCTCTGCGCGCGAAATTGCGCGGACGGACGCGCACGCGAGAAAATGTTTGAAACGCTTAAAATTGTCTGAAACTTCGAGATTTCCCATTGGGAAGTCGTTTTGAGCCTTTTAAAATTTTGACGCGCGCGTACGCGCGCGTAATGATGACCTGTGTAACTAGCGTTAAAATGTAAGATAGAGCCTGACCTGAACTTTATGTCCACCGAAAATGATACAGAAATGATATCTAGTTATGAAGTTATGATCGATCATGTGACAAGGTCCGAAAATCACAAAATGGCGCCTAGATGACGTCATAGATATGTTACTGTCATGAAAACCTTATTGTGGCTAGATATTGTTATGAGACATGTTGACTGAAAATGTCATGTTATTCCGTAATGTCATTGTTGAGATATTGACGACACAAAATGTGGCAGAAAGAAAGAAGAATAAAAAACGAGATATGAAACTCGTCACACTGAAGACGAGTTAGGTGATACGCTTGGGGTCATCAGATGTCGGTCATCCGTGATCGACAAAGAAAAGAATGTAATACAGAACCTTGAAGTTCTAATGAGATACTTAGTTGAACTTTTTTGGGCCTACATTATTCAGATCACATTTGTTTTTCTGTCACACAAACTAAGTGGAAATTCTGTGCGTGTGCGACTAAGTCGATTTACGGACTTTTTGAGTACTTACAGTGCATAAACTTAGACCCCGTTTACGGTGCGGGGCTGGGCCGAGCCGCGGCCGAGCTGCAATCAAGGACAACCTCAATTGCGAGGCCGAGCCCCGCAATTTAGTCCGTTTACACTGCCGGGCTCGGCCGCGCTTTTGATTCGAACCTTTCAATATTTTGTCGTAGTGGCGCTCTACCCTTTTAAACAAACGCAATTTGGTATTGTCTGGTTTTCAGATCCTTTGCCAACTGAATTCCGTGGCGACGAAGTCGCCGTTCGGGCAAAGGCCTTTGTCGAAGGAGAAAATCCTTTGCAGGACAAAACCACCTTAAACTATACTAGTTTTCGACGTTGAAGTAGTTAATATCCTGAATAGCGAAATAGTACAGGCGAGGGTTTGGAAGCCAGACTAAAGTTGGCCGCGCATTTAGCCCAGTTTGCGCTTACACTGAGAAAAAGGCCGGGCGCGACCGCGGCTCGGCCGCGGCCGAGACCACCTCCAGAGCGTGGCCTAATGCGAGGCCAATTTTGGCCCCGCATTTGGCCTTTTGCGCGTTTACACCGAACGCGGCCGAGCCTCGCACTGTAAACGGGGTCCAAGTGATCCTCGGCACGTACAAATAAAACATGACAATTAAGTGTTTATAACCATCCTGGCTTTAACAGTGGCCTTTTAAAACATGACCTTTGACCATTATTTACATAACCAATATGACTCCCTCTAATCTTGCTATCACAATGATCAGTTCAGAGAGCTCTTACAACTATATACAAGCCTGTGAGATTTACCAGCAGTAAAACCAATGAAGCCTCCGATACAAAACAGGGGATATAGAGCAAGTGAGTCTGTTTACATGAGAATGTGATTTATCCTGGACGAAAGTGATACCTCAATTAAAGAGAAAAGGGCAAAACATCACCTTTAACCATGTAACTATAGGTCTCCTCCAACTAAGAGTACACTTTGAACGTAAGCTTATACGTGAATGATAATTTATGACGATCTCACGTGATCGACACACATTCAAAGGGGACAGTTAGAAGTGGAAGGAGTGCTTAATCGTGTCATTAATTCCTAATCAATGACACCACTACTTTAGGCATATCATAATTTCTCATCTAAAATCAATGGCCTATAGGACTCATGCACCATTACTTGTATCGTGCATAAACTTTGTTTTTTAAGCTTTGAGTGAAACGTGTCATAACATAATTCTGTAATTCCATCAGCAGTGATCGATATAATAAAGAAGAAAGATATATCACCGTATTGAACGCTTAGAACCTAACGGGGGGGGGGGGGGTATTATAGCATGATACTCGGTTCTTTACTGCCCAGATGCCAACAACACCCATCACCCACGGCTACGCATAGAGAAACAGCCATGGCGAAAATAAAACTTTGCTTTCTCGTAGGCAGAATGACACAGAACCCCGTCAAACACACTTTTATTGGCAGGGATGGGCATGAAAAAGTGTATTACTAATACTAAACAGCGTATGCATTCCATTCATGTGGCGCGAGATACCTCTATAGCAACATAAAGCCTGTCTTCAACTCCGTTGGTCGAACAATGGCAACCTGAAATTTCAAAGAGATGAGCGAGACGCTATATACACCTGGCCCAGAGTTAATTTATTCAGTTCTCATTCCTACTTTAAGTTGGGTTATGCTATTGTAATCATTCCCATCTGCAGTATAACAAAACCAAAGTGAGGGAAAAGGGGAGAGAAAAACGAGAGGTGGCAAAAGGAAAACTGCATGCACAACTGCAATCCATGTCATTGCGTGTGACAGGTGAAGCAAATGTATTAGTTGTTATAGCAGTGGTTTATGAGCATAAACTGGCAAATAGACAGACAATGTCAAATATAAAAACCATCAATTTAATGTCAGAGAAGATGGTAAACAAGATGCATTGAAACTGTAACTAAATCGCTGCTCTTCTACTCGATCACGGAACGTCTAACTCTATATTCAACAAAAAACAAATGTTAGGGGAAAGAAACAAATTTAGATATAACATTCTTAAATTAAAAACAAGAAAAAAAATGTCCACGTCAGGATTAAAAAAAAAAAACGCCGCACGAACATGCATTATATTCTAGATGGGAATACGGTCTTGATGCAAAGGTCCAATGATTGTCTCATTACTTTAAAAGCAATCTATGGTTCCCTTACCATCACCAGTACCACACCACAATGACGTCTCTAAAATCAATGGTAGCACATTTATCATTGCATCATGCATTAACTCCCTTTGCCTAAACTACCAGTGGAACGTGTCATATTATATTGCGTATTTCGATCAGTAGTGATTGACTTTAAAGAAGAAAGATGATGCAAAAAATTGAACGCTTACCACATTGCTTATAGGGCTATTCCAGTTTGGTACTGATCTGTTCTATTCTCCCAGATGCCAGCAACATAATATCACCTATGGCTAACTAGTGAAACAGCCATGACGAAAATAAACGACAGAGAACCCCGTCATAATCACTACACTTGGAAAGGTGTTGCCCGAAATTCCTCATTATGAAGCAATATCAAGTCACTTCCTTCCCTGCCTGTCTTTAACTCCGTTATTTGGTCAAACAATAACCTGGAATTCCAAAGAGATAAGCGAGACGCCATGCACCTGGACTAGAGTTAATTAATTCAGTTCCCATTCATGTTAGTTATGTAAACGAACACGTTCCTAAATATCCTGCTACAGTATAACAAGAACAAATGAAGAGAAAAGGAAAGAGAAAACGAATCGTGGCAAGCGGGACACTGTAACAAGGGGCAATTTACGGCTTGTGCCGAAAGGGTGGGTTGGGTGGTGGCGCGTCGCGTTAATGGGAACACCACCCTTCGTCCAAAGCCCCCCCCCCCCCGGTTTTGCCGAAAGGGTGCGTTGGGAGCGTTGGATCGCGTCGCGTTGACTGGAACCCCACCCTTCGTCCAAACCCCCCCCCCCCCCGGTTTTGCCGAAAGGGTGCGTTGGTACTTTTTCTCTTTTTCTCATGTAACCCTATAAAGCCCAAGCTATCTTGATGTTATTGTTTGATGTTTCATCGTCACATTCGGCACATGGGTAGAGCAACTCATAGTCTACATGACCGCATACTTGATTTTTTTTTTTCATGGTGACACATAGAGGGCGCTATTCACCAAAATATAAAGAAATACATAGGAAATATGCTAAAAACATGATTTTTCTGTATAATTTCTTTATCCCCACTATGTGTTATCATAGACCAATATTTTTCATATTTGCCACAAATGATTTGCAAGTCAAAGCTCATTATTTTTTATGGTCGAAATTTCTCAAGGTCACTACATGGGGGCGCTATTCATAACAAAATAAAGAAATACATTATGAGACCTGTGATGTATTGTTAGGAATAGGTACATGCATATAGTTATCATATTTCATATACCAATAATATCGGAATTTTAAGTTTGCAGATTGATAATGTGATAAACAAATGATATTAGAGGTATAACTTGGGTGGAGGAATCAAAATGACACAAAATAGAATGGCAATCTTTGGAAAATACTGTTATTTTCAAGTACCTCTATTATATCTACTGTTTTATGGCATTGTCACAGAAAAACAAAGGAAATAATAGGAAGAACATTTCAGGGCCATAATTACTTCACATTTTGCTCCTTCAGCAAATTTCAGCCAAGAAACGCCCATTTTATACATTATAATATGGGTAATTGGAATTGGAACAGAAAAATATGCAAAATCTGACTGACATGGTTGTCAGTTTTATTGTTGCCATGGCAACCAGCAATATCAAATATAGCTTAATCATATGTCAAAATGTTTGGAATAAGATTTTTAGAAAAGTCACCAAATTTGGTTAAAACTGAATTAAGGGCGAAGGAGTGGCGAATGAAAATCGGGTAGGGGGCACAATGTGCCCCCCCCCCCCTTGGGCTTTATAGGGTTAAAAGACGAGTTTTGAATTCATATCTAACCAACTGATATTAAACAACAAATAGCAATTAGACCAAACAGTAATTGGACGAAATGATGACTAGACCAACTGGTATATATTAGACCAACTGATAT